>NC_086446.1:704753138-705953138 GCF_028390025.1 Pseudophryne corroboree | reverse complement strand
CAGCTACCTCATTGCGCCTCTTTTTTTCTTTGCGTCATGTGCTGTTTGGGGAGGGTTTTTTGGAAGGGACATCCTGCGTGACACTGCAGTGCCACTCCTAGATGGGCCAGGTGTTTGTGTCGGCCACTAGGGTCGCTTAGCTTAGTCATCCAGCGACCTCGGTGCAAATTTTAGGACTAAAAATAATATTGTGAGGTGTGAGGTATTCAGAATAGACTGAAAATGAGTGGAAATTATGGTTTTTGAGGTTAATAATAATATGGGATCAAAATGACCCCCAAATTCTATGATTTAAGCTGTTTTTTAGGGTTTTTTGAAAAAAACACCCGAATCCAAAACACACCCGAATCCGACAAAAAAAATTCGGTGAGGTTTTGCCAAAACGCGGTCGAACCCAAAACACGGCCGCGGAACCGAACCCAAAACCAAAACACAAAAATTTCAGGCGCTCATCTCTACATCCAACTAGTTTCATACATATGTTGGAAGGAATTAACAGTAAGGAGGAGAGTACTGTAGCATATTTGGCAAATAAATACAGATGTTATTGATGACTGAACTTTGGAGTTCCACATCCCTTATCATCAAGCAAACACAAGCTGTTACCAACAAGAAACCGCTCTTCACATGGTTCCATATTCTCTATACAATCTATCTCTTTGTGGTAGTGTCTCTTATAGAGACCCAATATGTGGTCATGTCCCATGGAACTCCTCTGGGTACTCTGAGCTAGTGGCACCCTTGTGACTCAAGAACCTAAACACAGGAACCTCCAGTCCATAGAAAGACACGAGTCTACACGTTATAGCCATGTAGTTCCACCCAAGCATTGTTGCGTTCCACTGTTTAGTTACACCACCAGCAATGACCTTCAACTTACTGTGTCTACATATGCCACACCACCATGAGGCACACACTTAATTACCTTCTCTGCCCATTGCTGATATCTGCCTACTTATAACCAGGAACATGGCTTGACATTACGGAACGACATTTGCACTTTTTCTGGTTTCCAGATTGCCTTCAATCACATGCTCTGTTCATCCACAGCTCACCCACAAAGATGAACACTTTGATTTTGTGCTGAATCAAGAAACGCATGTGACAAATCTGCACCCTGCAAATGTCGCAGTTTATGATTATTATATTCCAGGTGGGTAGAAATACGCACATTATCGTACATGTATTTATTGCTTAAATCATGGACAAAGTCTAGTTTCCGAAGTCTGACTTGTCACTTACCAGAAGTTTGTGCTCTAGTAATAGGATGGCTTGTTGCATGTTTATCTTGATGAAGTTAGTTCTCAAAACCCATTTATATGTAATTACTTTGGATTCCTCTGCTAAAATTAACAGGCAGTAATCTATATCATACAAAAGTGAAGGTGTGTGATAGAATTCGTCGACATTCAGAATGTTGACATGGATGTGAGGATTACATGTCACATGTTGACCTTCACAATGTTAAAAATTAAATAGAATGTTGAAATTACAATAATGTTGACATAATGAATTTCAACAGGCGGCATGTCAAGCATCTGACTGTCCATTCCATAGGTGACTGTGCCTAATCCTACCCTTAACCCAAAACCTAACTCTAATCCTGTCCCTTAACCTCTCCCTAACCCTAATCCTGACTGTAAACCTACCCCTAATCCTATTCTTAACATTAACCCTAACCCTATCTCTAAACTTTAATCCTATCCCTTACCCTAAAGCTAACCCTATCTCCTATTCTAAACCTAGCCCTAATCCTATGCCTAGCCCTAACGCTATACCTAACCCTAATTCTATCCTACTGTAAACCTAAACATAACTCTAAACCTCTCCCTAACCCTAATCCTGACTGTAAACCTACCCCTAATCCTATTCTTAACATTAACCCTAACCCTATCTCTAATCCTTACTCTAATCCTAACCCTAAACTTTACCCTAACGCTAACACCGACTTCTATCCTAAATCTAACTCTAATCCTATCCTAAGCCTAAACCTAACACTTAAACCTATACCTAAACCTAACTCTAAAGTAATTTAAAAAAAATGACTGTTAGAATTCTATTGTCAATATTCACAATATCGACATGATGGCTTATGGATGCCGACATATTGAATGTCAACATTCTGTCTATGTCGAGATGCTGAATGTCAACATTCAGACTGTATTGACATCCCCACGTTAACGGTCTGAATGTCAATATTATGAATGTATACCAAGGTGGGATTATATACGTAATCCCCGCGGACAGGATGTCGGCTGTCAATATCCCGACAGTGGCATCCCACCCGCCAGAATGCCGGCAGCAGGGCGAGCGCTAAGAGACTCCTTGCGGGCTCGATGATTCACTGCACTCACCACAGGATCTATTCCCACTCTATGGGTGGAAATAGTCCTGGTGAGCCGGGATTCTGGCTGGTGGCATTTTCGGATGTTGGGATTTCGGCGTTGGTATCTTGAACACCAGGATCCTGATAGCCGGCATTGTAACTGCATCCCCCAAGGTGAATTCTATCCATAACAAATTTCTCCATTTATTAAACAAAATGTCTTGCCTTTTCTGTTCTAGGTATTCATGATGTAGAAGAGTATAACTCTCCTTGTAATGCAAGCAAGGAAACTCTTTGAATATTTAAATTTAGTGATATTACCTGTACTGAAGAAGATTTGGGGGAAATATAATTGGGTGCGATTTGCGCTGTGAGTTGAAACAAAATTTGTCAGTGATTTTGATGCCCAAAATACTTGATTTATTAAACTGTGATTATGGGGTGTAATAGTGTGTCACTGTCGATGTTTGGCAGCTGAAGATTGCCAATGTCTTGGGTTTGGACCCAGCTACATAATAAACACACATGCTGAGTTGCTGTTTGAATTTGTAGGCATTTTGCACTGTGAAGCCTCAGTATCAATGAGAAAAAATAAAATTAAAAAAATTAACATAAATTATTTTTTTTAACAATATTCTATAACATCAAAATAGAGTAGTGTAAAAGTATCTCACATCAAATACTGTGTTTCACTGATCCAAGTTTCATAGAATTGGGTCCACTTCCTCATTCAATCCCGAGGTTTCCATCAAACACGTAGCATTGGGAGCACTTGAAGTGGGTAAAGTCTTCCTACAATGGAAGTGGAAAATAACATTTAACCATGCCTGTATAAAGAACTAACATGATAATGGCTTTCATATACTTAGCACAGTAGGTCAGCTCAAGATATCTCAGCACATAACACACACAACTAGCCGTACTATGGGGGTTATTCAGACTGCATCGCTGCAGCGATCGCAGTCTGAATTACTTTGTGGAGTGCGCAGGCGCAGCGGCCAAACTGTGCGTGCGCACCCAGGAGCCCAGTGAGATGCTATCAGCATTGCAGGGCTGCGATCGCCACAGCATGATTGACCGGCAGAGGCGGCATGCCAACAGTGTTAGAATGTCATTGGCAGGGTGCGGTCCGGATAACGGAGGCGTGTCCGGACCATCGGGGGGGGCGGGCCGCCGCGTCTGCGTGACATCACACGCAGCCGTTGCAACCCGAAATATATCGAGTAGCATCCTGCCAGCGTGTGCACGGGGGGGGGGGAAGCGGCAGTGGCAGACATGCGGGGCGGACCTGCGCTGTGCTGGGCGTCCCACCGTATGTCTGTGAAACTTATCGTAGATGTACTAAATTCAGGACATCTATGATCAGATCTGAATTAGGCCAAATATACCAACAGCTTCTCTCTAGCAGCCAGCTGATCACACACACAGCAATCTTAGAGGTCTATTTACTAAGCCTCTGAGAAAGGGAGAGTGGAGAGGATACACTATCAACCAATCAGCACCTGTTTTTTTCAAACACAGCCTGTAACATGGAACTTAGGAGCCGATTGGATTGCCCTTTATTTCTCTCTGTAGCTTAGTAAATAGACCCCTAAGTCATTTTGCCCACCTGAAGCACCATTGCTGTTTTGCTGATCTCTTACCAACGTGTTTGTGAATGTGCAGATTATTGCAGCTGACATTTTGTATTTATAATAATAAAAACAGATCATGGTGTGAGTTGCAGAGCGTCATGATCCGTAATAGCTGTTTTCTGGAGACTTTTAATGATTCTACCTTAAATACATGCAGTAGTTTTTAATTTAGCCAAAAAGGTGCAGAAAAACATTGATCTGAGCAGATTACACTCCATTATATTTATCTCTTAGGTGAGTATTTTTTCAGGTTTTAAACCCTATATCTGTCATTTCTTATTGCCGCTATTCACGGCAATAAGACACTAACATTCAATCTGATGTATTAATATGCACATGCAGGGACAGGGACTCGGAGAGGAGACCATCCCTGTGATGTGTTAGGAGAGAAGTGATCGCATTAGCAGCACTTCATTCCTGTATCAGGCCCCCCACAGCGCTACTGTGTATGCGTGATCTACTGACCATACATGTGCAGAGGCCATGGAGAGAGGGATTTGTAGGAGCCCTCTCCCAGCAATATTTGTAGAATGTAGCCCATAGGCTACAGAGGATAATGCCATCTTCAGATGGTGTTAGCTGCCGGGCCAAACTGGTAACAGCTTTGCAGTCCCCCTAGAAAACATTAGGGGCTGTGGCTGCTCTCGGAAATGGAGGGACTGTGCACATATTTCTGCTGCAATTCCTCCACATTAGGGGTAATACTTGATATTAGCTGTTATCCACCCAAAAATTTTTTGTTTTTCAAGGGAAATGCTGCAACTATTGAATTAGAAATCGCCCCCTTTGTGTACATCATATAAACAATAAACTGAATCTATAACGTGTGAATAGTATCTGTGAAGTTCCAAGGCTTTTATATTAGCAATGACACCCATGTATCTCTCCCAGTGACAGGTCACTGCAAAGTTGGTGTCTCCCAGAGGACAGATTGTGGGCATCCAGGTATTACCAAGGAGGATTGTGAGCAGAAAGGCTGCTGCTACGATTCCAGTATTGCTCAGTCCAAGTGGTGTTTCTTCCAAGGTTTGTATATAAAATATTGTGATCATCTGTGTCCCAAAGTTCTAATCTTCTGTTCCTCTGGTTGACATGTTTCATAACTATCTATTAAGGATGATCACTTTGTTTTTTTACAAAAAACTGAACACACCCAAAATTAGGGGATCTGAGTAGAACCGAGTTCTGGCTCGGATCACTTTTGGGAAGCCAAGTGAACCGAGTCCTGAGTTGGGTCTTCCCTTGAGTTCAGAACGTGGATTTAAATACTGAATCTCTGGTTTTGGATTGCATGTAAGTCCCTGTCTCATTATTTCAGATGATATATCAGCAGTGGCGTAACTAGAAATTTTTCTCCCCCAAGCCAAAAAATCCTTCGGCGCCCCCCCATACCCCCCATAATTGGCACTAGCAAAGGGACAAATTTGCGCGCGCCTACGCCGTGTGTCGCCAAAAAGGGTGTGTGGCTTCGTTGAAATGGGCGTGGCTTCGCGTAAAGGGGCGTGGCATTGCAGGAAAAGACTACCTTATACCCCAGTTTTGCAACCTGCACGCCCAGACGTTAGCCACCACAGGAAAGAAAAATAATCCTGATTCATGCCCCTTACATTATTTGTCATTTTTCCTCCTTATGGTAATGCCCAGTATACATTATTCCACATACTGCAATGGCCTTAGCCATTATGCCACACACAATAATGCACATGACACAATATGCACACACTGTAATGCCCCCGACACATTATGCCACACACCGTAATGCCTGTGACACATTATGACAGGAATCGCAATGCCCGTTATACATTATGCTACACACTGCAATGCCCCTGATACATTATAGCACATACAATGTCTGTGACACAGTATGGCACACACCACAATGATCCTGAGACATTATACCACATACCACAATGCCCGTGATATAGTATACAACACACCGTAATGCCTGACACATTATGACACACACCGCAATGTCCGTGATACATTATGCCACACACCGTAATGCCCATTACACATTAAGTTCTACAGTAAGGCTTCTAATTACTTTTAAATTACCTGCTCGTTGCCAGGGGTTTCATGCTCTTGGTTCCATGCACGGTGCCAGGGGTTTTCATGCTCAGGGTGTCATGCTCGTTGCCAGAGGTTTCATACACTGGGTGTCATGCTCGTTGCTAGGGGGTAGTGCTTGTTGCTAGGGCCATGCTCCCAGTGCCACATATGCCCCCAGTGCCAGATATTCCACCACAGTGCCAGGTATATGCCCCCAGTGCCAGATATTCCCCCACAGTGCCAGGTACATGCCCCCAGGGCCACATATACCCCCCCCCCAGTGCCACATATGCCCCCTCGGTGCCTGCTCCCCCCAGTGCCAAATATTCCCCCACGGTGCCACATATGCCCCCTCAGTGCCTGCTCCCCCCAGTGCCAGATATTCCCCCACAGTGCCAGGTATATGCCCCCAGTGCCAGATATTCCCCCACAGGGCCACATATGCCCCCTCAGTGCCTGCTCCCCCCAGTGCCAAATATTCCCCCACAGTGCCAGGTATATGCCCCCAGTGCCAGATCTTCCCCCACAGTGCCAGGTATATGCCCCCAGTGCCAGGTATATGCCCCCAGTGCCAGATATTCCCCCACAGTGCCACATATGCCCCCTCAGTGCCTGCTCCCCCCAGTGCCAAATATTCCCCCACAGTGCCAGGTATATGCCCCCAGTGCCAGGTATATGCCCCCAGTGCCAGATCTTCCCCCACAGTGCCAGGTATATGCCCCCAGTGCCAGATCTTCCCCCACAGTGCCAGGTATATGCCCCCAGTGCCAGATCTTCCCCCACAGTGCCAGGTATATGCCCTCAGTGCCAGATCTTCCCCCACAGTGCCAGGTATATGCCCCCAGTGCCAGATCTTCCCCCATAGTGCCTGCTCCCCCCACCCCCACCCCCCGCTCCTTTGTGTTGGAGGGACACGGAGCGCACATCGCGCGCCTCTCCTGTGTCCCTCCTGGCTCTCCTGCCGGTCTAATAAAGGAAGTGCCAGTTCGTGAGCCAATCAGAGCTCACGAACGGCACTTCCTTTATTAGACAGGCCGGGGGAGAGCCAGGGAGGGACACAGGAGAGGCGCGCGATGTGCGCTCCGTGTCCCTCCTTACAGCAGCGGAGGGAAGGAGACCGCAGATTGACATGCGGACGCTCGTCCGCATGTCAATCTGTGCAAAGTCAGTGGCGCCCCCGCTGCCCCTCGCCTCCAAGCCACCGCGAGGACTGCGGGGGCAGTAGTTACGCCACTGTATATCAGACAGGAGAGTGTATGGTGAGGTGAGAAAAATGACTGGAAATTAATGTTATTGATGTTAGTAATACTATGGGAACAAAAACACATCCAAGTTACTTGATTTTAGCTGTTTTTAGTGATTTTTATCAATTTTTAGAGAAACCCAGATCCAGAACCGAACCCAAAACACTTGAAGGTAGATTTTCAAACCAAAACATGATGATTTAAAACATCTCTATCTATCCCATATGAGAAACGGCTGCACTGCTTCTCAACTCTACGGGAGAAATCTAAGTGTTGTGCGCGCCGGCAACCACTAGGTGGCGTGCCCGACGGAGCAATTAAAGTGTTGCTCCATGCGGGAATGCACAGCCACCGTCGCTGACATTAGTGTTATGTTGATCTGTCATTTTGACTGGCTGGTAACTAGTAATTTATAATCTTTTATTTAAATACTAAAGCTCTGTTTAGAGCAATTTCATGTCCACTTACATTTACTTTATAAAGTTTCAATGTTAGTATGTATATTCCTTATACAGCTCTGTGGGCTCTCTCTCTCTGGTAGTATAATAATAATAATAATAATAATAATAATAATTACAGATGTGCAGTGTTTTGTGTTTTGGTTTTGGTTCTAATCCCACTTTCGTGTTTTGGTTTTGGCTTGGTTTTGCCAAAACCACCCTTTCTTGTTTTGGTTTTGGATCTGGATGATATTTAAAAAAAAACATAAATACTGCTAAAATCACAGAATTTGGGGGTAATTTTGCTCCTACGGTATTATTAACCTCAATAACATTCATTTCCACTCATTTCCAGTCTATTCTGAACACCTCACACCTCACAATATTGTTTTCAGGCCTAAAAGTTGCACCGGGGTGGCTGTATGACTAAGCTAAGCGACACAAGTGTGCGTCACAAACACCTGGCCCATCTAGGAGTGGCACTGCAGTTGCAGACAAGATGGCACTATTCAAAAACTAGTACCCAAACAGCACATGATGCAAAGAAGAAAAAGAGGTGCAATTAGGTAGCTGGATGGCCAAGCTAAGCGACACAAGTGTGCGGCACAAACACCTGGCCCATCTAGGAGTGGCACTGCAGTGTCAGACAGGATGGCACTCTTCAAAAACTAAGCCCCAAACAGCACCTCATGCAAAGATGTAGAAGAGGTGCAATGAGGTAGCTGTGTGACTAAGCCAAGCGACACAAGTGTGCGACACAAACAATTAGCCCATCTAGGAGTGGCACTGCAGTGGCAGACAGGAGGGCAGATATCAAAAAAAGGCCCCAAACAGCACATGTGGCAAAGAAGAAAAAAAGGTGCACCGAGGTTGCTGTATGACTAAGCCAAGTGACACAACCACCTGGCCCATCTAGTAGTGTCACGCAGTGGCTGAATGTCGAGAGTGGGCCGCAATTGTTCGGTCCACTGACAGCATCTCCAGCACGCCCCTGTCATTTTTTAAAAAATCTGCAATTGGTGGACTTTTACGGCAGTACCTCAGAACTAATATAGCAGTACCCCTGGATTCATACGGCAGTGTCAGACAGGATGGCACTTTTAAAAAACTAGGCTTCAAACAGCACCTCATGCAAAGATGTCGAAGAGGTGCAATGAGGTAGCTGTATAACTAAGCCAAGAGACACAAACAATTTCCACTGGAATTATATGTCTAAATCACTGGAATTATACGTCCAAATCACTGGAATTAAATGGCAAAATCACTGTAATTATACTGCATAATCACTGTAATTATACTGCAAAATCACTGTAATTATACTGCAAAATAACTGGAATTATACGTCCAAATCACCGGAATTATACTGCAAAATAACTGTAATTATACATCCAAATCACTGTAATTATACGTCCAAATCACTGAAATTATACGTCCAAATCACTGGAATTAAATGGCAAAATCACTGGAATTAAATGGTAAAATAACTTGAATTATACATCCAAATCACAGGAATTAAATGGCAAAATCACTGGAATTATACTGTAAAATCACTGGAATTATACGTCCAAATCACTGGAATTATACGTCCAAATCACTGGAATTAAATGGCAAAATCACTGGAATTAAATGGCAAAATCACTGGAGTTAAATGGCAAAATCACTGGAATTAAATGGCAAAAACACTGGAATTAAACTGCAAAATTACTGTAATAATACTGCAAAATCACTGGAATTATACGTCCAAATCACTGGAATTAAATGGCAAAATCACTGGAATTATACGTCCAAATCACTGGAATTAAATAGCAAAATCTCGGTATCGCCTGCCTAGTGACCACTTCACTAGATGGGATTTGGTACCGGGGACACAATACCTCCATCAATTGTCTAAATCCAACTGCACTAATGGCGGATACCGGACGCACGTCTAGCACCAACATAAGTGTCAAGGCCTCAGTTATGAGGGCTTCCATCGTCATGTGAAGCTGAACCACTAGTCATAAACATAGGCTAGGGACTCAGCCGTTCCTTGCCACTCCGTGTCGTAAATGGCATATTGGCAAGTTTACGTTTCTCCTCAGACCATTTAAATTTATTTGTTTGGGTCTTTTTACTGAACTTTGACTTTTTGGATTTTACATGCCCTCTACTATCACATTGGGCATCGGCCTTGGCAGATGATGTTGATGGCATTTCATCGTCTATGTCATGGCTAGTGGCAGCAGCTTCAGCACTAGGAGGAAGTGGTTCTTGATCTTTCCCTATTTTATCCTCCAAATTTTTGTTCTCCATTATTTTTTTGGAGTTATATAACACAATATGCGGCACAGGAATGACTGATGGCTGATGGCCAGGACACTACCACTGGTCTGATGCAGCACAACACAGCAACACTGTAAGGGACTTATTGTTGTTGTTGTTGTTGTTATTATTATTATTATTATTATTATTATTATTATAATACGGCAGCAGTGGACATATAGCAGCAGCGTATACCACTGTGATTGCCTGGTCACTGGAATGACTGATGGCCTGGACACTATCATTGGTCTTATGCAGCACAACACAGCAACACTGTAAGGGACTTGTTGTTGTTGTTGTTATTATTATTATTATTATTATTATAATACGGCAGCAGTGGACATATAGCAGCAGCGTTTACCACTGTGACTGCCTGGTCACTGGAATGACTGATGGCCAGGACACTACCACTGGTCAGATGCAGCACAACACAGCAACACTGTAAGGGAATTGTTGTTGTTGTTGTTGTTGTTACTATTATTATAATACAGCAGCAGTGAACATATAGCAGCATTGTATACCACTGTGACTGCCTGGTCACTGAAATGACTGATGGCCAGAACATTACCACTGGTTTGATGCAGCACAACACAGCAACACTGTAAGGGAATTGTTGTTGTTGTTGTTGTTACTATTATTATAATACAGCAGCAGTGGACATATAGCAGCATCGTATACCACTGTGACTGCCTGGTCACTGAAATGACTGATGGCCAGAACATTACCACTGGTTTGATGCAGCACAACACAGCACCACTGAACTGATGAAGCACAACACAACAGCAATGGACATATGGCAGCAAGAGGAAAAATACATTGTGACTGCCTGGTCACTGGAATGACTGATGGCTGATGCACAGGACACTACCACTGGACTGATGCAGCACATTACACCACCACTGAACTGATGCAGCACAACACAGCAGCAATAGACATATGGCAGCAGAGGACACAAACACTGTGACTGGACAGATGCAGCACAAGACACTACCACAGAGGACACTGAGGACGGAGACATGTCCTCTCTCTACACTCTCCAATGCCGGAGTGAAAATGGCGGGGACGCGCGGCTCCTTATTTGGAATCCAAACCCCGCGAGAATCTGACAGCGGGATGATGATGTTTTGCCTCTTTCTGGTTTCTGAGTCAGGCAGAAAACCCGAGCCTGGCTAGGAACCGGATGGTGAAGTTCGTTATGGTTTGGTTCTCTGAGAACTGAACCCACTCATCTCTAATAATAAATAAGAATTTACTTACCGATAATTCTATTTCTCGTAGTCCGTAGTGGATGCTGGGAACTCCGTAAGGACCATGGGGAATAGCGGCTCCGCAGGAGACTGGGCACAAAAGTAAAGCTTTAGGACTACCTGGTGTGCACTGGCTCCTCCCCCTATGACCCTCCTCCAAGCCTCAGTTAGGATACTGTGCCCGGACGAGCGTACACAATAAGGAAGGATTTTGAATCCCGGGTAAGACTCATACCAGCCACACCAATCACACCGTATAACCTGTGATCTGAACCCAGTTAACAGCATGATAACAGAGGAGCCTCTGGAAAGATGGCTCACAACAATAATAACCCGATTTTTGTAACAATAACTATGTACAAGTATTGCAGACAATCCGCACTTGGGATGGGCGCCCAGCATCCACTACGGACTACGAGAAATAGAATTATCGGTAAGTAAATTCTTATTTTCTCTGACGTCCTAGTGGATGCTGGGAACTCCGTAAGGACCATGGGGATTATACCAAAGCTCCCAAACGGGCGGTAGAGTGCGGATGACTCTGCAGCACCGAATGAGAGAACTCCAGGTCCTCCTCAGCCAGGGTATCAAATTTGTAGAATTTAGCAAACGTGTTTGCCCCTGACCAAGTAGCTGCTCGGCAAAGTTGTAACGCCGAGACCCCTCGGGCAGCCGCCCAAGATGAGCCCACCTTCCTTGTGGAATGGGCTTTTACAGATTTTGGCTGTGGCAGGCCTGCCACAGAATGTGCAAGCTGAATTGTACTACAAATCCAACGAGCAATAGTCTGCATAGAAGCAGGAGCACCCAGCTTGTTGGGTGCATACAGGATAAACAGCGAGTCAGATTTCCTGACTCCAGCCGTCCTGGAAACATATATTTTCAAGGCCCTGACTACGTCCAACAACTTGGAGTCCTCCAAGTCACTAGTAGCAGCAGGTACCACAATAGGTTGGTTCAGATGAAACACTGAAACCACCTTAGGGAGAAAATGAGGACGAGTCCTCAATTCCGCCCTGTCTGAATGGAAGATCAGATAAGGGCTTTTACAGGATAAAGCCCGCCAATTCAGACACGCGCCTGGCCGAGGCCAGGGCCAACAACATGACCACTTTCCATGTGAGATATTTTAACTCCACAGATTCAAGTGGTTCAAACCAATGTGACTTTAGGAACCCCAAAACTACATTGAGATCCCAAGGTGCCACTGGAGGCACAAAAAGAGGCTGTATATGCAGTACCCCTTTTACAAACGTCTGAACTTCAGGTAGTGAAGCTAGTTCTTTCTGGAAGAAAATTGATAGGGCCGAAATTTGAATCTTAATGGACCCCAATTTTAGGCCCATAGACACTCCTGTTTACAGGAAATGCAGGAATCGACCTAGTTGAAATTCCTCCATCGGGGCCTTACTGGCCTCGCACCACGCAACATATTTTCGCCAAATGCGGTGATAATGCTTTGCGGTTAGATCCTTCCTGGCTTGATCAAGGTAGGGATGACTTCATCCGGAATGCCTTTTTCCTTCAGGATCCGGCGTTCAACCGCCCTGCCGTCAAACGCAGCCGTGGTAAGTCTTGGAATAGACAGGGTCCTTGCTGGAGCAGGTCCCTTCTTAGAGGTAGAGGCCACGGGTCCTCCGTGAGCATCTCTTGAAGTTCCGGGTACCAAGTCCTTCTTGGCCAATCCGGAGCCACGAGTATAGTTCTTACTCCCCTCCGTCTTATAATTCTCAGTACTTTTGGTATGAGAGGAAGAGGAGGGAACACATACACTGACTGGTACACCCACGGTGTTACCAGAGCGTCCACAGCTATTGCCTGAGGGTCCCTTGACCTGGCGCAATACCTGTCCAATTTTTTGTTTAGGCGGGACGCCATCATGTCCACCTTTGGTTTTTCCCAATGGTTTACAATCATGTGGAAGACTTCTGGGTGAAGTCCCCACTCTCCCGGGTGGAGGTCGTGCCTGCTGAGGAAGTCTGCTTCCCAGTTGTCCACTCCCGGAATGAACACTGCTGACAATGCTATCACATGATTTTCCGCCCAGCGAAAAATCCTTGCAGCTTCTGCCATTGCCCTCCTGCTTCTTGTGCCGCCCTGTCTGTTTACGTGGGCGACTGCCGTGATGTTGTCCGACTGGATCAGCACCGGCTGACCTTGAAGCAGAGGTCTTGCTTGGCTTAGGGCATTGTAAATGGCCCTTAGCTCCAAAATATTTATGTGAAGTGATGTCTCCAGGCTTGACCACAAGCCCTGGAAATTTCTTCCCTGTGTGACTGCTCCCCAGCCTCGCAGGCTGGCATCCGTGGTCACCAGGACCCAGTCCTGAATGCCGAATCTGCGGCCCTCTAGAAGATGAGCACTCTGCAACCACCACAGGAGAGACACCCTTGTCTTTGGTGACAGGGTTATCCACTGATGCATCTGAAGATGCGATCCGGACCATTTGTCCAGCAGGTCCCACTGGAAAGTTCTTGCGTGGAATCTGCCGAATGGAATTGCTTCGTAGGAAGCCACCATTTTTCCCAGGACCCTTGTGCACTGATGCACTGACACTTGGCCTGGTTTTAGGAGGTTTCTGACTAGTTCGGATAACTCCCTGGCTTTCTCCTCCGGGAGAAAACACCTTTTTCTGGACTGTGTCCAGGATCATCCCTAGGAATAGAAGGCGTGTCGTCGGGATCAGCTGCGATTTTGGAATATTGAGAATCCAACCGTGCTGCCGCAGCACTATCTGAGATAGTGCTACCCCGACTTCCAACTGTTCCCTGGATCTTGCCCTTATCAGGAGATCGTCCAAGTAGGGGATAACTAAAAACTCCCTTCTTTCGAAGGAGTATCATCATTTCGGCCATTACCTTGGTAAAGACCCGGGGTGCCGTGGACAATCCAAACGGCAGCGTCTGAAACTGATAGTGACAGTTCTGTACCACAAACCTGAGGTACCCTTGGAGAAGGGTAAATTGGGACATGTAGGTAAGCATCTTTGATGTCCAGAGAGACCATATAGTCCCCTTCTTCCAGGTTTGCAATCACTGCTCTGAGTGACTCCATCTTGAATTTGAACCTTTGTATGTAAGTGTTCAAGGATTTTAGATTTAAAATTGGTCTCACCGAGCCGTCCGGCTTCGGTACCACAAATAGTGTGGAATAGTACCCCTTTCCCTGTTGCAGGAGGGGTACCTTGATTATCACCTGCTGGGAATACAGCCTGTGAATGGCTTGCAATACTGCCTCCCTGTCTGAGGGAGACGTCGGTAAAGCAGACTTTATGAAACGGCGAGGGGGAGATGTCTCGAATTTCTTGAGACGGGCCCCCACCGTGCCTGAGTCCGCTTGTAAAGCCCCAGCGTCATGCTGAGGACTTTGCGGAGGCGGGAGAGGGCTTTTGTTCCTGGGAACTGGCTGTTTGCTGCAGCCTTTTTCCTCTCCCTCTGCCACGGGGCAGAAATGAGGCGCCTTTTGCCCGCTTGCCCTTATGGGGCCGAAAGGACTGCGCCTGATAATACGGCGTCTTCTTAGGTTGAGAAGCTACCTGGGGTAAAAATGTGGATTTTCCAGCAGTTGCCGTAGCTACCAGGTCTGATAGACCTACCCCAAATAACTCCTCCCCCTTATAAGGCAATACTTCCATGTGCCTTTTAGAATCCGCATCACCTGACCACTGCCGCGTCCATAAACCTCTTCTTGCAGAAATGGACAGCGCGCTAACTCTTGATGCCAGTCGGCAAATATCCCTCTGTGCATCACGCATATATAAAAATGCATCTTTCAATATTTTCAGTCAGGGAATCCGACCACGCCCCGCCCGCACTGCACATCCAGGCTGAGGCGATTGCTGGTCGCAGTATAACACCCGTGTGAGTGTATATACATTTTAGGATATTCTCCTGCTTTCTATCGGCAGGTTCCTTTAGGGCGGCCGTATCAGGAGAGGGTAGTGCTACCTGTTTAGACAAGTGTGTGAGCGCTTTATCCACCCTAGGGGGTGTTTCCCAACGTGCCCTATCCTCTGGCGGGAAAGGGTACGATGCCAATAACCTTTTAGGAATTATCAGTTTTTTATCGGGGGAAACCCACGCCTCATCAGACACTTCATTTAATTCCTCGGATACAGGAAAAACTACAGGCAGTTTTTTCTCACCAAACATAATACCCTTTTTAGTGGTACTTGTATTATCAGAGATATGCAATACATTTTTCATTGCTTCAATCATGTAACGTGTGGCCCTAGTGGAAGTCACGTTTGTCTCCTCATCATCGACACTGGAGTCAGTATCCGTGTCTGTGTCTGCCATTTGAGGTAACGGGCGTTTTAAAGCCCCTGATGGCGTTTGAGACCCCTGGACAGGCACAAGCTGAGTAGCCGGCTGTCTCATGTCGTCAACTGTCTGTCGTAAAGAGCTGACACTGTCACGCAATTCCTTCCATAAGCTCATCCACTCAGGTGTCGACTCCCTAGGGGGTGACAACTCTATAATAGGCAATTGCTCCGCCTCCATCTCATTTTCCTCCTCAAACATGTCGACACAATCGTACCGACACACCGCACACACACAGGGAATGCTCTGATAGAGGACAGGACCCCACTAGCCCTTTGGGGAGACAGAGGGAGAGTATGCCAGCACACACCAGAGCGTTATATATAGACAGGAATACCACTATAAAATGTGCTTTTCCCTTTATAGCTGCTGTTAGTATCAAAACTGCGCCAAATTAGTGCCCCCCTCTCTTTTTTACCCTTTTCTGTAGTGCAGGACTGCAGGGGAGAGTCAGGGAGACGTCCTTCCAGCGGAGCTGTGATGGAAAATGGCGCCCGTGTGCTGAGGAGATAGGCTCCGCCCCCTTCTCGGCGGCCTTTTCTCCCGCTTTTTGGTGAGTTCTGGCAGGGGTTAAAATACATCCATATAGCCCTGGGGGTTATATGCAGTGGTGCAAGTGGGCGGGTACGGGTGGGTACGGCGTACCCGTAAGAATTTAGCCGTGGGTACGCCGTACCCACACCGACGGGCCGCCGCACCTCTTCCTTCCCTCCCTCCCCCACGCCGCACCGCCGCACACGCCGCACCGCCGCTGATGTGAGGGCAGGAGAGGCAGGAGAGTGCAGCCTGCGCCTCTCGTTCCCCTCAGTCTCCGGTGGGTGTTTCAGTTTACTTCAGCGCCGATCCGTGAGCCAATCAGAGCTCGCACCCGCGAGCTCTGATTGGCTCACGGATCGGCGCTGAATTAAACTGAGACACCCGCCGGAGACTGAGGGGAACGAGAGGCGCAGGCTGCACTCTCCTTCCCTCACATGACAGACAGGAGGACAGCGACGGCAGCGGCAGCGGTGAGTAGGGGAGGGGGGCATGTTATACCTGGCACTGGGGGGGCATGTATACCTGGCACTGGGGGCATATCTGGCACAGGGGGGCATATATACCTGGCACTGGGGGATATCTGGCACTGGGGGGGCATGTTATACCTGGCACTGGGGGATATCTGGCACTGGGGGCATATCTGGCACAGGGGGGTATATATACCTGGCACTGGGGGATATCTGGCACAGGGGGGGCATGTATACCTGGCACTGGGGGCATATCTGGCACAGGGGAGCATATATACCTGGCACTGGGGGCATATCTGGCACAGGGGGGCATATATACCTGGCACTGGGGGATATCTGGCACAGGGGGGCATGTATACCTGGCACTGGGGGCATATCTGGCACAGGGGGCATATATACCTGGCACTGGGGGATATCTGGCACAGGGGGGCATGTATACCTGGCACTGGGGGATATCTGGCACTGGGGGGGCATGTTATACCTGGCACTGGGGGATATCTGGCACTGGGGGGGCATGTTATACCTGGCACTGGGGGATAGCTGGCACTGGGGGGGCATGTATTCCTGGCACTGGGGGATATCTGGCACTGGGGGGGCATGTATACCTGGCACTGGGGGCATATCTAGCACAGGGGGGCATATATACCTTGCACTGGGGGATATCTGGCACTGGGGGGGCATGTTATACCTGGCACTGGGGGATATCTGGCACTGGGGGGGGGCATGTATACCTGGCACTGGGGGATATCTGGCACTGGGGGCATATCTGGCACAGGGGGGCATATATACCTGGCACTGGGGGATATCTGGCACAGGGGGGGCATGTATACCTGGCACTGGAGGATATCTGGCACTGGGGGCATATCTGGCACTGTAGGGGCATTTCTGTATCTGGCACGGGGGGCAATGTATATCTGACACAGTGGGGGCATTTGTGTATCTAGCACTGTGGGGCAATGTGTATCTGACACTGTGAGGCAATGTATGGCACTCTGGGGGCATTTCTGTATCTGGCACTGTGGGGCAATGTGTATCTGGCACTGTGGGGCAATGTGTATCTGGCACTCTGGGGACATTTGTGTATCTGGCACTGTGGGGCAATGTGCATCTGGCACTGTGGGGCAATGTGTATCTGGCACTCTGGGGACATTTGTGTATCTGGCACTGTGGGGCAATGTGGATCTGGCACTGTGGGGCAATGTGTATCTGGCACTGTGAGGCAATGTGTATCTGACACTCTGGGGACATTTGTGTATCTGGCACTCTGGGGACATTTGTGTATCTGGCACTGTGGGGCAATGTGTATCTGGCACTGTGGGGTTATATGTATCTGGCACTGTGGGGCAATGTATATCTAGCACTGTGGGGCAACGTGTATCTGACACTATTGGGGTCATACGTGTATCTGCCCCTCCCCCATATGTGTATCACGCCCCCATTTTCATTGGCCACGCCCCATGTTGTATTTGGCCACACACATTTTTTTGCGCGCGCCGAAGGCGCGCGCACACAGTACCCGTAAGACATTTTTTCTACTTGCACCACTGGTTATATGTGGTGTATTTATGCCAGCCAAGGTGTTTACATTGCTGCTCAGGGCGCCCCCCCCTAGCGCCCTGCACCCTCAGTGACCGAAGTGTGAAGTGTGCCTGAGTAACAATGGCGCACAGCTGCAGTGCTGTGCGCTACCTTGTTGAAGACTGAAGTCTTCTGCCGACGATTTTTCCGGACCTCTTCTTGCTTCTGGCTCTGTAAGGGGGCCGGCGGCGCGGCTCTGGGACCGAGCTCCGAGGCTGGGCCTGTGTTCGGTCCCTCTGGAGCTAATGGTGTCCAGTAGCCTAAGAAGCCCAAGCTGGCTGCAAGCAGGCAGGTTCGCTTCTTCTCCCCTTAGTCCCTCGATGCAGTGAGCCTGTTGCCAGCAGGTCTCACTGAAAATAAAAAACCTAAAACTAAACTTTCACTAAGAAGCTCAGGAGAGCCCCTAGTGTGCACCCTTCTCGGCCGGGCACAAAAATCTAACTGAGGCTTGGAGGAGGGTCATAGGGGGAGGAGCCAGTGCACACCAGGTAGTCCTAAAGCTTTACTTTTGTGCCCAGTCTCCTGCGGAGCCGCTATTCCCCATGGTCCTTACGGAGTTCCCAGCATCCACTAGGACGTCAGAGAAATAATAATACATAGTATACTTGAATTGAATTGCATTACCAACTGAAGAACTGGAGAATCACAGAGTCTGTACTGTACCTCTGGTCTTACATGTCTAAAACATTTTTTTTTTTAAACAACTTTATTTGAAGCATCAGTTTAAGCACACATTTTGTCAATGCATCGTGCACAGTTATTACATTATACTCTGATTTATCTCTTTCTGTAACAGGATTTGAAAAAGAGGAATCGCACTAATAAAGAATCAGTATCTGAAGACATCACACACTGTGTCCTCTGTGACAATGAATACATACTCTACTCTAAGACAGGAAAATAACTAGATCATGGACCCAGGATAAAGGATTCTGTTTCCTGTAATGCGACATTCAATAAACAATACACAGTGTAATCTTGTGTGTGGATTTTTGTGTGATAAAGTTTATTAAACAAATACATATTTATATATTAGTTATTATAAGGTGTCACAAACTAGCCTGCCCCAAGATACTTCAACGTAGGACAGCTGCCTGTGATGTTGGTTACATCAGCTCTCATGGTTAATAACACAGACCAGCAAGTGTTCCTTCAGTGGTCTGGCACCAGGTAGCTCTTCACTTCCTATACAGTTATTTATATTTCATACTTAATTTCACATAGCTATGTACAGGGGCGTATCTAGAGAGGAGGGGACCCGTGTGCAGTCTCCGTGTGTGGGCCCCCTTCTCTCCCGTAGCCTGCACCACTGCTGTTAGCGCTTTGAGCGCTAGAGACTCTGGCACAGTGCCAGAGTCTACAGCGCATGCGCAGGTCTCCGGAAAAATTGCGCGGCGGCCATTTTTTCATAGACTCTGGCACTGTGCCAGAGTCTCTAGTGCTCAGAGTGCTAACAGCGGTGCTGCAGGCTATGGGAGAGGAGGGGGCCCACACACGGACACCAGAAAGGTAAGTATAGAAAAGATGGGTGCAGTGTGTGCGGTGTGGGCCCCCTCTGGACCCAGGGGCCCGTGTGCACCGCACACACTGCACCCATTTTAGATATGCCACTGGGCACGTAGCATGGACCTCTCAGGATTTTAGCTTCATCAAAGAATATTTTTATGGCTCTTCAACTTCCTCCTCAACCCCCCTCCTTCCTTGATCAACGTCAAGAAAGATTGCTGTGATTGGCTCACAGCCCTTTGTTCTTCCAACACAGGGTCTCCCTGTCAAACAAGCAGGGCCATGTAATTACCTGCTTGGAGGCTAAGAACCTGTGATTTGTCACTCCTCTGTGCAGTTTTATGGATTTGTTAGGAAGGAAATTCTTATTACTGGTAATAAAAGTGGCTGAGTACGGGGCTACTGTAGGTGAGAAACTGTTCTGAACACATGACCTTATACTGTGAGGACTATATATTATTTTGTTATCTGGTATGGGGGAGAGCATGTCAGCTCTTAGTTCACTGATAATTACCTGGGTTGCTACTTACAGTCCTTCCTGACATACATACAGAATAGCAATTGACACTTTGAAAATAACATGCTTTCATACGGAATATAAATTGATAGGACATACAATTCAAACAATACCATACAGTATTTAAATATATAAAATAGAATTTGACAGGACAGGATATACATTTTCAAAATACAATTTTTTGAGAGTGCCTTATACACTATGTAGACAAAAGTGATAGGACACCCCACTCCTCCACGTAAGTGAAATGGTGTTTGCAAAGGTATGAAACAGGTATAGGGGCACTGATTAGATCATTTGCTAACGAAAAGAGCTAACCAAGTTTGAAAAGGGATCATCATAGGCTGTGAAACGTCATGTTTTCAGGGTGAAGCTGGACTGGCATACAGAAAATTCGGTAACCCTTATGGACTGGCCAGCTCAGAGTCCAGATCTTAACCCCATTGAGAACCTCTGGGACGAATTGGAGTGACGGGTGCATTCTAGACTGACTCAACCTTCTTCAGGGTCTTAGTTGGTCACTGTAGGGTCATTCCACATCAAATCATCCAAAAAGAAATGATGTCCACCACCCATCTCAGATTTTTACGATTTTTTTTTAGTTAAGAGAGGATGTCAAAACAACGATTTCTGCCAAATATCTTGACTGTCTGACAATTTGTTTATTAAATAAAGATTTTTCAATGTATTAAATTATTTACTAATCGCAGCTTCTTTATCCAGTTTATTTGAAGTATCACAGGGGTCATGAAAGTTGGACCCCTTAGGTAACTCTTCCTCCAGAATCCAAAAATCCAAACCAAGTCGCTTTATCTGTTTTACATTTCCAGTTATGGGAAAAACGCATGTTTTTAGAAAAGACTTAAAAAAGCTAGGTTCAATCAACATTAGATATCCCAATTTTTGTTCTGTACTTAACAAAGGTATACATTACTACCACACAAAAAATCAGCTGGTACTCTGTTTCATAGTGTGAAAAAAATTATCATGAAGTTGACTTTCAATTACTGTTGTACCGCATACTGTACATACGTAATTAACACAAGAAACCATGACATTTAAAAATGTAAACATAACTTGAGTCCCTAACTTATTTAATGTCACAGAATACTTGGTAAAACAATTAAGGTAAAACATCAGGTACAGCAGTTTTACGAAGATGATGAACATTCTCGGATGTGCCCTGGAAAGAAAGTATGTTTCTGTAAAAGTTCCAGGAGCAAAAAGAATTCACAAACAGAAAAAGTTACTCCTAGTAAACTTGAAATAGCTTTACCTTGCTTTCAAATACAGGGGTAATTCAGAGTTGATCGCAGCAGCAAATTTGTTACCAGTTTGGCAAAACCATGTGCACTGCAGGTGTGGCAGATATAACATTTGCAGAGAGAGATAGATTTTGGTGGGTTATTTTGTTTCTGTGCAGGGTAAATACTGTCTGCTTTATTTTTACACTGCAATTTAGATTTCAGTTTGAACACACCCCACCCAAATCTAACTCTCTCTGCACATGTTATATCTGCCCCCCCCTGCAGTGCACATGGGCCCTCATTCCGAGTTGTTCGCTCGCAAGGCGATTTTAGCAGAGTTACACACGCTAAGCCGCCGCCTACTGGGAGTGAATCTTAGCTTCTTAAAATTGCGAACGATGTATTCGCAATATTGCGATTACAAACTACTTAGCAGTTTCAGAGTAGCTTCAGACTTACTCGGCATCTGCGATCAGTTCAGTGCTTGTCGTTCCTGGTTTGACGTCACAAACACACCCAGCGTTCGCCCAGACACTCCTCCGTTTCTCCAGCCACTCCTGCGTTTTTTCCGGAAACGGTAGCGTTTTCATCCACACGCCCATAAAACGCTGTGTTTCCGCCCAGTAACACCCATTTCCTGTCAATCACATTACGTTTGCCGGAGCGAAGAAAAAGCCGTGAGTAAAAAAACTATCTTCATAGCAAAATTACTTGGCGCAGTCGCAGTGCGAACATTGCGCATGAGTACTAAGCAGAAAACCGCTGCGATGCGAAGAAAATTACCGAGCGAACGACTCGGAATGAGGGCCATGGTTTTGCCCAACTGCTAACAAATTTGCTGCTGCGATCAACTCTGAATTAGGCCCACAGTTTTCCAGATATTCAAGTTGGATTGTCCAAGGTTTGTTCCTTACGACCTACGTGGTGTGTTAGTGAGCATTGCTGCAAGAGGTATGCATTCTGCCTGTGTTTGCGAAACTCGCCAAAATGATCAAAAATTATTGGTTGCTGCTCTACCACTAAGGTTGGACTACAGAGACCTAACTGAAATCCTTGTTTGTTCTTCAGTCTCAAAAACTTGAATGCTTCATCGATGTGAGAAATTTCTAGGTCTGGAAGCACTTTGGAAAAACCTTTTCATGATAGTGACATGGATGAAGAGGACACAATTGTTTATAAGCAGTGGGTTCACACTGACCAGAGTAAATTGGTTACAATCACTAGTACTGTGGAACAATACTGTGAAGTTATTTGTAGTCCTGTTGATGATGCAGGCTGAATACCTACGCCAGTTGAAGGAAACCGTTCGCCCAGAAACAGTAGCAATGTGTTACTTTGCAGAAAATTATTAATTTGTGTGTCAGGATGCAATTCAAGGATTCCACTGGGACACTTTACAAGCAACACTTCACCCATTTGCTGTATACATATAGAGCCAGGCTCATCTATGCTGCGATGCGTGCACATGGCATACGCATCGCGACATAGTGCGAATGCGCTGTGCTGCAACTGACCACAGCCGCCATTTGCTCCATAGGCTTCCATTGGCGTGCATTTGCAGGCACACTTGCCACGAGGCAACATTTAGCGTGGCTACATTGTTTTTTAGGCAAGATGATTGTGTGACACATTAAACTGTGTGTCTGCATGTTATAAGTGATACCTGTGACCATGTAGCCATAACTGTGCATGCCTTCATTACGGTAGTTATCAAACACTTAGCGGAACTATTACTAAAATTGGAGTATACTCACTACTTTAGTGATGGTGCTAGTAAACGTCTAGCCACCCGCATCAGTCTGCAAGCAGTGGAAACTCATCACATATGGACACCTTTGGACATGTATAGCTGGGCTGAAAAGATACATGGCATAAAGTTTTTCCATGTGTCACAAAATGAAATACAAGACTGCAAAACCAAGCTGCATAGCCAAAAAAAAAGCGAAGACTGTGGTAGGAACACTTGCTTATCACCAATTTCTGCCTATTAGTTATGATGAACTACACATATTCCGATCATCAGACAACATGAAGACACAAGGAACCACAGTTTGGGGGGTATCCAATTACAGGTGAAAATAGTTTGGGCGATTTTTCCTGATATTTCACTCATATTTTTTTACATGCTATCCAATTTGGTTGCCTGTATAAAAAAAATACATTATCTCCCAAAAACACACAAGTTCAGTAAAACCTGTGTTTTTGGTAGAAACAGTGCAGTTTCTGTGGATTTGATTTCGCCTGCCTGAGGCATGTGAAACAAAATCCCTGATAAGCCGGCGCGAGCCGTGGCTTTATGGGATTAATTGCATAACCTCTTTAGTTTCACTATGACCACAGTCACAAAAAATGTAGACAAAAGTGATCTGCAACCTGGAACATACATAGCAGCAGTGTACAATAACATCTGGTACATTGGGTATATTACTCAATTTAATGAGGAGGAACAATTTGTGCTGGTACACTTCATGAAACGAAACCAATCAACAAATGAGTTGTCCTAGCCTTCAGTGTTTTGTTCCTTTTATTTATGTCCCCTGTGTAACGGAAGTGCCCACTATCCAAGAAAGTACTGGAAGGCACTGTCTGCTGACACTTTAAGAAAAATTACAGACTATTACAAAAGGTTCCAAACAAGGGAAAGATAATGTGATTGTTGACTCAACTTATGTTATGGACTTGTGTTAATTATGTAAAACAGCAAATTCATTATTGTTTTCTCTCCACTATGAAACAGAGTACCATGCTGATTTTTTGTGTGGTAGTAATGTATACCTTTGTTAAGCACCTAAAAAAAATTGTGATATCTAAATGTAGATTGAACCTAGCATTTTTAAGTCTTTTCGAAAAACGTGCGTTTTTGCCATAACTCAAAACGTAAGACAGATAAAGTGACTTGGTTTAGATTTTAGGATTTAGGAGGAAGAGTTACCTTTGGGGTGCAAATTTTGTGGTGATCCCTTAATAAACACCTGTGATACTTTAAATAAACTGGATAAAGAAGCTGCGATTAGTAAATAATTTATTAAAACGAAAAATCAATATATAATAAATTAATTGTCAGACAGTCGAGATATTTGGCAGAAACCGTTTTTTTTTACATCCTCTCTTAACTAAAAAAAATGTCATAAAAATCTGAGATGGGTGGTGGACACGCCTGGTTGAACTGACATGGAATGACCCTGTAATTAAGGCGTAATGGCAAAACATACCGCCTGCTGTTGTCCAGGAACTTGTGGACACTTTGCCAAGAAGGGTGTTCACAGTAATCACTGCACGTTGGGGGATCTACAAAGTACTGACGTCAATAAAATCTTGTTAATCTACAGCTGTCCGTGTCCAATCACTTTTGTCTATATGGTGTATGAGTAATCCTGACATAATGCTTCTAAGCCATAGTATTTATTGTGGAACTCTTCAGTCGTAAACACAGGAACCGGCCACAGTGAAACGGTGAGTGTGATGTTTATTTAAGACAGTCACACAGAATGAACAGTGTTCAGAAGTTTCAGCCACTCAAATGCACAGAACCAGACACCCAGTCTATCCACCCTGTCTCCTAACACTAACTAAGTGTACATGGCCCTGACTATGGCCTGCCCGACTGTTCCAGCATCATGAGCCCAGAAACCAAAGAGTAATCCCTCTAAATAGGCAGTCACTTCCTGCAGCAGCTGAGGCATAATCCATAATGTCCTCCTTGGAAAACTTGGAATCTGGACTACATCCAGGTTGTAAGTCTGAAACTATGGCTTCTCCGAGGGAGTCTCTCTGCCACATATCCTCCCCTTAAGCTTCGTACCACCTGAAGCATTCTGTACCTCAGGAAAATTCATCAATTTACCTTCTATTCACCTAACCCTATCTACCTGTTTTGGAAAAATACTTATTCCAGTATTCTTTTCCCCCTCCAGCTTCATCATATATTTTATTGTTTGTACCACCCTAACACCTTGTCTGGAGAGAGCATCGGCATTCGCATTCATTTTGCCTGGTCGATGCTGAACTGAAAAATAATAAGACTGCAAAGCCAGAAACCACTGGGTGAGCCTGGCATTTGTTTATTTCGATGCATCCACTTTAATGGGGCGTGATCAGTTACCAGCAGAAATTCTCTACCCAGAAGGTAATATTGCAAGGTTTTCACTGCCCATTTTATCGCCAGACACTCCCGCTCTAATGTGGCATATCTCCTCTCTCTAGGTAAGAACTTTTGGCTAAGATATACAGATAGAGCCACGCTAATCGTGGCTCTGTCTGTGACTAGGTGCGCCCGGCAAGGCACACCACCGGTAAGGTGTCCAATCCCAGGCCATTTTTTCAATCCCGAGTACTGGCATTAAAAAATGGTCAATCCCAGGATTCTTGAGATACCCGGATTGACTTGTTTCTTGTGTGCACCTCCCCTCCCCTTTTACGTCACGCAGTGCAGGAGGAGCCGGGAGGAGGGAGCCGGGTAGCGTATGAGCCGCCTGAAATCGCTCAACGCTGCCCAACACTGAAAAAACAAGGCGCTTTCTAATCCGGTAATCCCTGGGATTGGAAGCTCCAATCCCGGGATTGAATCCCGGCCAAATTTAGACCTAAATCCCAGGATCCTGCCAATCCCGATCCCGGGATTGGCCACCCTAAACACCGGGAATGAATGGGACGCCCCTGCCTGCGATGCAGCCACGCTCAGTGAGCGTGACTCCATCTGTAGAACTTGTTTTTCCTCTCTGTTCACTTCTTGTTCCAGAATAGCTCCCAGGCCCGTTTCTGAAGCTTCTGTCTGTAAAATTATTTTTTTCTGGATGTCCGGCGCTTGTAAAACTGGTTGTGAGTTCATTGTGTGAGGTAAACACGACCCATATGAATCTCCAGTCGGAGGCCATGTATAGCATCCATTTGAAGCAACTCATTGTGAACATGACATACTGTATAAACAGTAAGGACATGATAGTGGAGCGCTAATCATACCTCACAAGAAGAGGAGTCCAGGCGCAATCCCAGTCACATGATGTAGAGTAAATATTCACTAACAAACATTTTACCCACAGATAATAGCTATTAGCAAGTAATGATAATAAACTTATTTTCAAAGTTTTAGTTATTAATCCTCTGTGTCTGAAAATTTGTTAAAGTAAATGTCCATTAGGCCCATATACTGTACGCTTCCTTATGTAATAGGGTATATCTCTATCCACTTATTAATATTTCAGCACTCTCTCACAGTGTGCAGTCCGGCCAATAACACACTGGCGTGATTGTGATATCAGCGTGATAAAGTGACTGAACTGCCCTGCATCAGAAGTGCTCTACTCTATGCTCCGCACACCCCATACCACTGTCCGTACTCTGATTTGGTCATTCACCGCTCACACATGACCAAACAGTAGAAATAGTCAGTGGTGTCTTTGGGTTTGCACTGTATATATTCCGTCTGCTACTACTAACAAACATCTGATGAAGATAAATCTGATAATCAAAGTCTAAACGCCTCATGTGATTTATGTGATTGATATTTATAGTTTTTAAATCTGCTTCATGCAGTGCCATGGTTTATTCTCTGATCAAATCAAACAGCATTACCCAGGTACAGAATAGTAGCTGTCCAGAGAGGGATCCGGTATGATATACTGGCAGACGGGATGCCAGTTTTCAGCATACCGACAGTGGCATCCCGTCTGCTGGTTTCCTGGCTGCTAAATTGGCATCACCCCTGCTGTAGCCCATTGCCAGATCCTGCAGAACCCCTTCAATGATCATCTTCCAAAAACAATTAAAATTAAAAACAATAATTTATAAAAGCACAATAAAGATTATCTTGTTACAAAGTGCCCAGCACTTTGCCACTTTGTCCAATGGCAAGCAATAAGGGGCAAGTCCATCTGTCAATATTATTGTCCAGGAAACTCAAAGAAGTGAAAGGAACCTCCAATTTCTCCAGTGCAATGGGGATGTCCATAGAGCTAAAGAAAGCTTGGACAGAATAAATGAAACTTCCCTCACCTGACAAGCCTGCCCAGCCTAATCACAAGGAAGTCATCCATATTATTGGCCAGAGCCATATGCGCTATACCAATGCACCAGTTTCATAAAGGGGGCAAAACATTAAAAAGAAATAAAGGAGAAGTTTAATACCATAAGCGGGTATCTGTCTACAAAATAGCCCCCTGCCAACTGAAAACCCAATAACTGGAATGATCCAGTGAGCAAAGCAAGGAGAAAGAAGGCTGGCTTCACACCCCAGGTCCAATGAACCAGAGGAGCCAGATAGTCATTAAAAGATTGACAAAAAAAACCTGCAATGTGAGGCTCAATGGGAACATTCACTGAGTTATACTACACGTCGGAGAGATGTTGGATTAAAAGAAAAAATTCCCAGAACATTTTTCAGCAACACCTCCACAGGAGACCTACAAAAATCAGTAATAGGTGGGCAGGAAAAGGGTCCACCATGTGCCCCAAACTTATCCGAGCCATGTTTGTGTCTGCAACATGTGTGGAAAATCAAAAGCCAATGGAGGCGCCTTCATCACCATCCTGTGCAACATGTGCATGTACTATACTTCAGTAAAACTAAAAAGGTCATGAACACCAAAAAAAGTCAGAGCTCCTGCTGCAAGCCTGGCCAATGCAACTGATAAGAAACAGAAGATTAAAGGTTGTTCTTCACAGAGTAATAATAGTAATAGATAATGATACTGTAGTTCTAGTTCCCTATTTCATCATCCTTATTTTTAATATATTACTCATGGTTTCAACAACTGTTTTTTTTATTTTCTTTCATCATTACATATAACAGTGTAAAATAACATGGAAAAATGATGGAAGACATAGCCATTAAAATGTAACATTTGATATTGCAATTGGGGAAATGGCATTGTGACCAGTTCTATCTCCATATGCATGTGCCAAGCCATGTAACCTATGACGTGACGTTATCCTGCACATCAGGAGACGCCGTCACCATAGCGATAGAATGAAAGTGTTTTTACATTAGTGATGATAGTCACTATAGCAGCAACATGACGTTATCCCGATCGGGAGATGCTGGTGCCATGTGATCACACACACTTCTTGTGAACGTACATATTTACTGTAATTTCAATTAGCTGTCTTAATCAATTAGTGTGGGGTATTAATAAGGCAAAAGAGGCATTATGGCTACACACTCCTGATGAAGTCCAGTTATTTGCAATAAAGGATGAAACATGTTGACGATATTTGACTGAACCTCTACCTGATTCTGCTGTGGATTAAGAGAACTTTCAGATAAGCTATTTACTAGAGATGTGCGGCTGGCACTTTTTGTGTTTTGTGTTTTGGTTCTAATTCCACTTTCGTGTTTTGGTTTTGGTTTGGTTTTGCCAAAATCACCCTTTCGTGTTTTGGTTTTGGATCTGGATGATATTTGAAAAAACATAAAAACAGCTAAAATCACAGAATTTGGGGGTAATTTTGCTCCTATGGTATTATTAACCTCAGTAACAATCATTTTCAGTCTATTCTGAACACCTCACACTTCACAATATTGTTTTTAGGCCAAAAGGTTGCACAGAGGTTGCTGGATGACTAAGCTAAGCGATACAAGTGGACAACACAAACACCTGGCCCATCTAGGAGTGGCACTGCAGTGTCAGACAGGAGGGCAGATATAAAAAAAGGCCCCAAACAGCACATCATGCAAAGAAGAAAAAGAATTGCAAAGACGTAGTTGTATGACTAAGCCAAGCGACACAAACAATTGGCCCATCTAGGCGTGGCACTGCAGTGGCAGACAGGAGGGCAGATATAAAAAAAGGCCCCTAACAGCGCATGATGCAAAGAAGAAATAAAGGTGCACCGAGGTTGCTGTATGACTAAGCTAAGCGACACAACCACCTGGCCCATCTAGTAGTGTCACGCAGTGGCTGAATGTTGAGAATGGGCCGCAATTGTTCGGTCCACTGACAGCATCTCCAGCATGCTCCAGTCACTTTTAAAAAAAATCTGCAATTGGTGGACTTATATGGCAGTACTCCAGGATTAATACAGCAGTACCCCTGGACTCATACGGCAGTGTCACACAGGATGGCACTTTTCAAAAACTAGGCCATAAACAGCACCTCATGCAAAGATGTCGAAGAGGTGCAATGAGGTAGCTGTATGACTAAGCCAAGCGACACTAACAATTCCAACTGGAATTATACATCCAAATCACTGGAATTATATGTCCAAATCACTGGAATTAATTGGCAAAATCACTGGAATTATACGTCCCAATCACTGGAATTAATTTGCAAGATCACTGTAATTTTACGTCCAAATCACTGGAATTAATTGGCAAGATCACCGTAATTAATAATTAATTATACATCCAGATCACTGGAATCAATTGTCAAAATCACTGTAATTAATAATTATACGTCCAAATCACTGGAATTAATTGGCAAAATCACTGTAATTATACGTCCAAATCACTGGAATTAATTGGCAAGATCACTGTAATTAATAATTATACGTCCAAATCACTGGAATTAAATGGCAAAATCTCTGTATCGCCTGCCTAGTGATGTGGAATCTAGATGGGATTTGGTATCGGGGACACAATACCTCCATCAATTGTCTAAATCCCACTGCACTAATGGCGGATACCGGACGCACGTCTAACACAAACATAAGTATCAAGGCCACAGTTATGAGGGCTTCCATCATCATGTGAAGCTGAACCACTAGTCATGAACATAGGCCAGGGCCTCAGCCGTTCCTTGCCACTCCGTGTCGTAAATGGCATATTGGCAAGTTTATGTTTCTCCTCAGACCATTTCAATTTCTTTTTTTGGGTCTTTTTACTGAACTTTGGCTTTTTGGATTTTACATGCCCTCTACTATCACAATGGGCATCGGCCTTGGCAGATGATGTTGATGGCATTTCATCGTCTATGCCATGGCTAGTGGCAGCAGCTTCAGCACTAGGAGGAAGTGGTTCTTGATCTTTCCCTATTTTATCCTCCAAATTTTTGTTCTCCATTATTTTTTGGGAGTTATATAAGACAATATGTGGCACAGGAATGACTGGAATAACTGATGGCCAGGACACTACCACTGGTCTGATGCAGCACAACACAGCAACACGGTAAGGGATTTGTTGTTATTATTATTATTATTATTATTATACAGCAGCAGTGGACATATAGGAGCAGCGTATACCACTGTGACTGCCTGGTCACTGGAATGACTGATGGCCAGGACACTACCACTGGTCTGATTCAGCACAACACAACAACACTGTAAGGGACTTGTTGTTGTTGTTATTATTGTTATTATTATTATTATTATTATACGGCAGCAGTGGACATATAGCAGCAGCGTATACCACTGTGACTGCCTTGTCACTGGAATGACTGATGGCATGGACACTACCACTGGTCTGATGCAGCACAACACAACAAAACTGTAAGGTACTTGTTGTTGTTGTTGTTATTATTATTATACGGCAGCAGTGGACATATAGCAGCAGCGTATACCACTGTGACTGCCTGGTCACTGGAATGACTGATGGCCAGGACACTACCAATGGGCTGATGCAGCACAACACAGCAACTCTGTGAGCGACTTGTGGTTGTTATTATTATTATTATTATTATACTGTAGCAGTGGACATATAGCAGCAGCGTAAACCGCTGTGACTGCCTCATCACTGGAATGACTGATGGCCAGGACACTACCACTGGTCTGATGCAGCACAACACAACAAAACTGTAAGGGACTTGTTGTTGTTGTTGTTGTTATTATTATTATTATCATTATTATTAGTATACGGCAGCAGTGGACATATAGCAGCAGCGTATACCACTGTGACTGCCTGGTCACTGGAATGACTGATGGCCGGGACACTACCAATGGTCTGATGCAGCACAACACAGCAACACTGTAAGAGACTTGTTGTTGTTGTTATTATTATTATTATTATAATACTGTAGCAGTGGACATATAGCAGCAGCGTATACCGCTGTGACTGCCTCATCACTGGAATGACTGATGGCCAGGACACTACCACTGGTCTGATGCAGCACAACACAACAACACTGTAAGGGACTTGTTGTTGTTATTATTATTATTATTATACGGCAGCAGTGGACATATAGCAGCAGCATATACCACTGTGACTGCCTCGTCACTGGAATGACTGATGGCCAGGACACTACCACTGGTCTGGTGCAGCACAACACAGCACCACTGAAAGGGACTTATACAGCTACACCACCACTGTGACTGGTCAGTGGACTGATACTGAACAAAAGAGAGACACTACCCCTGGTCTGATGCAAGACAACACAGCAAAACTTCAAGGGACTTATACAGCAGCCAGCAGCACTGGCGACATATAGCAGCAGAGGACACCAACACTGTGACTGGCTGGACTGATGCAGCACAATACACTGACTACACTGGACTGGACTGATCAGCACAACACAGCACAAGACTCCCCACCCCACTTTCCCGCCCACACAGACACTGAGGACACGTCCTCTCAATACACTCTCCGAGGCTGGAGTGAAAATGGCTGCGACGCGGGGCTCCTTATATGGAATCCAAATCCCGCGAGAATCCGACAGCGGATAGGGAGGGCGGTTCCACTGTAGCGTGAGCTCCAGGCGCTGAAAATGTTAGAGGGCGCCGCACTGTTAACTTGAAAGAGCTCTCACTGACTATCTGCGCAGCCGCAGGAGCTCCTTACAGCCTCAGATTGCGGAGGGACCATGTAGCTCTCATGAGCCTTTGTGTCTCACTCCCTGCACTCCGCCTCAGCAGTCACTTCTCCTCAGCTCCATACTAGTCCACAGGTGCAAGTGCCACCCACTAATACAAAGGTCAGTGTGTGTGATCTGCACTCCGAGTGTATGTGTGTGTGAATGTGGGTAAAGGGGGAGGGGAATGTGCGTGCAATGTATGCTACAATCAAAGAGTGCACAGCAGCCATTTTTCGAAGTCCTGCACATGCGCTGTAGAGTCTACAGTGCTCAGAGTTCTAGCAGCAGCGCAACAGCTACGGGAGAGGAAGGGGCCCACACACGGAGTCTGCACACAGGTCCCCTCCTCTCTAGAGATGCCCCTGGTTGGAGGGTATGCATATATGTGGGGGGAGGACAGTCTGCAGACCTAGTGTGTGTGTGGGGTGGAGACTGTGCACGTGAGTACAGTATGTGTGTAGGGAAGGGAGCTGGCTTTTATATATATATATATATATATATATATACACCGTATATATAGAGTATGTATATATATATATATACACAGTGCTTAAAGTGGTCCTAGAGAGGTTGTGGAACTCACCCCTCTCCCCGCAGCGCCCATGTAATAAAGGTATTGCGTGCGCCGAAAAAGGGTCGTGGTCTCAAAAAGAAAAGGGTGTGGCCACACAATAGTAATAATGCCCACAGTAGAAGCACCCCTAATACACATAATGCCCACAGTAGTAGCACCCCGTAATACACATAATGCCCACAGCAGTAGCGCCCCTTATACAATGCACACAGTAGTAGTACTCCTTATGCAAAGCCCACTGTACTGGTAGTGCCCTTTATAAAGAGCCCATAGTAGTGGTGCCCCTTATGCAATGCCCCCAGTAGTAGTGCCCCTTATGTTCCCAGGAGTGACGCCCCTTATGAAGTGCCCCCTTTACAACGCCCTCATTAGTAATACCCTTAATGGTAATGCCCCTGTGTAGTATTACCCCCAGTTGTAATGTCGCCTGTAGTAATGCCCCCTGTAGTTTAGCCCCTGTAGTTATGCCCCCAGTGGTAATGCCCCTGCAGTTATGACCCCAGTAGTTTGTCCCCCCAGTGGTAATGCCCCCAGTAGTTTAGCCCTCATGTAGTTTGCCCCATGTAGTATATACCCCCCTGTAGTTTAACCCCCAGTGGTAATTCCCCCTGTAGTTTAGCCTCTGCAGTTATGGCCCCAGTAGTTTAGCCCCCATGTAGTTTGCCCCCATTAGTAATGCCCCCAGTAGTTTAGCCCCCCTGTAGTTATGCCCCTGTAGTTTAGCCCCCAGTAGTAATGCCCCTGTAGTTATACCCCCAGTAGATTAGCCCCCTTGTAGTTTGCCCCTTTTAGTAATGCTCCTAGTAATGCCCCCCTGTAGTAAAGCTCCCAGTAGTTTAGCCCCCTTGTAGTTTGCCCCCAGTAGTTTAGCCCCCTTGTAGTTTGCCCCCAGTAGTTTAGCCCCCTTGTAGTTTGCCTCCAGTAGTAATGCCCCCCTGTAGTTTGCCCCCTTGTAGCTTGACCCCTTGTAGTTAGCCAATCTAGTTTGCCCCCAGTAGTTAGCCCCTGTCTAGGTTGCCCCCAGTAACTTGCCCCCTCATAGTTTGCCCCCTTGTAGTTAGTCCCTGTCTAGTTTTCCTCCAGTAATTTGCCCCCAGTGGTTAGCCCCTGTCTAGTTTGCCCCCTCATAGATTGCCCCATTGTAGTGTGCTCCCAGTACCAGCGCCTCTTACACTGAATCATATTTACGTACGACCGAAGCAGTCCCCACGGCTTCCGCTCCTCGGCACTATGAGAGAGACATCATGACGTCTCTCTCATAGCGCGCACTGACAGGGCCGGAAGCTGGAGCTCAGTAGTAAGCTCTGGCTTCCGTTGTGGAGAGCGAGAGCCGGGCGATCTCAGCGGGCGCCCAGCATCTCCGTTCGGCGCAAGGCACCCATCGGGTTAGGTGAGCCGGAGGAGGCGGAACTGCGTTCCATCTCCAAGAGGACTGACGGAACGCAGTTCCACCCCATTCCATCTCACTTTAACCCCTGTATATATATATATATATATATATATATATATATATCCTCCTTACGAAGGTTTCAATAAACCAAAACGGTTGAATTTTTCAAGTTGGTCTGCTGACCTCTATTTGAAAGTCCGTGAGTGCTGCCATCTGTTTTGTATATACGTATGATGGTGTAGGAGCTTCCGCAGTATAGCAAATATATTGATTCACGCTTTTTTGCATTGATTAAGATATTTACTGTTAATCACAAAATGTGTTCGTGTATCCTTAAAAATATTGGACAGATATATTCAGACTATATACCTCGAATATCTTGTTTTAAAGCATGACGTGTTCAAGGACAAGGCAACGCCAGATGTATCCAAGGCTAATTGGATAGAATGTTTTGAGTTTATGTCCGAAAGACTGATAATCATGAAGCAATAAACTATATTCAAGAATGTTCTAATTGCTAATTATAATCTTGTATGACAATTGATGTATTACAGTTTTTGAGACATACATGGTGTATTCTGATTGGCTAAATGTATTGGCAAACATGAATCCTTTGTCTTTAAGCTATAAAATAAACCTATTATGGACCCTAAGCCAGGTCAACTATGGTCTGCTTAGGTTACACATGATCCTGTGTCACCTTTTCATTCACTGATCTCCAACCGGTTGCAAAAGAAACAGAATTCTGACTGATGACAGCAGAGAGTTTATAGACCAGACCTGAATAGGTTAACATACCCTAACATTTTGGGAGCATCGTCCGGAGATATTCCAGCATCTCCTCCACTGGCAACAATTCCTCTGATCTTTCAGGAACCGCTGATAAAAAAAACCGGTAAGTGAGATTTAATGTGTAGATTTCTACCTGCTCATTTGAATCAGCGTTTCTTGAATGAATCTGCGGAAGTCCAGTCGGGAAGGTCAGAGAATATCTTAAAGAGCCCAGTGTCAGTCAGAAGAAATTTTTTTAAGGTACCATACATTTATGTTATATTGTTGAATTGTGGGTAAATATCTTCAGCTAATTTGTCACAAGTGTACAAGGGAAATTAATCAAATATCCAGAAAAAAGTTACATTTTTAAAAGGTGGCGTATAGCCAAGGTGTATTCTAATGCTGATAAACAGTTTGAATTGATAAATAACCAAAGAGGTGTATGCAAATCTTGTACCTGTGTTGTTGTGTTAAGAAAATACAAAGGGTCCGTAGCACCGAGATTGGTGGCAATTACAAGCACTGAAGTCTCATTTGGTTATGTGGAAAATGATGATGAATTTTATTGTAAAATAGGTTGTCATTTAAAAAAAGGGAATTGTTGGAACATTACATTAAGAATGATTGATCTAACATCATAACCTATTGGCCTAGGAACCTCATAATCCAGGTCTAAGACCCATGTGCCCGTGCAGCCTCAAACAGCTGCCGTGCACACAGATAACAGATATAGCATTTACTGTCATCCTTGTTTTTTGGATCCTTGCACTGTTGTATGTACTCTGTCAATATGCTTTTGAAAAGGTGGGGGGGGAGTCGGGTTGTCTGCTGAATAATGAAACCAGTGTCAGTAACTAGATTCTCCTGCACACATTGTACTGTATATATTGTATGTCCCTATGCAAGACAGTTAAGGGGTAGGATTGGGTCAGTAATAAAGAACAGCTACTGTCTGAAAGAGACACAAGGTGAACATATTCCAAGAATAGTGGGGAGTTTACCAAGAACACAAGGAACAACATGGGTACTGGTACAAGCAGGAGTCTATATAGGCAGGGGGATAGACCCTTGGAGTGACTTAACAATAATATTAGGGACGCATCTCAGTGATCCAGAAGAAATAATCTATTATGCAGGTCCCACTTGGGGAGCAGTACTAACAGATTTTCCACCAATACAGGGAGGAAGGGACAACACTACAACCCCAGTCATTTGTCCACAGACGGATTTAAGGAGCTCTTTAGGTACAAGGATAGAAGAGATTCTTCAGAGTCAGCGTCTCACAAGGAGATTTTAATTCTCTCATAAGGAGTTACTAAAATACCACATCAGGATGGGTTCAAACCCGTGGATATTGTTAGTAACAGGGAGGGGAGGAAAGCTCTGAAAGGAGATTTTAAGTCCCTCATAAGGGGTTACTAAAATACCACATCAGGAGGGGTTCAAACCCGTGGATATTGTTAGTAACAGGGAGGGGAAGAAAGCTCTGAAAGGAATAAGATTTTTTTTTCAAAAGAGCAGGTTTTCCGTCAGAAGGGACACTAGACCTAGAGAAATGGGAAAAAATTGCCTCCTGTAACAAGAGTTGGATAATAAAGCTCTAAAAGGAGATTTTAAGTCCCTCATAAGGAGTTACTAAAATACCACATCAGGAGGGGTTCCGCGCACGTTCACCCAGGCATGGGAGCGCGGTCTGTAAAGATGTCAGGGCCCGACAAACCCGTGGATATTGTTAGTAACAGGGAGGGGAGGAAAGCTTTGAAAGGAATAAAAATTTGCCTCCTGTAACAAGAGTTGGATAATTAAGCATAATTGTAGAGATCAAGTATCCATCTGGATCACTGTAGCACAAGAAAGAGAAAATGAAAAAAATAAGAAAAGCCAAAGAAAAGAATGCCATACCGAAGGTAACAGTTCACGTTGTCCAGGAACAAAGCAAGTGGAAAATCAGAAGCCCAACGCAAGGGGCCACAGGAAGGAACTCAAAAGAAGGAACCAAGCAAGATGACAGAAAGTGTTATTTCTGCAAGCAAAAAGGACATTTCAAGAAGAATTGCAAAAAATACAAGGAATGGTGTGAAAACCAGCAAGAAAAACCTAAAGCATGAAGAAGTGGCTTCCCGAGGTACCTCCCTGCCAAAACACCATCTGAACAAGAAAATGATCAAGTGACCCTTGTACTGCCAACAGGTCACCAATATCAATGCATTATAGATTCGGGAGCAAGCCGAACAATTTTAAAGCAGCAAGAGGTACCAAGTGAATTAATGACCACTGAGACCTAGTCCAGCAACAGCACCTCCACACTATACCCCACCCCTATACCCAGACATGCATGCACACCCAGGTACCCCTAGTATGAACAGAATTGAATCATCTGCAAGCTCACTAACAGTGAAATTGAAAAGAGATGAACCAGGAAAAGAGTGACGAATAATCAGCCCTATCTTGAAAGGATCTGTGGTTGAAAATCCGAATGATTTACCTGAGCTATGTGTACAGAATATGCCCCAGTGTCCTGATACTTTATCACAAGAAACCCCAACAAGACCAACCAAAGAAACTAGCCACCTAAAGCTCCCCTCATGTTTAAACGAGTGGTGGACACCTGGAATCAAGCTATGAGTCCAGTAAACAATTGTCCACAATCAGGAACTATAGGCGAAAGGGTGCAAATCAGGTGAAGAGGAGAAGCAAGGGGTCAAGACACAGCCTCTACAGCTTTTCATGCCCAGGTGCATAATGTACAGAATAAACTGACATATTTTCCAGAAAGATTGTGTTCGGTATGTCAGTTTTGCGTTCCAGAAGGATATGAACATTGCCCAAATTGTGGAAACTGGATTTCACCCCATGAACCACCGTGCCAAGATATCTATGCGACTAGAAATACTGAAAGACGGTCATCATTGCCTGTTTCTCTGTATCCAGCACAAGTACAGAGAATACGCAACCCAGATAATGCAGCCAGGACGAACGAACCATACATCGTACAGAGCCAACACCACAAACCATGGTATGGCAATGACCTCGCAAATATAGTTGCAGAGTCCCCAGATCCTAGAAAAAACCCAACAGCATTTTATGCCTATATGGAAAGAATTCAAACCATATGGACACCGGCATGGGTCAACTACCACCAGTTGTGTGAGGCTATACTAGGACCAGGAACTGCCCAAACAGTAAGCACCATGTTAAAAGCAGATGCAGTAGATGATTGCCCAGCCATAACGGACGTTCCGACAGAGGAAAATAGAACAACGTTTGAAAGTGGAAAGATGTACATGACAAGACTTAAGAGATGGTGTCATGCACAGACACTCAGAGCACCAACAGCCCCAGATTTGAAACAGGAAAAGACTGAGTCCATCAGAACTTACTATGATAAAGTCACTATACGACACACAAGATGATAGAATATGAAGGTGTGCAACTCCTGTGTCGGCAACAGTGTACTCAGTCACCACTGGCAGTTCGATAAAAGTGACTTTACCCACAGGAGACCCAAGGGTTTCAAGAGCTGTTTTTATGCACAACCAGATTCCTCTACGTTTACTTACAGATCAAGCCATTGCAACGACTGGATTGGGAGGTTAAGCCCTACCCCTGCAAGAAAGCAAAGATGTAACCTGAAATACAAGCTGCTATACAAGACTATCTCTCACAGGAAAAGTAAGACAAAGAGGAACAACAACTCCCAGCATAAACATCATTATGTTAAACACCAGCCTGGGTGGACTTGGACTAAGACGATGACATGCCAGCAGCAGTGAGAAAGAATATGCAAGTAAAGAAAGGACAAAGTATGAAGAATAATGAATGAATCATAAAGAGAGGTGATTGGAAAAAGAAAAGTTGAGAAACAATATGAAGGTCTCATGAAAGTTTGGAGACTAAAGGAAGTCTGCTTTAAGAAGGACAAAGAAAGACATCTGACAAGTGGTCAGTACTACATGGCAAGATTACAGAGATAATGCAATGATTTAAAGCAACAGAAGCTCCGGGGTTTAAAGCAAATAATAAGGAACAAGAAAGAAAAAGTTCCAGAAGACAAATGAATGATGCTTCTTCTGCCAATATGAAGTACAAGCTTCTTCAGGTACTCCCCAGTGAACATAATGTCTCCAGAGGAAACAGCAGAAGGTATGATTACAGTCACCTTGCCCACTGGAGAAATACGTTTGTGCCTAATGAATACTGGAGCCAGCACACGCAGAAGACAGCAGAGGGAGATACCACAAGAACTGATGATATCAGAAATTCTTAAAAGGACAGGAGATGCAAGAACTACAGTCACCAATACCAGCCCAGTTCTTGACCTCGGAGTACATGTCCAGTGATTTTGCTGGAGCACAATGTACTGAAACTTATCCAAGGAGAATACAGTACACACCAAGTTTAACTTTCCAGCAACTTATCAAAGGAAAGAACAAAAAGCCATTTTGAAGCAAGTTAAAACAGAAGTTCAGTATTGGCTCATTCCCGCAGTACCAGTTGTAGAAGAAAGGAAGCAATACTACTGTACCAGGATAGCCATGTGGAGGGGCTATATCACCAAGTGATTTATCCACAAAACACACAGCTAAATACAGGATGTGAATGAACTGCTGATTGCCACCACCACTAAAAGAAGTACCAAGAAGGGACAGTGTCCTTAGTGAAGTTTCTGGAAGACCAAGGCTGCAGAGCCTCAGAAGGAGAAATTGCAGCTAGTCAAGCAAGAGTTAATCTTCCTAGGACACCCAAGGTACCCGACATCTAACAAAAGTGAGAAGGAAAAGATTCAGACTGCAAGCTAAGATGCCAACTAGTGTCAAGCAAGTCAGATGATCATTCCTGGGCCTAGTAGGACACTACAGAACACGGATACCTCTAGCACCAGTCTACATGCAAGCATTGTATGACAACACTGAAAGGGAGGAGGGTCCGCATCCTACATACAGCAACAGATGAATTAAGCTATTGAACAATTGGAAACAGCAGTTGCCTCATCTCAAGCCTTAGAACTACCTGACTATTAAAGAAGGAGGCCATACATAGAAGTCCTTATGCAAAATCATGGACTGAGGTGAAGACCAGTGGCCTACAACTCAAGCAAGCTTGACAGCGGTAATCAAAGAGCACCTACCGGCATCAGAGCAGTGATAGCAGCAACAGCCCTAGAAGAGTATAAGAGCACAGGCATAGTGCTGAATCATGAACTTATCATCCAGGGTCCACATGCAGGTACAGAGAAGCTTCAACAAGCAAGAACCAGACACCTGTCAGTGGCAAGGCTGACCATGTATGAAGTAGCACTGCCAAAGTGCGACAAGTAACCATCAGACAATGTATTACCCTCAACTCAGCAACCCTTTTCTAGCATTAATCAATAAAGGTGTTGAATCTCAAGATTCAAAAGGAGGGAAAAACAGATTATCTACTGATGAATGGGAAAGCCAGAAGTTTCTAACATTCACTCACGAAGGTAAACAATATTGTTGGACACGATTACCCCAAGGGGGAGCAACCAGTCCATCAGATTTCTCAGAGGCAATGGCATTAATCCTGCAGAAATGGAGACCGCACTTTACAGACACCCAGTTAGTTCAATATGTCGATGATCTGCTTATTGCTGCACAGACAGAAGAGAAGTGAAAAAAGGAAACAGCATCACTACTCATCTTTTTGGCAGAAGAAGATTGCAGAGTGTCAAAAGCCAAACTACAGCTAGTACAGAAAAGAGTTATCTTTTTAGGACACTGCATATCCCAAGGAACAAGGCATCTTACTGATGAAAGAACAAAAGCAATAACTCAAGCAAAAACCCCAAGAACATTAAAGGAAATCAGAGCTTTTCTGGGCCTTATTGGTTATTGCAGAGAATGGATACCCTCAGCCTCATTACTGATGCAACCCCTATATGAATTAACAAAAAAGGAGGCAGAAAACAGGGACACCATTGAAGAAGCAGTAAGAAAACTAAAGCAAGCCATAATAACAGCCCCAGCATTGGGATTGCCTGATTACAAAAAGCCTTTTAACCTATTCTGCCATGAAAACAGAGGGCATTCTTTAGGGGTGCTCACCCAGAAATACGGACCAAAACAAAGACCAGTGGCATACTATTCAGCCCAGCTGGATCCAATTATCAGAGGAGCACCATCCTGTGTCCGAGCAGTGGCAGCAGCAGCAATACTGAAGGAAAAGGTGACAGACATCATTGTGCTTGATCTGTGGAATCAGCAATCCAGGACAAAGAACCAAGACACCTCTAGGAACTATACCCAAAGCCTCTTACCCATTTCAAAGACTACAAATCAACTATATACAGTTGCCACGAAGCGGTCCATATGAATATGTACTAGTAACAACGGACATGTTTAGTCACTGGGCCGAAGCCTGGCCAGTAAGCAAAGCCACAGAAAAAACCACTGCAAAGAAACTGATAGCAGAAGTAGTATGTAGATTTGGGATACCTGAGGTTATAGAATCAGATAGAGGTACACATTTCACAGGAGAAGTCATGCAGCATATAATGAAAGATTTGGGGGTACAGCAGGCCTTCCACGTGCCTTACCGCCCCCAGGCGAGTGGGAGGGGGGACATCTGAAATTTGACCTTAAGCTAAAACTACAGAAAATGATGACAGAAACCAAAAGAACTTGGCCAGAATGCCTACCTATAGTCTTGTTTAATATTAGGACCACACCCATGAGACCTAGTAAACTGACTCCATATGAAATATTGTTTGGGTCAGCTCCAAGAACAGGTTGTTATTATCCACAACAATTACAACATAATCATGGTGATTTAACAGGTTATGTACAGGAGGTCTGTAAAACATTGACTAACCTCCATTGCCGAGTGTTTTCTTCCATTCCAGACCCAGAAGGATCAGCTACGCATAAGCTAAATCCAGGAGATTGGGTCTATTTAAAGAGACATGTGAGAAAGACCTTTGAACCAAGATATGATGGTCCATATCAAGTGCTGCTAACCATGTCTACCTTAAATTAAGGTGAAAGGTCGTGATACCTGATTACATGCATCCCACTCGAAGAAGTTGACAGTGACTCTCCAGCCAGAAGAATGAAGTTGCTTATCCTTTGGTTGTTGTTAGGGGTAATCCCCAAGGTTTGGACTATAAGTCCAGGGGACTGGTTTACTGAAAGGGAATAGTTCAGGCCTAGTGTAGGTAGAATAGGGAGAAAAAGTGGAATCAAAAAGAGGGGAAATGATGGTGTAGGAGCTTCCGCAGTATAGCAAATATATTGATTCACGCTTTTTTGCATTGATTAAGATATTTACTGTTAATCACAAAATGTGTTTGTGTATCCTTAAAAATATTGGACAGATATATTCAGACTATATACCTCGAATATCTTGTTTTAAAGCATGACGTGTTCAAGGACAAGGCAACGCCAGATGTATCCAAGGCTAATTGGATAGAATGTTTTGAGTTTATGTCCGAAAGACTGATAATCATGAAGCAATAAACTATATTCAAGAATGTTCTAATTGCTAATTATAATCTTGTATGACAATTGATGTATTACAGTTTTTGAGACATACATGGTGTATTCTGATTGGCTAAATGTATTGGCAAACATGAATCCTTTGTCTTAAGCTATAAAATAAACCTATTATGGACCCTAAGCCAGGTCAACTATGGTCTGCTTAGGTTACACATGATCCTGTGTCACCTTTTTATTCACTGATCTCCAACCGGTTGCAAAAGAAACAGAATTCTGACTGATGACTGCAGAGAGTTTATAGATCAGACCTGAATAGGTTAACATACCCTAACACGTACCACTTGCATTGTGGTTTGGAGGGCACCTATTTATTGTGTGCTTTTATGCTACGGAGTGCTGAATATACAATTTGGAGATAGATATAGATATATATATATGTATATATATAGATATATATAAAGTGTAGTAATCCCGGCACTCCCTCTCCAAATGGTAATATGCTGCGGTGCCCTCCTAGAGAAACAATGCTGATCCTCAATATATTGGATAGAGACAGGCGGCATTCAAGCAGACTCAGAAGGAATGAAAAAAGCGGTCCGTTTATTGATCCGACATGTTTCGGGGAACTCCCCGTCCTCAGGGCCTAACAAGCCAAACTGAACCACAATAACACCTTATATACCCACCATACATTAATGAGACATACACATACAAATATACTCACCTGTGTCACGGCGCCAAACGTCAGCTCGAGAGTCCAGTCCCGCGCACCAGTCACCCGCCGATGACGTCACTCATGGGAGACACGCCGGACCGTCATGATGACAACGGGACGCTCCTACGTGCATCTCCACTGACCGTCCTGGCCGGGAACATGCGTGCGCGTCACTGGCCCCGAGCATCCAATTGGTCCGCGGCATACTAATAGATCAAGTGCCCAGTAGAGATGAGCGGGTTCGGTTCCTCGGAATCCGAACCCGCCCGAACTTCAGTTTTTTTTACACGGGTCCGAGCGACTCGGATCTTCCCGCCTTGCTCGGTTAACCCGAGCGCGCCCGAACGTCATCATCACGCTGTCGGATTCTCGCGAGGCTCGGATTCTATCGCGAGACTCGGATTCTATATAAGGAGCCGCGCGTCGCCGCCATTTTCACACGTGCATTGAGAGTCATAGGGAGAGGACGTGGCTGGCGTCCTCTCCGTTTAGAGAAGAGAGAGACACAGTATTTTGGGGAGCATTATAGGAGGAGTACTACTATACTGTATACTACTATACTACTTGCTGAAGTGATATTTATACTAGATTAGATAATAGATAGTGTGACTGTAAGTGTATTATCTGACTTGTGGGGGAGACACTGACAGTGGGGAGCAGTTAGAGTCTGAGAGCAGGATTCAGGAGTACATATAACGTACAGTGCACACTTTTGCTGCCAGAGTCAGTGCCACACTGCCATTGTTGTGACCACACTGACCACCAGTATAATCATATATTTTGTGATTGTCTGCTTAGGCCTCGGAGTACTAGTTGCAAGTTGCAACGTGACCTGAAGTGACCACCAGTTTAATAATCAATCACCACCAGTTTAATATATATATATATATATATATATATATATATAATTGTATATAATATATATATATATATATATAATATTGTATACCACCTACCCGTGGTTTTTTTTTTTTTTTTCATTCTTCTTTATACATACTACTATAGTAGCTTACTGTAGCAGTCTGCGGTGCTGTGCTGACCTGACAGTGTCCAGCAGGTCCGTCATCAGTCATTACATAATAAATATATATAGTACCTGTCCGGCTGCAGTACTAGTGATATTATATTGATTTCATCTCATTATCAATAATTTATCATCCAGTCTAGACTCTATATTAGCAGCAGACACAGAACGTTATTCCACGGCTGTAGCTACCTCTGTGTCGGCACTCGGCAGTCCATCCATAATTGTATACCACCTACCCGTGTTTTTTTTTTTTCTTTCTTCTTTGTACATACTACTATAGAGTATAGTAGCTTACTGTAGCAGTCTGCAGTGCTGCTGAGCTGACAGTGTCCAGCAGGTCCGTCATCAGTCATCATTACCTAATAAATATATTATCTACCTGTCCGGCTGCAGTACTAGTGATATTATATATACATACATATATATATTGATTTCATCTCATTATCAATCATCCAGTCTATATTAGCAGCAGACACAGTACGTTAGTCCACGGCTGTAGCTACCTCTGTGTCGGCACTCGGCAGTCCATCCATAATTGTATACCACCTACCCGTGTTTTTTCTTTTTCTTTCTTCTTTGTACATACTACTATAGTATAGTAGCTTACTGTAGCAGTCTGCGGTGCTGCTGAGCTGACAGTGTCCAGCAGGTCCGTCATCAGTCATCATTACCTAATAAATATATTATCTACCTGTCCGGCTGCAGTACTAGTGATATTATATATACATACATATATATATATATTGATTTCATCTCATTATCAATCATCCAGTCTATATTAGCAGCAGACACAGTACGTTAGTCCACGGCTGTAGCTACCTCTGTGTCGGCACTCGGCAGTCCATCCATAATTGTATACCACCTACCCGTGGTTTTTTTTTCTTTCTTTCTTCTTTGTACATACTACTATAGTATAGTAGCTTACTGTAGCAGTCTGCGGTGCTGCTGAGCTGACAGTGTCCAGCAGGTCCGTCATCAGTCATCATTACCTAATAAATATATTATCTACCTGTCCGGCTGCAGTACTAGTGATATTATATATACATACATATATATATATATATATATATATTGATTTCATCTCATTATCATCCAGTCTATATTAGCAGCAGACACAGTACGGTAGTCCACAGCTGTAGCTACCTCTGTGTCGGCACTCGGCAGTCCATCCATAATTGTATACCACCTACCCGTGGTTTTTTTTTTTTCTTTCTTCTTTGTACATACTACTATAGAGTATAGTAGCTTACTGTAGCAGTCTGCGGTGCTGCTGAGCTGACAGTGTCCAGCAGGTCCGTCATCAGTCATCATTACCTAATAAATATATTATCTACCTGTCCGGCTGCAGTACTAGTGATATTATATATACATACATATATATATATATTGATTTCATCTCATTATCATCCAGTCTATATTAGCAGCAGACACAGTACGGTAGTCCACGGCTGTAGCTACCTCTGTGTCGGCACTCGGCAGTCCATCCATAATTGTATACCACCTACCCGTGGTTTTTTTTTTTCTTTCTTCTTTGTACATACTACTATAGAGTATAGTAGCTTACTGTAGCAGTCTGCGGTGCTGCTGAGCTGACAGTGTCCAGCAGGTCCGTCATCAGTCATCATTACCTAATAAATATATTATCTACCTGTCCGGCTGCAGTACTAGTGATATTATATATACATACATATATATATTGATTTCATCTCATTATCAATCATCCAGTCTATATTAGCAGCAGACACAGTACGGTAGTCCACGGCTGTAGCTACCTCTGTGTCGGCACTCGGCAGTCCATCCATAAGTATACTAGTATCCATCCATCTCCATTGTTTACCTGAGGTGCCTTTTAGTTGTGCCTATTAAAATATGGAGAACAAAAATGTTGAGGTTCCAAAATTAGGGAAAGATCAAGATCCACTTCCACCTCGTGCTGAAGCTGCTGCCACTAGTCATGGCCGAGACGATGAAATGCCAGCAACATCGTCTGCCAAGGCCGATGCCCAATGTCATAGTACAGAGCATGTCAAATCCAAAACACCAAATATCAGTAAAAAAAGGACTCCAAAACCTAAAATAAAATTGTCGGAGGAGAAGCGTAAACTTGCCAATATGCCATTTACCACACGGAGTGGCAAGGAACGGCTGAGGCCCTGGCCTATGTTCATGGCTAGTGGTTCAGCTTCACATGAGGATGGAAGCACTCAGCCTCTCGCTAGAAAACTGAAAAGACTCAAGCTGGCAAAAGCACCGCAAAGAACTGTGCGTTCTTCGAAATCCCAAATCCACAAGGAGAGTCCAATTGTGTCGGTTGCGATGCCTGACCTTCCCAACACTGGACGTGAAGAGCATGCGCCTTCCACCATTTGCACGCCCCCTGCAAGTGCTGGAAGGAGCACCCGCAGTCCAGTTCCTGATAGTCAGATTGAAGATGTCAGTGTTGAAGTACACCAGGATGAGGAGGATATGGGTGTTGCTGGCGCTGGGGAGGAAATTGACCAGGAGGATTCTGATGGTGAGGTGGTTTATTTAAGTCAGGCACCCGGGGAGACACCTGTTGTCCGTGGGAGGAATAGGGCCATTGACATGCCTGGTCAAAATACAAAAAAAATCAGCTCTTCGGTGTGGAAGTATTTCACCAGAAATGCGGACAACATTTGTCAAGCCGTGTGTTGCCTTTGTCAAGCTGTAATAAGTAGGGGTAAGGACGTTAACCACCTCGGAACATCCTCCCTTATACATCACCTGCAGCGCATTCATAATAAGTCAGTGACAAGTTCAAAAACTTTGGGTGACAGCAGAAGCAGTCCACTGACCAGTAAATCCCTTCCTCTTGCAACCAAGCTCACGCAAACCACCCCACCAACTCCCTCAGTGTCAATTTCCTCCTTACCCAGGAATGCCAATAGTCCTGCAGGCCATGTCACTGGCAATTCTGACGAGTCCTCTCCTGCCTGGGATTCCTCCGATGCATCCTTGAGTGTAATGCCTACTGCTGCTGGCGCTGCTGTTGTTGCTGCTGGGAGTCGATCGTCATCCCAGAGGGGAAGTCGTAAGCCCACTTGTACTACTTCCAGTAAGCAATTGACTGTCCAACAGTCCTTTGCGAGGAAGATGAAATATCACAGCAGTCATCCTGCTGCAAAGCGGATAACTGAGGCCTTGACAACTATGTTGGTGTTAGACGTGCGTCCGGTATCCGCCGTTAGTTCACAGGGAACTAGACAATTTATTGAGGCAGTGTGCCCCCGTTACCAAATACCATCTAGGTTCCACTTCTCTAGGCAGGCGATACCGAGAATGTACACGGACGTCAGAAAAAGACTCACCAGTGTCCTAAAAAATGCAGTTGTACCCAATGTCCACTTAACCACGGACATGTGGACAAGTGGAGCAGGGCAGGGTCAGGACTATATGACTGTGACAGCCCACTGGGTAGATGTATGGACTCCCGCCGCAAGAACAGCAGCGGCGGCACCAGTAGCAGCATCTCGCAAACGCCAACTCTTTCCTAGGCAGGCTACGCTTTGTATCACCGCTTTCCAGAATACGCACACAGCTGAAAACCTCTTACGGCAACTGAGGAAGATCATCGCGGAATGGCTTACCCCAATTGGACTCTCCTGTGGATTTGTGGCATCGGACAACGCCAGCAATATTGTGTGTGCATTAAATATGGGCAAATTCCAGCACGTCCCATGTTTTGCACATACCTTGAATTTGGTGGTGCAGAATTTTTTAAAAAACGACAGGGGCGTGCAAGAGATGCTGTCGGTGGCCAGAAGAATTGCGGGACACTTTCGGCGTACAGGCACCACGTACAGAAGACTGGAGCACCACCAAAAACTACTGAACCTGCCCTGCCATCATCTGAAGCAAGAAGTGGTAACGAGGTGGAATTCAACCCTCTATATGCTTCAGAGGTTGGAGGAGCAGCAAAAGGCCATTCAAGCCTATACAATTGAGCACGATATAGGAGGTGGAATGCACCTGTCTCAAGCGCAGTGGAGAATGATTTCAACGTTGTGCAAGGTTCTGATGCCCTTTGAACTTGCCACACGTGAAGTCAGTTCAGACACTGCCAGCCTGAGTCAGGTCATTCCCCTCATCAGGCTTTTGCAGAAGAAGCTGGAGACATTGAAGGAGGAGCTAACACGGAGCGATTCCGCTAGGCATGTGGGACTTGTGGATGGAGCCCTTAATTCGCTTAACAAGGATTCACGGGTGGTCAATCTGTTGAAATCAGAGCACTACATTTTGGCCACCGTGCTCGATCCTAGATTTAAAGCCTACCTTGGATCTCTCTTTCCGGCAGACACAAGTCTGCTGGGGTTCAAAGACCTGCTGGTGACAAAATTGTCAAGTCAAGCGGAACGCGACCTGTCAACATCTCCTCCTTCACATTCTCCCGCAACTGGGGGTGCGAGGAAAAGGCTCAGAATTCCGAGCCCACCCGCTGGCGGTGATGCAGGGCAGTCTGGAGCGACTGCTGATGCTGACATCTGGTCCGGACTGAAGGACCTGACAACGATTACGGACATGTCGTCTACTGTCACTGCATATGATTCTCTCACCATTGAAAGAATGGTGGAGGATTATATGAGTGACCGCATCCAAGTAGGCACGTCACACAGTCCGTACTTATACTGGCAGGAAAAAGAGGCAATTTGGAGGCCCTTGCACAAACTGGCTTTATTCTACCTAAGTTGCCCTCCCACAAGTGTGTACTCCGAAAAAGTGTTTAGTGCCGCCGCTCACCTTGTCAGCAATCGGCGTACGAGGTTACATCGAGAAAATGTGGAGAAGATGATGTTCATTAAAATGAATTATAATCAATTCCTCCGTGGAGACATTGACCAGCAGCAATTGCCTCCACAAAGTACACAGGGAGCTGAGATGGTGGATTCCAGTGGGGACGAATTGATAATCTGTGAGGAGAGGGATGTACACGGTGATATATCGGAGGATGATGATGAGGTGGACATCTTGCCTCTGTAGAGCCAGTTTGTGCAAGGAGAGATTAATTGCTTCTTTTTTGGTGGGGGTCCAAACCAACCCGTCATTTCAGTCACAGTCGTGTGGCAGACCCTGTCACTGAAATGATGGGTTGGTTAAAGTGTGCATGTCCTGTTTATACAACATAAGGGTGGGTGGGAGGGCCCAAGGACAATTCCATCTTGCACCTCTTTTTTCTTTAATTTTTCTTTGCGTCATGTGCTGTTTGTGGAATGTTTTTTGGAAGGGCCATCCTGCGTGACACTGCAGTGACACTCCTAGATGGGCCCGGTGATTGTGTCGGCCACTAGGGTCGCTTATCTTACTCACACAGCTACCTCATTGCGCCTCTTTTTTTCTTTGCGTCATGTGCTGTTTGGGGAGGGTTTTTTGGAAGGGCCATCCTGCGTGACACTGCAGTGCCACTCCTAGATGGGCACGGTGTTTGTGTCGGCCACTAGGGTCGCTTATCTTACTCACACAGCTACCTCATTGCGCCTCTTTTTTTCTTTGCGTCATGTGCTGTTTGGGGATGGTTTTTTGGAAGGGCCATCCTGCGTGACACTGCAGTGCCACTCCTAGATGGGCCCGGTGTTTGTGTCGGCCACTAGGGTCGCTTATCTTACTCACACAGCTACCTCATTGCGCCTCTTTTTTTCTTTGCGTCATGTGCTGTTTGGGGAGGGTTTTTTGGAAGGGCCATCCTGCGTGACACTGCAGTGCCACTCCTAGATGGGCACGGTGTTTGTGTCGGCCACTAGGGTCGCTTATCTTACTCACACAGCTACCTCATTGCGCCTCTTTTTTTCTTTGCGTCATGTGCTGTTTGGGGAGGGTTTTTTGGAAGGGCCATCCTGCGTGACACTGCAGTGACACTCCTAGATGGGCACGGTGTTTGTGTCGGCCACTAGGGTCGCTTATCTTACTCACACAGCTACCTCATTGCGCCTCTTTTTTTCTTTGCGTCATGTGCTGTTTGGGGAGTGTTTTTTGGAAGGGCCATCCTGCGTGACACTGCAGTGCCACTCCTAGATGGGCCCGGTGTTTGTGTCGGCCACTAGGGTCGCTTATCTTACTCACACAGCTACCTCATTGCGCCTCTTTTTTTCTTTGCGTCATGTGCTGTTTGGGGAGGGTTTTTTGGAAGGGCCATCCTGCGTGACACTGCAGTGCCACTCCTAGATGGGCCCGGTGTTTGTGTCGGCCACTAGGGTCGCTTATCTTACTCACACAGCTGCCTCATTGCGCCTCTTTTTTTCTTTGCGTCATGTGCTGTTTGGGGAGTGTTTTTTGGAAGGGCCATCCTGCGTGACACTGCAGTGCCACTACTAGATGGGCACGGTGTTTGTGTCGGCCACTAGGGTCGCTTAGCTTAGTCATCCAGCGACCTAGGTGCAAATTTTAGGACTAAAAATAATATTGTGAGGTGTGAGGTATTCAGAATAGACTGAAAATGAGTGGAAATTATGGTTTTTGAGGTTAATAATACTTTGGGATCAAAATGACCCCCAAATTCTATGATTTAAGCTGTTTTTTTTTTGTGTTTTTTAAAAAAAACACCCGAATCCAAAACACACCCGAATCCGACAAAAAAAATTCGGTGAGGTTTTGCCAAAACGCGGTCGAACCCAAAACACGGCCGCGGAACCGAACCCAAAACCAAAACACAAAACCCGAAAAATTTCAAGTGCACATCTCTAGTGCCCAGTACACTTAGGGGAGGGGATAGGGGCAGGATACTGCTACAGAGGGAGACACGTTGGATCTTCCAATTGGGAACATTGTCCCCAGGGGGCCTTAACGAAAATTTAGGATTACAGTGTTATTTATAATTAAACTTCTAGTTTTGCTCTATAACAGGGTGCTGTATTCAGTTAATACAGCTGTATATTTCAATTGGGTCCTGCTCGGGTTAACTAGCGGGGGGTTACCTTTGGGTACAGGGGCATTAGTTTAATGCAACAGCTCTTTTAATCTGTATGTGTTGTTGTTGTTGTGTTTAATGACTTTCATTGCCATTTTTCATTGTTACTATGTCTGGTCTTTATTATGTTTTCTTGTTGTCTAGGTTACCACCCTGTGCCGCGGACCAATTGGATGCTCGGGGCCAGTGACGCGCACGCATGTTCCCGGCCAGGACGGTCAGTGGAGATGCACGTAGGAGCGTCCCGTTGTCATCATGACGGTCCGGCGTGTCTCCCATGAGTGACGTCATCGGCGGGTGACTGGTGCGCGGGACTGGACTCTCGAGCTGACGTTTGGCGCCGTGACACAGGTGAGTATATTTGTATGTGTATGTCTCATTAATGTATGGTGGGTATATAAGGTGTTATTGTGGTTCAGTTTGGCTTGTTAGGCCCTGAGGACGGGGAGTTCCCCGAAACATGTCGGATCAATAAACGGACCGCTTTTTTCATTCCTTCTGAGTCTGCTTGAGTGCCGCCTGTCTCTATCCAATATATATATATATATATATATATTTATATATATTACATCCACAAAGAGCCCCCCCCCCAAAATCCTGTGTTTGCCCCTGTCGGCACCTGACACACAGCCTACCGGGAGCCAGCTACAGGGACGCAGGCAGCCACTTCCTGTTACTGGTGCGTGTGATGTCATGATGTCATGCATATGACATCACCTGCATGGAGAAGACCTGGGACACATTGCTGAAAGAAGGAGAGCAGGAAGATGAGCATGCAGCAGGGTGAAGAGAAGGGAAGTCGGAAGGGAATCGGGTTAGCTCTTGCGATGACAATGGAGGACGGAGTGACAGGGGGCTTAGGGCAGAGGGCTTACGTACGGTTGGAGTGATGGGTGGCAGAAGGCTGGAGTGTCAGAGGGTTTAGGGCTACAGTTATAAGGCCAGAGAGATGGGGTTGGGGTGACAGGGGGCAAGAGGCTGGAAAGTCAGCAAGGAGTGAAACGGGATGGCGGCTGGGAAGACAGGAGAATGGAGTGATGGGGCAACTAGCAGGAAGACAGGAGGCTGGAATGACGTGGAGGAGACTAATAAGATAGGTGGCTGAAAAGATGGGGAAGGAGGCTGGAGAGATATGGGTTAGAAGGCTGGAGGGGACACAGGGCAGGAGGTGACACAGTCTGGTTGAACCTCTGTTGTATGATGCTGAAATTGATTACATTCCTACACAAACAGGCATCTTCCGGACCATGTGATCTCCTACATGAATAGTGGATACCAACTGAAGACACCGTCTGCTCAGGTTGGATCACTTTCTTCAGAGGTTCCCCATTGCAAAGAAACCACCATATATGTAAGGTGAATTTTAATTTAGCACACACAAAACTGTGGATTCCATTTGTGGGATTACGTCAGCATGCTGAAATATATCCAGCCCTCCATGTCCCTGTTTGATATTGCCCCTAATGTTTATTTTTATTTCCCTTCAATTTAATCCCATATGCTGGACACGCCTCCTCCATGGGCACATTTGGGAAGAGGGGGGGTGGCCAGCATGAGCTCCGGGGCACCATGGAGGATACACGCTACACCTCTGCATACATCTAACAGTATGTACGTTTTATTGGCAATTGACATTGTTCTGTTATGTTATTTTGTTTCTCACACACCTTATACAGTATATTGGGCGTCATTCTGACCCGCTCGCTGCTTTTTATCACAGCCAAGTGAACGGGTACCCACTGCACATGCGCCGGCGCCATAGTGCGCTGTCGTATGCCAGACGGCCGAAGCCCATAGCTGGGCTGTGATCGCCGCTGCCTGATTGACAGGCAGAGGCGGTCGCTGGGTGGGAGGGGGCGGAACGGCGGCTTTTGGCCTCGGTTTCATGGGCGCGGTCCGGCCAACGCAGGCGTGGCCGGACCCTGTGGGGGGGGGGCAGGCCGCAGCGGCTGCGTGATATCAAACGCAGCCGCTGCGGTCCAGGGAGCGGCGAGTAGCTCCCGGCCAGCACGCTAAAGCTGCGCTGGTCGGGAGATACTCTTGAAGTGCAAAGGCATCCCACTTCTGCGGGAGGGGGGGCGACACTGACATGCGAGGCAGACTAGCCCTGTGCTGGGCGTCCCCCCGCATGTCAGTGTAAATGATCGTAGCTGTGCTAAATTTAGCACAGCTACAATCATCTCTGAATGAGGGCCATTGTTCATTGGAACAGTATTTGTCACCTCATGTCTCCACCAGCAGAGAGTCCATTGAGTGGTATACAGTACATGGACAGTGTGCTAATAGCAAAAAATTATACACCAGAGGGACATAACCAGGATCAGACGAGCCCACGGGGTTACAGGGGAAGCCCCAGTAGAAACTCCCACTGCCTAAAGGCCTCAGGTTCTATCTAGACTGTGCAATTGAATTATACATATGTTACATTATGCTGCACAGGACTTTGTTGTATTCTCTACAGTGCAGTAATCACATTCATTATCATGCATGCACTAGCAGTATTTACTGTATATATGTTTCAAGGGACCCAGACCATGCCCTGTACAATGGTCAGCCAAACCTCTGAGGCAGCTGGCCACACCCCCTCTGGAGATTTGCCACAACACTAAACATGGACCCATACTACTACATTCCCCCGGTGGGCCCTTCAGGCCTCAGTCTGACACTGGTGACAGCTGCAATTGAAAAAACTCTTAAAAACTTAGTTTGTTAATTGGCTGTGTTGGGAAGAGATTCCTATTTTTTGACATATAACAGTATTAATATTTAGATGAGTTAGTCATAATCAGTGGTGCAAGTAGAAAAAATGTGTTAGTGGCACTGTGTGCGCGCGCCGAAGGCACGCCAACAGATGGGTGTGGCCACATGCCACATGGGTCGTGGCCAATGAAAATGGGGGTGTGGTACACATATGGAGGGCCAGATACACAAATGCCCCCAATAGTGCCAGATACACATATGTCCACCAGTAGTGCAGTGCCAGATACACATATGCCCTCACAGTGCCAGATATGTCCCCACAGTGCCAGATACACATATGCCCCACAGTGCCAGGTAAACAAATGCCCCCAGTGCCAGGTACACACATGCCCCACAGTGCTAGGTACACATATGCCCCACAGTGCCAGGTAGCATATGCCCCCAATGGCAGGTACACATATACCTCCATTCCAATGCCAAAGACACATAATCCCACAGTGCCAGGTACAAATATGCCCCGAGTGCCCTCACCCAGTGCTGCCGCTGGCTGCTTTGTGTAAGGGGAGGAGAGCACAGCACGTGCCTCTACTGCCCCTCAGTCCAGTCTCCAGCGGCATGTATCTCCAATCAGGCAGCGGTTCGTGAGCCAATCAAAGCTTGCGGTCCGGAAGCCAATCAGGAACAGCAGCTGACGGTCCGCTAGCTCTGATTGGATAACGAACCGGCAACTCATTAGAGACACACGCGGCCGACGGAGACTAGAATGAACACTGAAGGCCTGGGAGGCGCGCGCTGTGCTCTCCTCCCTTAACACATAGCAGAGCTCACACACAGGCTGCCAGCTTGGCGATCGGGCCGGCGGTACTGCGTACCGGCTGCCAATTTCTTACCGGTACCAATTTCTTAGCAGTAGTGGGCCTAATTCAGACCTGATCGCAGCAGCAAATTTGTTAGCTACAGTAATGGGCAAAACCATGTGCACTGCAGATATAACATGTGCGGAGAGAGTTAGATTTGGGGGGGGGGGGGGTGTTCAAACTGAAATCTAAATTGCAGTGTAAAAATAAAGCATCCAGTATTTATCCTGCACAGAAACAAAATAACCCATCCAAATCTAACTCTGTCTGCAAATGTTATATCTACCCCCCCTGCAGTGCACGTGGGGGATAATTCAGATCTGATCGTTGATGTACTAAATTTAGCACATCTATGATCATTTGCTCTGACATGCGGGAGGACACCCATCACAGGGCTAGTCCGCCCCGCATGTCAGGCCCTACATCCCCTCATCCCTCCGCACAGCTGCAAAAGCATCACACGGCGGCAATGCTTTTGCACCTGGCGATTAGTTCCCTGCCAGTCGCAGCGGTTGCGCGTGACGTCACACAGCCGCCGCTGCCTGCCCACCCTATGGTCCGGACACACCTGCATTGTCCAAACAGCGCCCCGCCAACGGTGTTCTAACGCCGTTGACATGCCCCTTCCCGCCCCGTGACCGCCTCTGCCTGTCAATCAAGCAGAGGCGATCGCAGCCCAGAGATGCTGTTAGCATCTCATTGGGCTCTCGGGGTGTGCGCGTGTACCCCACATAGAGATTCAGAGAGCAGCAGCGATCCAGTCTGAATTAGGCCCATGGTTTTGCCAATTAGCTAACAGTTTTGCTGCAGCGATCAGGGTGGTCATTCCGAGTTGTTCGCTCTGTAAATTTTTTCGCATCGCAGCGATTTTCCGCTTAGTGCGCATGCGCAATGTCCACACTGCGACTGCTCCAAGTAAATTTGCTATGCAGTTAGGTATTTTACTCACGGTTTTTTCTTCGTTCTGGTGATCGTAATGTGATTGACAGGAAGTGGGTGTTTCTGGGCGGAAACAGGCCGTTTTATGGGCGTGTGGGAAAAAACGCTACCGTTTCTGGGAAAAACGCGGGAGTGGCTGGAGAAACGGAGGAGTGTCTGGGCGAACGCTGGGTGTGTTTGTGACGTCAAACCGGGAACGACAAGCACTGAACTGATCGCACTGGCAGAGTAAGTGTGGAGCTACTCAGAAACTGCTCAGAGATGTCTTATCGCAATATTGCGAATCTTTCGTTCGCAATTTTAATAAGCTAAGATTCACTCCCAGTAGGCGGTGGCTTAGCGTGTGTAACTCTGCTAAAAGCAGCTTGCGAGCGAACAACTCGGAATGAGGGCCCAGGTCTGAACTAGGCCCTATGTCATTTGTATGATTCTATTTTACACACAGTTCTTACTATTGTAACACATCTAAAAAGTGCTTATAAAGCAGTATCTGTTTATATCAGTTCGAGTTCATTAACACAACATTGCACAAAAGATAAAAGGTCATGTGTTGAAATGCGACTATTCAGCCAAGTGTCTCCCCCGCAAATTAATGTCCTCATATGCTTCCAGCCAGGGGGTGGCAGAATATATATAGGATGACAGAGAGACATTTTCGGTGGAGGTGACTTGTCGGCCAACATGCAGCTTCTCCTGGTGTCCGTCTGCCTGGCCTTCTTCAGCTCAGCACTTACATCAGCATCAGACCCGTAAGACAGTTATCCTTGTAAAAGTATTATGTGTATTCTATTTGTACACATTGCGGCATAGTGTGGTGTATGCTCCCCCTATGCAGTCACTTGAATGGACCATTCAATTGCAATTGGAGCCATATGTGATGCGTACGCACGCAGCATGCCGCGATGCATATACATCACAATCAGGCTATAGAAAGCTGCTACAGTATATGCAGCAGAGCTGTAGCTGGACACATCTACAGTATATACTGTATATGCATGCCGCCCAACGCCAACACTCCCGATTTTCGCGGGACAGTCTCGTTTTTTTGGGACTGTCCCGCTGTCCCACCCGCGAGCCGCAGTGTCCCTCGGTGGGCAGTTGGGAGGCTCTTATCACTGCTGCTCACAGCGTCTATTCACTGGAGACAGAGGCAGAGGGGGCATGCCAGCAGCTCACACAGTGCTGGACATGTCCCCTCAGTGATGGTAAACGGGGGGGTGTCTCGCGATCACGGCAGTGCTGCGAGGCAACATCCCCTTTCGTATAGACCACGCCTCCTTTCCGGGGAGTCCCGCTTCTCTCTTTGAAAATGTTGGGACGTACAGTATGTATATGTACTGTGCTTTACAATGTATAAATGCATTATGTCTTAACACTTTAGCTGCTGTGCTCGTCACATTCCAACATCAATGTCAAAGGTTTTTTTCCATCATTTATGCTGTACCCACAGAAATTATAACTTGTTTAATATTATGTTTAAAATGATAACGTCGACACAGTTAAAATGCCTAAAATACCTTGTTTCACATTACAATCATGTCAGCAATCTCCCGTCGACATAATGCTGTCATCATATTGATTGTTGACAGCATTACTGTCGACAAGCCGTATGTATCCCCACTACTTTAATTGCACAAATTACAATAAGAGTAATTCAAGGCGCTCGTTGTCTGGTACTTTGAAGTTGCTCCTAACAGCTTCTCTTGGTGCGACAGGTCCTGGCATCTTTGTCTATCGAAATGTGTTTATTACAACACATAATAATATAACACAACATCTGGGAATGACAAAACTACATTGCTAGCTGGCACTGATCAATTTGCTGTGTGACATTTGTGTGATTGTGTGTGACTGAGGGGCTAATTCAGCCCTGATCGTTGCTGTGCGTTTTCGCCACAGTGGGCGATCAGGTCTGAACTGGGGCAGTATGGACGGTGTAATGGTTAGCATTACTGCCTCACAGCACTGAGGTCATAAGTACAATTCCTACCATGGCCCTAAATGTGTGGAGTTTGTATATTCTCCCCGTACTTGTGTGGGGTTTCTCCGGGTACTCTGGTTTCCTCCCACAATCCAAAAAACATACTGGCAGGTTGATTGGCTCCCAACAAATATTAACTCTAGTGTGAATATGTGTGTGTGTGTGTGTGTGTGTGTGTGTGTGTGTGTGTGTGTGTGTGTGTGTGTGTGTGTGTGTGTGAATGTGTGTACATGTGATAGGGAATATAGATTGTAAGCTTCACTGGGGCAGGAACTGATGTGAATGGGCAAATATTCTCTGTACAGCGCTGCGGAATATGTGTGCGCTATATAAATAACTGGTAATAATAATAATACACTGTGCATGTGCATGCAAGAGATGCTATTGGCACCTCAGCCCCAGCGGTCACCTCTGCATGATTGATAGGCAGAGGCGTTCGCTGGTGGGAGGGGTGTGGGCCGGTGGCATTTGGGTGCCATTTTAGGGGCATGGTCCGGGCAACGCAGGCGTGCCCGGACTGTGTGAGAGCAGGCGGCTGCGTGACGTCACATGCAGCCGCTGCGACCTGGGATGCGACAAATAGCTCCTTGCCAGTGCGAAGGAGCTGCGCAAGTAGGGAGCTACTTGTCAAGTACAAAAGCATCGCCGCTGTGCAATGCTTTTGTACTTGTGCAGGGAAGGGGGGTAGGTCCTGACATGCGGGGCGGACTAGACCTGTGCTGGGCGTCCCCCGCATGTCAGAGTAAATGATCGGAGATGTGCTAAATTTAGCATACCTACGATCAACTCTGAATCACCCCGTGAGTCTGAATCTGTGTAAGAAGGACTCCGATATGAGCGGCTGTTTCTCACATTAAGCTGTGTTGTGCTTCATCTGTGACTTTGTGTTTAAAACTAATTCCTGCGTGGTTCAAGTCACAGCCCAGCACCTCTAGTACACTATGGGGCTGATTCTGAGTAGGGAGAAAGACACTTTATAAACAAATAACTTTCTATCTGGAACTAACCATGTTGCGCTGCATGGGGTACAAATACATTTTTGCATACAGAGTAAATACTGCCCGCTTTTGCATGTAGCCTACAAACTCTGGGCAGCTTTATTTTTACACTGCAATTTAGTTTTAAGTTTTGACACACCCCTCTCAAATTTACATTTCTGTGCACATTTTACATCTGCCCCACCTGTCGTGCACCATTGCATTTTCCTAGGTACACAGTTACTTTCTCTTTTTTGTTTTGCTACCATGGCGCAGTGGCATTTTCCTGGAGATCTGCACATACGCATTAGATGCTGAGCCCTCTAGTGCTCAGACTCTTCAACGCACCTGGAAGAGAGGAGGGGGCCCAAAGGAGGAGGTTGCATAGGGACCTCTTCCTCTCTTAAAATGCCCCTGCTACTATGAGTAGTCTTTTAGTGTGCAGGGCAGCCATCAAGGGGGGACTGCCGATACTGCAGTCCCGGGCCCAGACAGAGAAGGTGGCCCTGGTGCCAGCGGTGTGGATTTGCCAATGGGCTGCCAGCTTCCAGCCAGCAAGCACCGATTGGCCTGCAGACGGTGTCACATTTGAAATGCCACTGGGGCTGCCTATTCATGACTTCCTGCTGGTCCACCTACTAAAACCAGCAAGAGCCTTGACGCCAAAATCAATCCCTGCTGGTGGGACAGGGAGAGGTGAGATGCTGCTGGATGGACAGGGGGATGTTAGGGCCAGATTAAACCTTTGGGGCCCTCTCCCTCATATCATCACTAGACCACTGGCTGTGCCTGTTTATCCCCCCCCCCCCCCCTACTGTACAGGTCCTAAATAAATATATATGTGACAGGAGCTGAAGCCCCGATTTCTGCTGATGCTGCCCCTGCCGCTGTATTATGGCATCGCCATGTCCACAGCGCACCCTTACCAATGCTCTGCTCAGAGGGTCAGAGATGCACAGGTGCCCACTGGATCAGTATGTGACGGACTGGGGCTGTGTGTTATGGTAGCAACCCCCTTCCCCTTTCCACTGGATCCGCCACTGCCACCGGTGGAGGGGAGCAAGCAGCACTACTGGCAGTATACAGGGGGGAGGTGAGAGGCTGCTGGTGGGGGGCCCTGCCTATTTTGTCAGTCCCGTGCCCCAAAATTTCTGATGGCAGCCCTGTTGCTGTGTCTGTGATGCAAATAAGATGCAAACTTTAAAGAAAAGTACAGTATGGTACGCTACTCCTCTCAGCAGTGCTATTTTTGTAGGAAAATTGGTTTAGGAACTGTAGGCGGGGCAGAGGTGATCAGTGATGTGGGTGGAGCTACCAAAGGGGTGGGACATCAATTGGTACATACTGCCATATATACACATAATGCCACCAATAGTGCCAGATACACATAATGCCCCTGGCAGTGACAGTTACACAATGCCCCCAGCAGTGCCAGATACACAATGTCCCCAGTAGTGCCAGATACACATAATGCCCCCAGCAGTGACAGTTACACAATGCCCCCAGCAGTGCCAGATACACAATGTCCCCAGTAGTGCCAGATACACAATGCCCCCAGCAGTGCCAGATACACAATGTCCCCAGCAGTGCCAGATACACAATGTCCCCAGCAGTGCCAGTTACACAATGCCCCCAGCAGTGCCAGATACACAATGTCCCCAGCAGTGCCAGATACACAATGCCCCCAGCAGTGCCAGATGCACAATGCCCCCAGCAGTGCCAGATACACAATGCCCCCAGCAGTGCCAGATACACAATGCCCCAGCAGTGCCAGATACACAATGTCCCCAGCAGTGCCAGATACACAATGTCCCCAGTAGTGCCAGATACACATAATGTCCCCAGCAGTGCCAGATACACAATGTCCCCAGTAGTGCCAGTTACACAATGCCCCCAGCAGTGCCAGATACACAATGTCCCCAGCAGTGCCAGTTACACAATGTCCCCAGCAGTGCCAGATACACAATGCCCCCAGCAGTGCCAGATACACAATGTCCCCAGCAGTGCCAATTACACAATGCCCCCAGCAGTTCCAGTTGCACAATGCCCTCAGACGTGCCAGATACATAATGCCCCCAGCAGTGCCAGATAAACAATGGACCTAGCAGTGTTAGGTACACAATGCCCTCAGCAGTGCTAGTTACACCAGTACTATTTTTTTTTTAAATAGGTTCAGGAACTATGGGGTAAATTTACTAAGATGTGAGTTCTATTTAAGATGGGATGTTGCCCATAGTAACCAATCAGATTCCAGGTATTATCTTCTAGAAGGTGCTAGATAAATGAGAAGTAGAATCTGATTGGTTGCTATGGGCAACATCCCATCTTAAACAGAACTCCCATTTTAGTAAATTTACCCCTATGGGTCTGGAAGGGGAGCTATTAAAAAAGTTATAGATAGACAGATGATATATAGTTTTTAGAAAAGAAGGCACTTAAAATGGACTTTAAAATAAAACTTGTCTTATGGAAAATACATTTTGGCCCAGGACAGGTTCAGGAACCCAGTTCCTGATGATGTCATATTTAATGAGAGGTTCAAGAACTCAGATCCTGCTGAAAAATAGCACTGCCTCTCAATGCATTTCAATCTTACCAGGTGTCTTGCGCTGTATGGCACACAGGGCCGGTTCTACATTTTGTGGTGCCCAGTGCGAAAGTCTCCACTAGTGTCTGTCTGTCACTGACCTCTAGTGGCTGTCACTGGAGCCCGCTGTAGCGGACGCCCACACAACCCATGGCGTCTGCTGCAGCCGGGGAGCGGGGTGCGGGTAGGCGTCGGTGCCTGTGTGGTGACTGCGGCCGTGCCCCCATGCCGCAGCGCCCGAGCGCAGGCACTGCTTGCCCGCACCAAGAACCGCTCCTGATGGCATATAGACACGAGGTTATGAGGACATGTGCAAGTTTGCAGACCAATCTGAAAATGTGTAGGCTGAAAAAACTAAATAGATACTATGGGCGATGTATCAAACCTTGGTGAGAGATAACTAAGCCTTGAAAAGTGATAGAGTGGAGAGTGATAAACTGCTAACCAATTCCTATCTGCCATTTTTCATACACAGCCTGTAACATGGCAGTTAGGAGCTGATTGACTGCTACTTTATCAATCTCCACTTTATCACTTTTCAAGGCTTAGTACATAAAGTACCAGCCAATCAGCTTCTATCTGCCATTTATAGGCTGTGTTTAAAAAAATGACAGTTAGAAGCTGATATTTTGGTACTCTATCTCTCTTCATTTTATCACTCTATAAAGTCCATCCTACTGTATAGCAACTTTAAGACCACTACTTTCATTTAGACACATGGCATTTTGACAAAGTTATGACAACCCCAATCCACCCCAAGCCGTGTCTGCTAAGACACACTCACTTTTGGTCAAACTCCAACCATTTTTTGGGGGGAGAAAAAAAGCTGTGCATTGGAAAATGCTTCCCCAAATTGGACATAATCGCTTTCATCAGATCATTTATTTAATCTCATCCTACAAAACTGTCAATTCACAATTTGCCTTCTGTGCAAAAAAAGGTGAATTTGTGCACTTTCTCCACAGGTATTCCTCAAACCTTGCAACTCTTCTAATCCATTTTGGGGTCATTCATTCATCGTTATTTTTTTCTCGCAACGGAGCGATTAGTCGCTAATGCGCATGCGCAATGTCCGCAGTGCGACTGCGCCAAGTAAATTTGCTATGCAGTTAGGTAATTTACTCACGGCATTACAAGGCTTTTTCTTCGTTCTGGTGATCGTAATGTGATTGACAGGAAGTGGGTGTTTCTGGGCGGAAGCTGGTCGTTTTATGGGAGTGTGCGAAAAAACTCTACCGTTTCTGGGAAAAACGCGGGAGTGGCTGGAGAAACGGAGGAGTGTCTGGGCCAACGCTGGGTGTGTTTGTGACATCAAACCAGGAACGAAACTTACTGAACTGATCGCAGATGCCGAGTAAGTTTGGAGCTACTCAGAAACTGCACAGAGAAGTGTCTATTCGCAATTTTGCTAATCTTTCGTTCGCAATTTTGATAAGCTAAGATTCACTCCCAGTAGGTGGCGGCTTAGCGTGTGCAAAGCTGCTAAAAGCAGCTTGCGAGCGAACAACTCGGAATGACCACCCTTGTCTTGAAAATCCATATTACCCATATAACCACATAACTTTGTGCACACTTTTGTACACAAAAGGCTATTTACTCTGGATTATTTTTTTTTAGCTCTTAAATAAACCTTCATGTGCAATAGTTTACATAACTATTAACAATGGTTTGTATTCCTTTACAACAATTAGCAACTTTATAGAGATCTCTGGATTTTGGTTTGTTCAAGAAAAAAGGAAAAATATTCCACCCGCACACTGCAAAGGACCAGCAATGAGATTTGAATAGTACATGATAATAGAAAAACAGCTTGCATATATTTGCAAAAATATGTTTAAGCCGCCAAGCTGCATCAAGGTATCTCTGTTCTGGTGGTCCTTAATGCTACAGAGTAATTACGCCCACTCTCAGGGGGTAATTCAGACCTGATTGCCTGGCTGCGTTTTCGCACAGCAGGCGATCAGGTCTAAACTGCGCATGCACCGCAATGCGCAGGCGTGTCGTACGGGTACAAAGCGGATCGCCGCTCAGCGATGGGTTTGTGCGAAGAATCAATTCGCACGGGCGTTCGCAAGGAGATTGACAGGAAGAGGGTGGGTGGCAACTGATCGTTTTCAGGGAGTGTCTGGAAAAACGCAGGAGTGTCCAAGCGTTTGCAGGGAGAGTTCTCGATGTCAATTCTGGTCCCGGACAGGCTGATGTCATCGCAGCGGCTGAGTAAGTCCTGGGCTGCTCAGAGACTGCACAATATCTGCTTGTACAGCTCTGCTACACATGCGTTCGCACACTTGCACAGCTAAAATACACTCCCCCTGTAGGCGGCAACTGCTAGCGATCAGGTCTGAACTAGGCCCTCAGTCATATAACTGCATATTATTATGCTATATGATAGTAACACATACATACACATACTAATATCTACAATTAGAGCCAACCAGTTGCGGCTCCAGATGTGGGGTTGTAGCGCAGTCCAAAAGTCAAATAGGGGAGCCACACCAACTGCCACCTCAAACGCTTCAAAACCTCACCAGCTGGTGTGGGCCCCTATTTGAATTTTGGACTGCACTACAGCCCCATCTCTGGAGCAGCCACTGGAGTCAACTCAACTGGAAGCACCCCAAGATCCAAATGACACTACAAGGACCACCTTGTAGAAACCACAGACACTATGGGGGGTATTCAGTTGTTTGAAAAGTCAGTTGGGTGTCTGTTTTTCCTGTCTATTAGATAGGAAAAAACAGACACCCAACTGACTTTTCAAACAATTGAATTCCGCCCTTTGGTGGTCATTCCGAGTTGTTCGCTCTGTAATTTTCTTCGCATCGCAGCGATTTCCGCTAATTGCGCATGCACAATGTTCGCACTGCGACTGCGCCAAGTAAATTTGCTATTAAGATTGGTATTTTACTCACGGCATTACAAGGTTTTTTCTTCGTTCTGGAGATCGGAGTGTGATTGACAGGAAGTGGGTGTTTCTGGGCGGAAACTGGCCGTTTTATGGGAGTGTTTGAAAAAACGCTACCGTTTCTGGGAAAAACGCGGGAGTGGCTGGAGAAACGGAGGAGTGTCTGAGCGAATGCTGGGTGTGTTTGTGACGTCAAACCAGGAACGACAAGCACTGAACTGATCGCACTGGAAGAGTAAGTCTCGAGCTACTCAGAAACTGCACAGAGAAGTCTTTTCGCAATATTGTGAATCTTTCGTTCGCAATTTTGCTAAGCTAAGATTCACTCCAAGTAGGCGGCGGCTTAGCGTGTGCAAAGCTGCTAAAAGCAGCTTGCGAGCGAACAACTCGGAATTAGGGCCTTTGTATGTTGTTTCTAAAAATGAAAATTACCTGCAAGTGTTTATAGTAATTTTCAAAATAACTCCTTCCCAAACTAGATGAAATTTGGGTTTCCATGCTTTGGAAATTAACGGTACTAAAAGGATGATCACAGAAAGAGATGGATGGGGTAGTTGGCTGCAATTCACCTCAAAGACACTGGATGTCAGCATTTGTGATCTGATGTGTCTGGTCCTAAGTACTCATTTGCACTATAAGATGCAAAATTGTGGAAAAAACAGCACAATCGAGAAACAACTGCACAGCACAGGAATCATGCTACAGTATGTGGTATAAAAGGATAGTTGTATAAGGACACACAACTCATACCTACTTTAATTGTGGTTTACCTCAGGCATACCTATTCCACTGTTTATGGCCTTGCCCACTAATTCACATATTTTGGCTACAAGTATGTGATTATTCTCGAGATCACCTGGTAAACTATTTGCCGCTAACTCCAGAATGGACAGTGGTGGTCATTCCGAGTTGTTCGCTCAGTAATTTTCTTCACATTGCAGCGATTTTCTGCTAATTGCACATGCGCAATGTTCGCACTGCGACTGCACCAAGTAAATTTGCTATTAAGATTGGTATTTTACTCACAGCATTACAAGGTTTTTTCTTCATTCTGGTGATCGTAATGTGACTGACAGGAAGTGGGTGTTTCTGGGTGGAAACTGGCCGTTTTATGGGAGTGTGTGAAAAAACGCTGCCGTTTCTGGGAAAAACGCGGGAGTGGCTGGAGAAACGGGGGAGTGTCTGGGTGAACGCTGGGTGTGTTTGTGACGTCAAACCAGGAACGAAACTGACTGAACTGATCGCAGTGGCAGAGTAAGTCCCGAGCTACTCAGAAACTGCTAAGAAATTTCTGTTCGCAATTTTGAGAATCTTTCGTTCGCAATTTTGCTAAGCTAAGATTCACTCCCAGTAGGTGGCGGCTTAGCGTGTGCAATACTGCTAAAAGCAGCTTGCGAGCGAACAACTCGGATTGAGGGCCAGTGTTCGGCATTCTCCATGAAGTGTCTCGAGGGGCAGCAGACGGCTGCTATTGGCGGTCAGTGCAACAGCTTGCAAATCTTTCCTGCAAGTGTGAATATACCCCTAAACCCCAACTTTGCCCCTTTTCAAAACTATTTCATCTTTTTTGCATGAAATAGTTGCAGTTACACTGGAGAAGGGGACCAATACCAAAAGATTCTTCAAAATGTGGGAGAGCTTTATAGTTACCCTGTCAACAGCCATACAATCACATTCATAACTTTTTTGCAATACTTCCTGGTATCTTTTGCACATGGCGGACAGTGATCCTCCTATAACAGTGTGACTCTGGGTGGCGAGGGGAGGATAGGGGAAGGGGACAAGCATGTTTTAGTTTAGTAATCGTTTATGTACATCATTTTCTTATTCATTACCATGTCAACCTTATGGGCCTGACATTGCCTGTACCATATAGTACAATGTATGTTTCTCTTTGCTAATTGTGTCCCATGATTTCTAGACATACTAGAGCAGGCCTGGCCAACCTGTGGCTCTCCAGATATTGTGAAACTACACATCCAAGCATGCCCTGCCACAGTTCTAGCATTTATTAAGAGCAAAACTGTGGCAGGGCATGCTGGCACTTGTAGTTTCACAACAGCTGGAGAGCCACAGGTTGGCCAGGCCTATACTAGAGAATGTTCTGTCTAAATACATATTTCTGTATAATTCTTTAACTTTCCGGAAGTGTTAGTTTATTCCATTACTTGTTACTTGATTATTTAATGTACCTTTATTTATATAGTCATGCCTAATTAGACAAGTTGGGTCCTATTAGAAGTGTTTTTTATGTATCTCGCCTTGTATTACAGGTTGAGTATCCCTTATCCAAAATGCTTGGGACCAGAAGTATTTTGGATAACGGCTTTTTCCGTATTTTGGAATAATTGCATACCATAATGAGATATCATGGCGATGGGACCCAAGTCTAAGTACAGAATGCATTTATGTTACATATACACCTTATACACACAGCCTGAAGGTCATTTTAGCCAATATTTTTTATAACTTTGTGCATTAAACAAAGTGTGTCTACATTCACACAATTAATTTGTTTCATATACACCTTATACACAGCCTGAAGGTCATTTAAAAGAATATTTTTAATAACTTTGTATATTAAACAAGTTTGTGTACATAGATCTATCAGAAAACAAAGTTTTCACTATCTCACTCTCACCCAAAATATTCAGTATTTCAGAATATTCCATATTTTGGAATATTTGGATAAGGGATACTCAACCTGTACTTCTGGTGCTGGATATACTGTATCACTCATTGCTTCAATGAGAATATAATTAAAAAATAATAATAATAACTTCTCTTTTGTGCTTCTGCTGTGATTATAAATGATAATAATAATAATAATAATAATAATGATTTCTAACTTTATAAATATTCTCCTGTGTTAGCATCATTAAACATTTTATTGTTGTTTACAGTGTTTAATTGTTCTTGCTGTCTGTGTATTGTGCTCATGTAGGCACTATGTGATCACGGTTCCTAAACTGTCAGTGGGGGGATCCCAGCAGAAAGTCTGCGTGACCTTCCTTGATCTGGATGGGCCGGTTGACTTAAAACTGGACCTGCATAAAGATGAACACACTCATGTCATTGCTGAGCACAAAGTAGACACCCCGGATTACTCTCACTGTTTCCCCTTCCAGGTGAGTACACATTTCTAGCCTTTAATGTGTTTGTCAACTAACATTCCTCCAGAATGACACTATTCGCTGTCGATGTATCAGAAAGAAAAATCTTTTGATAACAATGCATACAAATACACATAGGGCCATAGAGTTGGATGTGGAAGAATCCACAGATATCTGAAAACCGCATACCTTGCATACTGTACACACGCAGGCGATGATGAAAAGATCTGACAGGTCAATCCGTCTGTTCCTGGCAAGATTGGCATTTCTGGGTGACACCTAGGCAGCTTCCATGTGATCACGGCACAGATCCACCTCATGGGAATGTCAGCGGTGTGTCGTGTCAGTTTCCGTGCTTGCTTGTCCATGTGGACAGAGATGGGATAACAGATTTGAACCCATCATAGGTTGTGTGTAAATCCCGGTACTAATGATGACAGCTGCAGCAGCAGGCAGGAAATCAGTGGGTGGCCGTCCACTTGAAGCTGGTCGAATACGCTCTTTAGCATAAATAATATCCTGGCTGCCATGGCTGTATGGAAGACATGCCGAATCACAAAGCCTCGCCTGATAGTCAATGAAACAAATATTATACTCTAATATTAACAACGTTTTTATTGTTAGGGAAAACTATCATTTCAGACGTTCTACCAATCAGTGATTCGGTCATATAGCACTTCTCTGAAAAAAATCTCTGGATAAATTACAGACCCTTAGGATCCCTCCTTAAAGTATAACAATGTCCCAAATACTTTCCTCCTAAAGTTGTCTGCCAATGTCTTATTGGGACGCGGTGTCTAAAAGGGATTTGGTATACTTTGTTTATAGTCATAATGCTGGTATGGTAATAATGGGGGTAATTCCAAGTTGATCGCAGCAGGATTTTTGATAGCAATTGGGCAAAACCATGTACACTGCAGGGGAGGCAGATATAACATGTGCAGAAAGAGTTAGATTTGGGTGGGTTATTTTATTTCTGTGCAGGGTAAATACTGGCTGTTTTATTTTTACACTGCAATTTAGATTGCAGATTGAACTCACCACACCCAAATCTAACTCTCTCTGCACATGTTATATCTGCCTTCCCTGCAGTGCAATTGGTTTTGCCCAATTGCTATCAAAAATCCTGCTGCGATCAACTTGGAATTACCCCCAATGTCACCATGCTCGGTGAATGTTAGTGGAGCTGCCACAAGGTTGTAGCGTAATGGATATTACTGGGTTATGCTGCAGTTTGCGGCTGGAGTCAGGAGCAGTTCCAGGCATGGGCAAGTTGGTCGGGTGCCCTGGGTGCTGTCACCCCGCAGGCACCCGCCGCTCACTTGCACTCCTCACCCCGGCTGCAGCGGGTGCCGTTGGCTATGTGGGCGCCTGCTGCAGCCGACACCTTCCACTCAGCGGCAGCTGCCGGAGGATGGTGAGTATTGTGGGTTTTTTTGTGTGTGTGTAAGCGGCGCTGCTAGGGGCATCTGTACAAGGGACATCTCCACTGGGGGCATCACTACAGCGGGCATCCCCACTGGGGGCATCTCCACTGAGGGCATCACTACTGAGGGCATCACTACTGGGGGCATCACTACTGGGGACATCACTAAAGAGGGCATCTCTACTTGGGTCATGACTACAGGGGGCATCACTACTGAGGGCATATCTACAGGGGGCATCACTACAGGGGGCATCACTACACAGGGGCATAACTACACTGAGGGCATTGCATAGGGGGCACTTAATAAGTGCAACGTGTATAAGGGGCTACCCGGTACAATGTGTGCAAGGGCAGGGGCAAATGCAGGATTTTTAGGGGAGGGGGGGTTCCAGACAGATCTAGAGAGAGGCATGTGGAGAGAGAGAGAAGCATTGGGAGGGTGGGAGAGGGGGGCAAGGGGAGAGAGATGGGGGTAGGAGCATGGGGAGAGAGAGAGAGGGGGGGGGGAGAGAGAGTGGGGCATGGGGAGAGAGAGACACGTGGAGAGAGAGGGAGAGAGGCATAGGGCCAGATATAATGACGCCCGAGTTCGGCGGCTGTGCGGGATGCTGGCTGAACTCTGACTTTTTTTAAAGGGGCAATCACTTACAATGCATGGTTGCGCCTTGTAAGTGATTGACGCTTTAAAAAAAGTCCCGCACGGTCGCCGAACATGGGCATCATTATATCTGGCCCTAGGAAAGAGAGAGAATGTGAGAGATCCATTCCGCAATAAAAAAAAATCAGTCCAGCTTTTAAAATTCAGATAATTACTTTAAATGCAACAATAAGTGACAAAAAGATAGCAAAGACTATTCCTACAACATCATACATTAAGAGACAAACCACCATTAAGCCACTAACTGGTCCTGCTGGTAAACTACTCAGCGTACCATAACTTCAGTAAGAAACAGATTTTAGAATAAACTGAAAACTACAGCAGATACTCCAGATAAGCTAGATTCCAGCCCCTGAACTCTTTCATTGCACATAATCCATACACAGTCCATGCAGCACTCAAAGCCAAAAACATATAATATTACAAGATGCAGGCTGGATAGGTTGTAGATGTAACAGAAAATCATACAGAGTTCAATAATGTCTGGAAATCATAAATAACAAAACTTCCAACTTTGCCATGGGAACCGGCCCTGGCTGGAGACTAATGTCCATGGCTAAACTTGAACATTAGTACTTGGTGGGAGTAAGTAAACTACTTAATGTGTTTCTACCCGTGATTGAGATTTCTTCAGAGGGGTGTGTCCTCATGGGGGGGGGGGGGGGGGGTGTTTGCTGCGATATACCCATGCATTTAAAACAAATTTATAAATACATGTTAATTCCTTTGGGGAAAAATTAGATTACAAGCATAGCTGCACCATATAGATGAAAATGACATTTATTATGTTGATAAAAACTGTTACATTAACAATGGCCCTCATTCCGAGTCGTTCGCTCGGTAAATTTCTTCGCATCGCAGCGTTTTTCTGCTTAGTGCGCATGCGCAATGTCCGCACTGCGACTGCGCCAAGTAATTTTGCTATAAAGATAGTATTTTTACTCACGGCTTTTTCTTCGCTCCGGCGATCGTAGTGTGATTGACAGGAAATGGGTGTTTCTGGGCGGAAACAGGCCGTTTTATAGGCGTGTGGGAAAAAACGCTACCGTTTCCGGAAAAAACGCGGGAGTGGCTGGAGAAACGGAGGAGTGTCTGGGCGAATGCTGGGTGTGTTTGTGACGTCAAACCAGGAACGACAAGCACTGAACTGATCGCAGATGCCGAGTAAGTCTGAAGCTACTCAGAAACTGCTAAGAAGTTTGTAATCGCAATATTGCGAATACATCGTTCGCAATTTTAAGAAGCTAAGATTCACTCCCAGTAGGCGGCGGCTTAGCGTGAGCAACTCTGCTAAAATCGCCATGCGAGCGAACAACTCGGAATGACCTCCAATATTCATTACTACAATCAGTAATATATTTATAAGCAGTGTATACTGTAACTATTTTTTCAGCTCATTTGAAATTTCTTTAGTAGCTGATAATCACTATTTTTGGTCTTTTTTTCTTAGTGAATGCATGTGTTCCTCTATTTGTGATATTTTTACTATTAAATTTTTTTTATGATTTGCATGTATATTTGCTTATCAAACTGTTTTTATTGCTTATATACTGCTAACAAAAATTGCACACGTTATAGCATATCTGCAGCACTATTCAGTCTTTTTAAAACATTTCTGATCTAGGTTCTGTATCACTGCAATGCTATATTTCTGTTACTTTTTGTCTTGACGCCACTAAACAGCTCATTAATCTATACAGTGCAATTTTCTTATCACAGTATATATCCTTGCAATAATATACAAGGTTCATTCTACTGCCTAGAGATATTGTTTTCCTTTGTTGTACTGTACTTGTAAACAATGGGGGTCATTCTGAGTTGATCGCTAGCTGAATTCGTTCGCTGCGCAGTGATGAGGCTAAAAAAAGGCACTCCTGCGCATGCGTATGCACCGCAATGCGCCCACGCGACGTTCCTTCACAACGGCCGATGTAGTTTCACACAGGGTGCTTTTCTGACGCACAGGCTGGCGCAGAGTGATTGACATGAAGTGGGCGTTACTGGGTGGCAACTGACCGTTTTCAGGAGTGTTCGGAAAAATGCAGGCGTGCCAGGAAAAACGTAGGCATGGCTGGGAGAACACAGGGCGTGTTTGTGACGTCAAATCCAGAACTGAATGGTCTGAAGTGATCGCAAGCGCTGAGTAGGTTTTGAGCTGCTCTAAAACTGCAATTTGTTTTTTTTAGCCATTTTGCGATGCATTCGTTCGCACTTCTGCTTAGCTAGCATACACTCCCAGAGGGTGGCGGCTTAGCGTTTGCATGCCAGTAAAAATCTGCTAGCGAGCGACCAACTCGGAATGACCCCCAATCTAATATCCTGTTTTTTCCACCTATTTAACAACCACTCTAGTAGTATAAAATGGTTGTTGCTCAAATCAATTTAATGGTCCTTCACAGGTACATGAAAAACATTCCTGCAATACACTGCAAAGGACAAGCATTGAGACTTGAATACTGCTTGATGTGGCCTGGTGGCTTATACCTATTTTTGCAAATATATGCAAGCTAAGATCTCTATATTTTTATAATCATGTAGTATTCAAATCTCATTGCTGGTCATTTGCAGTGTGCTGGAGGAATCTATTTTCTTCTTTCTTGTCTAGATCAACCCACTCCCTTTCATACACCCGTGAATGACCATTAAATTGATTGACTTTACTTTTTTTTCTTACAACCATTCTACACAGTCCAAACCAAGTTTACATGTTTTCTTTTTATATACTCAAACAGTCCTTTGATCCAAGACAAAGTGGTCTATTTAATAAACAAAAAATGTAGCTTTTCTCCAGCATTTTAGCTGAAGAAAGTCATACTTTTGCTTTATATGTATTTAGTTATATGAAAAGTTAGATTTCTACGCCTTTTAATCTACACATTCCTGCAGCTCTCATTGGACATTATGGGAGTTGTGCAGGAATGGTATTTATAATTTATATAGATGAGCGAAGAAAAGCTTTTTTAGAGAAACATAATTTAGCATTGGCATGAAATGCTGAAATGGAGAAAAGCAGGGAAGAGGCATTCTCTTCCTGCTTTTCCCCACTCCCCAGCCATATCCATCGCCCCTGCTCCCATGAAAGCTCCCGCTACCCCGCAGGCTCCTTCCCTCAAGTCCTCTCAGCTGGATGCCCAGCTTCTCCAATCAGCACCAGTGTGACATCACCACAAATGATCGATGCATGCTCAGACCATTCAAACATCTTTCACAAATGCAAAAGATATTTGAACTCCCCAGGGCAGCCCTTTACTACAAAGGAAGTCCCAGCAATTATTTTTTTTCTACCGCTTTTCACTATGTTAATTAAACAGATCCTTAATATTGCTGTGCAACTGAATCATAGATCCGGCCAAACACTTTTTATGCTTGCAACCTGGCTGTACCAATAAGCAATGAGCAATACATACAATAGCACTTATGCTCATGCATTTACTCCTATTACCCTAAATATTGTAATCTTACAAATAGGACATTGTTACATGTCTGCTAAAATTCTGTATCATTTGATGAATTATTGTAATAATAATGATTAAATAAAATAATAATAATAATAATAATAATGATAATGATAATTATTATTATTATGAAGCAGCAGCAGCAATAGCTCTGTATATAAAATAAATACAGCAGGAGGCATCTATTACAAGTAGCAATGGTCCGAGCTGCATCCTATGACGCAGGTATTGGATCGCTGCATCACCATCAGTTGGCTTGCTGCACACATTGGGTCACACAATCTGGCCATCACAGATCCGCATACCCTCCAACATGACCCGCCCCACTAGGTACAAAATGCTCTGTTTGTGGACTTCCCTCTTAATTTATTATTGCCTGTGAAACAACAGCTTTCTTATCATTTAACTAGTTCAACACAGGTGATGGAAATCATAAATTAAGAGGGAAGTCCTGAAACAGAGCATTTTGTACCTAGTGGGGCAGGTCATGTTGGAGGGTCAGAGATCCTTGTAAGAGGCCAGAAAATCTCCATCTTTCAAATGAGATCCTGGCCTCTTTTCTCTCTCTAAACGGCAGCGACACGCCTCCATTTGGAGAAACAGAGGGGCAGATGTATTAACCTGGAGAAGGCATAAGGAAGTGATAAACCAGTGATAAATGCAAGGTGATAAATACACCAGCCAACCAGCTCCAATATGTAAATTAACAGTTAGGAGCTGATTGGCTGGTGCATTATCACCTTGCACTTAACACTGCTTTATCACTGGTTTATCACTTCCTTATGCCTTCTCCAGATTAATACATCTACCCCAGAGGCTGTTGCCGCCCCTACCCAGTCTGCCGGACTGCTTAGGTCTTTCCAGAACTCGTTCTGGGTTCTTCACATGTGCACAGTACCGATAATCTTTACCTTGCGGCATGAGAGCAATTACAACTTGACCTAAATTAGGTCCATGATACAATTTTGGATCTGGATTGGTTTTGCCAAAACCATCCTTTCGGGTTTTGGTTTTGGATCTGGGTGTTTTTAAAAAAAAACATAAAAACAGCTATAAACATCTTAGTGATAATTGGTGGACCCCTTTCTTTGAAAGTAAAGCATTCATAACCATAACCAGAAATAACGACACAGAGACTTGAATTTGGCAGAAAATTGCTAGCTATTTATTTGTCCCTAACCATTAGGAAACCTGTAATAAAAGAGATTAATTTAATATGCCGCTCCAGCTGGCATATGGTGGCGGCCCAAAAGAACGGCTCCTTAATCTAAATTAAACTTAAATAACTCAATCCTATAAATTTACTAAAAGCTTACCATAAACCGGTAATAGGTGACAACTCAACCCCCACAGTGACTACCCACCGCTCCTGGGTGCCCTGCCGCTGCCTTCCCGGACGGGTGGTCAAGCGGCCATAAGTCGATGGAGGTGAGTGCACCTAAACCACAACAAACTGTAAAACACTACAGTTTTCTCTACCATACGAAACTGCCGTTCTTTTCCGCCAATAAATAGCCAACGAAAAACAGCCAACAACTTAGAGCCAAAGCACCACGTGCCACCATTTCCAACTACCAGGGCGGGTGGGTGGGAAACCGAGTCACCAAGAGACTTAAAATGGCTTCACCTTCCCTATATATATCAAGCCCTCCCCTTAAAGAAGGCTGTACTTTCCTTACAGCTAGGTCCACCCCTCCCCAGATGTTTAACCCTTTCCTCTCCTATGCAGTCAATACTCTCTTCTAAACATCTTAGTGATAATTGGTGGACCCCTTTCTTTGAAAGTAAAGCATTCATAACCATAACCAGAAATAACGACACAGAGACTTGAATTTGGCAGAAAATTGCTAGCTATTTATTTGTCCCTAACCATTAGGAAACCTGTAATAAAAGAGATTAATTTAATATGCCGCTCCAGCTGGCATATGGTGGCGGCCCAAAAGAACGGCTCCTTAATCTAAATTAAACTTAAATAACTCAATCCTATAAATTTACTAAAAGCTTACCATAAACCGGTAATAGGTGACAACTCAACCCCCACAGTGACTACCCACCGCTCCTGGGTGCCCTGCCGCTGCCTTCCCGGACGGGTGGTCAAGCGGCCATAAGTCGATGGAGGTGAGTGCACCTAAACCACAACAAACTGTAAAACACTACAGTTTTCTCTACCATACGAAACTGCCGTTCTTTTCCGCCAACAGCGAAAGACTCATCCCCAAAATCTTTCGCACCGCCACCATAAACCTACCCTAACTCCTGCAAAGCGAAACCTAGATCCTCCAGAAACAACATCATCCCCTCATTGGATAGATGTACTCCATCGCGCCGGAAAAGGTGGCTGTCTCTGAACCGTATCCTCGGGTGGCGAACCACCCTCCCACCGTGGGACAGCACCCACTTTGCCACTGCTCCGTTCACCTTTTTCCGGGCCTCGTCAATCCGGCGACCATCCGCCACACCCCTCCAACACAATCTCGGCACCATCATGGAAAAAACCAACACACAATTGGTCCATTGCGCGGTCACACTTGCCAGATCCTGTATCATGGCCCACCGCAGCTCCAAGGATGTCCTCTTCCCCAAGTCGTTGCCACCTAGATGGACAACCAAAACCCTAGGGACTCCATGCTCCCTGGCCTGACTCACTAACCTACTCCTCAGCTCACCCCACATCATTCCTCGCCAGCCGAGCCATCTGACACCCTGAGTTCCAAACAATGCCTGAGACCCTTCCGAGGCCACAAACCTGGCCGCCCAGTAAATGTAAGAGTGGCCAACCACCCAAATGGGCAAATAGTCTTCGAACCATCCTAAAGGGAAAAAGAGGGGTAGAATTGATTACTAAGAGGCTTATTTATTGTTTATACTGAAGGATCTGCCAAAAAAGAAAACTTTAGATCTCGCCATTGCAGCAGTCACGGCCTAGCCGACTGCACCACGTTCCGTTGCCAATTTAAAACGCAATTAAAGACACAAAGGGGAAAATCAAATAAAACAAACGAAATAAAAAGGGGAGGGGGGGGGGTATAAAATGGGAAACACATGTAATAACTCAGCTGGAGGTGAACGTAAAGACCTGCTGAGGGACTCTGATTAGACCAAATTAGCCGAATTATAGATTAGAATTCAGTCCGTCAAGTCAGGCAAAAAATCGCAAATAACTCCAGACCCCCGCTGCCGACTCATGCCGGCAACGGCGAGTAGCTAATCCCTGAGTAGGATAAAAAACGGGGGAACAAACATTAACAAACGCACAACTTCATGAAACACAGAACTGAAACAGCATAACGAATTGCAATTAACAATGCCCCCAGCGCCGGGCGCCCTCTCAAGTGACAGGGCGAATATATCGCTTATAACTGGACGACTTCCATCGCCCCACCGCCTGGATCTCAGTTCTGGAGAAACCCGCCGCAGCTGCCGACGTCGCCGCGCCTATCCGAAAGGAATGGGTACCGAAAGCAGCAGGCGAGAGGCCCAAGCCCGTCAGACAGCGACCCAGCATCCACCGGAACTGGTATTTTGTGACTGGCAGCCCGTCATAGTGCAATAGCCATGACCCCTCCTTAGCGGGTCGTACTCCCAGATATTGCATTGCCAGACCCACTGGGCAAACGCTTTCTTCCAGCGCTGGAACCATCGTAACCCAGCGCCCTCTCCCCACTTGATCCGTCTTGGATCGCCGCAATCTGCACAGCAAGGACCTCTCACCCACTACTACGTCCCCGACCAGCATGCGCGATTCCGACCTCTTGGAAGGCGCTACCAACTCAGAAACTCGAAAAGCCCAGTGGTAAGCCATCGAGAAGGCTAAAAGGAACAAAAGCGCCTCAAACCTGGACGACGCTACTCGCCCCACCGCCTCGATGACGGCCGGCAACAAAGCCGCATCGATGGGCCGCCTCCTATCCGGCGGCGTCGGCGCAACTCGCGCCCACCCTTTCATAGCCTTCCGTAGAACCTCGCTTTTCGTTACATCCGGGACGCCTCGCAGCTTGCAGAAGAATGAGACGCCAGCCAAGTACCGGGACACCACCGCTCGCGACCTACCGGAAACGTAGAGCTGCCACATAAAAGAAAGCATCAGCCGATGCTTGATCTTACCTTGATGTTGACGACTCTGGACAAACGCCTCCCACTCGCTCCACGCTTGTCCGTACGCCTTGAGCGTGGCCGGCGCTACCGACCGCAACGCTAGACCTTCCAATCCGGCCCGATCACCTGCCAAACATAATCAGGACAGTGAAAACCCTGTTCTTCGGCCTCGGGTGCCAAAACCCAAAACCTCTCCCACTGTCCCCGCGACAATGCATCTGCGATTTCGTTTTCCAAGCCGGGAACATGCTGCGCCCGGAACCATAGATTCCTACGCAAGCATGTCAAAAGCAAGTGCCCGAGCACCCTCAGAACCACTAGCGATTTCGCCCTCTGGTTATTAATCGCATGCACTACGCCCAGATTGTCGCATCTAAACACTATGCTGCGATTAGCCAACCGGTCGCCCCAAACTTCCAGGGCTACCATAATGGGAAAAAGCTCCAGTAGCAACAGATCTCTTGTAAGACCCTCACTATGCCCGCTTTCCGGCCAAGATGCCACACACCACGATCCCTCCAAATAACAACCAAATCCATAGGCACCTGCGGCATCGGTAAACAGCTGCAACCGGTCGCTGTCTACGGCTGGCGCTTGCCATATGCTCACACCGTTGAAATCCTCCAGGAACGAAGCCCATACGGCCAGATCCCTTTTTAATTCAGAGGACAATCGAACGTAATGATGAGGCCTGGCACACCCCGCCGTTGCCCTTTCGAGCTTCCGGCAGAAAACCCTGCCCATCGGAATTACCCGACAAGCAAAGTTAAGCATGCCCAGCAAGGACTGCGCCTGACGCAGCGTGACCTTACGCGAGCCTTTGAACCGGCAAATGGTTTCGCGGAGCTTCGACACTTTGTCCTGAGGCAAGCGACACTCCCCCGCCACTGTGTCGATTTCAATCCCCAAGAACGATAAACAGGAGTCAGGACCCTCCGTTTTGTCCTCGGCTACAGGAACACCGAAGTGGTAAAAGAGAGCCTGGGTGCTAAACAACAAATCGGCGCATCTTGTGTCGTTCGCCGGACCTGCGCATAGGAAATCGTCGAGGTAATGTGCAACCCCGTGGCCGCCTGACGTCGACTCCACACACCAATGAAGAAAAGTGCTAAAGCGCTCGAAAAATGAGCATGAAACGGAACATCCCATCGGCAGACATTTGTCGATGAAATACTCCGTCCCAATCCGGAAACCCATGAAACGGAATGAGTCAGGATGCAATGGCAATAATCTAAAGGCTGACTCAACATCGATCTTAGCCATGAGGGCCCCGCTCCCGTAGCTGCGGACCATCTCTAGCGCCTCGTCAAATGACTGATACACCACCGAGCAATAAGCCGGTGGTATTGCGTCGTTGACCGAAGCCCCCGGCGGGTAAGACAGATGCTGTATGAGCCGAAAAGCGCCCGGGGTCTTCTTCGGAACCACCCCGACCGGGGAGATGACCAAGTCATCCACCGGGGGTGATCTAAAAGGCCCCCCCATCCTGCCCAACCTGACCTCCTTATCTACTTTCTCCCGCAGGACAGTCGGCAATGCCCGTGCAGACTGGAGGCTTCTCTGCGCCCGCACTGATACCTCGCTTGCAACAGGCAAGCGAAAACCAAACTTAAAACCGTCTAACAAAAACTTCGCATCCGCTCTATTTGGATACATATACAGCCATTTGCCCATCGTTTCCAACTTAACTGGCGTTGGGGCTCTGCTGAGCGGTCCCGCTCGCGGCCTGCTTCGAGTACGCCTGCTTTCCCTTGCTTCCCTGTCGCCCCCCTTTAAAACAAGAGGAGGCTGGGTGGGCTCCCCCACAATGGTGGCAGGAGTGACGAAACCGACACTGCTTGCCATAGGAACATGTTCCGCTATTAAACGCAAAGCATTTCCCCCGAGTAGCAGACCGCCCGCCCCCGCGAGCGGCCGATCCGCCTGTCCTGGCCATTCCTACATCCGCGGCCGCCCCCTGGGCTGATGACCCCGCGCGACGCATACCTGTTCCCTGTTTCTGGGGCTCCACCTCTTGTTGTGATGCCCGGGTCACTTTGAGCCAGACCTCCACATCTTTAAAACCAAAATCCATGACCCGCAGCCCGTCCTGTTTCTCCCGAAACTCTTGGTCATACTGCCGCCATTCTGAGCCCGCGGACGTGCGCTGCATGTCATGCACGAGATGCAGGTACCGGATAATATTCATGTGTTCTTCCGGCCTATCCTCCAAATAGCATGCCGCAAACACCCAAAAACCGGCCAGCCAATTATCAAAAGACCGGAAAGCTTCTGTCCCCATGCCCGTCTTAGCTGCCGCCGCTTTGTAGTCCCTCTTCATGGCCCTAGTCAAGACGAACAAGTCTACGAGGTCACCCCTACGTATCTTCTTGCGGCAGCTATCTCGCAGCCCCCTCATAACTGCGGTGTACTCGCAGCGCACTACCCCCGGCAGATCGCGCCGCTTCTTTGCCCTACGCTCCTCTACACTCATTCGCCTGCGTCGCTTGCGCCTCTTCTGCTGCTTCGCCGCCCTTTTGGCAAGTTTCTCGGCCTCCCTCCTTGCCCTAGCGGTACTATCCGCGTCGGACGCTTGTGACGCCAAAGAGGAGGATGAGGAGGAGGATGAAGAGCTACGCGAACTCGAGCTCGCGGTGGAATTTGAAAAAGACTGCACCAACTCACCGGATGCCGTCGACCTCTCCGACTCGGATTGCTCGTCGTCTTCATTCCAATCTTCGTCCACTGCGAAGTCTGCCGAGTCCCCTTCACCTTGGTCCTCTGTGGAAGACAAAACAAAAGAGGGACCGGCCCGCGCGTGCGGCGCACGCCGGGCACCCCGTGTGGAATGCGCAGGGCCTGAGCCTCCCTGTCGCTCGCGGTCTGGCCCTAGCTCCAGCTCCGCTGCTGCCGCCCCCAGCTCTCGGCAGGCTCTTGCCACTCGCTGCGCCGCTGATGACCTGACCTTGTCTGACCTCTTGCGCCCTGCAGCTCGGCCGGCGTCCGCCGTTGTCCTGGGGGAGGCCACTCCCGCTAATGGCACAAGAGCCTGCGCCACCGTGGCCAGTGCCGACGCTATGGCCCCCGGGGAATCCCATGCGGCACGACCCCTGGAAACGCCGCCCGAAGGGCGACCGGTCCTTGTTTGGGCGCGAGCCCGCGCCCTTTGACCGCCTGATACGTCCCGGGGGTCCCGCTCCTCCTGCTCCGACCCGAAGGCAAGAGCCCCCCTGCCGGCCCCGAGGCTCTCCCTCTCCGATCCCTCCTCGTCCCTATCCAGGGAAGGAGAAGAATCTCCTGATCCGGAGGAGGACCCGCTGACTGGTACAGCTGCCTGGGCCACGGCCCTGCGGCCGCTGACCCATTCCCTGTCACCCCTCCCGCCGCGGGCCCCGCCGCGTCCGGCGACAGTGACAGGGACCTGCTGCCCCTCCGCGCGTGCTCCCCCGCGTGTCGTCAGACCAGCAGAGGGTGCACCCGCCTGTTGCTGACGGCCACCCCTTGCCGGTCCTGCTGTGCCCCCATTATTATTGATGCTGACAGTGCCCCCAGCGCTGCCTCCTCGAGGCACGCGCTGCACCCCCCTCAACCTATCTCTCCCCCTGCCGAAATCCGGCATCCGGGGAGAAGAAGAGGCTGCTGTGTGTTCAGCTGGCGCCGCTGCGCGCACACGTGCGCGGCTAGCGGCGCCCGGAGCGAGCGTGGGCGCGCGCGCACCACGAGCGCGCGCCCCACGTACAACCGCCAGCTGCCTCCCGGCCTGCTCCTCCTGTCTGGCCGCCGCGCGAGGTACTTGACTAGACCCCGCGCGGCGACCGCCAGCTCCCTGCAGCCTCGCCACCTCCCGCCCGACCCGAACAGCCGACCGGGGCGGGGAAGGAGAGACTACCTCCGCTGCGCCCTGATGTCCCCCACCGCGCGCGCGCCCGCGGGCGCCCGCCATGAAGCCGGTCTCGGCGGCTCCCGGCGGGGACGGCCGCCGCCCGCCAACACTCGAGCGGCCTGCAGGGACCCCTGGTCCCCCACGCCGCCCTCGTCTGGCTGGGGTGACCGGCTCGGCACCCGGCGACGAGTCTGCCCGGGCCCCGCCATCGTTGCCAGAGGGGGCATCTGATGAGGCCCTAGGGGACGGAGCCCCGTCCCCCCCACCGCTCACCACTGCGTCAGGGCCCGCTAGTCCGTCCGACCGACGGAATCGAGCCGGGGCCCTTAACATGCGCTGGGGGCGAGAGGACATATTATCAACCCTTGATATAAGCAAGGGACACCCTGGGCTACTGGAGAGGGGAGCAATAAAGAGGCAGTATGTCTCTGTTAACAGCAGGCAAATAAAACAAATGATTTTTGCTGGCACTGCAGCACTCACCAAACCGAGTCACCAAGAGACTTAAAATGGCTTCACCTTCCCTATATATATCAAGCCCTCCCCTTAAAGAAGGCTGTACTTTCCTTACAGCTAGGTCCACCCCTCCCCAGATGTTTAACCCTTTCCTCTCCTATGCAGTCAATACTCTCTTCAAATCACAGAATTTTGGGGTAATTTTGATCCTACGGTATTATTAACTTCAATTACATTCATTTCCACTCATTTCCAGTCTATTCTGAACACCTCACACCTCACAATGGGGGTCATTCCAAGATGGTCGCTCGCTAGCAGATTTTCGCTGCCGTGCAAACGCTAAGCCGCCACCCTCTGGGAGTGTATATTAGCTTAGCAGAAGTGTGAACGCTTTCAACACAGAACGGCTACAAAAATAATTTGTGAGGTTTCAGAGTAGCTCCAAATCTACCCAGCGCTTGCGATCACTTCAGACCATTCAGTTCCGGATTTGACATCACACACCCTACGTTCTCCCAGCCACGCCTGCCTTTTTCCTGGCACGCCTGCGTTTTCCCGAACACTCCCTGAAAATGGTCAGTTGTCACCCAGAAACACCCACTTCATGTCAATCCCTCTGCGGCTGGCAGTGTGACTGAAAAGCATCGCTAGATCCTGTGTGAAACTACATCGGACGCTGTAATAGTACATCACGCGTGCGCATTGCGCCGCATACGCATGTGCATAAGTGCTGTTTTTTTGTCTAATCGCTGCGCAGCGAACAAATTCAGCTAGCGATCAACTCGGAATGACCCCCAATATTGTATTTAAGCCAAAAGGTTGCACCGAGGTAGCTGGAACACTAAGCTAAACAACACAAGTGGGTGGCACAAACTCCTGGCCCATCTAGGAGTGGCACTGCCGTCAGAGCCGGCCTTAGGCATAGGCAAACTAGGCAATTGCCTAGGGCATTTGGTATGCTTAGGGGCACCAAGAGCTTCTGCTGATTAAAATGATATGCGGCATGCCTATATTCTGTGTGTGACTGCTGCTGTATCTGCATATGAAATGCTACATTGCGTGTATTCCAGGAAATTACTGTAATGTAGCATTTCGTATGCAGATACAGCCACAGTCGCACACAGAATATAGGCATGCTGCATATCATTTTAATCAGCAGAAGATGCTTGTGCATCCTAACCACATAGCAATGCAAATAAGATACATTTTCATAAACAAAAGGTGCCCAACATTAGCAGAGCTGCCAGCTGACTCATGCCAGGCATCTCCTGCAGAACTAGCGGTAGTGCTAGGGGGCACCAGCCAATATCTTGCCTAGGGCATCATATTGGTTAGGGCCGGCTCTGACTGCAGTGGCCGAGAGGATGACAGTTTTAAAAAATAGGCCCCAAAGATCACATAATGCAAAGAAAAAAAGAGACACAAGATGGAATTGTCCTTGGGACCTCCCACCCACCCTTATGTTGTTTAAACAGGACATGCACAGTTTAATCCATCAGTGGCGTATCTATAATGGGTGCAGTGTGTGCGGTGCACACAGGGCACCTGGATCCAGAGGGGCCCCACCATGCACCTATTTAATCTATACTTACCTTCCTGGTGTTCATTGGCATCTCCGCATGTGGGCCCCCTCCTCCTCCGTAGCCGGCAGCGTAGTTAGTGCTCTGAGCACTAGAGAGACTCTGGCACTGTGTCAGAGTCTAAAGCACTTGCGCAGGTCTCCGGAAAAATGGCCACCGCGCCATTTTCCCGGACACCTGCGCAAGCACTGTTGTCTCGGTGCCAGAGTCTCTCTAGTGCTCAGAGCACTAACTGCGCTGCCGGCTACGGCGTAGGAGGGGGCCCACACGCGGAGACTGCACACGGCTCCCCTCCTCTGTAGAAACGCCCCTGAAACCCATCATTTCAGCGACAGGTGGTCCCCCTGGAGAAAGCTTGCCAAGTTCTCTGAATCATAGCTAGCTACAAACATACCACCTCCTTCTTTGATGAGTTTTCACATTATGACAAGAGGCAAGAGGAAGAGGACAGTGTCAAGAAGGTGATTAAAAATTAGAGAGGCACACGCAATCAGGAACAACACACAGACTTTCATCTCCACTCCTATATTGGTGTGGAATGGAAAGATCTTGAACCAAGCAAATATATAATTACCACATTACTGGACAAACTGAAAAACTAGAGGCAACAAATTTTTGCCCCCTTCTCTATTTTCAGGGATTAAGATAATCTCGGATTTAATGCTGGTATGCAAATAAACTGTTATATACCACAGAATCAAGATTGGATATTTTGCCCTCCACAGAGTCTGGAGACTTTTTTTGTGAAAATCTCGTGGGTTTCTTTTTTCCATTTTTTTATTGCATTTTTATTTACATATATTGTGGCAGATGCCTTATTTTTATTTTTCACAGCTCCCAGTTACACGCACGTTTGCAATGAGCATACCTGTGTAACCCAGTTTCACGCATGTGAGAATACCTGTTCGTCTTGTTTATTTTATTCACATTTTTATTTTTAAATAAAGCAGCCCCTTAGATGTTTTAGCAGCCCCTCCTGAGCCCCCACAGCAGCCCCCGATAGGGCAAGTTGACTTCGGGTGGGTTTGGTACAGTACTAAGCAGGACTGTGCAGTGAATTTTTTGTTATTGAGCCCCTGCCCTAGTGGAGCTTATCACTCTACAGTCGAAAATCATTTCATACTATAAGTAGGACTGTGGGAGGAAGCAATGCTAACCACTGTGCCCACAGCATGCCTCAGCCTGGCAAGGCAGACATCTTCCTGGCTGTAAGCCACCATGAGACTCCATACTGGGCCTTATTCAGTAACTATTTGTGTCTCACAGGAGCTCCTGGCCCATCTAGTGCTGCAGTGCAATGGAAAGCTGAAAGTCTTGCGATAACCCTACCCAGCCCTTAGGAAAAGAACCCTGTACAACAAATGTGCATCTTGTAAATAAATAATCCCAAAATGTGGAACATTAATAATAAATCAAAATTAAGGTTGATTAATTGGAGCCATCCATTTGAGTGAGTCCCTAACATAAAATAATTGAAAATAAGTCTCTTCTGAGTCTGACTGACTTTGGGCAAAAATTAGGTCTCATTTACACATACGGGGGGCCAGATACACATATGACCCCAATAACGCAGTGCCAGATATACAAATGCCCCCAATAGTGGCACATACACATATGCCCCCAATAGTGGAGTGCCAGATACACATATGCCCCCACTATACCAGATACATATATGCCCCCCCAGTGCAAGGTACACATATGCCCCCATAGTGCCAGATATGTCCCCACAGTGCAGATACACATATGCTCCCCCAGTGCAAGGTACACATATGCGCGCAGTGCCACATATGCCCCCATAGTGCCAGATATTCCCCACAGTGCAGATTCACATATGCACGACCAGTGCAAGGTACACATATGCCCCCAGTGCCACATATGCCCCCATAGTGCCAGATATGTCCCCACCATACCAGATACACATTTGCCCCCCAGTGCAAGGTACACATATGCCCCCAGTGCCACATATGCCCCATAGTGTCAGATATTCCCCACAGTGCAGATTCACATATGCTCCACCAGTGCAAGGTACACATATGCCCCCCAGTGCCACATATGCCCCCATAGTGTCAGATATTCCCCACAGTGCAGATACACATATGCTCCATAAGTGCAAGGTTCACATATGCCCCCAGTGCCACATATGCCTCCATAGTGACAGATATGTCCCCACCATACCAGATTCACATATGCCCCCAGTGCCACATATGCCCCCATAGTGCCAGATATGTCCCCACAGTTCAGATACACATATGCTCCCCCCAAGTGCAAGGTACACATTTGCCCTCAGTGCCACATATGCCCCCATAGTGCCAGATATGTCCCCCACACCCTCTCCTCCATTGCTCACCTCTACTGTGTGAGGGGAGGAGAGCGCAGCGACGCTCCTGCCCCTCAGTGATCATCATATCTCCGGTGGCGGCGGTGTGTCTCTCAAATGAGGCGCCAGTTCGTGAGTAAATCAGAGCTCGTGGACTGGCTGCCAATCAGGAGCTGCAGCTGCTGGTCTGTGAGCTCTGATTGGCTCACGAACCAGTGCCTCGCTGCAGTGCTGTGTGTGTGAGGGAAGGAGAGCTGCCAGTGCGCGCCTCTCCTGTGTCCCTCAGTGATCATTCAGAGATCACAGAGGGACACAGGAGAGTCAGGTGCTGGCCAGCTCTCCTTCCCTCATACACCCAGCACTGCAGCGGGCTGCAAGCACTGCGGCTGGCTGGAAATTTCTTACCGGTACGCAGTACCGCCATACTTGCAGCCCTGCCCTGCCCCTTGTACAACACAGTGACAGCCAGGGCAGCAACACCCATGTACAGCTACAGCACCCCTAACAGCACATGAAACACCAGTGACAGCCAGGACAGCACCCCTAACATCACAGGGACACCACAGTGACAGGAGCAGCACCCCTACAGAGCACACACTGACCCCACCCGACTCCACCACCCACAGAGAGACAGAGGTCTGTCTCCCTCACTCTCCAAGTCCGGATTGAAAATAGCGGCGACGCGCGGCTGTTTATATGGAATCCAAAACCTGCGAGAATCCGACAGTGGGATGATGATATTTTGCCTCGTTCTATTCCCGAGTCTGGTGGGAAGTCCCGCACCAGACTCAGTTCCTGGCTCGGAACGTGAAGTTCGTGGGGGTTCGGGTCTCTGAGAACCGAACCCGCTCATTTCTATAAAAAATATATATATATTTTGTATGTGTGATGAGTGTGGTGGGATGGGGGGGCTGATATGTAAAAATAAAGATGACGTTTTGTAGATTGAGAAAAAGCAGAGCCTATTCTTAACTACTTTCCACCATTTATCAGTTACCTAATTCTTTGACATTGCCATTCAATCAATCAATCAATCAATCAATCAATCAAAAGGTAGTCTCCCGGCATTATTTATTTTGTACTAGTTTACACTAGAAGGGCCTAATTGCTTTAAACTTACAGTACTGTACATTAACAATAGCCAGTAGCTGAAGAAGATGTCCTCTAACACTGGTAAGTTTAGTGTAGGGTGTAAGTTACTATCATGTGATTCAGACTGCCAATATATGGCATTTCCAGTGGGTAAGTAGGATGCTAATTATTAATACCAGAAATATCTTAATGCATTACAAGCAACATACTGTAATACCTAATTTACAGTATACACAACCCAAAAAGTCTGCTGTACATTACTCTAATTCATAACTACTATTTGAAATCTCACAGACATACAATAAACATAAATTGGCCAAATAATGAATTTGTTTCTCGCCAGGTCCCTGTAATAGAAAAAGACTATTCAGTCTGGTCTTTCCACGTATCTGCACATGGGGAACACCTCAATATCAATGAGACCAAGTTGATTGGAGTAACCAAAGGATATGATATGTGCTTCATCCAGACTGATAGAGTCACATACAAGCCGGGTGATACAGGTAAGACTAAGCATGGAATCATCCATATTATGTGACCTTCATGTCAGCACTGTTAATGAATACTAAGGGCATATACTGAAACCACCATGTACTAACTATGACCCACTCATTACAGGTCATCAACAACTACTACTTAAGAACGTGGGTGGAATGTAAACATACATTAATTTTAACTGTACCCTAGATCTACTGTAGATGTCTGTACAACATGAACACTAATGCAGCGGTCAGGATTTACATCAACTTGTGGGTTTGTACACACCCCTATATGGGAGCTCAGCAACTAGTGTACTTCCAATCACTGAATTTTGGGCTCCATATAACAATGAGACACTCAGTAAAGGGGTTATGTCCTTCTTTCAGCATTTAACAAACAGCAGTAATTTTTTCCCCTGTACTGCTTACACCAGGGCCGGACTGCCCATCTGTCACTTCTGGTATATGCCAGAAATTAAATTAAATTGACTGAGGTGTTAATTAAGTCACCTGTGGTCAAGCATATAAATACTTGAAACTTGGACCATTGAGGTGCCTTGAGGACCCCGTTTGAGAACCTCTAGTATAGATATAGACCCATATTTTTTACACACCACACATAGGTCAACACTTAGTGCTGTTCATTCTACTTAATCACACAGCAGCTAACACTATAAAGTTGGGATATTAAATGGTAAACAACGTTATCTGTGATTTGGAAGTAAAGCAGAAAAAGCAAGTAACTGTGCAACTGTGCAAAACCATCTTGCACTATTGGTGGGGCAGATGTAAAATGTGCAGAGAGATTTAGACTTGGGTGCAAACTGAAATCTAAATAGCACCATAAAAATAAAGCTAATGTGTAGGCGACATGCATATACAGACAGTATTTACCCTGCACAGAAAAAAATATACGTATTTGCTTCCCTCGCATTGCAACATGGTTTGTTTCATATACAAAGTTACGTGGTTTATGCTCTACTTCCAAATCAGTCAGGCCAAATATTTTGAGACACTGAAACTCATTGTAGTATTTGGCTTTGCAATAAAAGACCAATATTGTTCCCAAGAGCACCTGTAACTGACTCTTTCAATTTTGCTAGTCCAGTAGTTTTCAAACTTTTTTGAATCACGGCGCCCTAGAGCATCATTCTTTTCACGGCATCCCTAGGCCAAATGTTTCTTATTGAGAAATTTAGAAAGAAATATTAAATTAAGTAAATTATGTTTATATGTCATACTTAGGTATAATTGTGTGGTGATTTGCTGCTTATGTTTGTCCAAATCTTTTATGATTGTCAGCCACCAGCACTAGTTTTGCCTATTACATTGACCATAAATAATTTAAATTGGTCCTGGACCACCAATCCAGGACACTCCTGCAAGTATCCTGAGGCACCCCAGGGAGCCACGGCACACAGTTTGAGAACCACTGTGCTAGCCAGAGGAGAGAAAGATGGATACCACCAGTTTGCAGGAGACAACAGCGTTTCTGTGTGCTGGGCTTTATTGCAATCTTGTTTGGGCCACTTTACCAGGCCGATTCAGCTCAGCTAATCAGAGGTACCACCAGTGGCAGTTGTAGAGGTGGGGCTGCAGCACAGTCCAAAATTCAGATAGGGAAGCCACACCAACTGCCAGTGAGTCTCAGCCGGCGATGTTTAGCAGCTTTTGGGGTGGCAGTAGGTGTGGCTCCCCTATTTGAATTTTTGACTGTGCTGCTGCTCCACCTCTAGAGCCCCATTGGTTACCACCATAGACGTCAGTGTCCAGGTGACCTCAGTGCTTAATTTTTGACACAGGTACATTGGGGTAAATTTACTAAGGTGTGAGAGTTTTAGAACTGGTGATGTTGCCCATGGCAACCAATCAGATTCTACTTACCATTTATCTAGCTGCTTCTAGCAGATAATAGATATAATCTGATTGGTTGCTATGGGCAACATCACCAGTTCTAAAAAAATCTCCCACTTTAGTAAATTTACCCCATTGTTTCTTTTGCTTTGTGAAAATGTCATACAGTACATTATATCTCAGTTAAGTCATCTCCTACTGCAGAGGACTTTTAATGGTAGAAATGGGCGCATCCTTTCCTCTCCATCACTATGCTGTGAAAGTTGAATTGTTGTATAGACAATTGCTGGTAATGTGCCATCAATAACATTTAACAGCAACATACCAAAAAGTGTTCTGGATTAAACATTTACTGTACAACCAGTGGCGGCACAGATCCCTGAGGTAAGGCAGCTAGCACATACATTACATACAACATTTCAAGTATGTCTATATGTGTTATTCCCTCCCCCACATGCAAAGTGTAGTCTGCACTGCAGCCCACATGCAGGAGACGCCACTGTGTACATCCCTTAATATATTATATATGAATAATTGCAGCAGATCCTTCACTTCATATAGATTGTCCATTGTGTTGATCCAGATGATTATTTTTTTGAATGCAATAAGTATAGACACTTTTCCTGATATTGTTATTTCATAATTTCAGTGAAGTTTAGAGTGATAGCTGTGGACGTGGATTTCCATCCTGCACAAAATAAGGTGAGAATGATATATTTTTGTATCTCATTCAGGGGCAGATTTACTAAGCTCGGTGAAGTGATAAAGTGGAAGGTGATAAAGGACCAGCCAATCAGATCCTTACTGCCATGTCACAGGCTGGGTTTGAAAAATGTCAGGAGCTGACTGGCTGGAGTGTTATCACCTTCCACTTTATCACTTCCCTGAGTTTAATAAATCTGCCCCTCAATTACAAATACCAACTTGGGAACATGGGAATAAGGCACAATATAGCAGTCAGAAAGTACACACAGCTGAAACACAGAGTTTGGGGTTTATTCAGTAGCAGATGCTACTGAGATGCCATCACATTCACCCTGTTTTAGGCCCAGTGCATATGCGCAGGGAGATTCAATCATATCTCAGTAATGCAAACACCTCTGTCATTTGCCAGGCAGTCGGGATTGGTGACGTGGCATTGCGGGGATGGGGTGGCAAAATTGGGGATCAGTTATTCAGCGCAGGCAGGGGGCTATCCTTGTTTTGCGGGGTCAGTGTTGCGATCACAATTGAATTGTAATCGCATCGCTAGTGCCCATTAGTATGCTAGGCAGCCAACAGCATGCGATTGCAAGCAGTAGCAGTTTTGCTAATTTAGGGCCCCCACACCATTGTCACTGAAATGCCCCTTAGGGAAGCAGGGGATAGAAAGTCAGAGGAGAGAGACAATGAGGGTGTCAGGGTGAGAGAGATAGAGAGATAGAGAGAGAGAGAGAGGGGAGCATTAGAGTGGGATAGAGGGGTCAGAGAGAGAGAGAGAAAAAAGAGGTGAGAGGAGACGAGAGAAAGTATCAGGGAGAGAGAGAGGGGGTGTCAGAGGGAGAGAGCGAGAGGAATAAGAAAGTGAGGGAGAGAGAGGGGTCAGGGAAAGAGAAAGAAGGATGAGAGGGAAAGAGAGATAGAGTATCACAGAGAGAGAGCGAGAGAGAGAGACAGACAGACACACATCACACACTATTAGGGGGATAGACTGCCAGGTAGAGAGAGAGAGGGTGGGAGAGACAGTGCCAGGGAGAGAGACAGTATCAGAGAGAGGGGGAGAGAGAGACAGTGTCAGGGAAAGAGAGAAGCAGTGTCAGAGAGAGGGAGAGAGAGACAGTATCACAAAGAGTGTCGGGAGAGAGATATAGTGTCAGGGAGAAAGAGAGGGTGGGAGAGATACAATGCCAGGGTGAGAGACACTGTAAGGGCATGAGAGAATGTATCAGAGAGAAAGAGATACAGTGTGAGAGAGAGAGGGACAGTGTCAGGGAGAGACAAAGGGAGACATTGGGGTAAATTTACTAACATTCGTATTTTTCGGAAAAAGGTCAAAGTTCAATCACGAATGACATGGAAAGTGTAAAACTGCAACTTTTTGAATTTATTACGACTAATTTACTAAGCTGTCGTATTCGGGTTTTTCTTTTGTTCCGATGTCGATGTCATTCGTGTTTTTATTTTTATTTTTACGGCAGTGATTAGCAAAACACTGCCGACTTTTTTTACAATGAATCTCGGCCGGATCTGTGTGATCCGTGCTGGGGTTCATTTTTTTTTTTTAAATTAAACAATGTAAAATCATTAAAAAAAAATGCGTGGGGTCCCCCCTCCTAAGCATAACCAGCCTCGGGCTCTTTGAGCCGATCCTGGTTGCAGAAATATGGGAAAAAAATTGACAGGGGTTCCCCCATATTTAAGCAACCAGCATCGGGCTCTGCGCCTGGTCCTGGTTCCAAAAATACGGGGGACAAAAAGAGTAGGGGTCCCCCGTATTTTTAAAACCAGCACCGGGCTCCACTAGCTGGACAGATAATGCCACAGCCGGGGGTCACTTTTATATAGTGCCCTGCGGCCGTGGCATAAAAAATCCAACTAGTCACCCCTGGCCGGGGTACCCTGGGGGAGTGGGGACCCCTTCAATCAAGGGGTCCCCCCCCAGCCACCCAAGGGCCAGGGGTGAAGCCCGAGGCTGTCCCTCCCCCCATCCAATGGGCTGCGGATGGGGGGGCTGATAGCCTTTTGTGTAAATGAAAAGATATTGTTTTTAGTAGCAGTACTACAAGGCCCAGCAAGCCTCCCCCGCATGCTGGTACTTGGAGAACCACAAGTACCAGCATGCGGCAGAAAAACGGGCCCGCTGGTACCTGTAGTACTACTACTAAAAAAATACCCAAAAAAAGACAAGACACACACACCTTGAAAGTAAAGATTTATTACATACATGCACACAAACATACATACATACTTACCTATGGCCCCACGCAGGTCGGTCCTCTTCTCCAGTAGAATCCAAGGGGTACCTGTTGAAGAAATTATACTCACGAGATCCAGGGTCCCAGGCTCCTCGTCGCATCCATGTGTAATCCACGTACTTGAATAAAATAACAAACCGCAGACCCGAGCCACGAACTGAAAGGGGCCCCATGTTTTCACATGGGACTCCTTTCCCCGAATGCCAGAAACCCACTCTGACTTCTGTCTAAGTGGGTTTCTTCAGCCAATCAGGGAGCGCCACGTTGTAGCACTCTCCTGATCGGCTGTGTGCTCCTGTCCTGACTGACAGGCGGCACACGGCAGTGTTACAATGTAGCGCCTATGCGATCCATTGTAACCAATGCTGGGAACTTTATGCTCAGCGGTGACGTCACTTTAGGTCAACCGCAGGGCAGAAAGTTCCCACCATTGGTTACAATGTAGCGCATAGGCGCTACATTGTAACACTGCCGCGTGCTGCCTGTCAGTCAGGACAGGAGCACACAGCCGATCAGGAGAGTGCTACAACGTGGCGCTCCCTGATTGTCTGAAGAAACCCACTTAGACAGAAGTCAGAGTGGGTTTCTGGCATTCGGGGAAAGGAGTCCCATGTGAAAACATGGGGCCCCTTTCAGTTCGTGGCTCGGGTCTGCGGTTTGTTATTTTATTCAAGTACGTGGATTACACATGGATGCGACGAGGAGCCTGGGACCCTGGATCTCGTGAGTATAATTTCTTCAACAGGTACCCCTTAGATTCTACTGGAGAAGAGGACCGACCTGCGTGGGGCCATAGGTAAGTATGTATGTATGTTTGTGTGCATGTATGTAATAAATCTTTACTTTCAAGGTGTGTGTGTCTTGTCTTTTTTTGGGTATTTTTTTAGTAGTAGTACTACAGGTACCAGCGGGCCCGTTTTTCTGCCGCATGCTGGTACTTGTGGTTCTCCAAGTACCAGCATGCGGGGGAGGCTTGCTGGGCCTTGTAGTACTGCTACTAAAAACAATATCTTTTCATTTACACAAAAGGCTATCAGCCCCCCCATCCGCAGCCCATTGGATGGGTGGGGGGGGGCAGCCTCGGGCTTCACCCCTGGCCCTTGGGTGGCTGGGGGGGGGACCCCTTGATTGAAGGGGTCCCCACTCCCCCAGGGTACCCCAGCCAGGGGTGACTAGTTGGATTTTTGATGCCACGGCCGCAGGGCACTATATAAAAGTGACCCCCGGCTGTGGCATTATCTGTCCAGCTAGTGGAGCCCGGTGCTGGTTTTAAAAATACGGGGGACCCCTACTCTTTTTGTCCCCCGTATTTTTGGAACCAGGACCAGGCGCAGAGCCCGATGCTGGTTGCTTAAATATGGGGGAACCCCTGTCATTTTTTTCCCCATATTTCTGCAACCGGGATCGGCTCAAAGAGCCCGAGGCTGGTTATGCTTAGGAGGGGGGACCCCACGCATTTTTTTTTGTGAAAATAACCACTTTCCCACCCCTTCCCACTGATATACATGCACGGATCTCATGGATCCCTGCATGCCTATGCAATCACGGCTCAAAAAAGCAGGTCTGCTTTTTTTTAGCACTTTTTTGCGATTTGTAATTTTTCACGGCAGTGTTTTCCTCTTTGGAGATTTGCACTTTTTAGTAAATGACCGAGTTCTACTAATTTGCTGGCGTATTTTGACCGATGGTGTATTCATTCGTATTTTTTTACAATTACTTCCAAAAAAATACGAATGCCCTCATCTCTGCCGTGATTTGAGTTTAGTAAATTACCGAGATGACACTTTGAAGAAAAAACGGCATCTCGGTCAAAATCGGGACCTTAGTAAATTTACCCCATAGTGTCAGAGAAAGAGATTGTCAGGGAGAGTGTCAGGAAGGGGGTGAGGGAGAGAGTGTCAGAAAGAAAGAGTGATAGAGTGTGTAGCAAGAGAGAGTGTAGCCAGAGAGAGTGTCAGGGAGAGCGCAGGGGTAGAGATAGAAGAGGGAGTGAGCAGGAGATACATTACCTGCTATAGTAGACTTGCAGAGGTCTCTGATGGGGTGGGGCTTCACAGCATTAGGCCTCGCCCCTACATTACCATAATTGCGGCACTGCTGAACCTGCTGCTGGTGCTTGTAGGCTGTCAGGTAGGGCTCCGCCACGCGGCAGCAGGGGGTTCTATTGGTGGCAGACGTTCACCCATATTAGCGGTTGAATGGGGAGCAGCGGGCCTCAGAGGCAGCCCATGACTGGGTGCAGGGGGACCAGCGGGCCCTGGAATCAGCTGGAGCCCCATAGCAGCTGCGCCCCCTGCACCAACGGTAGTTACGCCATTGAATGAACGGTTTAGAGTGCTGTGCAGATAATAATAAAATAACCTGAAAATCATTTTACTGAATCTAAAAATAATATAATAATTACCCTGTATATCACCTCATAAAGATAGTTGTACCATCAGTTAGAGAGCAGTACCCATTATCATGAATAGATGACTACTAATATTTGGATTCGGTATGATATCCAGGCTGATGGGATGTCGACGGTTAGAATACCGACACCGGCATTCTGATAGTGTAAATCCCAACAGGGGGAGGTAAGACTGTTCCCCCTCTCCCCTCCCCTAACCCTTCCTTTCCGCAGCCTAACCCTAACCTCTACCTGGTCGTGCCTAACCCCACCCCCCCACCCCCAATGGTGCCTAATCCTAACCCCCCCTACCCGCAGCCTAACCCTAATCTTTCCCCCCTACAACCTAGGGGGTGATTCAGACCTGATCGCTGGGCTGCTAATTTCGCTGTCCTGCGTTCAGATAGTCGCTGCCCCTGGGGAAGTGTAAATTCGCTGTGCAAATGTGCGATCGCATGTGTACGCTGAGCTGCAAAAATCCACTGTGTGCAGTCTCTGCGCAGCCCAGGACTTACTCCTACGGTGCGATGAAAACAGGCTGGTCAGGACCAGAGCTAATGTCAGACACCCTCCCTGAAAACACTTGGGTACGCCTGCGTTTTTTTAGAGACTCCCAGTTATTACCACCCACAAACGGCCTCTTCCTGTCAAACACCCTGCAAATGCCTGTGTGTATGAAATGTTTGCACCATCCTGCAGCTGACCAGCGATGCCTGTTGTGGTTGGCTGATGTGCGTGCGCATTGTGCAGTTAATGTCTGATACCTGTTGCACACAGCAGCGATCCGGTCTGAATCAGGCCCCTAACCCTAGCCCTCCAAGATGGCACCTAAACCTACCCCCCCCCCCCGCGCCTCCTCCACCCTAATCCTGACTGAGGGGATCCCTGCAGCCAGCACCTTGACCGCATCCCTAATATACAACTCTTGCAAGTGACTAATATTGGATAATGGGGGTCATTCCGACCTGATCGCACGCTAGGATTTTCGCTGCGCTGCGATCAGGTCAAAACTCGGCAAACCTGCGCATGCGTATGCACCACAATGTGCAGGCGTCATACCGGTACAAAGCGGATCATTGCTGAGCAATGGATTTAACGAAGAATCCATTCGCACAGCCGATCGCAAGGAGAGTGATAGGAAGCAGGCGTTTGTGGGTAGAAACTGACCGTTTTCTGGGAGTGTTTGAAAAAACGCAGGCGTGTCCAAGCGTTTACAGGGCGGTTGTCTGACATCAATTCCGGTCACGAACAGGCTGAAGTGATCGCAGCGGCTGAGTAAGTTCAGACCTACTCAGAAACTGCACAAACTTTTTTTGTACTGCTCGGCTGCACAAGCGATCGCACACTTGCAAAGCGAAAATACACTCCCCTATAAGCGGCGACTGTTTGTAGCGCCGCAAAAAATAGCTAGCGAGCGATCAACTCGGAATGACCCCCAAAGTTGGAAGAATCTCATTATATTTAGTGCAGATTCAGAAACTGCAAACTGAACTGACATACAGCTGGTCGCAGCCACCAAGGAAGCAAAGCCGAAGAAGAGTTCCGGATGTTACATTGACAAGACAATAGGTTGACACCACTGTGCATTAGGTCAACAGATACAGTACAAAGAAGATGACATGGTCAAAATGTGAACATATAAAAGGAGACAGTGTTTAATGTCAACAGGTTCAAAAGGTCGACATGACAATTGTGGACACACATATGGTAAACACATCTTTTGTGTGTGTTTTTTTCCATTTTTTTCAACTTTGGCTTGAATTACTATCCATTTGGACTATGCAGGACCACCTGCAGCCAGTGTCTGTGTATACAATAGAATTCCATGTGGTCTTGGCATCCGCACGGAATACTGTTGAACATGTTCCTCCCAAAATGGCTATCCCTTCAGAGGAGACAGATGCTAGAGGACCAGTAGGATCTCTAGTAACAAGGAAAGGTTTAGATGCAAACAGCGGTACTCAGAAGTGCCGGAACCACTAACTTGCTGGGGGAAGATGCTGCAGTGATCCAAGTGACCCCGGGTGCTAAACAGGAGAGGGCATAAAACCCCTGACAATGAGCATGAAGTTTAAAATCAGGTGTTGACTTACTGTGTTGCATAATTTGTAAGCGACATTACTTTGTGGGGCATAATATGGTGTCAGGGGCACAACTGTGTTGGTCATAATATGGTGCAAGGGCATTACTGTGTGGGGCATGATATGGCATCAGGGGAATAACTGTGTGGGTATAATATGGTGCAAGGGGCACTACTGTGTGGGGCATAATATAGTGCAAGGGGAAGTACGATGTGGTGCATAATGGCCAGAGCCGGCCATAGCTATAGGCAAACTAGGCAATTGCCTAGGGCATTTGATATGCCCAGTGGCATCAGCAGCTTCTGCTGATTAAAATGATATGTGGCATGCCTATATTCTGTGTGTAGCATTTCAAATGCAGATACAGCCACAGTCTCACACAGTATATTAGCATGCTGTATATCATTTTAATCAGCAGAAGCTGCTTGTGCATCCTAGCCACATAATAATGCAAATAAGATGCATTTTCATTAAAAAATTTACCTGACGTTAGCACTGAGGCAAGATTTATGAGGACACATCTGTATCCAAGCAGAGGCAGAGGTCACAGTGTTAGCAGCAGTGTTAGTGCTGTGTGCATGTGAGTGGGTTGGTTGTGCAGTAGTGTTCGGAATATGTGTAAGGAGCATAAAGTGTGTCATGTAAAAATGCATTAATAATGTGCGACATATGTGTAAGGGGCCACTATGTGTGTCATTATGTGTATAAGGGCATTAATAATGTGTGGCATACTGTATGTGTAACAGGGTACTACTGTATGTGTCATTATGTGTATAGGGGCACTAACAATGTGCAGCAAATGTGTAGGGGGCACTATATGTGTCATTATGTGTATTAGGGCATTAATAATGTGCGGCATATGTGTAAGGGACATTATGTGTAAAATGGCATTAATAAAGGTTGACATAATGTGTAAGCACATTATGTTTAGAAGGACATTAATAATGTTTCTCATATGTGTTAGGGGCATTACTGTGTGGAATTATGTGTTTAAGGTGCTCTTCTATGTGGTGTTACGTATAGAAATGGCACTACTGTGTCATCTAATGTGAATAAAGAGCAATAAGGTGTGATGTAATGTGAATAAGGGGCTCTACTGTGAGGAGTAACGTAAATAAGGTAAAGTGATACTACTGTGGGATGTAATATGAATTATGGAAACTATCGCATGATCAAATGTGAATAAAGTGCAGTTCTGTGTGGCGTATTTGGAATTGGGGTTACTATTGTGTGGCCAGGCCCCTTGCCAGCAAAAACACACACCTTTTTGTGCTGTGCGCCAAATGTGCAAACTGTTCCTATTTAAAATATAGGGGGTACAAACACCAAAATAAGGACTGCTATGGCTGAGGGGTGATGGTGCTGGGAAAGAGGTGCAAGGTCAGAGGCAGAACCAGCAGTGGTGCTAGGGGGCACCAGCCAAAATCTTGCCTAGGGCATCATATTGGTTAGGGCCGGCTCTGATAATGGCCCTCATTCCGAGTTGTTCGCTCGCAAGCTGCTTTAAGCAGCATTGCACACGCTAAGCCGCCGCCTACTGGGAGTGAATCTTAGCTTCTTAAAATTGCGACCGACGGATTTGCAATATTGCGATTAGACCTCTCTTAACAGTTTCTGAGTGGCTCCAGACTTACTCGTCATCTGCGATCAGTTCAGTGCTTGTCGCTCCTGGTTTGACGTCACAAACACACCCAGCGTTCGCCCAGACACTCCCCCGTTTCTCCAGCCACTCCCGCGTTTTTCCCAGAAACTGTAGCGTTTTTTCGCACACACCCATAAAACGGCCAGTTTCCGCCCAGAAACACCCACTTCCTGTCAATCACATTACGATCACCAGAATGATGAAAAAGCAGTGAGTAAAATACCTAACTGCATAGCAAATTTACTTGGTGCAGTTGCAGTGCGAACATTGCGCATGCACAATAAGCGGAAAATCGCTGCGATGCGAAGAAAAATACCGAGCGAACAACTCGGAATGACCACCAATGTGTAAGGGGAATTATGGTGTGGAGCATGTTGTGTAAGGGGCATGACAGTGTATGGCATATTGTACAATTAAATTGCAGATGCATTGAACTAAGTTTGACCCCTGGCAGTGCCAGCCTGATTGTCAGGCAGCCCGCCGCCATTTTCTGAATCAGAGTAGCTGCGTGTGACATCACGCAGCCACCCCGAAAACGCTCCTGTAACATCCTCTTTCAGGCCACCCCGCCCCCCAATGTCACGTTGCCGCCTTGCAAACACCCACAGCTGTCAATCACATTGACAATGTTTGAGCCGGTGCAGCCACTGTGCATGCCAATTTAGGTAAACTGTGCAGCGTAACGGAATAGCGGCAGCCTTTGAATGAGGCCCAAAGTGCCACGATGCAACATCTGTTGCTCTTTCTTGCATCAAATTCCGTTGTGCTTCATCTGCAATTTTGTGTACGTATTTAAAATTGATTACTGTTTCAAAGTTGCAGCCCAGCATCGCAAATTTATTAGGAATTGTTTTTGTCAAATCACTCCACTTCACAGCAAAATCGCAATCGCACCTCATTGCACTAAGGGCCTAATTCAGATCTGATTGCTGGGCTGTTTTTTTTCCTGCCCTGCGATCAGATAGTCACCACCTAGCGTGGGAGGGAAAATGTGCTGTGCAAGTGTTCAATCGCTTCGTTAGCAGAGCTGCGCAAAAATCAGTTTGTGCAGACTATGCGCAGCCCAGGACTTACTCAGCCGCTGTGATTGAATCCTCCTGATCGGGGCCGGAGCTGACGTCAGGCATCCTCCCTGAAAACGCCTGATCCCGCCTGCGTTTTTCCGGACACTCCTGGAAAACAGTCAGTTGCCACCCGCAAACGGCCTCTTCCTGTCAATCTTCTTGCGAACGCCCGTGCGTTCGGATTTTTTGCACCACCCCGATGCTAGGCACCGATGTCCGGTGTTGTTCTGCGATGCACTAGCGCAGTGCGGCTCACATGCATGCGCAGTTCAGATCTGATCACACGCTGAATTACCCCCTAAATCATAAACAGAACAGAGGAACCAGCAGGACGGGGTGCAGCAGAGCCTAAATGAGACTAGTTTCATTCGTGGGTGGTTGAACAACAGTAAAGTGTCTGATAATGAGGTAATACAGATTTGAGGTGCAAATGGCGGCGTGATTACATTTCTGTTGGAGTGCGACCTGTGACTCATTCTATAGTGAATTCTGCAGCGACTTCCCATATGTAAGCACTGAAATCGACACAAATCACAGACACCACAATGCGACTAAAATCGGCAGACAAAGACGCAAGTGAAAACACTTGTTAGTAAATGTGTTTTTTTTATTCCCGACAATTAGGGGCGATTTGATAAATTGCCCAAACACGATTCTTAGAAAATTCCCCCCTGTGCTTAATGACACTGAAACATTGGCCCTCATTCCGAGTCATTCGCTCGTTCTTTTTTTTCGCATCGCAGTGAAAATCAGCTTAGAGCGCATGCGCAATGTTTGCACTGCGACTGCGCTAAGTAATTCTGCTATGAAGAAAGGATTTTTACTCACGGCTTTTTGTTCGCACCGGCGAACGTAGGGGTTTATTTACTAAGATTCGTAATTTCCGAAAAAAGGTCAAAGTTCAATCACGAATGACATCGACAGTGTAAAACTGCAACTTTTTGAATTGATTACGACTAATTTACTAAGCTGTCGTATTCGTGTTTTTCTTTGCTTCCGATGTCGATGTCATTCGTGTTTTTTTTCCTAATTTTACGGCAGTGATTAGCAAAACACTGCCGTTTATTTTTACAATCAATCTCGGCTGGATCTGTGTGATCCGTGCTGGGGTTCGTATTTTTTTTTTTTTTAAATTAAACAAAGTAAAATGCTAAAAAAAATTGCGTGGGGTCCCCCCTCCTAAGCATAACCAGCCTCGGGCTCTTGAAGCCGATCCTGGTTGCAGAAATATGGGGAAAAAAATGACAGGGGTTCCCCCATATTTAAGCAACCAGCATCGGGCTCTGCGCCTGGTCCTGGTCCCAAAAATACGGGGGACAAAAAGAGTAGGGGTCCCCCGTATTTTTAAAACCAGCACCGGGCTCCACTAGCTGGACAGATAATGCCACAGCCGGGGGTCACTTTTATACAGCGCCCTGCGGCCGTGGCATCAAAAATCCAACTAGTCACCCCTGGCCGGGGTACCCTGGGGGAGTGGGGACCCCTTCAATCAAGGGGTCCCCCCCCCCAGCCACCCAAGGGCCAGGGGTGAAGCCCGAGGCTGTCCCCCCCCCATCCAATGGGCTGCGGATGGGAGGGCTGATAGCCTTTGTTGTAAAATAAAAGATATTGTTTTTAGTAGCAGTACTACAAGTCCCAGCAAGCCTCCCCCGCATGCTGGTACTTGGAGAACCACAAGTACCAGCATGCGGCGGAAAAACGGGCCAGCTGGTACCTGTAGTACTACCACTAAAAAAATACCCAAAAAAACACAAGACACACACACCGTGAAAGTATAATTTTATTACATACATACACACATACATACATACTTACCTTATGTTCTCACGCAGGTCGGTCCTCTTCTCCAGTAGAATCCAAGGGGTACCTGTTGAAGAAATTCTACTCACCAGATCCATGGGTCCAGGCTCCTCGGCAGATCCAGGGTTAATCCACGTACTTGCCAAAATTAAAAAAACGGGGTTCCCACCACGAACTGAAAGGGGACCCATGTTTGCACATGGGTCTCCTTTCCCCGAATGCCAGAAACCCACTTTGCCTTCTGGCTAAGTGGGTTTCTTCAGCCAATCAGGGAGCGCCACGTTGTAGCACTCTCCTGATCAGCTGTGTGCTCCTGTCTTCACTGACAGGCAGCACACGGCAGTGTTACAATGTAGCGCCTATGCGCTACATTGTAACCAATGAAGGGAACTTTCTGCTCAGCGGTGACGTCACTTTAGGTCACCCGCAGGGCAGAAAGTTCCCATCATTGGTTACAATGTAGCGCATAGGCGCTACATTGTAACACTGCCGTGTGCTGCCTGTCAGTGAAGACAGGAGCACACAGCTGATCAGGAGAGTGCTACAACGTGGCGCTCCCTGATTGGCTGAAGAAACCCACTTAGCCAGAAGGCAAAGTGGGTTTCTGGCATTCGGGGAAAGGTGACCCATGTGCAAACATGGGTCCCCTTTCAGTTCGTGGTCGGAACCCCGTTTTTTTATTTTTGGCAAGTACGTGGATTAACCCTGGATCTGCCGAGGAGCCTGGACCCATGGATCTGGTGAGTAGAATTTCTTCAACAGGTACCCCTTGGATTCTACTGGAGAAGAGGACCGACCTGCGTGAGAACATAAGGTAAGTATGTATGTATGTGTGTATGTATGTAATAAAATTATACTTTCACGGTGTGTGTGTCTTGTGTTTTTTTGGGTATTTTTTTAGTGGTAGTACTACAGGTACCAGCGGGCCCGTTTTTCCGCCGCATGCTGGTACTTGTGGTTCTCCAAGTACCAGCATGCGGGAGAGGCTTGCTGGGACTTGTAGTACTGCTACTAAAAACAATATCTTTTATTTTACAACAAAGGCTATCAGCCCTCCCATCCGCAGCCCATTGGATGGGGGGGGACAGCCTCGGGCTTCACCCCTGGCCCTTGGGTGGCTGGGGGGGGGGACCCCTTGATTGAAGGGGTCCCCACTCCCCCAGGGTACCCCGGCCAGGGGTGACTAGTTGGATTTTTGATGCCACGGCCGCAGGGCGCTGTATAAAAGTGACCCCCGGCTGTGGCATTATCTGTCCAGCTAGTGGAGCCCGGTGCTGGTTTTAAAAATACGGGGGACCCCTACTCTTTTTGTCCCCCGTATTTTTGGGACCAGGACCAGGCGCAGAGCCCGATGCTGGTTGCTTAAATATGGGGGAACCCCTGTCATTTTTTTTCCCATATTTCTGCAACCAGGATCGGCTCAAAGAGCCCGAGGCTGGTTATGCTTAGGAGGGGGGACCCCACGCAATTTTTTTTGCTAAAATATGCACTTTCCCACCCCTTCCCACTGATATACATGCACGGATCTCATGGATCCCTGCATGCATCTCAAATCACGGATAAAAAAAGCAGGTCTGTTTTTTTTTAGGACTTTTTTACGAGTTGTAATTTTTCACGGCAGTGTTTTGTGTTTTTTTGCTTTGCACTTCTTAGTAAATGACCGAGATTCATACTTAAACAGCCGCGTTTTGACCGATGGTGTATTCATTCGTAATTTTTTACCTGAACTAGCAAAAAATTACGAATGCCCTCATCACTGCCGTGATTAGTGTTTAGTAAATGACCGAGATTGACCGAGATGACACTTTGAAGAAAAAACGCAATCTCGGTCAAAATCGGGAGCTTAGTAAATATACCCCGTAGTGTGATTGACAGGAAATGGGTGTTACTGGGCGGAAACACGGCGTTTTATGGGCGTGTGGCTGAAAACGCTACCGTTTCCGGAAAAAACGCAGGAGTGGCCGGAGAAACGGGGGAGTGTCTGGGCGAACGCTGGGAGTGTTTCTGACGTCAAACCAGGAACGACAAGCACTGAACTGATCGCACAGGCAGAGTAAGTCTGGAGCTACTCTAAAACTGCTAAGTTTTTTTTGTTCGCAATATTGCGTATACTTCGTTCGCACTTTTAAGATGCTAAGATACACTCCCAGTAGGCGTAGACTAAGCGTGTGTAACTCTGCTAAATTCGCATTGCGACCGATCAACTCGGAATGAGGGCCATTGTAAATAACTAATTATCATCAGCGCTGTAAAACCCTAATAAATGACAAATCTCAAACAAACTCTGAAACAGCAATATATTCACATAATAACACGAGGTACAATAAAAAAACATTAATGCTTACTTTAGCAAGTAAAAGTGAAAATTATCTTTACTGAATAATTAATATTTTATTATCCTTGTCCTGGAGTGTTAATACTACAGTACAGTGGACAGACAGTATTAGTATCAACTGTATGAACAAATCATACATATATTTACACTGCAATATATACAAAATATTATCTAGGGAAGAAGAATGGAATTCACAAAATGTGTCTCTTTTGGACACCACTCAATAGGCCTAATTCAGATGTGGTTGGAGGTGCTATCACTGCTGCCTACTTGGATAACCCTCCGTCCCTGCAGCCTGACCCTAACCTCCCCTCCCGCATCCTAACCCTAACCTCCCCTCCCGCATCCTAACCCTAACCTCCCCTCCCACATCCTAACCTTAAGCTCCCCTCCCACATCCTAACCCTAACCTCCCCTCCCGCATCCTAACCCTAACCTCCCCTCCCGCATCCTAACCCTAACCTTCCCTCCTGCATCCTAACCCTAAGCTCCCCTCCCGCATCCTAACCCTAAGCTCCCCTCCCGCATCCTAACCCTAACCTCCCCTCCCGCATCCTAACCCTAAGCTCCCCTCCCGCATCTTAACCCTAAGCTCCCCTCCCGCATCCTAACCCTAACCTCCCCTCCCGCATCCTCACCCTAAGCTCCCCTCCCGCATCCTAACCCTAACCTCCCCTCCCACATCCTAACCCTAACCTCCCCTCCCGCATCCTAACCCTAAGCTCCCCTCCCGCATCCTAACCTCCCCTCCCGCATCTAAACCCTACCCTCCCCTCCCGCATCCTAACCCTAACCTCACCTCCCGCATCTAAACCCTAACCTCCCGCATCCTAACCCTAACCTCCCCTCCCGCATCCTAACCCTAAGCTCCCCTCCCGCATCCTAACCCTAACCTCCCCTGCCGCATCTAAACCCTAACCTCCCCTCCCGCATCCTAACCCTAACCTCCCCTCCCGCATCTAAACTCTAACCTCCCCTCCCGCATCCTAACCCTAACCTCCCATCCCGCATTCTAACCCTAACCTCCCCTCCCGCATCCTAACCCTAACCTCCCCTCCCGCATCCTAACCCTAAGCTCTCCTCCCGCATCCTAACCCTAACCTCCCCTCCCGCATCCTAACCCTAAGCTCCCCTCTCGCATCCTAATCCTAACCTCCCCGTGATATTTACATTTGGGATCTCAGCTGTCGGGATCCCATTGTCGGGATTCTGAGCGGTGTCAGAATTCCGGTGCCAGTCTTCTGTCCACCAGCATCTTGAGCGTCGGGATGTAACATCCGGTTTGCCTAACTGCATGTAGCCAAAACATATAGTAGTTATGAAGTTATTAAGATTTTTTTTTCACTATGCTTTTTTCTTTTTCTTTGTTTCAGTATCCTGTGCTTGAGCTAAAGGTGCGTATTACATTATTAATTTCTGTATCTGATTATGTTTTAAATTAACCATTTATGCAGATATACTGTAAGAGAAAGGCCAAAGTGTTTTATTTATTTTTTTTACATTAAAAGGTCCATAACATCAAGATTAAAATGTTATATGTTTTCTTTTAATAATTGTATGTACTGCTGGATTACTGGATTTCGGATTGAATTTACTAAATGTTACCACTGATGTAATCTCTCTTATGAGGGTATCCAATTTACCGCAGCTAATTGTCCCGCTGGGGGCTGTTTTGGGAATTTAGTTTCACCTGCCACAAGCAGGTGAAACCAAATCCCCGGAAACAGCCCTGTTTTCATGCGAAAATGAGTCTGTTGCTACCGAAAACATACACATTGAACCTGTTTGTTTTCGGGAGGAAAGCTATTTTTTACAGGCGTTCCAAATTGGATAGCCTGTAAAAAACTATTGGTGAAACATTGGTTAAAAAATGCCAAAAACTGAAGATTTTAACGCCCGATGTTGTTTCACCTCTAATTCGAACCCCCCCCCCCCCCCACCTCCAACCCACCCTCCGAATGTCCCTTTAAGAAATACAGTACATGATGTCTAAAGAGATATTACATTGCAATGTCACAATGGATTACAACAGTTCTATACTTACTCTGTTTTCCCAAAGGATCCGAATAGCAACCGCATTGGACAATGGCTGAATGTAACTGTTAAACATGGGATTGATGATTTTAGTTTCCCTTTGGCAAATGAGCTATCGCTTGGAACATATAAAATTAACATACCTGGTGAATGTGAGAAAGACTTTACTGTCTCTGAATATGGTAAGTTGCAATTAAAAATAAATCAAAGAGTAGTATTAAATTTACACATCATAAAACAATAAGGTAAGACATGTTTATAAGGACATTTATAGCAGAAATGTTGCACAAAAATGTGTATCATAAAGAATAACATACAGTACTTGGGGGGTCATTCCGAGTTGTTCGCTCATTGCCGATTTTCGCAACGGAGCGTTTATGGCGAGCATGCGCATGGTACGCAGTGCGCATGCTCTAAGTCATTTAGCACAAAACTTAGTAGATTTACTCACGTCCGAACGAAGAATTTTCATCGTTGAAGTGATCGGAGTGTGATTGACAGGAAGTGGGTGTTTCTGGGCGGAAACTGACCGTTTTCTGGGAGTGTGCGGAAAAACGCAGGCGTGCCAGGAAAAACGCGGGAGTGTCTGGAGAAACGAGGGAGTGGCTGTCCGAACGTAGGGCATGTGTGTGACGTCAAACCAGGAACGAAACGGGCTGAGCTGATCGCAGTGTAGGAGTAAGTCTCGAGCTACTCAGAAACTGCTAAGAATTTTCTATTCGCAATTCTGCTAATCTTTCATTTGCAATTCTGCTAAGCTAAGATACACTCCCAGAGGGTGGCGGCCTAGCGTGTGCAATGCTGCTAAAATCTGCTAGCGAGCGAACAACTCGAAATGAGGGCCTTTGTTCTATTTCATAGCCTTTAGCTTGAGGAACTGTACTACTACTGTATGTTGTCACAGACGTCTGTAATCCCTACTGATGTCCCTGTGTCTCTCTGTGAGTGTATATAACCCGATGTACACAGTAAACATGACCCATGTAAACGATGGCTGGACCAACTTTTCACAATTTGCTGTTTTTAGCATCTGAGATAATTTATAAAGACTTTGTTCTTGTGCAGGAGAATCTGGATCTTTGCATAGACCACATTATGTTCACCTAGACATAATCATAATACAATGTCATTACACTCTATGCCGTCATAGGACACTGGGACTGATTCAGAGGTGGGTGAAGTTGCAGCCTCGACTTTTGCAGCAGTGCGTTTCTGTCTTTATGCCAATGCCATGGCTGATGGTTGCTCTACTGAGATGCTCAACAGCTGCGGCGCCAATCTGCCGCTGTGCATTTTAAAATAGCCCAATGGTTTCACTGCCAGAGATTGCGCTAGCCCTATTGAGGCACAGGAACCCAATCCATACATGGTCACCTGTCTCAGTGCAACCACATCTTTAGATGCAGTCGCTGATTGCGGCACATCCTTAACTTGCCCACGAATTGTTAGCCAGCCTCCCTGTTACCACCCATAAAAGCACAATAAAATCTATCTGTGTGCAATTTTGATCTTCATCTTCATGCGTTGACCATCAGGACATATGTGCAGTGCAATTCAGACGCATGCTCAATCTGAAAACATCCGCTGCTTGCGACTTCCATCCCCCACTTTGTTTTACCAATATGAACAGAGTACTGATAATGATTGTAATGCAATATTCAGTGCTGTATCTCCTAAAGCCATTGAAATTGTCAATTTCTGGGCACCAGATGTGGGGGAAGGGGTTCAGAGGAACCATGAGGGGAATGGAATACCGACACAGAGTTCTGTCACAGACTGTGCATCTCTTTGAAGATTGAGACTAGTGAATCTTTTATTGGGGTAGTGGAGTTTGATGATCTTTCCTTGGGTAGTAGAGAGTCAGGATGAAAGGACGTATTGGTCACACAGGCTGTCTAGTAATATCAAAAATGGCTTCTTTTAGCAGGAATTGTATCCCCAATTGATGAATAATATTCTGGTCACAGTTCACAGGTGCGGGCTGCTACCACTGACAAAAAATATTCAGATTAAAGGCTACAAGGCGAAAGAGAAATGTCCAAGGGTTGGTGCACTCAGTAGAAAATGTTAAAATATAACTTTTATTAATATACCATTAAGAAGACAATTAAAAAGCGAAAATATGGTTAAAAATTTAGAGTGAAAGAACAAGGAATAAAAAGTGTTTAAAAAGAAAAGACACAATGGGGCAGATGTATTAACCTGGAGAAGACATAAGGAAGTGATAAACCAGTGATAGGTGCAAGGTGATAAAGGAACCAGCCAATCAGATCCTAACTGTTAATTTACATATTGGAGCTGATTGGCTGGTGCCTTTATCACCTTGCACATATCACTGGTTTATCACTTCCTTATGCCTTCTCCAGGTTAATACATCTGCCCCCATGTGCTTAGTGGCTCCAATATATTTTTCAACTGCAAATGTCACAGAAGGGTAATTTTATCATTTACGTAATGTAATTTCTATTACTGTATTCACCTTCTGAAATACATTTGTGCATAAACCTCTATGTGTTGCCAATAAAGAGTTATTATTTGACGATATTGTATCACTTTAATACCTTTATAATATGATATCAATCAAAAAAGGGGGGCATAAATGTAGTTTAATTGACAAATCATTTGCCTTATAAGTGTGTTCACACAAACACAAGTAGAGAGTCATGTTGAAAGAGTCAGATGATCTTGCTTGGGCTTTTAAGTAGGATGATCTTGTCTCTCTGTGCCGGGAACAAAATTCCACCATTGATGATACATTCTGTACAGCCATAAAACACATAGCCAACCCATCATGACCTCAGTACTAGACTTTGTCATACTATAGTTTAACATACTGTATTCCAACATGTAGCTCTACAGCTACATAACATGGGATGACTACTGGGTATGATTATTATGCAAATATATAAGTAATCTGGAGCAATTCTTAACTTCAATACTTTTAACTGACATATTTTAAAACCTCTGCAGCTATGTTGACTTTAAGATAAAATCAATAAATTAATTTGCTTAACAGATAATACAACATAACACTTCTAGAAGGGTTTACAGTAATGAGTAGTAGGGCATTGTCAGGCACACCCAGTAGGTATCCCTGAGTTTGAATTACCTTGACTGTATCAAACTAGGGGCCAGGACAGCAATCACACAGATATAGTAATGACAGAACTGAATATACTACTAAGACTGGATAGTCTATTTCTCTACCCTTTGTACCATACACCTATTTACTGCCAGTATCCATGGAAATTAAAGAGGTCATAGGTCCCATAACACAATATATCACAAATGTGTAGGTCAGCAACACAGACAACCATACAGTTTGCTGGTCTCCCTCTGCATTTAGCAATCAATGAAAGTTATAGCATAACTTTAGTAATATAATAGTTCCTCAAAGCTTAGAGTTCTGAGGCATATATGAAATTAACTAATAAATTAATACATTATTTACAAAAGAAGTACAATGCTTGATAACAGAAATTGTATAAAGAAAAAAAGGTTACAGCTTACATAGACAAAACATGTTTTGCAATTTCATATTAAACGGACAAAAACTAACAAAATATAACACATAGCTTATTCTGGCTAGGGGCAGTGGCAGGAAATGCAAGTAAAGTCTTTAACTTCAAATTGATCCCCCATTTTGACACAGAACAAAAAAACTCCCATGCCTTTTATCACCTGTCCCCCCACCCCATAAATTATGAAATTACCAAGTCTCTGATGACTGACTGACCAGTTAATTCAATCAGGGTCCATCCTAGGTCTACTCATTTGATTTTTTTAGAAACTCCAATAACTGTACATAATGTCCCTTGTGTAATATCTACATAAAATATGGTATGTACTGTATACATGAATCTCCATTACTGTACTTAAGCTATACTATGAGTGTACAAATGACATAGCTGGGAGATGTGATTGGTTAGCTACCCATACATCCTAGTGTTTCCCAAATCACACTTAACCATCACACCAATGTCGGGTATATTTTTATGATTCTGATGCTAATAACTAGTGTAGAATTGTTATTTTTTTTTTGTGGTCAAAATAGACACCATATAGTTTTTGTATTTGTTCACTGTTTGTAGTCTGAAAACACCTTTCAGTCAGACGGCTGAGTGTTTATCCCTGCATACCCCTGCTGTGTTCATTGCAAGTTTCACAGGTCCATGTAATCAATAAGAAGCAGATACAAAAGGCTTTGTTTATAAATCCCTGTTAATTTACTTATGTTTCTTTACCACAGGATGTCCCCAGAGATATACATTATACTGAACTATACCAAACCTCCTCTACTGAGTGGAATTATAATTCTATTGATTTGTGTGGGCTAAATTATAACCTAACAACTAAAGAAAAATATAACTTGCAATATGTCCAAATATACCCATATGTCTTCAGTAATTTTGTGCCCATAATTGCGTACAGTATATAATTGAACTTTCTGCTTCTATTTCTTTCAGTACTGAAGAGATTTGAATTACAATTGAATGTACCATCCCCTATAGCAGTGATAGATAAATCCTTTCACCTAGAGGCGTGTGCCAGGTATGACGAACAGTATTTTTGTATTTTGACTAAGCAAGCATGGACACCCTACTCTTCTGTTATTTCTAGAATTTATTTATGTTTATCTTGGTACACATCTGAAAGACAAGAGGAGCGAACCACAATTTGTTTCTTACTGATAAAACGGTCCAGCAAACATCTGATTTCCTTTATAAACATTACACAATTATCAGTCCTATAAGAAAGATGAATTTCATGGAGCATTGTTTTTCACATGCAGTTGATTTCCATACATACTGACATATGATTTCCATACATACTGATAAGCCGCATGATGTTGGCTCAACAGGACAGCATCCGATCTACTGGATATATGAGTGACCATCTGCCTCAGGTGATGTGTACACACTACACAAAAATTCGGACTGACTAGCTGAGATTTGGTGGACCTGCCTGATAATTGCACAGTGTGTACTTAGCATTACGCACAGTAGTCCCAGAGGCTGATATATTTCCAATGTTAGCTTCATATAGGGCCAGATTACTAGTTGCACACAAGTCGGTAATCAAGTGCAGCCACATTGCATGCTCATAAATATCTGGTGCTCTTTGCCAAAAAATTCAAAGCACCCATGCGGCCACCCCACCCCATCTATCTGCCATCATTACTGTCAGCAAATATTTTGGGCCAGCTTTATATGTGGTTCAGAGATCAGTCTGAAATCAAATAGTTCCCTGTATACGGTCAACTCCACATAGCCAGCCATTGCACATACAGGCCCAAGACACTCATAACACTTTGCTTGCATCTGAATGTCCAGTTTCCATCCAGTTACACCTAATGAGCTGCAAGTTGGGATGATAATGAGACACTGAATCACCTGCTCTTGCCAATTGTTGTAGGGGATCAGCTTAGACACATTTGCAGTGCACAAAAGTTAAGATCCATCCACAAAATGGACTTGTGTACAAATCTGAACATGCCTACAGTCTCCCCAAGGGATTAGCAAATACAGTTGTTACTGTTTCCTATTCATCAGATTTGTGGCTCACTCGGACATTGTGAAACAGGGCAATATCTCATTTGCTCATCATAGCTATGTCTCATAAACAATTTGACATATATTTGAAGGCATGCAGTACAATGGGGGCCAGGGTTGAGAACAGCCGAACACATCCATTACTGTACTCATGCCATGTCATGCAGAGCTAGGGAATCAGTCATAGGAGGTATAAGGTAGAGGTGGAAGTGGTACTGTTTCCTCTTACATGCACCCGATCATAGTGATGTAAAATGAGTTAACAGATGCACCAGTGACCTATCACAATGTCATCATGAGCAAGAACTTTTATCACCCCCCCTATACAGTATATTTAAAATTCAATACTTTTATCGCAGGGTGTGGTATTGACAAGTTGACTTCAGAATGTCGACATGAAGCAAGGCAGACAATCAAAATATTCATGGTCACAAATGTTGACTTGGTTAAATTGTTAACATTTAACATGACGACATACAGGGTTGTTGTTTTTTTTTTTGCATATTTTAGCCTAACACTATAAATAACAAAGTTGGTGTGTTTCATTTCTACTTTATGAACATGTCAACATTTTAACTATGACATTTGTGATATTCGACATTTATTTGTTGACCTAATGTACATGCTGACATTCAAAACCTGGGGACATTCAGAACTTGTCAACATTTTGACCAGATACCTTTATCACAAAGTCCAGATATTCCATAATCAGAGTGGTGTTTATAGAAAGTAGTGTACTGTTGACAACTTTTATTATATTTTAAAGAACGTAATTAATAATTTATAATGCACTGTATATTTCTATTTTATTTTAATATTTTTTTTTAAGTTGAAGTTGCAGAACTCTTTATGAAAATATAAAAAAATATTCAACATTGAAAATGAAAAGAGCAATACAACATTCCTGGGGTTTTAAAATACATATGTAAGAAACCTGGGGAAAATATACCTGCCTTCCACCACTTTTCAAGTGAGCTTGTCACAATAGAAAATATATAAAGTATGCATATAATATTGGCCTGATTCAAAGGTAGAAGCAAAAGGTACAGCAGCTGCTTCTTTGGATGTAGCTGCTGTGCGTAACTATGCTAATGCCATAGGAAGTGTCTAGTGTTAAAAGACTCCTACTGCCGGCATCTCATCCAGGTGCTGCATCTGACGACACTGCATTTTGATCACCATCGCAAACATCGGTTGCAGCATAAGGCATCTGAGTGAGCCTAAGGCTTCTCAGAATGGCCATCTCATGTCCACTACCAGTAAGCCGCAGACACCGGCCTCAGCACTACCACAAAATGGCAGTAACATGCCGCCATTTTGTAAAACAGACCGCTGTCAATCACCTGCGTCATCCAGGTCACTGCATCCAGGTCGCTGGCTTTCAGCACATGTGCACTGTGGACCCGCCATATGCGCATATGCCAAATCATCGGTCCTTTGCCACTAATTGGGGTCTGCATTCAGGCCTGAATCAATCCCTTTGTCTGATGTTTTAGAATACAAAGTATTTATTTGTGCAGTTTAGCAAATAAAAAATATAATTCCAGGCTTTACTAACATTGTAGAAAATCATTGGGTACTGGCTACGCATTAGTAACACCGTTAAAACGTAAAAAAGGGTAGCGCTATAATTTAGAGATAGAATCACCATCTTTATCTCATCTCTCCACTTTCTAGTTACACCTATGGAAAACCAGTACATGGCTCTGTTAACCTTACAGTCTGTCCTATCACACATTTCAATTATTGGCGCTATCGCAGCAGCAGCGAAGAAGAGGACAAAAAACACTCAGAACAATGCTTAGAAATACTGGATGTTAAGGTGAGATAGGCTCTGTTTATGATTAGTGCATACTATACAATACAGGATAGAAATTACCCAATCAGAACAGCTTTGACATGGACATAAATGGATATCATTTCTTGTATAAGTTTTGTGTAAAATACAAGACCTCTTATCAAAAGCCTACAGCAATAAATTTCAGGCCTCATCTTTGCAGTCATAAATCATAGTCTAGTGCAGTGGTTCCCAAACTGTGTGCCATGGCTCCCTGGGGTGCCTCGATACACTTGCAGAGATGCCTTGGATTGCTGGTCCAGGACCAATTCAAATTATTTATGGTCAATATAATAGGCAAAACCAGTGCTGGTGGCTGTCACTCAAAAAATATGGGAACAAACAGAAGCAAATCTTGTCCCTCACCACACACCTGACCCTAAGGGTGACATATAAATACAATTTACTTAATGTAATATTTATTTCTAAATTTCTCAATAAGACATTTTTAGCCTAGGGGTGCTGTGAAAAAAATTCTGATACTCTAGGGCGCCGTGATTCAAAAAAGTTTGGAAACCACTGGTCTAGTGTTATTTCCAACCTTGTTGCACATTTTCCCTCCCTGACTTTCCAATATATAATTGGTAAGTTTTGTGCCCAACCTCATTGCAACCAAAATCAATATTGCTCAATTCTGGAAGAATCCCCAACTGCCTCTGCTCAGTAAGATTACAGCTAAAATTAATTTCACTTTTGAGATGGAGACTACAGGTTTACATTACTCCACCTCTGCCTCCTCCCAAATATTGCAGTGGTTCAAATGGCACAAGTATGTTAGTGATAGTGAATGGACTGCATGTGTCTGAGCATTCCCTTTGGCCCCATTGTCTGTATCTTCAAATACTCCATGCTTGTTGCTCTTATTTGTATGTATTGCCTTTTTCTGCAGTGTCATTTTTTTTATGATAGTCTAACCTTTAAAGGCTGCCCCCCATTTCCCTGTCCCCTTCTTTTTCCTGTAACCGACAGTACTTCCCATATTTATATGTTTTGAACTTGTTTAATAAAAAGATTGATAAAATGTTAGTTAGTAATGAATACACATATACTTTAGCACGGAGTATGGGAAACATGCACTGTTATGGTTGCCTGAGGACTGAAGTTGGGAAGCATTGTTCTAAGATGAACGTTACCTGATATATCTGTGGATCCAATTACAAAATGCATTTTGCATGATAAGAAAAATATAGACTATTTTATTTTGAATACAGCACTGGATGGATGGAATGACTGTGTAGATCTATTTTAGCTTCATCTTCCCTAGTATAAAGGATACTCAAGAGGATTAAATTCTGTATATATCTGCATACCTATAAAATCCTTCCAATGAGAACTTGTTATATGAGAAAGAAATATAAAGAGAAGGACTGAAGTTCTCCACTAGTTGTTTTGGTGTGTAATACTATTTATCTGTGTTAATCCTTTTCTGCATCCTCTTTAATCGCTTTACACTAATGGCTATTATTATTATTTTTATTACATTTTATTTATAAGGCGCCACAAGTGTTTCGCAGCGCCGTACAAAGGACAGTACAGGGAGACAAAACTTAGAATTATAGTAAATAAATAACAAAAATAGAGTACAGGGAACAAAGAGCACCACAATTCTCATACATAATACAGCTTAGATGTAAGTAGTGAGGGAGTAATCATCATACTACTAGGAGCTGGTGGCCATAGATAGAGATGCGCCTTTACCAGCAGGAGAAGAAGCGGTAAAGATGGTCACTGAGTAGGGGAGAGCTGCGAGTGAAATGTGTCGAGGAGAGGGCTTAGATAACAAGAGGAAAGAGGGCCCTACTCTGAAGAGCTAACAATCTAATGGGAAGGGTCGACAGACAGATGACATGAGGTGCAAGCAAGCGGGAGGTAGCCTGATGGCAGTATGCAAACAAAGCTGAGATGTTCAAGGCATGAGACAGGGGGGTGGAGGCGTGGCCTCAGGACTAGGTTATGCATCGGGAAGGTATGCTTTGATGAATAGGTGGGTCTTTGATGCCCGTTTGAAGCTTTGCAAGGTCGGGGAGAGTCTAATGTATCGGGGGAGTGCATTCCACTGAAGGGGTGCAGCACGGGCATAGTCTTGAACTCGTGCATGGGAAGCAGTGACCAGGGTGGTGGAGAGGCGACAGTCATTGGTCGACTGTAGGGGGCGGGAGGGAGTATGAAGGGAGAGGTGGTTGGAGATGTAGGGAGCAATCTATCCTGACTGACATGTTGTCCAAATCTCTTACCTCGTTTTTTCTGACTTTAGTACTCCCTTTCTGATTAATCCATTGTGGTAGACAATCTTTCTCTCTCCTTTTGACTCCTTTGCATGCTCATTTTATTAGTATTGTTTTTTCTAAGATCCTGTAATTTTTGGTTGGACATCATGCTCCTCTTCTTAAACCCTCTACTTCACCATTCATCCTACACACCCTTTCCTGCAACCCCCTGCACCCCTCCATTTTTGGGGAGGAAGCTATGCCACATACTCCTCTTTGTTTGTTTTGACCCTTGTGATTTAGTGTGATTTTTAAGTTGCTAAACATCTATTCCATAGAAATCCTTTCTACATACAGTATATCTGGCTTCCTCCCTCAACTTTTTTCATGTATTTATATTATTCATACTGTCGTTTTGATCTTATCTTTTACAGACTGATAGCAAAGGATGTCTGTCCAAGGAGATTGACCTTAGTTTTTTTAAACTTTCAAAAGAAAGTTCACAGTATTTACAAATTTCATCTTCTGTGACAGAAGATGGCACAGGTAAGAGTTAAGGAGGAAATAATGGCATTGCTTAAAGGTACAAATCTACACAAAAACCATAGCAACTCATCTGCAGTTATATTTTATATCTCAAGTGGAATCAGACGTTAAAGAATCTTGTCAACATTTAAAACAAATCAGGAATATTTTACTGCTGGAAAGATCTAGATAAGCACATTATTTTTTAGTACAATATAATTCAAATTATGGCATGTTAACTGACCATGATTATAATGAAGATTTTCGTTGATACATTAATAGTCATCATCAATATATACCCATCAGCCATAACATTAAAGCACTGACAGGTGAATTCAATAACATTGATTACAAATTACAAGGGCACCTGTCAAGGGCTGGGATATATTAGGCAGCAAGTAAATAGTCAGTCCTTGAAGTTGATGTCTTGGAAGCAGGAAAAGTGTTGGCAAGCATAGGGACCCGAGCGACTTAGATAAGGGCCAGGCGACTAAGATGCAAATTTGGCAAAAAAAAAGACTCCCAACACTGGCAAAATTGCATGGGACCTGGCTGCACATTTGTAGCAGGCATCACATGATAAATGTCATATTGACACTACTGTAGTTGTATGAGGACACATTTGTACCACAGGACACCTTCAGAGGTCTTGTGGAGTCCATGCCTCGATGGGGCAGAACTGTTTGTTGGTATGAGGCAGGGCCGACTTTTTGTATGGGCTCAATGGGCTCTTGCCCAAGGGCCCCAGGCATATAAGGGCTCTAGGCTGATAGCTGAGGGTCCCCTCTTTCCAGGGGTACCAGATTTTTGAAAATCGGCCCTGGGGAACCAGAGATATCTAACTTGAAAGCAGTGGTCCCCATCCAAGCCTGTTAATTACTCTTCCCAGCCAGATATCTCGGATTCTGTCTGACTAAAGGGGGTACTCACGGAGCGATATTCTAAGCAATCTGACTAGATTGCTTAGAATATAAGCCTGATCGCTCCGTGTGTACCCCTTACAGCGATAGCGATGCACAGCCCCGCGCATCGCTATCGCTGCTGCTAGATTGGCCTGCCGTGCAGGCCAATCTAGCGGGTCGCTCACTTCACCCGCTGGGTGAAGTGAGCGGCGCCCCGTCTCCCCCCGTAAGCTCAGCACAGATCGAGCTGTGCTGAGCGCTGGGAGAGATGTGTGCTGAGCGATTCATGTACTCCTGTATCATCTCACATAAACCTGAACCTAAAGGTCCATACACACTTAACGATAAAATGAGCGACGTCGCTCATTTTATCGTCAAGTGTGTATGCCGCCAGCGACGATCGATGCGCGGCCCCACGGGTCGGCAACGATCGTCGCTGTCGGTAGGGCATGCATGAAGGATGTGGACTGTCGTCCACGACCTTCATGCAGGGCTGGCAGGGGCATGACGTCACTGAGCGATATGAGCGGTCATACATAGTAACATAGTACATAGTATCTGAGGTTGAAAAAAAGACAATTGTCCATCGGTCATATCGCTCAGTGTGTACAGTCGGCCGCCGACCGGCCGGCCCGGGAGGGGGAAACATTAGATGATGTCGCTCACAGAGCGACATCGTCTAATGTGTATGGACCAAATTATTTACTTGTTCTTTAATGTTGTAATGATAATGTGTGAGTGAATCAGACATCACCAAAAACATCTTTATTACCCCTGACCCTGTTATTATTGAGGTTGAGGCAGCTTCTTTGTGATCTCAACAAATGTCAATTTATAAGGAACAAATGACACTACTGCAACATGAGGCATCAAACATATGGATTTTCTAATTATTCTTATTTCCCTCAATTATTTCACGCAAAAAAAATCTAAAGTCTGATAAGAAAATGATCACATTCTTAAATATATACTCTACTCTTATTTCTCCTCCCTCTGAATGATTCATAAATAATTCATTAATACTATTAATTTCTGCTGCGGGGTACACTGGGCTCCAATAGGAATGGACAATGGGGTGTAGAGTAGGATCTTGATCCGAGGCACCAACAGGCTCAAAGCTTTGACTGTTCCCAGAATGCACAGCGCTGCCTCCTATATCACCCCGCCTCCCTGTACAGGATCTCAGTTTTGTAGTTGGTGCTGCAGTAGCAGGCACTTAACAGAGGGGCTGCTCCAGGTAGCCCTAAGAAGAGCTTTTTTCTGAGGAAAAACGTGAAGACTTCAAGGGCAGCAGCAGTGTTACATGTCAGTGGACATTCACTGCTGCAGCTCCGGCTCTCCCCAGCGGCGCTGCACACTCCCGAGCCCTGGTTGCCGGGTAACTACAGCAGGAGGCTCCGGTTTTCTTCTTGTTTGGCACACACAACGGGGGCTCTCCGGGATTGCGTGGCCGCGCTTCGAGAGGTGGTAAGTGGGTCCCGCTTGCGGGACCCGGTCTTTATCGTGATCCGGTGCAGTCAGTGGGAGGCAGGCCGTGCGCGCTGGCGGTGGACACTGTGGCATTACAGGCGATCCCACTAGATCACCTGGGCATGGGACAGGTCAGATTTTCTCTATAAACCGTTTTATTAGAGCCCGCAGTACCCGGTGGTTTTGCCAGCAGGGGGATAGAGCTTGGACCTGAAGCCCCCCCCCCAGCCCCAGGGTGCCATTTTCTGCAAATGTTCCCGCCCTGGAGCTGCATATCTGTCTCTCCCTCACTCCCTGGCAGTGTCTGCGGCGCCATTATCCCTCAGCTCAATGTTCCTGGGAATGCTTGGGCAAATCCTCCTATGTAAAGCCGCCTAGTTGCCAGTGCTGTGACTTTACAAGACACTTAAGTTTTCTACCTGCCTTTTTAGTCAGTGTTAGTTAAGAAAGAGTGCATTTAGTCAGGGTTTCCTAGTACAATTACCCTGTGATATACATCCAGTTCTTACTGTGTACTGTTATATCTATTGTTATATAGCTGTGTAAGCTAGTCCAGTGCAGTATTATTGTTAGTAATAACCTCTGCATTGTACAAACTGTGACTATTTGTGTGTGCATTTGATAGCTGAGTGGTGTCCATTTCGTGTCTTTCACTCAACCTGCTATCCCTATATTCTATAACCTGAGGGGGCTTGGTGCGTCAGGTTTTATCTGATATAGGATTTTCACAAAGATATACTGTATTACGTATTTTTCTCTGTGATTTAGTCACCATATCTCTCCTTTATCTCTGCTGGTGCTGACTACACTGCACAGGGGTTTGGGCTAGAGGTATTGTGCTGCTGACAAATTGTACTGTGTTACCTGATACTGCAAGTTACATCATGTCTGCTTCTGAGGGTAACAGTTCTGGGGCTGAACACACTGCCGGTGTTGCTGAAGCCGCAGATACCTATGAGGAGAATATAGCAGCTTTGGGCTCTGGTTCTGGGGGCTCCTTGGCAACGGGGGCAAATAGTGACCAGCCGTGGGCCGCTTTTTCCACGCTTCTGCATACGCTAGTTCATAAACTAACACCCCCTATGGGACCCCCAATGCCGGTACAAACGTTTGTGGTCCCTGCAGCTAACCCGCCGTGGGCGGACGATTTATCTGCTCAATTAAAGAAGTTGAACCAGTCCCTGACTACTAAAAAGTCTGACCGTCGCTCGCCTACGTCCAAGGGGTCCTCTAAGCGAGCGCTTGTCTCCTCACAATCCACTGCTGTCACTGACACCTCGTCGGATGAAGACGGCACTTACACTGACCCCACAGGTTCTGACTCAGATATGGCTGATCGGGAGGGTGGTTCACATGTGGATGTTCCTGATCTTTTGGAGGCTATTAAATTAATTTTACAGATTACGGATGATCCCGAGCCATCCGATCCTCCTAAGAAACCAGATAGGTTCAAGCGTCAGAAGGTGATTAAACAAGTTTTACCTCACTCTGACCACCTAATTGATATACGTCAGGAACCCTGGGAAAACCCGGGTACGAAGTTTGTGCCTCAAAAGAAGATGCTGGCTCGCTATCCCCTCTCGCCGGAGCTGTATAAGAATTGGGAAACGCCGCCTCCAGTGGACTCACATGTGGCTAGGATGGTGGTTTCCTCAGCTGTACCGGTCACCACCGTCACATCTCTAAAAGAGCCTACGGATAAACATGTGGAGGGTTGTCTTAAAGCGATTTACACCCTCACGGGTGTTGCACAAAGGCCCACTATTGCAGCTACTTGGGCTGCAGAGGCCATTGAAGCATTGGCCTTGGAGTTAGATGCTGATATCTCCTCTGACCATGCTAGACAATGCTTGTCTTATATTGTCACAGCTTCTCGTTATATTAAAGAGGCGGCTTCTGATGCCGGTATCCTGGCAGCCAAGGCCTCTACTACGTCAGTCCTGGCTCGCCGGATATTGTGGCTGAGATCCTGGTCTGTGGATCTGGACTCTAGAAAAACCCTGGAGGTACTCCCTTTTAAGGGAGATATTCTGTTTGGGGAGGACTTGAATAAGATAGTGGCTGACTTGGCTACTGCCAAAACTGCCTGTCTGCCAAGTACTGCTCCTTCGGCGTCGAAAGGCTAAAGGTACTTCTTTTCGCCCCTTTCGTCCTTCAGGTAAAGCAAAAGGTCAGGCGTACAACAAGCAGGCCCGCACTTCCAAACCTGGTAAGCCTAAGCCCAAAAGAGCCTGGATGGCCCGTCAGCCAGCTTCAAAGACCGATAAGCCTGCCGCATGATGGGGCGGGCCTCCCTCTGGGGGATCCCAGGGTGGGGGGCAGGCTTCCAGGGTATACCCAGGAATGGTTGAAGACCACTTCAGATGCCTGGGTATGGGAAGTCGTCACTCGAGGTTACGCCATAGCCTTCAAAAACCGACCCCCTCATCGATTTTGCCAGACAGATGTCCCATTGCACAAGACAAAGGCAAACACTCTACATTCGGTGGTACAGACCCTCCTGGATACAGGTGTCGTAGTACAGGTGCCCCTTGCTTAGAGGGGCCGGGGGTACTATTCTCCGCTGTTTGTAGTCCCGAAACCGAATGGGTCCTCCCGGCCCATTCTCAACCTCAAGGCATTGAACAGGTTTGTGAAGGTTTCCAAGTTCCGGATGGAAACCCTTCGCTCTATAGTTCGGCCTTGGAACCTGGGGACTTCATGGTCTCCCTGGATATACAGGATGCTTACCTGCATATTCCTATAGCAGTGTGTTATCAGCAATACCTGAGATTTGCGATTGGCAACTGCCATTACCAGTTTCGGGCGTTACCTTTTGGTTTAACAACGGCTCCGCGAGTCTTTACAAAAGTCATGGCGGTGCTGACGGTGGTACTCCGCCGTCAAGGGGTCAGGATACTGCCGTATTTGGATGACTTGTTAATCCTGGCAAATTCCCCAGAACTTCTCCTGCGTCATCTAGATGTGACGGTCCGGTTTCTGCAAGCCCACGGGTGGCTCATCAACTGGAAGAAGTCATCCCTGATCCCTGCTCAGAGCATGGTGCATCTGGGAGCACTATTGGACACTCACAACCAGCGGTTGTTTCTGTCTCAGGAGAAAGTCCTGAAACTTCAGGACAGGATTCGTTGCTTCCTATCTCGTCTGCAAGTGTCGATACATTCGGCAATGCAGGTGCTGGGCCTCATGGTGTCAGCATTCGACATGGTGGAGTACGCTCAATTTCACTCTCGCCCTCTCCAGAGGCTGATTCTAGCCAAATGGGACAGCCTGTCTCACCGTCCCCAGTCTCAAATGATCTCATTGACTCCAGAGGTCCGTCTGTCGCTGCTCTGGTGGCTCCGGGACCAACAACTGTGCAGGGGCCGTCCGTTCTGGATATCCAACTGGGTCCTGTTGACGACAGATGCCAGTCTAAGAGGTTGGGGCGCGGTGCTGGAGCAACACTCCCTTCAGGGGCGGTGGACCAAGGAGGAATCCCTCCTCTCGATCAATATTCTGGAGTTGCGGGCGGTCTTCAATGCCTTGAACCTAGCCCAGCATTTAATTCAGAACCGTCTTGTTCAAGTACAGTCGGACAATGTCACCACAGTTGCTTACATAAATCATCAAGGCGGCACTCGAAGCCGCCTAGCAATGAAGGAAGTCTCACGGATTCTACAGTGGGCAGAATGCCATCTACCGGCCATATCGGCAATATTCATTCCGGGAGTCCTGAATTGGGAAACGGACTTTCTCAGTCGTCAGGACGTACATGCCGGCGAGTGGGGCCTCCATCCAGAAGTGTTTCAACTCCTAGTGGAAAGGTGGGGTCTTCCAGACGTAGATCTGATGGCGTCTCTACACAATCACAAAGTTCCGGTCTTAGGAGCAAGGACAAGGGATCCTCAAGCAGCATTCGTGGATGCGCTGGCGGTACCGTGGAGGTTTCGGCTGCCGTACGTGTTCCCTCCGGTGTCACTCCTGCCCAGGGTAATTCGGAAGTTCAAGCAAGAAAAAGGAATTCTGCTTCTCATAGCTCCAGCGTGGCCCAGACGGCACTGGTTCTCAGACCTGCAAGGCCTATTGTCAGAGCGTCCAATTCTACTTCCACAATGCCCAGACCTCCTCGTTCAGGGCCCCTGTGTCTATCAGGACCTAGCCCGGCTGTCTTTGACGGCGTGGCTCTTGAAGCTTCCATCTTAAGGGCTAAAGGGTTTTCTGAGGCGGTCATTCAAACTATGTTGCGGGCCCGGAAACCAGCTTCGGCTCGGATTTACTTTAGGGTCTGGCATTCTTACTTTGGTGTGTATCTAACGATTATGACGCTTCCAAGTTTAGTATAGCCAAGTTGCTGGCTTTTCTTCAGCAGGGCCTGGACTTGGGCCTGCGTCTGGCCTCCCTCAAGGTTCAAATATCTGCCTTGTCGGTGTGGTTTCAGAGAAAAATTGCGACCTTACCTGATGTACATACCTTTACTCAAGGCGTGTTGCGTATCCAGCCTCCCTATGTCCCGCCTGTGGCTCCTTGGGACTTGTTGGTGGTTTTGGAGGCATTACAAGAGTCTCCGTTTGAACCTCTTGGTTCAGCTGACCTTAAGTGGCTTTCCCTTAAGGTTGTGTTTCTGCTGGCTATTGCTTCAGCTAGACTTGTGTCGGATTTGGGTGCTTTGTCATGTAGCTCCCCATATCTGATTTTCACCGTGACCGGGCGGTTCTTAGGACTCGCTCGGCTATCTACCTAAGGTGGTTTCTTCGTTCCACCTTAATCAGGAGATTGTAGTTCTGGCACTTGTTTCTCCTGATCTGTCCCACAAAGAGCGGTCTTTGGATGTGGTATTGGCTCTCCGTATCTATGTGAAGAGAACTGCTCCTATTAGGAAATCTGATTCTCTTTTTGTTGTGTTTGGGTTTCACAAACGTGGCTGGCCTGCTCACAAGCAAACTCTGGCCATATGGATTAGAATGGTGATTGCACATGCTTATGTGAAGGCTGGTCTCTCTGCTCCTGATCACATTAAGGCCCATTCTACTCGGTCTGTTGGACCTTCTTGGGTGGCCCAACGTGGTGTGACCCTTGAACAATTGTGCAAGGCGGCTACGTGGTCCTCTGTGAACACGTTCATAAGGATCTATGCCTTCGATACTGACGCTTCCCAGGATGCTTCCTTTGGACGCCGGGTTCTTGTGCCCGCTACAGTGCATCCCCTCCCATAAGGAACTGCTTTAGGACATCCCCATTGTCCATTCCTTGTGGAGCCCAGTGTACCCCGCAGCAGAAAACGAGTTTTATGGTAAGAACTTACCTTTGTTAAAACTCTTTCTACGAGGTACACTGGGCTCCACAATGCGCCCACCCTGACGCACTTAGCTTCTTTGGGTTGGTATGGCATTAGCCGCTGACACGTCTCCTGTCGTGAGAATGCGGTGTTGTGGCTACTAACCATTGTTGTCTCTTTTCCTGCTACTGCATTGGACTGGTTAATTAAAATCTGAGATCCTGTGCAGGGAGGCGGGGTGATATAGGAGGCGGCGCTGTGCATTCTGGGAACAGTCAAAGCTTTGAGCCTGTTGGTGCCTCGGATCAAGATCCTACTCTACACCCCATTGTCCATTCCTTGTGGAGCCCAGTGTATCTCGCAGAAAGAGTTTTAACAAAGGTAAGTTCTTACCATAAAACTCGTTATCTTTTTCATGCATATTACAATTCCACATGAAAATGCACTTACACGTGTCCATTGAGTAATCCATACTTTCTGCTATACCTTTAGGTGTTCCTTATAGGGGACTGGACAGGAGGCCACCTATCAGGCCATATGACCTACAGTACTGTTAAGCTTTTGTAACTGCACACTACTTCCAGAGCTACAGCCCCTTACACTGTACATTCAGCTGGCTATTAGTGATAAATGGACAATATGGCTGCCACTGGAGGGCGTGACACTGTGTACCAATAAGCCACTTGCAATCTTTCCATGGGTCAATGGCATTAGACCACTCCTTAGACCAGAGGTCGGCAATAAGTGGCCATCCAGCTGCTGTTAAACAATACATCCCAGCATGCCCTGCCTCAATTTTAGCATGTCTTGAGAGCAAAACCGTGGCAGGGCATGCTGGGATGTGTACAGGGCTGCCAAGAGAAATACTGGGCCCCGGTACAACAACTTCCTGGGCCCACCTGCCCCCACTCCCCCGCCCCACTGGAGGGGATGTGACCACAGCATGCTGGGGGCATGGTCTCACCTCTTTTGGGGCATGTCTAGCATATGAGAAGCACCCACTCACAGGAGCATGGCATGCCTCCCAGCCAGGGCTGTAGAGAGCCTGGCTGGGCCTAGGTACTTTTCAGTGGGCATGGTCTAATCACAGGAGATATGGACCTGGGACCCCACTGGGCCCCTCCAACAGACCTGGGCCCAGGTAATTTTTACCCTCCCCCTTCCTCTTTCGGCGCCACTGGATGTGTAGTCCAAAATGCCTGAGACTCTGTGTGCAGTCCAACCCAGAGTAATTTTATTTTACAAGTTTCCTCTGGTTGTGTCACATGATGAGCACTGAGGCCTGGGGAGCAAGGGGATTATTATTATTAGTATTATTACATTTTATTTATAGGGCGCCACAAGTGTTTCGCAGCGCCGTACAAAGGACAGTACAGGGAGACAAAACTTAGCATAACAGTAAATAAATAACAAAAATGGAGTGCAGGTAACAAAGAGCAACACAGTTCTCAAAACATAATACAGCTTAGATGTAAGTAGCGAAGGAGTAATCATTGTACTACTTGGGGCTGGCGGCCATAGATAGAGATGAGCCTTTACCAGCAGGAGAGAAAGCAGGTAAAGATGGTCGCTGAGTGAAATGTGTCAAGAAGAGGGTTTAGACAAGAGGAAAGAGGGCCCTGCTCTGAAGAGCTAACAATCTAGTGGGGAGGGGCAACAGACAGATGACATGAGGTACAAGCAAGCAGGTAGAAGCCTGATGGTGGTATGCGAGCAAAGCAGAGATGTCCAAGGCATGGGGCAGGGGGATGGAGGAGCAGCCTAAGACTAGGTTATGCATTGGAGGGGTATGCTTTGATAAATAGGTGGGTTTTCAATGCCCGTTTGAAGCTTTGCAAGGTCAGGTAGAGTCTAATGGAGCGGGGGAGCGCATTCCACTGTAGGGGTGCAGCACGGGTAAAATCCTGAACTCGTGCATGGGAAGCAGTGACCAAGGCAGAGGAGAGGCGACAGTCATCAGCCGACCGTAGTGGGCGGGAGGCAGTATGAAGGGAGAGGAGGTTGGGAGCCAGTGTAGATTTTGTTGAAGGGGAGTGGCAGAAGTGGAGCGGCGGGAGAGGAAGATGAGCCTAGCTGCAGAGTTGAGGACAGATTGGAGGGGAGCGATGTGGGAGCAAGTGAGGCCAGTGAGGAGCACATTGCAGTAGTCAAGTCGTGAGATGACCAGTGAGTGGATGATAAGTTTAGTTGCACTCTGGGAGAGAAATGGCCTGATGCGAGCAATGTTGCGTAGCTGGAACCGACATGATTCACTAGTCCTCCCTTACCTCAGGGCCCCATATCCACTGAACCCCCTACAGTATTATTGTGCCACTGGCCACAGTTAAAATAAAAAGTGACTTAAACCCAGAAAGTACCCACTTTTTTCTGTGTATTAAAAAAGGTTAACTTTTTATTATACCAGTAGAAGGCTATATCTATCCCCAAACACAAGATAGCATTCACTAGAGTAAGAGTATTCTGTATGAGGATGATGAAGTGCAAATAGTGAAAAATGCTGCTTGCTGGGGGTCAATTTTGGAAATGATTGTGTAACATAAATCTCCAGGATATGTGACAGAAAATTTGTACTTAAACAGTATTTGTCTTCATATACTGTAGGTCACATTGAGACGGTCTCAGCTGAAATCTCCCCCACTAAATACAAAGAAATTACATTTGTGGATACTGGAGAATATTACTTTCCAGGTGTTCCCTTTCATGTCAAGGTAATTACATGTGGATGAAAGCTTGTCTTTTTTGGCACTAAAGAACTAATAAGATTCAGACACATACACCTGTTAGTTTATATAGGTCATCTAATATGGTTTTGTTAAAAATAGTGATAAACAGCTACAAATGTTCTGGTGATTAATTTGAATTTTCTAGTGATGAATTACGGGTAATTGACTTCTAAAACTGTAGATACCCAATGTTGCAAACTGTAAGTATTACCCCTTTTCTATTGACTTGAGAATCCAGCACAACAACCTGGGATTTTTGTCAGTGGAAATGGATCTACCCGGGTCCTGTCACCCAGGAATCCTTCCCAGGTACCAAGCAGGGTTTCACATGAGAATGACCCGGGTGAGCTGCAATGGAAACAGAAAGCCCGGGTTGTTTGACCCGGGACCCATTCAGAGCTTGGGGAGAGCCACTTTTCCGGTACAAGGAGGTGATGTACCCCTGTGCCGTGTGAACGGTGCGGACCTGGCAATAACCTGGACTGGCACCGCACTTTGAAAGGGGTTGTGTCTGGTCTGACCTGGTTTGGAACCGTGTTCCAAATCCTGGGTCAGACTCTGGGCTTTAGTGGAAAAGAGGTATTACTGAATATATTTCACTTGTTACAAGGGGAACAACTGCACTATTGAAAAAATATCCATGTAGATCCTTGAGCAAGGGTTTTTCAAACCAGTTACTACTTACAATACAAACTTTAGAAACTTAATGACACTTACTGAAGCTGTAGATATCCGTCACACATATAAAATCCCACATATAAACTCATGAGAATATAGAGATACATTAATACTCGCATGCTGGTACTTGGGGTTCTCCAATTACCAGCCTGCAGGAGAAGCTTGCTGGGACCTGTATTCCCTCCTGTTAAAGACAATAGTTCTTTTCACAACCAAACGAATATCAACTCGGCACCCACCGACCAGAGGTGCTGAGGATATCCCGGTCTTCAGCCCTGGTCTTGGGTGCCTGGAGGGAGGAACCACTTTATTGGGGGCATCCCAACTCCCCCAGGAAACTTAGGCCAGGGCTGACTGGTTAGGGCGTTTATTATGTTATGGCCAGGCAGAGGCGTCACTGATTCCAGTGACACCCAGTGCAGGGGTGTGCGTGTCAAAGCTGCGTGTCAACAAAAAGGGTTGTGGCCCCGCTGGAAAGGGCCGTGGCCTCATTGCCCGGACCCCCCGTTTCATCACTCCGGGGGTGCTGGAGATGCGGGCTGATCCCGGGACCAGGGCAAGTGCAGTGTCGGCTCTTGCACAGTGACAGGAGCAGGGTGCTTCACATAATGTCACAGTGCAGCACCCTGCTCTACTTTGCTGTCACCCCTCCGCAGGTGACACCCGGGTGCAGGCTGCCTGCTTGAATCTGTTTTTAAAAAATACAGGGGAACCCTATAACTTCTATACACTGTATTTTTGGAACCAAGACCAGCCCAAGAGCCCAATGCTGGTTCATAAAATATAGGAGGACTTCACACATTTGTTTCTCCTGTATTTTTTGAACCAAGACCGACTCAAAGAGTCCACGGCTGGTTATGCTTGTGGGTGTGGGGATGTGGGGGGGACCCCAATGCAATTTTTTTAATTTTTTCATTTTTTTTTCCTTTTTAACAGAGAAGCACTGATCTGTACAGGTTTCATGTATGGGAGTGTTTGGCTGCCAGCAAACACATACACATACATCATTGGAAAATACGATAAACTAAAACATGGGTATATAGTAAATTTCTGTGTTTTAGTTAAGAAAATGCACCAGTGTCTGATTTGTGATTCTTAGTAAATTTACCCCTTATTGTGTGTTGACATGTCCCCTGTGCTCTCCAACAGCATTCACCTCACCCCCATCAAATTTATTCTGCAAGACTTTAAGGTATTGATACAATTAGATACAATTAAGTGCTCCATCCCTATTGGCTCCATTTGAATCCTACATTGCAGACCCATTTCTGCAGTGTCTTTAGGACTGAGAAGATTGCAGTTTACAGTAAGTGGAAAAACAGAGGAAGCCGTAGATGGGACAACCAACTCCTATCTGAGGGGGATACTTCCTAAAGCAGAATAATCCACTTTGGGTGGAGATCTTCTTTATTTCGGCAAATTGTTTCTTTCTGAGACAGTCCTAATATCTGAGCTCAGTTCCTGCCCCCATCTCACTTCACAAAAGATGTAATCAAGGAGAAGCCTACTCGCTGATTAGCTCAGCTGTGCCTGTGGGTGTGAAGCAGGAGTGCGGGCGATGGATCATATTAGTGTGGAGCTTTACTGAGAGGTTAATACAGAGACTATGGACTATATGAACGCTGATAAATTCCCCTTTTCAGATTAGGCAATTGGCTGGGCTCAGTTGCTTAGCAGCCAATTCAGGACCTTGGGTAACAACTATATGACCTGGGTCTGGAGCCACCTAAGCCTCTTGGCCCCAGAGCAATGGAACTTCCTGCATCCACCATGGCAGGACTCCTCAAGAGCGCTTTTTAAAAGACCTCTGGTGTCTCACAGATCTGTAGACATGAGCCAATGATTTCACAAAAGCTCAAATACATGTAGTCATGGCCCATTCACTGGTACCAGGTCATAGTTGAAAGCTGTCCTAAAGATGTTGGAAGGACTTTAGCTGCCTAGACTGTGTACAGACTATTGATTTTACCTTCACTTCTGAAAATGTAAATGTTGGTGTTTACTTCTTCTTTAAATTGCAGTAAAATGACCAAAAACGTAATGCAATCATATGTGCCTACTCTACCTGATGGCCAGGAGAAGCCAGATTTTCATGGAGTGGTACTGGAGCCCCAAGGAAGTAGACCACCATTGTGTAACTTACCCATTTACCTACTGAAAATGGGCAGTCAGGGGGCTTCGCAACGCATTTTATAATGAATGACATTATCATGGTTTCTGTACCCTGATGCACAATGGCCTGAAACATGGCATTGTGAAGGCTCCAAAAATAAAAATCATGTTGCAATGCCCCCAAATTTTCCTGGAGGAGAGGTATAAATAGTAGGCAAGGCATTTGGAAAATGATAAAGTGATCCTGATTATGGGATATGTAAGCTACATATATATCTTCTGATAGGGACCATGTGATGTATGCAGATCATTCTACTACTGAGTATGAACAGTTATTTATATGAAGGTTCCAATCAGCAGTGTGCATTTCTCATCCTCAGGTGCGTGTTGTTGATGAAAAAAATCAGCCCATGGTTAACAAAGCCATATCCATATATCAGTATGCAAATAGTGAAAAGGTTGCAGAGCTGGTGACTGACAAAAATGGAATTGCTCATTGTGCACTTAACACTTCTACATGGGACAGCTATATGTCACTAACGGTAAGTGACTCTGCCACAAAGTGGCGCTATTGCATTTTCCTTTTTTATGTATATGCAAAAGGTAAGTGATAAAGGTAAATGAAAAGATATATTAGGAACCTGCAATAACATGGGCCAAAAGCGCAAATTCTGTGTTATGTTGCCATGGTCCAATCTTTGTGTAGATGTGTCCATTTGTATATCCATGAATTATCAACTACAGTAACGCAACATTTTGCAACTTCTAATGATAGTACTGTATGTGGGCAGATTTCTTAATTCCTTGCTGAAAGTGGACATTACTCCCATATTAAAAATTGAATTTTGTACAGTTACTGGCAATTCTGCACATTCTTTAATGTGATCAGCAATCTGTATATTACAGCACTCTAAAATGTACATGGTTATTATCTCCTATATAATTGCCCAGATCTGTCACTCTGTGGCTAACGCTGGGCGTGGCTAGGAGCTCTCATTGGGTTAGCAGCAGGTCTATCACACCCAGTCCACAGCTGATTGGGCGAGAAACGCCCTCCCACACAGTGTTACATCCTATGGGAGGCTCTGTCTTTTGGCTGCTGTGTGTTCTCAGAGCAGGATTAACAGTGGGGCTGATGGAGCTGGAGCTGCAGCTCCACACCCCAAAATAGGCCCACTGCATCTGCAGCAACATACCCTGCAATGCATAGCGCCGCCTCCTCTATAACTCCGCCTCCGTGCACAGGAGCTCAGATTTTGTTAATCAGTCTAATGCAGTAACAGGTAATTGAGACGACAACCGTTAGTAGCCACATACACCACATTCTCACGACAGGAGAAAGTGTCAGCGGCTAATGCCATACCAACCCAAAGAAGCTAAGTGCGTCAGGTGGGCGCCCTGTGGAGCTCAGTGTACCTCGCAGAAAGAGATTTAACAACGGTAAGTTCTTACCATAAATCTCGTTTTCTGCTGCGGGGTAAACTGGGTTCCACAGTGAATGACATTGGGGATGTCCTAAAGCAGTTCCTCATGAGAGGGGACGCACTGTAGCGGGCACAAGAACCCGGCGTCCAAAGAAAGCATCCTGGAAGGGCATAGAACCTTATGAACATGTTCATTGAGGACTACGAAGCCGCCTTGCACAATTGTTCAAGGGTCGCACCACGGCGGGTCGCCCAAGAAGGTCCAATAGATCGAGTAGAATGGGCCTTGATGGTAGCAGGAGCTGGAAGGCCAGCCTGTACATAAGCATGTGCAATCACCATTCTAATCCATCTGGCCAGAGTCTGCTTGTGAGCAGGCCAGCCACGTTTGTGAAAACCAAACAGTACAAAGAGAGAATCAGACTTCCGAAGGGATGCAGTTCTCTTCACAAAGATACTGAGAGCCCGTACCACATCCAAAGACTGCTCTTTTTGGAAGACAAGTCAGGAGAGGCAAAGGCCGGAACCACAATCTCCTGATTAAGGTGGAAAGAAGACACCACCTTAGGTAAGTACCCGGGACGTGTTCTAAGAACCGCCCGGTCACGGTGAAAAATCAGATATGGGGACCTACAATACAAGGCACCCAGATCTGACACCCGTCTAGCAGAGGCAATAGCCAGCAGAAACAATACCTTAAGAGAAAGCCACTTAAGGTCTGCTGATTCAAGAGGCTCAAATGGAGACCCTTGCAAGGCCTCCAGAACCACCGGCAAGTTCCAAGGAGCCACAGGCGGGACATAAGGAGGTTGAATCCGCAACACACCCTGAGTGAACGTAAGAATATCAGGTAAGGTCGCAATCTTTCTCTGAAACCAAACAGACAAGGCAGAAATATGAACCTTGATGGAGGCCAGACGAAGGCCCAAGTCCAGGCCTTGTTGTAGAAAGGCCAAAAGTTTGGCCGTACTAAACTTATAAGCGTCATGATTATTAGCAGCAAAGTAAGAATTCCAGACCCTATGATAAATCCGAGCAGAAGCCGGTTTCTGGGCCTTCAACATGGTTTGAATGACTGCCTCAGAAAATCCTTTGGCCCTCAAGACGGAAGCTTCAACATCCACGCCGTCAAAGCCAACCGGGCTAAATCCTGATATACACAGGGGCCCTGAATGAGGAGATCTGGGTGCAGCAGAAGTAGAAGGGGGCGCTCTATCAAGAGACCCTGAAGGTCTGAGAACCAATGCCGTCTGGGCCCCCACGGGAGCGATCAGAAGTAGGATTCCTCCTTCTTGCTTAAACTTCCTTATTACTCTGGGCAGGAGTGACGCTGGAGGGATCACGTATGGCAGCCGAAAGTTCCATGAAATTGCCAGTGCGTCTACGAACACAGCTTCAGGATTCCTTGTCCTTGCTCCAAAGACCGGAACCTTGTGATTGTGTCGAGACGCCATCAGGTCCACATCTGGAAGGCCTCACTTGTCCACAAGGAGTTGAAACACTTCTGGATGAAGGCTCCACTCTCCGTGTACGTCCTGACGACTGAGAAAGTCCACTTCCCAGTTTAGGACCCCCGGAATGAATACTACCGGTATGGCTGGCAGATGGCGTTCCGCCCATTGAAGAATCCTGGATACTTCCCTCATTGCCATGCGGCTTCGAGTGCTGCCTTGATGATTGATGTACGCCACCGTGGTGGCGTTGCCCGACTGTACTTGAACAGGTCTGTTCTGTATTAAATGCTGGGCCAAGTTCTGCGAGTTGAACACCGCCCGCAATTCCAGAATGTTTATTGGGAGGAGAGACTCCTCCCTGGTCCACAGACCCTGAAGGGAGTGTTGCTCCAACACCATGCCCCAACCTCTCAGACTGACATCCGTCATCAGAAGGACCCAGTTGGAGATCCAGAAGGGACGACCCTTGCTCATCGATAGTCCTGCAGCCACCAGAGTAGTGACAGACTGACCTCCGGAGACAAGGAGATCATTTGCGACCTGATCCGGTGAGGCAGGCCATCCCACTTGGTAAGAATCAGTTTCTGTAGAGGGCGGGAATGGAATTGAGCATACTCCACCATGTCGAAAGCTGACACCATGAGACCTAGCACTTGCATTGCCGACTGTATCGACTCTTGTGGACGAGATAGGAAGCATCAAATCCTGTCCTGAAGCTTCAGGACTTTCTCCTGAGACAAGAACAACCGCTGGCTGTGAGTGTCCAACAACGCCCCCAGGTGCACCATGCTCTGAGCAGGGACCAGGGAAGATTTCTTCCAGTTTATGAGCCACCCGTGGGCATGCAGAAACCAGAAAGTCAGATCCAGATGGCGCAGGAGAATTTCTGGTGAATTTGCCAGGATCAACAAATCGTCCAGATACGGCAGGATCCTGACCCCTTGACGCGGAGTACAGCCGTCATTACCACCGTGACCTTGGTGAAGACTTGCGGAGCCGTGGTCAAACCAAAAGGTAATGCTGGAAATTGGTAATGGAGGTTGCCAACCGCAAACCTCAGGTACTGCTGATGCGACATTGCAATGGGAACATGCAGGTAAGCATCCTGTATATCCAGGGAGACCATATAATCCCCAGGTTCCAAGGCCAGAACAATAGAGCGAAGAGTTTCCATACGTAACTTGGAGACCCTCACAAAGTTGTTCAAGGACTTGAGGTTGAGAATGGGCCGAGAGGACCCATTCGGTTTCGGGACTAGGAACAGCGGTGAATAGTGCCCCCTGCCCCTCTGAGCCAGAGGCACCTGTACTACCACTCCTGTGTCCAGGAGGGACTGTACCACAGAATGAAAAGTTTTTGCCTTCACCGGATCCGAAGGGACGTCTGTCAGGCAAAATCGATGAGGGGGACGATTTTTGAAGGATACAGCGTACCCTCGAGTGACGACTTCCCGTACCCAGGCATCTGAAGTGGTCTTCAACCATTCCTGGGTAAACCCTAGAAGTCGGCCCCCAGTACAATATCAGCAGCACAACACCTGACAAGAACCACCTGAGTAGTGTATCGGCACAAACAGAGAGTTCCAGAGGTATATGGTGACTAAAAATCACATAGAAAAATACACAATAAGTATATCTTGTGAAACACCTACTGTACATTAATAATAACCCTGACTCACTTAGCCCCCTCAGGTTACAGAATATATGGATAGCAATCTGAGTGAGATACACAAAATGGAGGTCACACAGCAGTTATATGCACACACACATAGTCACATTGTACAATGCAGAAATTATGACATGCAATAAAACTGCACTGGACTAGCAATACATAGTAATACTAAGTATAGCTACAGTGGGGATTGAAAGTTTGGGCACCCCAGGCAAAAATTCATTTTAATGTGCAAAAAGAAGCCAAGGAAAGATGGAAAAATCTCCAAAAGGCATCAAATTACAGATTAGACATTCTTATAAAATGTCAAAAAAAGTTTGATTTTATTTCCATCATTTACACTTTCAAGAGAACAGAAAACAAAAAATGGCGTCTTAAAAAGTTTGGCCACCCTGCAGAGTTAATACCATGTACTGCCCCCTTTGGCAAGTATCACAGCTTGTAAACGCTTTTTGTAGCCAGCCAAGAGTCTTTCAATTCTTGTTTGAGGTATCTTCGCCCATTCTTCCTTACAAAAGTCTTCCAGTTCTTTGAGATTCCTGGGCTGTCTGTGACGCACTGCTCTTTTAAGGTCTATCCATAGATTTTCAATTATGTTGAGGTCAGGAGATTGTGAAGGCCATGGCAAAACCTTCAGTTTACGCCTCTTGATGTAATCCACCGTGGATTTTGAGGTGTGTTTAGGATCATTATCCATTTGTAGAAGCCAGCTTCTCTTTAACTTCAGCTTTTTCACAGATGGCATCAAGTTAGCGTCCAAAATTTGCTGGAATCTTATTGAATCCATTTTTCCTTCTACTCGTGAAATGTTCCCTGTGCCACTGGCTGCAATACAACCCCAAAGCATGATTGATCCACCCCCATGCTTAACAGTTGGACAGAGGTTCTTTTCATTAAATTCTGTGCCCTTCCTTCTCCAAACGTACCTTTGCTCATTCAGGCCAAAAAGTTCAATTTTAACCTCTTCGGTCCACAGAACTTTATTCCAAAATGCATCAGGCTTGTCTATATGTTCATTTGCAAACTTCAAACGCTGATTTTTGTGGTGAGGACGTAGAAGAGGTTTTCTTCTGATGACTCTTCCATGAAGACCATATTTGTACAATTATCTCTTTATAGTGGAATAGTGTACCACAACTCCAGTGTCTGCCAGATCTTCCTGGAGGGATCGTGCAGTCAAACGTGGATTTTGACTTGCTTTTCTCACAATCCTGCGAGCTGTTCTGTTTTCCAGATCTTGCTTTAACTTCCACTGTTCCTGATGACTTCCATTTCTTAATTACATTCTGAGCAAAGGATATGGGCATCTGATAACGCTTTGCTGTCTTCTTATAGCCTTCTCCTGCTTTGTGAGCGTCAACTATTCTCAGTTTCAGTGTTCTACACAACTGCTTAGAGGAACCCATGGTGCTGATTGTTGGAGCAAGGTCAGATGAGTCTGGGCTTTTAAAACCTTTGAGATTGACATCACCTGGTCTTTCCAGACGATGATTGAGAACAATCCATGACACTGCCAGGTCTCAGCTGTCCAAAGGGGGCTGTACAAGGTATTAACTCTGCAGGGTGGCCAAACTTTTGCAGATGCCATTTTTTGTTTTCTGTTCTTTTGAAAGTGTAAATGATGGAAATAAAATCAAACTTTTTTGACATGTTATAAGAATGTCTAATCTGTAATTTGATGCCTTTTGGAGATTTTTCCATCTTTCCTTGGCTTCTTTTTGCACATTAAAATAAATTTTTGCCTGGGGTGCCCAAACTTTCAATCCCCACTGTATACACTTAATAGATATATCAATGCACAGTAAAGACTGGATGTATATCACAGGGAACTTGTACTAAATAACCCTGACTAAATGCACTGTTTCTTAACTAACAATGTCAGCAGACATGTAGAATACTTAAGTGTCCTGTAAAATTCACAGCGCTGACATTCTCGCGGCTTTACAGAGGAGGATTTGCCCAAACAGTCCCAGGATCACTCAGCTTGTCCTAAAGGCGCCCAAACGCTGACAGGGAGTGAGGGAGAGAGAGATATGCAGCTCCAGGGCGGGAACATTTACTCTAAATGGCGCCCTAGGGCTGGGGGAGGGGCTACAGGTCAAAGCCTTATCCGCTTGCTGGACTTCACCACTAGGTACTGTGGGCTTCATAGCAAATGGTTTTTAGTAAAACCGACCTGTGCCCTTGCCCTGGTGGTCTAGTGGGGTCCCTGTACTGCCAGTGTCCACATCAGTGTGCGCGGCCTTCCTCCCACCCGCCGCGTCAGATTGCGATTTCCAGCGGGTCCCCCTGGGGGACCCTCTTACCTCCTCCCTCAGTGCATCCACGCGATCCTGGAGAGATGCGGTGGGGTATGGGACTGACAGGAGCAAACCGGAGCCTCCGCTGTAAGTACCCGGCAACCAGGGCGCAGGAGTATACAGCGCCGCTGGGGGAGGTGATGGAGCTGCAGCAGGGGATGTCTGACTGACATCTAACACCCACAGTGTCTCTGCTGCAGCCCTTGAAGTCTTCATTTTTCACTTTAAAAAAAGCTCTTCTGAGGGCTGCTGGAGCAGCCCTCCTGTTGTATGCCTGCACTGCATGGCACCAACTACAAAACTGAGCTCCTGTGCACGGAGACAGGGTTATAGAGGAGGCGGCGCTATCAGGGCCGTCTTAACGGCAGTGTAGGCCCCTGGGCACAGCAATGCATTGGGCCCCCTACCCATCCTCCAGCGGTAGGGGTGGGGGGTGCTATCAGCAGCAGCTTTGATGTCCCGTGGGTGGTAGGGGGTGTTCTATCTTCCGCTCAGCATGTTGGACCTGGAGCAGTAATTTCTGCTAATTGCTCCTTTACTGCACAGATGGGGCGGGAGGGAGAACACTAAACTGTAGAAGAGGGCATTGGGCTGAATGAAGGGGCCCCAGTACATGACTTTTGGGGTGGTAGGGGGTGTTTAATACGCAGGGGAGGGGTGGATAGTGGAGTGGGCTTAATATTCTGCATTTTCTGGTGGGAGGGCAGCTTGCTTGACTGCAGATATCTCAAGTTCCTGAAAATATATTTCTCAGTTTTGAATGGGATAAAAAAAACTAGCGAGTCCCACCTTTCAGAAGGTTCTAGGGACTTGGGGATCAGAGGTCAGGAGCCAGAGCAATACTCCAATGAATATATAAAACTGTATACAAGGCGCGTGGAGCTGGAGCAGGGACCAGCTTCTGGAAGGCTGATATCTCTGGTTCTGGGCACAGTAGAGACAAGCTGCCAGCATCCAGCAAAAGGGGAGAGTCCCAGCTTTTGGATTATACCCTCAGAAAAACTCTAAGTCAGACAGAACCTGAGATATCTGGCTGGGAGGAGCAATTAACAGGCTTGGATGGGGACCACTGCTTTCACGTTGGATATCTCCGGTTCCCCAGTGCCGATTTTCAAAAATCTGGTACCCCTGGAAAGAGGGGACCCTCAGCTATCAGCCTAGGGCCCTTATACTCCTGGGGCCCTTGGGCAAGAGCCCATTGAGCCCATACGAAAAGACGGCCCTGGGCGCTATGTATTCTGGGAACAGTCAAAGCTTTTAGCCTGTTAATGCCTCGGATCAAGATCCTACTCTACACCCCAATGTCATTCCCTGTGGAGCCCAGTGTACCCCGCAGCAGAAAAAAAAAGTACTGTACCTGCCAAAAAGGTACAGCTGGAGGGTATGCCACTGCATCTGCATCAAGTCTCTGCGCTGTAGAAAGGAGGGGAAAAATCCTTTTACTGCAGCATCCTATGGGGGTCATTCTGGCCTGATCGCTTGCTGCAGTTCTTCGCAGTGCAGCGATCAGGTCAGAACTGTACATGCGCCAGCGCCGCAGTGCGCCGGCACATGGCTGACAGCCGACGGCTGTCGATGCGTAGCGATCACCTCTGCCTGATTGACAGGCAGAGCCGGTCGCTGGGCGGGAGGGGGCAGCACAGCGGCATTTGCTCGCCATTTTGTGGCCACAGTCCGGCCAACGCAGGCATGGCCGGACCGTGAGGTGGGCGGGCCGCAGCGGCTGTGTGACATCACGTGCAGCCGCTGCGACCCGGGCAGCAATGAGTAACTCCCGGCCAGCCGTAGGAGCTGTGCTGGCTGGCAGTTACTCTTCAAATACAAAAGCATCGCCGCTGTACGATGCTTTTGCACTTGTGCGGGGTGGGGTGGGAGGCCTGACATGCGGGGCGGATTTGCCCTGTGCTGGGCGTCCCCCCGCATGTCATTGTAAGTGATCGTAGCTGTGCTAAATTTAGCACAGCTACGATTAGGTTGGAATGACCCCCTATGTCCTGCTGCCAGTCCGCCTGACCCCTCCGGCATCAACAATCCCCACTCTCTAGTCGCAGCGCACATGGAACAAAAGCTGCTACAGCCACCGGCAAAGATGTGTATGAAAGCGGCGCAGCGGAAGGCTTTCATAACCCTCCCAGTGCCGCATACTCTCTGAGCCCCGGAGCTCCTCTGCGCATGATGTCACAGAAGTGCCTCCCCGCCACAGCTGCGCTCAGATCCCCAGAGGACCTGACTCCGCAACACAGCACCTGGCTGGCCGGCCTGGAAGCCCCGAGATGGCTAATGTAATGGATAGAGTGGATGATATCACGGAAGGCAATGTCTGGAGACTGACACTGTACAGCACTCTCACCTTTTACATTGATTCAGCGAGTCAGTCAGTTCTGCCAGCCAGTCACTATTGTTAGCGCTAGTGTCCCATGGCGCCGCATTACAGAGAAGTATACGCACTAAATAAACTACAGCTCCCAGCAACCCTTAGCGCCGAAGCATTCAAGCGCTAAGGGCTGCTGGGAGCTGTAGTTTATTGAGTGCATTTTATTCCCTGTAATGCGGTGCGTTGGGACACCGGTGCTAACAATAGTGATTGGCTGCTGTGCGAATCCCCGGGAGAGCCACTGCCAAAGGGAGGACCGCAGCCTAGCTGCTTCCAGGAGGAGAAGCAGGAGAAGCATTACCCGCACCTCCCCCTTTTGCAGTACCTCTGGGCCCCATCCGCGGCACCCGCACACACCCCCTCCACCACCCACAGTGGCTCCGGACCCTCTCCCCCACCCGCAGCACCCCTGCACCCACCCCACCCACTGCAACCCCGCACCCGCGGTGTTTCCGGACCCCCACCCGTGGCACCTGCCCCTCCCCCACCACCGCACCAGAACCTCCCCCACCACTCCCACAACCACCCCTCCCCCCGTTAGGGTCTCCTGCCCTGTGCTGCCACGTCGTCATGGCAACCGGGAGACAAGTGCTAGCGGAGTAACCTGAGCGCAGCTGATACTCCGGTTCGGGTCTTTTGCTGTGCAGTGGTTACAGGCTTTGTGCACGGCAGGGGATCCGGTGCTGGTTTTTGTGCTCACAGTCTGTGAGGTCTGAGTGGGGCGTGGACAGCACCTGCTATATAAAGCCTCTTCTCAGGTTAAGCAGATGCTGCTGAATCTTTGTTGGTTAGTCAGTTCCTGAAAGTTAGCCAGTACTGTGTAGCTTTGTATTTGTTTGTTGCTTACTGCAAATAGGCCTTGGGATTTGGTACTACACTCTGCCAATCAAGACCTAGCAGTAAGACTGGAGTCAGTCGTTTAACTTGCTGGGGTTCTTTTGCTACTCTGTGAACATAGCAAGTTTGCGGCTGTATTCTCAGACTTGCCTGCCAAAATCCTTTCTCACTGTGCTAGGTGTTCTGGTGTCAGTTTAGTGGCAGTAAGCTGAACCAGTGCACTGCAAGTGAGGACTAGGATTGTGGAGACTCTCCTTGTGTCTATTATTCCATCTCTGACCAAGGAGTTTACTGCCACACCCGTTGGTAACCCTTTAGGGTTTTGCTGTTGCCCTTAGCAACAGCATTTCGGGTTCTCTACGTATTAAAACACTACATCTCGCTTCTTTCCATCTGAGCACTCCTAATACTAGGGAGACACCCAGTTTCTTAGCCTCTGGGCTTCTCTGTTCACTTTCTGTTTATTTTGTTACCCTATCACCTTCTGTGTACGTAATGTCATATTCCCCAGTCTGTCTGTGAGTTCATTTGTTTTGCATCCCTCTCCGTTCAGACACCAGTACATTCCTGCAGGCACTGGTGTACATAACATATTCAGCAGCCCAATACTCCTGTTGAAATTTTGTGGGAATATGGAGCATACCCCTCAAAATACGTTGCAACAGGTGGTCGATCAGGTGCAGGTCTTGACTCGACAATTTAATGATTTGTCCATTAAAATGCACACCTCCCAGGCCGCTGGCAGAGCTCCCGCAGCAGCAGCACCTTCAGGGGTTAAGGAGCCGAAAGTAAATCTCCCGGATCGTTTTTCTGGAGATCGCTCGTTCTTTTGTTTCAAGGAGAGCTGCAAGCTATATTTCCAGCTTAGGCCTCAGTCTTCTGGGTCAGAGATTCAGCGGGTGGGCATAGTGATTTCCTTGCTACAAGGAGACCCACAGATCTGGGCATATGGGTTGCAGCCTGACTGTCCGTCGCTTAAAAGTGTTGATGCTTTTTTTACGGCACTGGGCATGTTGTATGATGACCCTGACAAGACGGCCTCAGCCGAGGCTCAGATTTCGATCCTTAAGCAAGGGCGAAGGCCAGTTGAGGTTTACTGTACGGAGTTTCGGAGGTTGGCCCATGATACCCAGTGGAATGACCCAGCCCTGAGACACCAGTACCGAAGAGGTATTTCTAACCAGATAAATGACCAACTGGTACAATATCCCTTGCCTGATAGCTTGGATCAGCCCATGCAGTTATCCATCCAGGTGGATAGACGGCTGAGAGAACGTAGGCTTGAAAGGGAGACAGAGGTTTCCTTCTTTCCCAAGGAAACCTCAGACTCTGAGGAATTTTCCGAGGAGCCTATGCAGATTGGGGCTACCCGCCTCTCCTAGCGTGAGAAGACACGGAGGAGACAGCAGGGGTTGTGTTTGTACTGTGGGAATAAAGGTCATGTGGTAGTATCATGCCCAGAAAAGCCGGAAAACTTCAGGGCCTGAGGGTTATGGGAAATATCCTGTCAGGCCAGAAGTCAGAATTTCCCAAGAAGACTTTTATCATTCCGGTGACCTTGAAGATCCTCGGTCAAACTGTCAAGACTGAGGCCTTTGTGGACAGTGGGGCCGACAGGGTTTTTATGGACCGCCAATTCGCCCTGAAACACTCTGTTCCCTTAGTACCCTTGGCATCGGAAATTGAGATCTGTGGGTTAAACGGGGAACCATTATCCCAGGGTAAAATTACCTCTTGCACTAGCCAGATTTCTTTGTTTATTGGAGCCACACACTCTGAAAAATTGTCCTTTTATGTGACTGTCTGTACTTTTGCCCCATTGGTGTTGGGGTTACCCTGGTTAAGGGCCCACAATCCTCAATTTGACTGGGTCTCTGGGGAGATTCTTAGTTGGGGTACTGATTGTTTCAGGAGTTGCTTGAGCCTTCCAGTCAGGCTTTCGCAGCTAAGTTTGCCAGGATTGCCAGGATGTTATGCAGATTTTGCGGACGTGTTCTCCAAAAAAGTTGCAGAGGTACTACCTCCCCATCGCCCCCATGACTGTGCCATTGATTTGTTGCCGAATGCTAAGCTTCCCAAGAGCAGGTTGTACTCCCTGTCACGTCCTGAGACTCAGGCTATGGCAGAGTACATTCAGGAGAACTTGGCTAAGGGATTTATCAGACCTTCACAGTCTCCAGTTGGGTCGGGGTTCTTCTTCGTGGGTAAAAAGGACGGTTCGTTGCGACCCTGCATCGACTTCAGGGAATTGAACCGTATCACGATTAAAAACTCATACCCACTGCCTCTCATTTCGGTCTTGTTTGACCAGCTTCGTACTGCCACCATTTTTTCTAAGATTGACCTACGCGGTGCGTACAATCTAATCCGAATAAGAGAGGGGGATGAATGGAAGACTGCCTTTAATACCCACTCAGGGCATTATGAATATTTGGTGATGCCTTTTGGGCTCTGTAATGCCCCGGCAGTCTTCCAGGATTTCATGAACGATGTGCTCAGGGAATATTTGGATAGATTCTTAGTTGTATACTTAGATGACATCCTAATCTTCTCCCATTCCCTGGAGGAACATCGGAAGCATGTACGCTTAGTCCTCCAGAAACTCAGAGACCACCGGCTTGGGGCGAAGCTGGAGAAGTGTGAATTTGAAGTTCAGCAAATCGCATTTCTAGGATATATTATCTCCCCAGAAGGTTTCCAAATGGAGGGTTCCAAGGTACAGGCAGTCCTGGATTGGGTGCAGCCCACTAGTTTGAAGGCGCTTCAGCGTTTCCTGGGCTTTGCGAATTTTTATAGACGATTTATCGCTGGATTTTCGTCTATAGTGGCGCCCTTGGTGGCACTCACTAAGAAAGGGGTGGATGTTGCTCACTGGTCTTGTGAGGCCAAAGCGGCTTTTGCCCGTCTCAAAAGGGCATTTGTCTCGGCCAAGGTGCTGCGACACCCAGATCCAGAGCGTCCTTTTGTGGTGGAGATGGATGCCTCTGAGATGGGTATTGGGGCAGTGCTCTCTCAGATGGGAGTGTCTGATAATCGCCTTCATCCCTGTGCTTACTTTTCCCGTAAATTTTCGCCTGCCAAGATGAATTATGACGTGGGTAACCGGGAATTGTTGGCTATTAAGGATGCACTCGAGGAGTGGAGACACTGGCTTGAGGGGGCTAAGTTTGTGGTCTCAATTCTCACCGACCATAAGAATTTGGCATATTTAGAGTCAGCGAAGCGTCTCAATGCCAGGCAGGCACGATGGGCTTTGTTTTTTGCTCGCTTTAATTTTTTGATAACATATTGCCCTGGGTCAAAAAACATCAAGGCTGATGCGCTCTCGCTGAGTTTTGCTCCAATCCAGGAGACCACCGAGGAGCCATTGCCCATTGTGTCCCCATCATGTATTAAAGTGCGCATTACCCAGGACCTCTTGTCATTAGTTCTTAGAGCACAGGAGCAGGCTCCTCCAGACCTTCCGGTAGGTCTTTTGTTTGTGCCTCCTAGGTTAAGACAGCGAGTGTTCCTGGAATTCCATGCCAAGAAGTCAGCAGGTCACCCGGGTATTGCCAGAACTCGGGAGTTGCTATCTAGGGCGGTGTGGTGGCCCTTGGTGGCTAAGGATGTGGATCAGTGGGTTCGGGCATGTGACATCTGTGCCCGAAATAAGACTCCTAGAGGGGTTCCTGTTGGCCCATTACATCCACTCTCTATTCCATCTAAGCCATGGACCCACATTTCAATGGATTTTGTGGTGGACTTGCCCAAATCCTCGGGGATGACAGCCATCTGGGTTGTCGTTGACAGGTTTTCGAAGATGGCGCACTTCGTTCCACTGGTTGGGCTGCCATCGGCCAGACGCCTGTCTGAATTATTTATGCTGCATGTTGTGCGCCTCCACGGGTTGCCACTTGATGTGGTCTCTGACCGCGGATCCCAGTTTGTGGCCAAATTCTGGAGGGCATTTTGTTCCAATCTCCAGATTTCTGTCAGCTTGTCGTCAGGCTACCATACGCAGTCTAATGGGCAGACTGAAAGGGTGAACCAGTCCTTGGAGCAGTTCCTCAGGTGTTATGTCTCCAAGTGTCAGACTGACTGGGTTGCTCATCTGTCCATGGCGGAGTTTGCCTATAACAACGCGGCTCACTCTGCTACAGGGATCTCTCCCTTCCTTTGTGTGTATGGGCATCATCCTAAGGCCAATTATTTTGACCCCCTGGACTCCACGCCTGGTGGTTCCTCTGTGGTTTCGGTCCTTAGGGGTATTTGGAGGAAAGTGAAGAAAGCCCTTGTGTCTGTGTCATTAGTGACCAAAAGGGTTTTTGATAAGCGGAAAAGACCCTGCAGCTTCAAATTAGGAGACTTCGTCTGGTTGTCTACCAAGAATTTGAAGTTGAGACAGCCATCTCATAAATTAGGCCCCCGGTTCATCGGCCCTTATAAGATCACTAGGGTTATCAATCCGGTGGCATTTCAGTTAGATCTGCCCCGTTCTTTGGGTATCAATAAAACATTTCATTGTTCCCTTTTAAAACGGGCGATTAGTAATCCTTCTTCCAGTGGAAGACCTTCTCCTCTTCTGATACGTGGCCAGAGGGAGTTTGTTGTTGAAAGGATTCTTGACTCCAAGATGGTTCGGGGTCGGCTGTCATTTTTGGTGCACTGGAAGGGGTATGGCCCGGAGGAGCGGTCGTGGGTGCGCAGTTGTGATATTCATGCCCCCAGACTGATACGCTCTTTCTTCTCGCAGTTCCCCGATAAACCCGGTGGTAGGGGTTCTTTGACCCCTCGTCAGAGGGGGGGTACTGTTAGGGTCTCCTGCCCTGTGCTGCCACGTTGTCGTGGCAACCGGGAGACAAGTGCTAGCGGAGTAACCTGAGCGCAGCTGATACTCCGGTTCGGGTCTTTTGCTGTGCAGTGGTTACAGGCTTTGTGCACGGCAGGGGATCCGGTGCTGGTTTTTGTGCTCACAGTCTGTGAGGTCTGAGTGGGGCGTGGACAGCACCTGCTATATAAAGCCTCTTCTCAGGTTAAGCAGATGCTGCTGAATCTTTGTTGGTTAGTCAGTTCCTGAAAGTTAGCCAGTACTGTGTAGCTTTGTATTTGTTTGTTGCTTACTGCAAATAGGCCTTGGGATTTGGTACTACACTCTGCCAATCCAGACCTAGCAGTAAGACTGGAGTCAGTCGTTTAACTTGCTGGGGTTCTTTTGCTACTCTGTGAACATAGCAAGTTTGCGGCTGTATTCTCAGACTTGCCTGCCAAAATCCTTTCTCACTGTGCAAGGTGTTCTGGTGTCAGTTTAGTGGCAGTAAGCTGAACCAGTGCACTGCAAGTGAGGACTAGGATTGTGGAGACTCTCCTTGTGTCTATTATTCCATCTCTGACCAAGGAGTTTACTGCCACACCCGTTGGTAACCCTTTAGGGTTTTGCTGTTGCCCTTAGCAACAGCATTTCGGGTTCTCTACGTATTAAAACACAACATCTCGCTTCTTTCCATCTGAGCACTCCTAGTACTAGGGAGACACCCAGTTTCTTAGCCTCTGGGCTTCTCTGTTCACTTTGTGTTTATTTTGTTACCCTATCACCTTCTGTGTACGTAATGTCATATTCCCCAGTCTGTCTGTGAGTTCATTTGTTTTGCATCCCTCTCCGTTCAGACACCAGTACATTCCTGCAGGCACTGGAGTGCATAACACCCCCCCCCGCGCGCGCGGCAGTCCCAGCCCCCTTCCCCCATCCGCGTCTCCCCAGCACCCACCACTCCCCCAACCACAGCACCTACTAGGTGATTCATCAGGCCCTGCGTGCGCTATTCACGCCGTTGCAAGGGGCTACGACCCCTTAACCATCGCACGCTCATTGGCCCTCATTACGAATTGTTCGCTCGTTAGTTTTCTTCGCATCGGTGCGATAAGTCGCAAACTGCGCATGCGCAATGTTCGCAGTGCGTCTGCGCCAAGTAAATTTGCTAAAAAGTTTGGTATTTTACTCACGGCTTAACAGAGATATTTCTTTGTTCTGGTGATCGGAGTGAGATTGACAGAAAGTGGGTGTTTCTGGGCGGAAACTGGACGTTTTATGGGTGTGTTTGAAAAAACGCTGCCATTTCTGGGAAAAACGCGGGAGTGGTTGGAGAAACGGAGGAGTGTCTGGGCGAACGCTGGGTGTGTTTGTGACGTCAAACCAGGAACGAAAAGGACTGAACTGATCGCAGTGGCAGACTAAGTCTCGAGCTACTCGGAAACTGCAAAGAAATTTCTAATCGCTATTCTATTCGCAATTATGCGAATCTTTCGTTCGCAATTCTGCAAAGCTAAGATTCACTCCCAGTAGGCGGCGGCTTAGCGTGTGCAAAGCTGCTAAAAGCAGCTAGCGAGCGAACAACTCGGAATGAGGGCCATTGTCTGTGCAATATTTAACCACTCACACAATTATGATTGGAGGTAATACTCCATATAATACAACTATTGCATGCCACAAGAGCGTCCAAGGGTTAAGGGGGCATAGCCCCTCAAGACGGTGTGAAGAGTGCCGGTATGGCGCGATGAAGTGCCTAGTTATATATATATATACTCTGTATAAACTCTGTATATATATATATAGATATATACACTGCTCAAAAAAATAAAGGGAACACTAAAATAACACATCCTAGATCTGAATGAATGAAATATTCTTATTAAATACTTTGTTCTTTACATAGTTGAATGTGCTGACAACAAAATCACACAAAAATGATCAATGGAAATCAAATTTATTAACCCATGGAGGTCTGGATTTGGAGTCACCCTCAAAATTAAAGTGGAAAAACACACTACAGGCTGATCCAACTTTGATGTAATGTCCTTAAAACAAGTCAAAATGAGGCTCAGTAGTGTCTGGGACCTACTCGTGCCTGTATGACCTCCCTACAACGCCTGGGCATGCTCCTGATGAGGTGGTGGATGGTCTCCTGAGGGATCTCCTCCCAGACCTGGACTAAAGCATCCACCAACTCCTGGACAGTCTGTGGTGCAATGTGGCATTGGTGGATGGAGCTAGACATGATGTCCCAGATTTGCTCAATTGGATTCAGATCTGGGGAACGGGCAGGCCAGTCCATAGCATCAATGCCTTTGTCTTGCAGGAACTGCTGACACATTCCAACCACATGAGGTCTAGCATTGTCTTGCATTAGGAGGAACCCAGGGCCAACCGCACCAGCATATGGTCTCACAAGGGGTCTGAGGATCTCATCTCGGTGCCTAATGGCAGTCAGGCTACCTCTGGCGAGCACATGGAGGGCTGTGCGGCCCCCAAAGAAATGCCACCCCACACCATTACTGACCCACTGCTAAACCGGTCATGCTGGAGGATGTTGCAGGCAGCAGAACGTTCTCCTTGGCGTCTCCAGACTCTGTCATGTCTGTCACATGTGCTCAGTGAGAACATGCTTTCATCTGTGAAGAGCACAGGGCGCCAGTGGCGAATTTGCCAATCTTGGTGTTCTCTGGCAAATGCCAAACATTCTGCACGGTGTTGGCCTGTAAGCACAACCCCCACCTGTGGGCGTCGGGCCCTCATACCAGTGTGTTTCTGATTGTTTGAGTAGACACATGTACATTTGTGGCTTGCTGGAGGTCATTTTGCAGGGCTCTGGCAGTGCTCCTCCTGTTCCTCCTTGCACAAAGGCAGAGGTAGCTATCCTGCTGCTGGGTTGTTGCCCTCCTACGGCCTCCTCCACATCTCCTGATGTACTGGCCAATCTCCTGGTAGCGCCTCCATGCTCTGTACACTACGCTGACAGACACAGCAAACCTTCTTGCCACAGCTCGCATTGATGTGCCATCCTGGATGAGCTGCACAACCTGAGCCACTTGTGTGGGTTGTAGGGAGGTCATACAGGCACATGGAGGCCACACACACTACTGAGCCTCATTTTGACTTGTTTTAAGGACATTACATCAAAGTTGGATCAGCCTGTAGTGCAGTTTTTCCACTTTAATTTTGAGGGTGACTCCAAATCCAGACCTCCATGGGTTAATAAATTTGATTTCCGTTGATAATTTTTGTGTGATTTTGTTGTCAGCACATTCAACTATGTAAAGAACAAAGTATTTAATAAGAATATTTCATTCATTCAGATCTAGGATGTGTTATTTTAGTGTTCCCTTTATTTTTTTGAGCAGTGTATATATATATATATATATATATATATAATTTTTTTTGTGCACAAATAAGGCTTGTAGTATCATTTATAGGGGGAGATGTATGAAGCCCTGGAGAGATTTTGGGGTTTTGCCAGTTGCAGCAACCATAAGAGACGATCCCTCTCAATATACAGTACAAATATATAAGCACATCTGTTCTTGCACTTGGCTTGGTGTAGCATATAAAGATAAATCCCCCTATGTGTATTTTGAGTGGGAAATGATGTCTTTATTATTGGCTGCTCATTGCACTCCACCTTCAGATGTGTCCTCATACACCTTTCCTCTAATTATGGTTGGCACATCACAGACCTTGTGTCTTAGACGCAAACAAGCATTTTTTGCATATTGCCATTTGCATCTTATTCACACCACTAATGTGACAAAACCACATGCAGGTGTATACTGACCACTGGGGCTGGCATTATTTATACATCTGTTTGTAACTAAGTCGCAAATCTGTCTACAACAGGTTCCGATGCTAGCGGATGCAGCCAGTCTTCCTGCTATGTTCCACTATGCTTAATTCAGAGGTTCCCAAACATGGTCCTCAAGGCACCTAACGGTCTAGGTTTTAGGTATATCCATGGCTCAGCATGGATGGTTAAATCAACTGACTTAGGTACTAATTAAGTCACCTGTGGCCAAGCATGGATATACTTAAAACCTGGACCGTCAGGGTACCTTGAGGACCGTGCATGAGAACCTCTGACTTAATCTAAGAGTTTATACACGTTATTTAAAATCCTTTGCTACAACAGTAGCAGTTTAGCATTCCTGGTACACTGTGAGTGGCTTTGTATGTGGTTATGATGTGACTAAGATGCAATATCTAAGAAAAAATATGCTTTGCTACCCATGGTGGAGCATCTATTCTAAACAAAACCAAGTGTCTTACACCCCCTTGGGTGCAGGTCTATGAAGGTATGGGAACTGCTCAGAAGGCTGATGTGCAAATGGAGCACTGGTGCCCTGTTCTGAGAACCAGTCTTGAGCACCCACTGGTTGGCAGGAGGGTGAATCTTGCCATCTTGGTGTAGTTTCTATTCAAGAGAACCAAGCACCCATGTTGATCAGTGGTCCTGCTCCACCAGGTAACTTACCATCTGTTAGAGTAACAACATAGGCATAGCTTTAGTGGGTGCAAGGGGTGCCATTGCTATGGGGCCCTGAAGCTTAGTGGGGCCTGGACCCAGGTTATAAAGTTGCATATTAATTTCCTAGATTTGCCTGCTAAGCAATTGGGTCTGATCCACTGCCCAGCCTGAATTGTGTGACATTACATTTTCAGTGAGAGGAGCATGTAGAGCAGGGATGGGGAACCTTCGGCCCTCCAGCTGTTGTTGAACTACACATACCAGCATGCCTTGCTACAGTTTTGCTATTTGGCCATGCTAAAACTGTTGCAGGGCATGCTGGGATGTGTAGTTCAACAACAGCTGGAGAGCCGAAGGTTCCCCATCCCTGATGTAGAGGATGTTATAAAGGTAAGGGGGCACTGTGATGTGGAACATTATGAACTGGAGCCCACTGTAATGTGTCTTAATCTGATCTGTTCATTGTAAAGTGAAGGGCACTATAGTGTTACATAATATGAACTGAAACACTGTAACATGGCATCATTTGAACTAAAGGGCACTCTAATGTATCATTATGATATGTTCATTGTAATGTGGAGGGCACTACAATGTTACATACAGTAATATAAACTGGGACACTGTAATGTAGCATAATTTCAACTGGAGGGCACTCTAATGTGGCACAGTATAAATAGGGGGCACTGTACTGGGCATACTATGAACTGGGGACACTATGTCATAGTGTGAATTGTGGATACTGCGTGGCATAATGTGTACTGGTAGCCCTACAAAGTGACATTAAACTATGTGTAAAATGAAAACTACGGAGCTACGATGGTTTATTAAAGAAACTAGGGCACTACTATGGGTCATAATTTTAACCAGGGCGTAACTATGTTTCAGAAAATGAACTAGGGCACCATTATGGGGCATAAATTAATTACTGCTGCAGAGAGGTGTCTCTCAAGAAGCATTTGGACAGGGGCCCTCAAGTGCACAGTCTGGAACCTTACCCCTTTCCTGTGGGACAGTCCCAGTTTGTTGTCCCTAAATGTATTTGAATAATGTAAGCAAGAATTTATATTGTAAAAAGTGTAATTTACATTACTTTAACTTACCTCACAAAAGGACAGATGATTTAACACCTCTCATATGCTGTGTCCCCAGACAAAGTTTTCATCAGATAAAAATAATGATGATGAAGAAGATAGTTATGAGCAGGCAGTGAAATGGCTAGACCCATTTTACTCTGAGAGTAAAAGTTTTCTGACTGTACAAAGCAATTCAGAGATAATTCCCTGTGACTCCAATATGCCAGTGAGTGTGGAATACGACATCAATAAGAGCGGCCTGGATCCTAAATCTGATCATCTCACCTTCTTCTACTTTGTAAGTATTATTCCTATAGTTTACTCTAATGTGTGAGCTAATTAGGGAGTACATTTAGTATACTTTTTATCAAAAGAAATTGTGATAATTATTAAAGGATCCTTAGAATACTATCCCATTGTCTATTTATATGTATACATACCACACACTTGCGCTTTTGAGCAGCATGGTCTCACAGTGGTTAGCATTTCTGATTCACAGCACTTAGGCCATGAGATTGGTGCTGACTATAAGTATGATGTTAATATGTTCTCCTTATGTTTATGCTTGTGTTCTCCTACAGTCAAACCAACATACTGTACTAGTAGATTAACCTACTGTAATTGTGTGGTTTTGCAGTAAAGAATTTACACCTAGATTTATCATGCCTTGGACAGTCATACATTGCACGGTGATAAAGTGCCAACCAATCAGCTCCTAATTGTCATTTTTTCAAAACATGACAGGAGCTGATTGGTTGGCACTTTATCACTGTGCAATTTATCACTCTCCAAGGCTTGATAAATCTGGGCCATAAACTGAAGCATGGTGCTGCAGCTAAAAAGGGGCTTATTTAAAATTAAGCAAACACATAACTTTATGAACATGTTTTGGCTTCTGACTACTTACAATTGAAGGAAGGGAAGGTTCAGGCTAGCGAAGGCAGAGAACAGTGAGTGCAGACATAAATGCATACACAGATATCTCTGTAAGGCAATCACTTACGAGGCAAAATGTTTTTTTTTTTTTTAAAGAGGTAATCACGTACAAGGTAAAACCTTGCATTGTAAGTGAATGCCCCTTTACAAAAAAGTCAGAGTTCGGCCGGCTTCCCGCCGGGCTGTCGAACTCGGGCATCATTACATCCGGACTCTGGTGTCAACCTATTGACTTTGGACCAATACATTGTTGATCTATCGACCGGATACCCATCATCATCGCATACAGAAATTGTCACCAGACCTCCAGCACACACCTCCTGACAGAGATATCTGTGTATGCATTTATGTCTGCACTCACTGCTCTCTGCCTTCGCTAGCCAGAACCTCCCCTTCCTTCAATTGTAAGTAGTCAGAAGCCAAAAAATGTTCATAAAGTTACGTGTGCACATGTGCAGTGTTACAAGGTGTTTGCTTCATTTTAAATAATCCCCTTTTTATCTGTAGCACCATGTCATTACATCCGGCCCCATATGTATGACATGCATCAGACCGACAGGTACAAAAGGTCAACAGTTGAAAGGTCAGCAGTGCTTAAGGCCAACAAGTTCAAAAAGTTAACATGACAGTGGTCAACACACAAATGGTCGACAAGTGTTTTGGGGGTTTTTCACGTTTTTCCAACATTTGTTTAATTTACCATGCACGTGTGCATCTACTAGTAACCCATGGCTCATGAAGCCATCTTGCCTGATGCATGGTAAGTGAAGAAAGTCCTCAAGGGTACACATTTGTACTGATGATGCTCACATAACATGGAGTATCAAGATTTGGTCTAAAAAAATTAAAATAAAAACACTTGTGTCTACTATTTTTGTTTCGACCTTTGTCATGTCATCCTGTTCACCCTGTTGACATTTTGTTCCTGTCAACCTTTCATCTGTTGACCTTTTGTACCTGTTGACCTAATGCATTTCTACCATATGCTGTCAACCTATTTTGACTGTCTACATAGACATTGTAGATCTATTATACCACACCCATGATAATGAATATCAGCAGCAGTACAGTATGTAGCCTCTACTCTTTGTCTGTTTGCAGATTGAAATCCAGCAAACAGTATGTCAACATGTCATGCATTTGTGTCAGGGGCAGATTGGCCATAGGGTTCACCAGGAACATTCCTGGTAGGCCGAAGAGTCTGTGGGGCCTGTTTTGTGTGTTGTCATGTGTCCCCACCCCCCACATAACAGGCAGCCCACCACACTCGGTACACTGAATTGTCCCCATTCATTCTGATATTCCATCTCTGCAGTACAGCAACTCTGCCATCCAGTGATGCTGCCATGGCTACATAGTATGTTATACCTCTTGTGCTGCTCATGTCGGGCCAATTCTACAAAATTTCTATAGGGCCACTTCTAGATCCCAATACACCCCTGGTCTCAGACACAACTGCAGCAAAAGACACACGGAAGGCCCAATTGTGTACAATCAGTCTCTATAAGTAGGGATCCTGCTTTCCTCAACAGACCCCACCCTCTCATCAGACCGCACCTCCATTAGGGCTGCTTCCATAAATTTATCGGGCGGGTTTTCCATCCCAATCTGCCCCTGATTAGTGTTAAGGTTATATTACAGCAATTAATTACACTAATTATTATCTATCTCTTAGCAACTTCCATTCAGTTTTTAAAGGGATAAATAACCGATGCAAAGGTAATTTATATACATATATTAGAGATGTGTGGGTTCGGTTCACTGAAAACCGAACCCAACTGAATTTGCCATTTCCGAGCCTGGGCTCAGGTTTTCCCGCTGTGCTCAATTTTGAAACGTCATCTTCCCAACATTGGATCTAGCATGTTTGGATTCTATAGATAAATCCTAAAAACAGATAGGATAACGCCATTTATGACTCTTCTTGTTTGCCGTTTCTTGCGTGCATCTTGATGAGCTCCTAAATTATTAAGCAATTCCTGTAAAGTGCTTCATAGTACTGTATGTAGGTATTATATAAAAGAGATATACATTAAGAATGATAAAAGTAACAGACTTGCACTGTACAGTAAATACTGGCTGCTTCTAAGCATGTAGTCTACAAATGCTGGGCAGCAGTATCTTTGCTCTTTAATTTAGATTTCAGTTTGACACGCCCCTCCCAAATCTAAGTCTCCCTGCACATTTTAAACTCTACTGTATATGGGGCTTTGTAGCCGAAGACCAATCAGAATCCCCATGCTAACCCATGTCCACCATTGAAAGTGGGTGTCAGAACTGTACCTTGGATCAAAGAAGAAGGTTGCCTGGTTTGATGAATCCAGGGGCAGATTGGCCATAGTGTTCACAGTGATGATTCCCGGTGGGCTGATGTGCATGTGGGGCCTGTCTTGTCTGTGATGGCTGGTGCTGCCACCATGGTTACACAGTATACCTCTGGTGCTGCCCATGTGATGCTACTTTCTTTTGCACATTGTGGACAACTAGGTATATGTGTGTTTTTGACCCAGGGAAATGATGAGACCAGGATGCACAGTGGGGAGAAAAGAAGATAGTGGAGGAAGTGTAGTGCTTTAGGTCATATGTATGTTAATTTAATTATTACCACCTACAGTATCTAAACACCATTGTGGACCAGTTGCAATCCTTTTATGGCAAGGGCATTCTCCAATGAAAGTGGTTTCTTTATGTTGGATAATATGCCACTCTCATTGTATACCCTCAAACATTTTAATCTCTAGGACCATGTAGTCCTCAATCCGTCCCTGGCAGGTATTGTTCAAAAATGGTAAGAGGAACATTTCAAAGAGTTCAAGCTTTCGCCCTGGCCTCTAAATTCACAAGATCTTAATCTAGTAGAACTTCTGTGGTACTGTATGTGTTGCAACAACAAAACTGATCTGCAGTGGCAGCACCTCACAATTTACAGGGGTTAAAGGATCTGCTGCATCTTGGTAACAGATGCCACTGCACAAATACAAAGATCTTGTAGAGTCCATGCCTCAGCAACAACAGCAAATTAGGCTGGTGTTCATAATGTTTTGGCTCATTAGTAAATAGCCAAGCAACTTCCACTTGTCTACTATTATATTACATTACTTTCCTATTAAGTTTGTATAACTTTCTCTCGTTATTTCCACAGCTGCTGTCTAAAGGTGGAATCAATTCTTACAAAGAACATAAATTAAACCTTAAAGAGCACGTAAATAACCCAAGTGAGTATAATAATCATATAAACACATCATAAATATTGCAGTGCAGTATATTGTATTCTATAGAGCGTTACATAAGACTTAATTTCTCCGTGTCTTTATACCCAGAGTGAAGCAATTTGTAATGGTGAATGTAAAATGAGTAGTCCATGACTGACTGATTATGCAGGTTACTGGTTAGAACAAATCACCACTCAATGGGCCTAATTCATATTATGCAATGGGCGACTATCGCGCAGGAGAGCACTTATCGGCAGACTGCAAATGTGCTGTGATCGCACTGCACATGCGCAAAGGTGCCGCTGCGATCCCGCTCACAATGAGGATTCTATCGCAGAGTGATTTTCAGGAAGTGGCCGTTTGGAGGTGGTAACAGGGAGCTAATGGGGAATGGATGGGAAAACGCAGACATGTCAAGGCCGTTTTCAGGTGTGTATCTGCCGTCAGCTGCGTACAAAAATCATGGTGCCTATGCCGCTACTGCCCTGGCCAATCTGCATTTCGGATACAGCTAATCCCAAACCTCCTTGGGGGGTCCCTGGCAGTGACGTGCGGTGAGGTCAGTGGCTGGGGAGGCACACATGGGATGCGTCTAGTCGGCTGTACATGCAGCTCAATCTGGGTATGTCGCTAGGGATTCCATGCTGCCAAACACATCATAGCCCTGCTCCTCTCTATGCCGCCGCAAGTGTGTGAGTGAGCTCACCAGGTACACACATCGTTTAGTGTGTTCCCGGCTTAATACTAGACTGCAGCCTAACCCTAATTGCAGCCTAATACTAACCCTAACCTAACTTCAGCCTAATCCTAAACCCACCCTAACTGCAGCCTAACCCCAGGGCTGCAACTGGGGGGCACATGACCCATGTGCCAGATTTGACAGGACATAGGGGTCAGATGCAGTGGCAAAGTAATGTGTGTGTCACACCAGACCAAATTGTTGCCTTGCCCCAGGGGTGGCATTCAGTATGCCGGCTGTTGGGATCCCAGCGCGCAGTACACCAGCGCAGGAATCCCGACAGCTGGAGGGAGAATAAATAGCGTGGTGCGCAGAGCGTGCCACCGTGCCTGCAGACCACGCCACCATGCCCGCAGCATGGCGAGCGCAGCGAACCTGCAAGGGACTCATTTGCGCTTGCCCCGCTGCCGGCATGCCATCGGTCGGGATCCTGGCGCCGGCAACACATGCTACATCCTGCCCCAGGCCACCAAAATCTTAGTTTCGGCCTTACTAACCCTAACTGCAGTCTAACCCTAAACACTGCTGATGAAGGGGGGGTGTTTGGAGATGTGAGGGAGAGCAGTACCTGCGTGGGGGATGGGGTGCCACGGATGGGAGGGGTCTGAATGTCACAGATGGGAGCAGTGGCGGAACTAGCGAGCGGTGGGCCCATGTGCGACAAAATGGCTTGGGCCCCCCCCCCCCCACATCCCATCCCAGTCCACCCCCTCACCCCTGGAGAGGATCTGGTGAGAGGGACCTGCTCAGGGAAGTGGATACCTAGCAACAGTGCCGTAACTAGACATTTTAGCACTGTGTGCAAGAAACGGCATCAGAGCCCCACCCCTGCATGGAAAACAGGGGCAGTGCGCGCCGTAGGCGCACGCAAAAATACATAGTGGCGTGGCTTCGTGGGGAAGGGGTGTGGCCACAAAATAATACCAATTCATAAAACGGTGCACAGTAGTCTCCATTATTCAAATTACGCCGCACAGTAGCACCACTACACCAGGTAGACCCTTTTACACCTTACGGCGGACAGATTCCTCTTTTTACACATTATAGCAGACAGCGTCCCTTTTTTACACATTACGGCAGACAGCGTCCCCCTTTTTTACACATAACGGCATACAGCGTGCCCTTTTTACACATTACGGCAGACAGCGTCCCCCTTTTTTACACATAACGGCAGACAGCGTGCCCTTTTTACACATAGCAGCAGACAGCGTGCCCTTTTTACACATAACGGCAGACAGCGTGCCCTTGTTACACATTACGGCAGACAGCGTGCCCTTGTTACACATTACGGCAGACAGCGTGCCCTTGTTACACATTACGGCAGACAGCGTGCCTTTGTTACACATAATGGAGGACAGCGTGCCCTTTTTACACATTACGGCAGACAGCGTGCCCTTGTTACACATTACAGCAAACAGCGTGCCCTTGTTACACATTACGGCAGACAGCGTGCCCTTGTTACACATTACGGCAGACAGCGTGCCCTTGTTACACATTACGGCAGACAGCGTGCCCTTGTTACACATTACGGCAGTCAGCGTGCCCTTGTTACACATTACGGCAGACAGCGTGCCCTTGTTACACATTACGGCAGACAGCATCCCCCTTTTTACACATTACGGCAGGCAGATTCCCCCTTTTTACACATTGCGGCAGGCAGATTCCCCCTTTTTACACATTACGGCAGGCAGATTCCCCCTTTTTACACATTACGGCAGGCAGATTCCCCCTTTTTACACATTACGGCAGGCAGATTCCCCCTTTTTACACATTACGGCAGGCAGATTCCCCCTTTTTACACATTGCGGCAAGAAGATTCCCCATTTTTACACATTGCGGCAGGCAGATTCCCCCTTTTTACACATTGCGGCAGGCAGATTCCCCCTTTTTACACATTGCGGCAGGCAGATTCCCCCTTTTTACACATTACGGCAGGCAGATTCCCCCTTTTTACACATTGCGGCAGGCAGATTCCCCATTTTTACACATTGCGGCAAGCAGATTCCCCCTTTTCACACATTGCGGCAGGCAGATTCCCCCTTTTTACACATTGCGGCAGGCAGATTCCCCCTTTTTACACATTGCGGCAAGAAGATTCCCCATTTTTACACATTGCGGCAAGCAGATTCCCCCTTTTTACACATTGCGGCAGGCAGATTCCCCCTTTTTACACATTGCGGCAGGCAGATTCCCCCTTTTTACACATTGCGGCAGACAGATTCCCCCTTTTTACACATTACGGCAGGCAGATTCCCCCTTTTTACACATTGCGGCAGGCAGATTCCCCCTTTTTACACATTGCGGCAAGCAGATTCCCCATTTTTACACATTGCGGCAAGCAGATTCCCCCTTTTTACACATTGCGGCAGGCAGATTCCCCGTTTTTACACATTGCGGCAGGCAGATTCCCCCTTTTTGCACATTGCGGCAAGCAGATTCCCCCTTTTTACACATTGCGGCAAGCAGATTCCCCCTTTTTACACATTGTGGCAGACAGTCCCCATTTTTAAACATTGCGGCAGGCAGATTCCCCCTTTTTACACATTGCGGCAAGCAGATTCCCCCTTTTTACACATTGTGGCAGACAGTCCCCCTTTTTTGAAGAAAGAAAGAAAGAAAGAAAGAAAGAAAGAAAGAAAGAAAGAAAGAAAGAAAGAAAGAAAGAAAGAAAGAAAGAAAGAAAGAAAGAAAAAAGAATTATACTTACCCTCTCCGCTGGCTCAGGCTCCTCGGTGCAGCTTGACGATTCCCGGGCAGGAGAGAAGGAGGAGGAGGGAGGTGGAGGAGGGAGCCGCAGCAGCGCTGCGTTATTGGTGGAGGCGCTGCTGCCCCTCTGCTTCACTATAGGTTGTTCTCGGAAGACAGCCTATAGTGAAGCAGAGGGGCAGCAGCAGCGCCTCAACCAGTAACAAAGCGCTGCTGCAGCTCCCTCCTCCACTTCCCTCCTCCTCCTTCCCCTGTACCGCTGCTCCTCTTCTCTCTGGGCGGCTGTGCGCTGTGGGCAGCGGCATGTAATGAGTCAGTTTGACTCATTACATGCTTTGGGCCCCTGGACAGAGGCGGGCCCCAGTGCAACGCACTCGTTGCACTGGCGGTAGTTCCGCCTCTGGATGGGAGGGATTTAATAGGTGAGAGAGCAGGAGAACGAACATGTGGGGAGTGCCACGGATGGGGCGCGGGTTGTAGCTGTGAGGAAAGATAAAGCAGGAGATCAATAGCTGTGTGGGGGAGGGGTGTGCTGCAGGGGGGGGGGGTTATTAGGAGCTGTGATGTGACAGAGCAGGAGAGAAAACATGTGTGGGGGAGGAGGGTGCTGCAGGGGGGGTTAGGAGCTGTAATGTGACAGCAGGAGAGAAAACCTGTGTGCGGGGAGGGGGTGTTCCAGGAGTGGGGGTGTTAGGAGCTGTGATGTGACAGGGCAGGAGAGAAAACCTGTGTGGGGGAGGAGGGTGCTGCAGGGGGGGGTTAGGAGATGTGACGTGACAGCAGGAGAGAAAACCTGTGTGGGGGAAGGGGGTGCTGCAGGAGGGGGGGGTGTTAGGAGCGCGAGCGGTGATGTGACAGAGCAGGAGAGAAAACCTGTGTGGGGGATTGGGGGGTCACGGGTGCCGCGAATGGGGGGAAGAGTTAGGAAGTGTGAGGTGTAGCAGGAGAGAGAACTTGAGAGAGAGAAAAGGGGAGCATGTGTTAGGGCTAGCTCAAAGAAACAGCCACTCACCACAGTCTGTCCATTGGAGCTGCTATAGAAGGTCTCTCACACCTTCCAGGATGCTGCGGATCTGCTGTATGTGCGCTGCTGTAGTTCTGTGAACTGAGACAGCACAGCAGCCTATTCTCACAGATTCAGAACCTCCTATTAACTGCAGGCCTGTCAGATAGAATACTGATGGCAGTGTGATCCAGCTGGCCAATCACATCTGCCCCATTTGATGTGTGCTGGAGACACAGCGCTGTCAATGAGGCAGATGTACAGGTGTCTCTTCTCCACATTTTTTTCAATGGCCTTTTTCTGCCCGTGGCTTGGCCTCGCCCCCCGCTTCAGCCAGTTTACTATAGACAGCGGGAGGCACCCACTATCACTGCCTCCCATTAATATTTGGCTGCAGTTTCACAGCAAAAATGATTAAAATAATGCATACCTCCCAACATTTGGAGGCTTTAAGGTGGGACTTCAGGTGGGGACGAAGATGTGCAGTGCCGAAAAGGGTGTGTGGCCTATTGGAAAAGGGGCATGGCTTTGCAAGAATGATGATATCGTGAGCCACGCCTCCAATTTCCATCATAGTGTGGCACGGCCAGTGCTCTGTGAGCTGCTGGCCATACCCCCAGTCCCTCTGACTCAATGGAACAGACGCTGTACACATGCGCACAGCGTCTATTCACCGCTGCTCTGCTCTGAACTGAGCAGAGCAGTGAGTGATCAGGTGCCTCCCAACTGCCCCCCACCATGGGACACTGTGGCCCGCAGGAGGGACAGACCCCAAAAAACGGGACTGTTCCGCAAAAATCGGGACAGTTGGGAGGTATGATAATATAAAGATATCTATGACACAGGATATGTGTTATAAATATCTTCTTTGTATTATTTTAATCATGACAGGGAGGGCACTGCCTCCCCTGACTGCACGTCCATGGTGAACACCACCAGCACTTTAGTCTCCGCGCCTCTGAACTGGGTCTAGGGCCTAATTCAGACCTGATCGCAGCAGCACATTTCTTCTTTAATGGGCAATACAATGTGCACTGCAGGGGGGGGGGGGGGGGGCAGCTATAACATGTGCAGAGAGAGTTAGATTTGGGTGGGTTATATTGTTTCTGGGCAGGGTACATATGGGCTGCTTTAGTTTTACACTGCAATTTAGATTTCGGTTGGAACACACCAAACCCAAATCTAACTCTCTCTGCACGTTATATCTGCCCCCCCTGCAGTGCACATGGGGGGTAATTCCAAGTTGATCGCAGCAGGACATTTTTTAGCAGTTGGGCAAAACCATGTGCACTGCAGGGGGGGCAGATATAACATTTGCAGAGAGAGTTAGATTTGGGTGGGTTATTTTGTTTCTGTGGCGGGTAAATACTGGCTGCTTTATTTTTACACAGCAGTTTAGATTGCAGATTGAACACACCCCACCCAAATCTAACTCTCTCTGCACATGTTAAATCTGCCTCTCCTGCAGTGCACATGGTTTTGCCCAACTGCTAACAGAATTCCTGCTGCGATCAACTTGGAATTACCCCCATGGTTTTGCCCATTAGAGAACAAATTTGCTGCTGCGATCAGGTCTGAATAAGGCCCTTAGTCAATTCCAGGTACAGGTAAAAATCCATCAAACTATCTGGTAATTGTGACACCCTGGGCCTGATTTATGTTTCTAAGTAAAGCAAAAAAAGCAAGCAACTGGGCAGAACCATGTTGCACTGCAGATGGGGCATATGTAACATGTGCAGAAAGTTTGATTTGGGTTCAAACTGTAATCTAAATTGCAGTGTAAATATAAATCTAACATTTGTGGGCTACATGCAAAAGCAGCCAGTATTTACCCTGCACAGAAAACATGTAAATGTATTTGCTCCCCTTGCATGGCAACATGGGCCCTCATTCCGAGTTGATCGCTCGTTATTTTTCATCGCATCGCAGTGAAATTTTGCTTAGTGCGCATGCGCAATAGTCGCACTGCGACTGCGCCAAGTAACTTTGCTATGAAGATAGTTTTTTTACTCACGGCTTTTTCTTCGCTCCGGCGATCGTAGTGTGATTGACAGGAAATGGGTGTTACTGGGCGGAAACACGGAGTTTTAGGGGCGTGTGGATGAAAACGCTACCGTTTCCGGAAAAAACGCAGGAGTGGCCGGAGAAACGGGGGAGTGTCTGAGCGAACGCTGGGTGTGTTTCTGACGTCAATCCAGGAACGACAAGCACTGAACTGATCGCACAGGCAGAGTAAGTGTGGAGCTACTCTAAAACTGCTAAGTAGTTTTTGATCGCAATAATGCGAATACATCGGTCGCAATTTTAGGATGCTAAGATACACTCCCAGTAGGCGTAGGCTTAGCGTGTGTAACTCTGCTAAATTCGCCTTGCGACCGATCAACTCGAAATGAGGGCCATGATTTGTTACAGACACAAAGTTACATGCTTTTTGTTTACAAACATGAAACAGGCCCACTGGCTGGTATCCACCTATACATAGGCTTACCATACCATCCATTTAAACAGGGGAGATTCTGGATTACACAGGTTCTGTGGCTGAATAAAACCATGTGAAATGCAGGCTTGAAGTTTGCCAGCCACAGCACATGTGTAAATAATTGGTATCCCAGTTTAAAGGGACAGTATAGTAAGCCTACCTACAGTATACAGCAGAGGTGGCCAGACTTTTGGAGTCGGTGATCTACTTTGAAAGCTAAAAAGCTTTTGTGATCTACCTAGGAGGAATAACAGCGTGCGCCGCAGGCGTGCGCGCAAAAAAAGGGGGTGTGACATAACAAAAAGTGGGCGTGGTATAACAAAAAGTGGGCGTGGTATAACAAAAAAAGGGACGTATCCATGCTGCACAGAGTGTAATGACTGCCTCACACGAAATAACACATTGGCCCCCACAGGTAAAAACCTCAAACACATATGCCCCCACAGTGCCAGATACACATGCCCCCACAGTGTCATGTGCCCACAGTGCCAGATATGCCCCCACAGTGCCAGATACAGATATGCCCCCACAGTGCCATGTGCCCACAGTGCCAGATATGCCCCCACAGTGCCAGATTACAGATATGCCCCCACAGTGCCAGATATGGCCCCACAGTGCCAGATATGCCCCCACAGTGCCATGTGCCCAGTGCCAGATATGCCCTCACAGTGCCATGTGCCCACAGTGCCAGATATGCCCCCACAGTGCCAGATACAGATATGCCCCCACAGTACCATGTGCCCACAGTGCCAGATATGCCCCCACAGCGCCAGATTACAGATATGCCCCCACAGTGCCATGTGCCCACAGTGCCAGATATGCCCCCACAGTGCCAGATTACAGATATGCCCTTACAGTGCCAGATATGCCCCCACAGTGCCATGTGCCCACAGTGCCAGATATGCCCTCACAGTGCCATGATCCCACAGTGCCAGATATGGCCCCACAGTGCCAGATATGCCCCCACAGTGCCATGTGCCCACAGTGCCAGATATGCCCTCACAGTGCCATGTGCCCACAGTGCCAGATATGCCCCCACAGTGCCAGATATGCCCACAGTGCCAGATATGCCCCCACAGTGCCAGATTACAGATATGCCCCCACAGTGCCATATGCCCACAGTGCCAGATATGCCCCCACAGCGCCAGATTACAGATATGCCCCCACAGTGCCATGTGCCCACAGTGCCAGATATGCCCCCACATTGCCAGATATGCCCCCACAGTGCTATGTGCCCGCAGAGCCAGATATGCCCCCAGTGCCACATATGACCCCACAGTGCCAGATATGCCCCACATTGCCAGATATGCCCACACTGAGCCATGTGCCCCCATAGTAGAGCTCACCGGAGTGGAGAGCGCAGCGCGCGCTTCTCCTGTCTGTCGCCCTGCTTCTCAGTCTAATCTCCGGCGGTGACGGCAGCGTGTATGGCTCAAATCAGGCGCCGGTCCGCGAGCTCTCATTGGCTAACGAACTGGCACCTGATTTGAGCTATACACTCGGCCGTCACTGCCACAGACCAGACTGAGGAGGCAGAGCGGCAGGCAGGAGAGGCGCGGCTTCGGGTGGCTGGGCGGCGGATCGCGATCGACTGGTCGCATGTCCGCGATCGACCAGTCGATCGCGATCGACTGTTTGGCCACCCCTGGTATACAGTATCTCATGGTAATTTATCAAGAAGAATGAAAGGCATGGCCGAACTGGCCATCTGGCACATGCCCGAATGGCTGATGGGCTGGTGGGCTAAACCAGTCCACAAAGAGCCAAGGAAGTCTGCGCTTAGCGCAGCTCCCGGCTCTCTGGTTTGTCCCCAGCTGCCACCGCCACTGCAAGGCGTGCCCCGTTGCTAAGCAATATGGGGGCGTACCACGAGTCCACACCCCCTGACTCGTGACACGCCCCCATTTGCAGTGTCCGCACGCCCTTTACATGGGGCGCGCACCCCTTTTCTCATGCACTTCGGCGCGCGTGCAAGGATGCCAGGGACGGACAGAGTCCTCAGTCTGGCCCATGTGAGAGGTTTCATCTGCAGCTCATTGTAGGAATCAGACATCCGTGAATTTGGGTCTTAGTGTTGAGAGGGAACTTTCCAATATATATTTTCCGTACCTCAAGTAAAAGACCCGTCCACCTCTCCAGGTGCTACATTGTTGCTACATAATCCATGTGTAATGCTTTGTGGTCTTCTAAAATAGCAATGGGGATTTTAATCTCGAGCAAGGTAATATTTCAAGTGAATTCTGTGCTTTCTGTTGTTAGTTTAGGTATATTGGCTTTTCAAAACATACGTATAAGCCTTCAGAAACGTCAACTCAAATTTGAACAGAGGACAAAACATCTTTTGAACTACTGCTTTATGTAATGCATTTGTGACAGGATCTTTGACTGCCACTATAACATTTCTCCTTTTTCCATGTTTAGAGTGGACATGGATGCTAAAAGTTAATAATTTCATTGCGCCATCTGTAATATCTACATCTGGCAAACTGTACTTCTGGCAGGAAACAGATAATGCTGGTGCACACTCTGCGGAGACTGCTAGTTATAACTATGATAAACTCTACAATTAACATCTAGTATGTATAAGTGAGGTTCTTAGCACATATTTGGCCAAAATGCATCCTGATTCACCATGTCAAGGATGGGTCCCTATCATCACTAATACCAACTCATTATATACAGTTTTCAAGGACCATAATAGTTCACATTCTATATATAGACAGCAATGCGGGAACCTTTGCTGATTCAAATAGCCTAAGGGAAGATTGGAGGGGTGCTTCAAGTGTACATTATATATACAAATATAAAGGAAAAAGGAGGGTGGGAGGCTTGGTCTGTACACCCTAATTTTAAACATTATAAGATGTGCTGCCTTACTGAGACTGGTAGTGCCATGGCGCAAAAAGAATACTGACAGTCAAATAATTATGATGAACAATTAGCATACAGTATAAATGAGGTTCTTAAGAACACAGGGTTGGCAGCTTATAGGAGGTGGCGGACATGCTGACAATATGGCATTTCTTCTGAAGATATTCTCTCTGTACCAACAGTGTCTCAAGGGAGGTGCTGACCACACCCAGGTGTGTTCCTTTCAGGAGGTGGCACCAAAATGTTGGGTCCACCGTAGTGACAGTGAGCTAAGTGTTGCACTGTGACATTATCCTGCAGCGCCATGCTCCGGTCACTGGCAAGGAGCCGTCAGTGCAGGCACAGTCTCCGGTGGGGGAATCCAGCATCTCCAAGAATGCTGGGCATGCTCTTGGAGTGATATAAACGGGGGTTTCCTACAAGGCCGTGACTCCTCCCCATGAGGCCACGCCCCCTGGATTGAAACAAACACAGCCTTTTCCTGCAAAGCGATGTCCCCTTTCTGGGAGACTATTTATCGCTCTAGGTGTCACCGACAACGGTGCCACCATTGCTCCTCCCTCCCTTTTGCTGTGTTACAAAAGTATCAATCAGCAAATCTAATTATATATTCTACATTGCTCTTTGTAAGGAGATACACAATAAGCCTTAGACTTACCTCAGTGGGAATGCCTTCATTCCCCCAAACTCTTCTCTGCCTGCTAATACTTCTGATTCCCAGGAAAAGTGTATATTTTGGAACACAAACCTACAGTATATGCCATAGCTGAAATCTAGGACCATTTTCAGCAACTGAGAAACATGACGATAGTGAATGTTGGGTTGGATGCCAATTTTGCCTTTCATAAATGATTTCCTGTGTTTCTGGAAAACTGAGCACATTCTATGATATTAGGTTGTGTAATTTTATACCAATAAAGATGCTACGGAGGCTTGCTATGTGTCTCTGTAGCAGGGACGTGTGGTGAGGTAAATGGCTGAGGAGGCACTGGCTAGTACCAGAGCCAGATTTACACACATTATATGAGCCCAAGGGTTCATTTGGCATAATACACAGGTGCAGCAGTATATACTGCTGGAAATTTTATGAGTTTTGATCAAAGATGTGCGGAAAAGTTAGGCGGATGGGCACTGCCTCACCTGCCATAGACTTTTTACTCCAGAGTTTTGACTATAAAAATGATTTTAATAATACATAGATGATATTTATAATATATTCTTTGAATTTTTCATATGCTTCACATAGTAAAAACTCTAGCGTATACTGGAGTATGACTGGAAAGGCTCTGCCTCACCTGCCTCTACTCACCGCACATCACTGGTCTGTAGGTTCATTCAATTCAATTAGTATTGTGCTTGTCCACACCCATTCACTACATTTAAAGTTGCCCCATCTACAGTATATATGTGTTACATAATTACACAGCACATTTTCAACTCTCAGATGTCTACTATACTGTCAGCAATGCAGGATTGTGTCTGATTCATGTTCTTTACTTTGTTTCCAGCAATACATGGGACATTCCCCATAAATGTCCATGTAGATGCAAATTTGGCCCCTGTTTTCGTATTCTTCATTTTCACTGTATTGCCCAAAGGAGAAACAATTGCAAGTAAAGCACTATACACAGTTTCAGACTGTTCCAAGAACAAGGTGAGTACATAAACATAGACAATAACAGAATGCTTCATAGAGTTGGCAAATGTGCATGAAAGAGGAAAGCTGTTGAATTAATTTACAATGATACTATTATAATATATTTATATGGTTCCACAATGGGTATGCACTGCTTTACATGGTACATAAACATAAGTAGTGCAAACAAAACAAGAAAAAAAGTGCAAAAAACCTACAGTACGAAACATTGCATAACATGGGATACAAGCAGAGACTGCTAACCCGGGTTCCCAGATGTTTTTGAGACTCAAAAATATCCGGTATTATAGTTACTAAATCCCTGGTATTACAGGATTCAAATCCCACTGTAGAGTGGGCTTGGGGCAGTAGGTGAATACTTACCTTCCAGGTCCCAGTCGCATTTACCAGAACCAGGGAGGGGAGAGGAGGGAGAGGGACGCCATAGAGGGATAATGGAGAAGGATAGCAGGAGGAGAAGAGAAAGGATAGCAGGGGGGAAGGATAGCATATAGGACAGGAGGGGGAATAGATGTCAGAAAAGACAGGATGGTTGATGGTTGGCAGAGAGGACATGAGGTGAAGATGGATGTTAAAGAGGACAGAATGGGGAGATGTGTAGCTGACAAGACTGGAGGGGGAATTGGATAGCAGAGAGGACAGGAGGGGAGATAAATGGCAGGGAGGACAAGAGGGAGGAGATGGATGGCAGGGAGGACAAGAAAAGTAGATGATTGGCAGAGGGGACAGGAAGGGTAGATGGATGGCAGAGAGGACAAGAGTGGGGAGATACAGTAGATGTAGGGGGAACAAGAAGGAGACATAAATGGCAGAGAGTACAGGAGGGAGACCAGAATGTACAGAGGAGAGGAGAGTGAAATGGCTGGCAGAGAGTATAAAATGAGGAGATGATTGGCAGAGAGGACAGAATGGGGAGATAGATGTCCGAGAGGACAGGAGGGGGAGATGGATGGTAGAGAAGATAGGAAAGGTAGATGGTTGGTAGAGAGAACAGGAGGGGGATATGGATGGTAGGGAGGACAAGAGGGGGGAGATGGATTGCAGATAGGACAGGAAAGGTAGATGGTTAGCAGAGAGAACAGGACGGGGTGATGGATGGCAGGGAGAACAAGATGGGGGAGATGGATGGCAGAGAGGACAGGAAGGCTAGATGGTTGGTAGAGAGGACAAGAGTGGGGAGATAGATGCAGAGAGAACAGCAAGGAGACGTGGATGGCAGAGAGTCCAGGAGGGAGACCTGAATGCAAAGAGGACAGGATGGTGAGATGACTGGCAGAGAGTACAGGATGGGGCGATGGTTGGAAGAGAAGACAGAATGGGGAGATAGATGTCAGAGGACAGGATGGTAAGATGCTTAACAGAGAGGACAGGAGAAGGGTGTGGATGGTATAGAGGACAGAATGGGAAGATGTATAACTGAAAGGACTGGAGGGGGGAGATGGATGGCAGAGAGGACTGGAGGGGGGGTGGATGGCAGGGAGTACAGGGGGAGTAGATGAATGGCAGAGAGGACAGCATGTAAAAGTGGGTATCAGAAAGGACAGGAGGGGGAGATGGTTGGCAAAAAGGATAAAATGGGGAGATGTCGGAGAGGAAGGGAGGGGGAGATGGATGGTAGAGAGTACAGGAAGGGGAAATGGATGGCAGAGAGTACAGGATGGGGAAATGGTTGGCAGAGAGGACAACAGGTGAAGATTGATATCAGAAAGGAAAGGAGGGGGAGATGGATGGCAGAGAGGATTGAAGGTGGCAAGATGTGTAGCATGGTTGGCAAAAAGGATAAAATGGGGAGATGTCAGAGAGAAAGGGAGGGGGAGATGGATGGTAGAGAGTACAGGAGGGGGAAATGGATGTCAGGGAGGACAGGATGGTGAGATGGTTGGTAGAGAGGACAAGAGGTGAAGATGGATGTTATAGAGGACAGAATGAGGAGATATATACAGTAGCTGGAAGGACTGAAGAGGGAAGATGGGTGGCAGAGAGGACAGGAGGGGAGACGGGGTGTGGCAGGAAGGACAGGAGGGAGAAGATGAATGGCAGAAAGAACAGAAGGGGGAAGATGTATAGCAGAGAGGACAAGAGGGGGGTGATGGATGGCAGAGAGGACAGGAAAGGTAGATGGTTGGCAAAGAAGACAAGAGTGGGGAGATATATGGCAGAGAGAAAAGGAGGGAGAGAAACATGGCAGAGAGTACAGGAGGGAGACGTGAATGGCAGAGAGGACAGAGTGGTTATATGGATGGCAGAGAGTCCAGGGTGGGGAGATGGTTGGCAAAAAGGATAAAATGGGGAGATATCAGAGAGGAAGGGAGGGGGAGATGGATGGTAGAGAGTACTGGAGGGGGAAATGGATGACAGAGAGAACAGGATGGGGAGATGGTTGGCAGAGAGGACAGCAGGTGAAGATTGATATCAGAAAGGAAAGTAGGGGGAGATGGATGGCAGAGAGGATTGAATGGGGAGGGATCGATGGCAGAGAGGACAGGATGGAGGAAATGGATGGTAGACAGAAAAGGAGAGGGAGATGGATGGCAGAGAGAACAGATGAGGAGATGGATGGCAGAGAGGACAGGAAGGGTGAGACGGATAGTAGAGAGGACAGAAGGGGTTATGCTGCCCATACACTTGTTGATGCCCCGCGACGCGACATTGCGGGGCATCGCACCGGCAGTTCAGGTGCGATGAAATCGCACCTGAACTGCCAAAGTGATTACCATGCGAGCATGCGATAGATCGCATGGTAATCACATGATGGGCATGTCACCGCCGAGTGGGAGCGGCTTCTGGCCGCTCCCGGCGGGTGCCCATCGCACATCGCAGTGCGATATAACTCATGTGGTTTTAAAACCACATGCGATCGCACTGCAATGCGAGAAATATTAAGTGCAGCACATAATATCTTGAGACGTGATATTCGAGCGGCGTGCCCGCACATCGCGTCTCAAGGTACCTAAAATGTGCAGACAATCCTTCGATTTCTCTCACAGATGTGGTCGAAATCGAAGGATAGCACCGATTATCTCATAAGTGTATGGGCACCATTAGATGGATAGCAGGGAAGACAGGGGTAATGAAAAAAGAAAAATACATTTAATAATATAATGCATTTATTACTCCTTTTTTCCTTAATCCCAATCCCAAAATTAATTTCATGATCCAGACATTGGAGCCCGGATGTTTATGAGTACCTCCAAAATATGGGAGACTGTTACTTATTTTCTATTAATTGTCTATTACATAATTTTGTAAATAAAACCATCCATCTTCTGACTAACCTCTACAATCGAACCCACCCACCCTCCTGGATGGTTTTATTTTGTAAATAAAACCATCCATCTTCTGACTAACCTCTACAATCGTACCCACCCACCCTCCTGGTCACAAATTCATTCTGTAGGATTGATGGCTCAAAACTTCTGGGGCCCAAATTACTGATATGATGAGATCCTTTTATGACTCTCTTTACTCCTCTCTTAAACCACCTTTCTCTATCCCCTCTGCATCTAACTCCTCCACACATCCTCCTGCTGATTTCTATGCTCCCTCCTTTTGGGATTCCTTACCCTTCCGAGATGTTCCCCCTGCCACAGGGGGTGATTCAGACTTGATCGCTGCTGTCCGTTTTCGCACAGTGGGGGATCAGTGTTAAGCTGCACATGCATATGCACCGAAAAGCGCACGCGCGTTGGCAAACAATAGGAATTGCCAATCAGCGACAAGCTGGTGCAAAAATTCTAATCGCACAGCCATTCGTAAGCTAATTGGCATGAGAAGGCCATTTTCTGACCGTTTTCTGGGAGTGGCAGGAAAAACGCAGGCGTGCCCAAGCGTTTTCGGGGAGGGTGTGTATCGTCAGCTCCGGACCCGATCAGCCTGTTCTGATCACACTGTAGGAGTAAGTCCTAGGCTGCGCAGAGACTGCACACACTGGTAAAAACCATTCACTGGTGAGTGAGGTGAATTGCAGCTGTCCGCTGACTAAGGGATTTTTATCTGCTCAGCATACACATGTGATTGCACACTTGCAGGGTGAGTATACACTCCCCTTGGGAGGTGACTATCTGATCGCAGGACAATTTTAACAGTCTAGCGATCAGGTCTGAATCACCCCCAAAGTCCTTACTAGATCCAATCTCATTGGAAGAGGTTAGTAAAGTCATTAAGCAGTTAAAATCAGCCAAAGCACCCGGCCCTGATCGTCTGAGTGGTGACTTCAACAAAATCCTCTATCCAAAGATAGGGGACTCTAAATTACTGCATTTACAGTAATGCGTTACTCTCATGTCAATCACTCCCACTTTATTTCAGTTTGGCTGTCTTGAAGCGTTTTCCTAAACCTGGTAAAGATTTATCCTCCCTTGGCTCTTATCGCCCTATTTCCTTATTAAACCAGGATTACAAATTGTTGACGAAGATCCTTGCAGACAGGCTGAATGTGATTTTCTCTCACATCATCCACTCAAACCAGACAGCCTTCATCTGGGGCTACCATTCATTAGTTAATGTTTGAAGAGTCCTCTCGGCTATTCCATCTTCACAGGCTTTGTTATGTTCAACGTACTTGGAACCCAAGAGATTGGGTGGCAATAGAAGAGTTCCGAGTACGGATACGTGAAGCTGCGGTAGAACTGAGATACGCAGCTACCACTAACAAAAATCCCTGACTCCGTTGTCCTTCCCAGTGGTCGATTAACACCTGCAAGACAATGGTTTCTTGTGCCCATGGCAGCCGCGTTTGAATGGGCGAATTAAATCCACCAAGACTCCGATGCCCCCCGGTCTTAATAGGTGACAAGGCGTTAACCGAGACAGAGAAGGACAAGGGGAAAACTAACTAAGATTGACACGACTAAAACAGAGAAGGATACAAAAAATAACAAAGTAGTTTATGTGCGGCGCAGCCGCCTGGAACAACAGCAAATCAAGTAATGCAACCTAACTGCCAAATATGAACCCATCGAAATAAGGCGAGGACAGCAATGCGGAAACCTCCGGAAAACACAACCAAAAATAGATAAAGACATTACGTCTTCAGCCATAAAGTGCGGCAGAGCCGCTACTCACGACACCATGACAGGTGTGCGCAGGAAACGACCGGGACCCAGAAGCTTCGGATACCAGACCACTTTACTGGAAGTCAACTCGGAGGACTGCAGGAAACTGGACACAGGACACTGGAGTACACAAGCTGGATGCAGGAACACACCAGAGGCAGGAAGACAGGCTCCACAGGAAGCTGCTAACAGGGACCAGGAACTGCTGACAGGGACCAGGAACAAGCTTGCAGGAAGCTAATCAAGAACTGGAACATACAGGGTCAATAACAAACTTCTATCACCGGCGCTGGACTGCAGGGCTAGCTGGGCAATTAGGGAAGCACGCCCCAATCAGGATGGCTGGAAGCCAGGCACAAGGTAATGGCCAAAATACTGGCAGGTGAGGCTACAAAGACAAGAGCCAGACTGCAGTACACAGACTCCCCACATAATGACTAAATTATCTGACAGGTGAGGCTTAACACATAGAAAATAGGCTGCAGTTACACAGACTCACCACAGGCAGCCAACAAGAGTCTTCTAAACAAGTACAATAGAAATCCTGGCATGCAAACAGAAATATAACATAAAATTCATGAACAGAAAGCAAACAGGAATGAACCACTGCTTGTGGTTCATAACAGGCTTCTGAAAACTCACTCACTAGCCTTATATTATAATTACAGATGAGCGGGTTCGGATGTCCGAGATCCGAACCCCCCGGACTTCAGGATCCGAGCCCAGAACCGAGTCCGGCTCGGGACTTCCCGCCAGACTCGGATCCCAGAATGAGGGAAAACATCATCATCCTGCTGTCGGATTCGTGCAGGTTTTGGATTCCATACAAGGAGTCGCGTGTCACCACCATTTTCACTCCGGACTTGGAGAGTGAGGGGACAGACATCTGTCTCTCTGTGGGTGGTGGCATCGGGTGGGGTCAGTGTGTGCTATTTAGGGGTGGTGTCCTGTGCTGTTAGGGGTGCTGTAGAGGCTTGCTGTCCAGGGGTGTGCTGTGCTGTTTGGGGTGCTGTACTGGGGTGTTGCTGTCCTGTGCTGTACAGGGGTGCTTTCCTGGCATGTCCTGTGCTTTTAGGGGTACTGTACAGGGGTGTTGCTGTCATGTGATGTACAGGGGCACTGTTCTGTGTGCTATAAAAAATACAGGGGTGTTGTAAAAATGCAAGGGTACTGTGAAAATAAGGGGTGCCGTGAAATTAAGGGTTGCTGTGAAAACACAGGGTTGCTTTGTCCCTGTCCTGTATGCTGTAAAAATACAGGGGTGTTGTAAAAATAAAAGAACATACGCCCTAGCCTGTATGCTGTAAAAATACAGGGGTGTTGTTAAAATACAGGGGTGCTGTGTAAATACAGGGGTGCTGTGTCCCTGTCCTGTATGCTGTAAAAATACAGGGGTGTTGTAAAAATAAAGGAACACTGGCCCTTTCCTGTATGCTGTAAAAATACTGGGGCGCTGTGAAAATACAGGGGTGCTGTGTCCCTGTCCTGAATGCTGTAAAATACAGGGGTGTTGTAAAAATAAAGGAACACTGGCCCTGTACTGTATGCTGTAAAAAACAGGGGTGCTGTGAAAATACAGGGGTGCTGTGTCCCTGTCCTGTATGCTGTAAAAATACAGGGGTGTTGTTAAAATAAAGGAACACTAGCCCTTTCCTGTATGCTGTAAAAATACAGGGGTGCTGTAAATATAAAGGGGCACTGTTCTGTGTGCTGTAATAATAAAGGGGCACTGTCCTGTGAAATGGGGAACAAAAATTTGGAGGAAAAAATAGTGAAAGATCAGGAACCACTTCCAGTTCCTAGTACTAGTTCTGAAGCTGGTGCTTCCACCAGTCATGATATTGATGATGCAATTACATCAATGTCATCTGCTAAGGCTGATGCCCAATGTCATAGAGGGCATGTGAAATCCAAGAAGCAAAAATTATTAACAAGAAAAAGAAAAAAAAAGAAATTATCTGATCTCATGGTCATTACATTACGGTACTAACCGTTTAAGATCTAGCCGTACTGAGGCTTCAACGCACGGCTGTGGTGAGCAACAATCATTGGCGGTAGGGAGAGAAAGGGGATACTAGCTGCTGTGCGGAAGGCACATTGTGAACATTTGCAGTTTCTACCAAAGCATATTGTTCTGGCTTGTGGATACAAAGTAACAACATATATAATTTCAAAAATAACCAGCTCTTCACCTAGGAGTTACAGAAATAGCGCCTTGTGTGCTTAAAGAATATCCATTATTGGAGCTCCAGCGGTATGTGGTTATCTGGACGGTAATAGTCACGGTTTCTGGACTTTTTTTGCACTGCAGATTTGGTGTGTTTTAAAGTTATATTATGCTATGCATTATTAAGAAAATTGATTATTAAATAAATAAAGAATATCTACAATTTTTAATCAAATACATATATGCGCTTCCTTGTAATATATATTTTTATATGGTATACGTTTTTAGACCTATGGAGACAGTTGTTGGCCATGTGATGAAAAAGCCCATTGTCATGCCCAGGCTAAATACCCCAAAATCCACCTCTTCGCTGTGGAATTATTTCTCTGTGAGGATATAAATTATGAAGGGGGTGAGGAATCAGATGATGAGGATGACATCTTGCCTCTGTAGAGCCAGTTTGTGCAAGGAGAGATTAATTGCTTCTTTTTTTGTGGGGGAACAAACAAACCAATAATTTCAGACAAAGTCGTGTGGCAGACCCTGTCGCTGAAATGACTGGTTTGTTAAAGTGTGCATGTCCGGTTTATACAATATATGGGTGGGTGGTGAGGGTCCAAGGACAATTCCATCTTGCACGTCTTTTCTTTGTCTGCCACATCATTCCAGGGGTGTTGCCCTATATGGGGTGCGGCCCCTCTGGCCTTTCAGTCATGGGGTGCTGCCCCACTGCCGTTTAAGTTCAGGGGTGCTGCTACCTGTCTGCTGTGCTTTGTTATTCTCCAGGGGTGTTGCCTATCTGCTGTATAAGTCCAGGGGTGCTGCCTATCTGCTGTATAAGTCCAGAGGCACTGCCGTACAATTCCAGGGGTGCCTTGTCTGAACCCCCTAATCTCTAGTAGATATATCTTCTAGTGTGCACTGTGTACCCAGCATTAGAGAGAGCTTCTTCTCATCTATTTCATGTTAGGGACTCAAATTATTGGCTCCAATTAGTCAACCTTAATTTTGATTTATTAATTTTCCACATTTTGGGATTATTTACAAGATGCACATGTGTTGAACAGGGTTCTTTTATTTTATTTTGTAAATGTTTTCTCCTTAATAATTGTACAATGTAAGGGCTGCGTTGGGTTATCGCAAGAACTTGTGGTGTTAGAAGAACAGAGTTTCAGTGATCTTGCATTACATCAGCTTTCCATTGCACTGCAGCACTAGATGGGCCAGGAGCTCCTGTGAGGCACAAACAGTAACTGAATAAGGGCCCAGTACGGAGTCTCATGGTGGCTTACAGCCAGGAAGATGTCTGGCTTCACAGGCTGAGTAATGCTGGTGGCACAGAGGTTTGCACTGCTTCCTCCCACAGTCCTACTTGTAATATGAAATGAGTTTGGACTAGAGTGGTAAGCTCCACTAGGACAGGGGCTCAATAACAAAAAAATCACTGCACAGTCCTGCTTAGTACTGTACGGAACCCACACAAACTCAACTTTCCTGATTTGGGGCTCCTGTGGGGGCTCAGGAGGGGCTGCTAAAAAATCTAAGGGGCTTCTTTATTTAAAAATAAAATATGAATAAAATAAACAAGACACACAGGTATGCTCACATGAGTGTAACTGGGGCACACAGGTATGCTCATATGCATGTAACTGGGAGCTGTGCAAAACAAAAATAAGGCATCTGCCACAAAATATGTAAATAAAAATGCAGTTAAAAAATGGGAAAAAAAGAAACCCACAGGATTTTCCAAAAATCAGTGATTCCTCTTCTCACAGTCATACTGTAGTTGCTGTATCCAAAAATGTATATTAGCACGCTGGACTTCTGCCTCCTCTCCTATAATTACTGAAGTCAAACAAAAACTGCTGTAACTTTTGTATTTTGATAGATGTGCCACCTTGGCGATTGTGGAGATTGGGATTGAGAGCTATTATAGAAAATGGGGTCCTTTTATAGAACATCTTAATAAACCAACCCAGTCTCACATTATGTGTCTAGATATGACTACCGGAAGGTTTTTATTCCACAGCCTACTCTTAGAACCTTCATACTGATATAACCACGCATGTTTTATTATTTCTTTTCATCTGACATTACTCGTAGCTTTACTTTGTGCTGAGTCATCACTCCTTCTCGCACGCACGCAGATACACACACACACACACACACACACACACACACTCACACACACACACACACACTCCTTCTGTGCCTCCTTTCCCCTTGTCTCGTGCTTAGTTCAGCCTCCCTTGCTTTTTTATATGGAATGTACTGTAGATGTATGTTCGTGTCAATTGATTTGTTATGCTATGCTCAGGAGTGGTACAAGGTCTCTCTGCACCCTAGGCAAACCTTCAGCCTAGCGCCCCCTAACCCGCAAACCCTGCAATTTTTTTTTACTTTGTTCACAGTATACTTTCAATTTAAAAGTCCTTGAGTGCCATCTATACTTTATATACTGTATAATACTGTATAAATGGCCTGGTGGGAATATTTTATGGGGGTTGGGTACGGGATGCCGGTGGTCAGAATACCGACAGCGGCATCCTGACCACCACAATATCGACATTTTGAATGAAATTTATTAAACTTACCCCTTTCCCTTACCCTAACCCTCCCTCCCCGCAGCCTAACCCTAACCCTCCCTAGCATACTAACATTCAGGATGCTGGCTGTCGGGATTCCTGCGTCAGCATTCTGAACTTTGCACATTGTTTGTATGTGATGTATATTGCTGCACCTTCACATTCCCCTGGTTTTTACTTTCTTTTTTTTCAATCATGTAGTTTTTTTATTGAAAGGGAGAAACATACGGAACAGCAAGTGAGAAAATAACAGTGATACAATCGGTATTCCTGTGGCTAGGGAGCCAGTATTATAATATACACATCAAATTTCTCCAGAAGAAAGAAAAAAGACAGTAGAAGGATAAGACTTAATAATACAATAATGTTATATCTGGAGAATGAAAGTGGGAGTAGTAAGACAGATTTAGAGAAGAGAAAGACATAACATCAGGGAGAAACTCAAGCTCGTGATGTTACGAGCTAAAATTGAAGCAATAGGTATGTGGAAATGTAGAAAGGTCAAGAAAATGGGAAGAGGAGAATTGGAGAGAGAAATCAAGAGGTGGAGAAAGAAGAAGGAGAAGAAGAAGAAGAGGTCCTACTCTGGGTTGGGGGCCCATTAAGTATGGAGGAAATAAGGGGGTGGGGGAGAGAGGAGAAAAAAGTGGGGGGGAGGGGATTAGGGGGAGGGAAAAAAAGTTATAGATAGGAATTTGTGCTTAGTTCAATCCTGGGAGGGGATGGTCATGGTATCGGTACCAGGGAAGCCAGATGGCGTGGAATTTTTGTACGGAGTTGCGTTGGAGGCTAGTAATATATCCCATGTTTGCGACAAACCAAATTCTGTTTATTAGTGCCTGACGACTGGGAGCTTCAGGGCTCTTCCAGTTACGCGCTATTTGATATTTAGCTGCGCAAGAGATGAAGAGGATCAATTTCTTCGAATCCTTAGAAATAGCGTCGGACGGAGCGCAGAGAAGAAAGTTAGCGGGTGAGAGAGGTGCGGATAAATCGATTAGTTGAGAGGAGAGCATGCGAACCATCGCCCAATACTGAACGATTACCGGACAGGTCCACCAAATGTGATAAAATGTGCCCACCTGGCCGCAGTTCCTCCAGCAAAGGTCGGAGGTATCCGGATAAATCCTGTGTAGCCGATCCGGAACCAAGTACCATTTCGTGTATATTTGTACGAGTTTTCGCGAATTGCTACGCTGATGGAGCATTGTGAGATCGCGGAACGAATTGCGCTCCACCCCTCCTCGTCGAATTTTTGCCCGAGATCCGCCTCCCATGCTAGCTCGTGCGGCTCGAGAGGGGGATATTCAGGGATGAGGATGGATTTGTAGAGGAAAGAAATAGCGCCCCTATCAGTTGAGTTATATATGCAGAATCTCTTGAGAGGGGAGGGAACTGGCAATGGGAATGGGAATGAAGAGAAGAAATAAAGTGACGGATTTGAAGATATTGGGAAAACAGAGAGTTGGGTAAATTGTATGTATTTTGTAAATCAGAAAATGATCTAATGGTGTGTGTCCCTGTGAAGTGGTGAATTCTGCAGAAATCCAAGGGCGGGCCATCCAAGGGCGGGCCTGCAGAAATCCAAGGGCGGGCCATTTGGTGGGAGAGCCCCGGGGGAAATGCTGAGTTATACCAGATGGGGGTCAGAGGGGAGGGATGAGTGGAAAGTTTTAGTTTTTTGTTCAAATTCTGCCAATGGCTAAGTGTCAATTCTATTGTGGGTGAAGGGTGGCGAGGTTGTGGGCGTTGCCTGCTAGAGAGCCAAGGTAAGTATGAAATCGATGGGATTCCCAGGAGATCACTTTCCAGGTCAATCCACCGTTTAGTGTGTTTTGGGGCATGCCAGGCAATCATTTGGCTCAACCTAGCTGCATCCTAATATCGCCGGAGGATGGGAAGGCTTAGACTGCCATTCCGAGAATGCTTAACTAGAATGTCTCGTCATATTCTGGGTTTCTTGTGGTTCCAAATAAATTTACATAGAGAAGATTGGAGGGTAGTGAGTCTGGTGGGGGATCGAGATCGGAAGCGTCTGGAATAAGTATAGGAGTTTGGGGAGAGCGTTCATTTTTATTGCGTTGATACGTCCCACCCAAGAGAGTAAGTATGATTCCCATTGATGGATATCCTTAAGAATAGAAGCGATTAGCGGGGGATAGTTAGCTCGGTAGAGAGAACTGTAGGATTTAGTGATGGAAACCCCAAGATATTTAAGCGAACGTTTGTGCCATGAAAAGTTAAAATTCCTTTGCAATTGGGATTTTATAGGTTTAGGGATGTGTAGGGAGAGGGCTTCAGATTTCGTCTATTTAATCTTGTATCCCGAGAGGTTACCATATATGGATAGTTCTCGGAAGAGGTTCGGGAGAGAAATAGTTGGGTTTGTCAAGGTCAAAAGGATATCATCGGCAAAGAGAGAAATGGTGTATTGGGCGTGATGGACACAGATCCCGGAGATGTCAAGGTTAGCGCAGATGCGATTTGCGAGGGGCTCGATAACAAGTGCGAATATAAGAGGAGATAGTGGACACCCCTGGCGGGTTCCTTTTGAGATTTTAAAGGTGTCTGACAGCAAGCCGTTAGAATGTACTGACGCCGAGGGGTTTTTGTATAAGGCCTGAATGGTCTGGAGAAATTTACCTTGAAAGCCAAAACGCTGGAGGGTCTGCTGCATGAAGGGCCAAGATACCCTGTCAAAGGCTTTCTCCGCGTCTAAAGCGAGTGCCAAAGACGGGATCTTCTGTAGGTTAATGTGGTGAATAATATCAATTACGCATCTAGTATTATCGAGAGCCTGTCTGGATGGGACGAAGCCCACCTGGTCATCCCCTGGTTTTAACTTTCATCTCCATATTTGTTGTCTGTATATATAAACTCCAATAAATAGAATTTACAAAAAAAAGAACAAATTAAAGATGCAAATTCGGAAACAAAGACGTCCAACAAAAGCAGTCTCATGGGACCTGACGCTCGAAGAGGGGCTGTTTTGAAGCGACTGTATGAGAACGCATTTGTATATCAGATAATGGGGTATATTCAATTGATGTTGAATTACGGCGTGGAATCGTCAGTTTTTGGATTCAACACTATTCAACAGCCGAAACCCTCCACCCAGGACCCTGAATTCGACATATTCAATTAAAAATGGATTCGACACGCCATCTGTCGAAAACGGACCAATCGTCGAATAGTGGGCGGCCTGGATTCGACTTCCCGCCGTTTGGAATCATATATAGGATATAAAAAAAATAGGATATATATGTTGGAAAACGCAGGGATTGTCCTAAAAAAACGATTCCACAAGAGAGCTGACTGTAATGGCTGCTCGTCTCCCTGAAGTCTCAAAAACGGGAGTGAGGAAAGAGGAGTGGATTTGGAGAAGTTTATCCTAGGTATCCTGGCATGAAATTGTCGAATAGTCAAAAGTCGAAACTGAAACAACAGGTTTTTTGTCGATAAGTCCCGTATTGAATTGTCGAATCCGACTGGACATGGTTTTTTGGTCGAAAAAGCCCCGTTTTTCGACAATTTAAGTAATTCGACATCAATTGAATATACTAAATCAAGTAATATTTTTACTTTCAAATCTTCTTTTTTCCTTTTGCTTAATGTGTAATATTTCACAGGTCCATCTCAGTTTCTCTGAAGCTCAGGTCCGTCCTGGAGAAAAGGTGAATCTTAAGGTTACAGCAGACTCTGGATCCTGGTGCTCCGTGCGATCTGTGGATAAAGGTTTCTTACTTCATGCACCTCATGAGGAGATTTCATTATCAGATGTTTTAGTAAGTTTAGATTTATTCTTATACTATGATTAAACTAAATGCCATGGCTTCTCCTTCCTTATTCAAGATATTCATTACCTAATGTGATCTTCTGGTGATACTGTTATTTCTATTAGCCAAAATATTTGGTGATAAAGGCCCCCCATTTATCAAGCTATGGGGAGTGATAAATAGCATGGTGATAAAGTACCAGCCAATCAGCTCCTAACTGACATGTCACAGGCTGTGTTTGAAAAATGACAGTTAGGAGCTGATTGGTTGGTACTTTATAACCATGCTATTTATCACTCTCCAAGGCTTGATAAATGGGGGTCTATATGTCAATGGTTCATGTGATTGCTGGATTTCAAGTTGTAAAGCAGACTCAAAAAAAGTTACAACTTTTTGGCCTATTCTGCTTTAGAAATGGCTTGGGAACTCCAGCTACTTTCTTTATGGATTCCACTACAACCTCCCACAGTTCCATAGATACTTAGTCCAACTGTCAATGGTAATAGTTCCTTCTCTAAGGCTTAAGACCCTGAGAAGTTGAAAGAGTACACAGCTCAATGCAGTATGTGATGACTGGAAGGCTGCTACCACATTGTTAGGAGAGAATAACTTCAGAAAGCCACTTGAAAGAAGCTTTTTAGACACTAGCTTGCTCATGGACTTTTCTGTCACAGTACAGTTAAACACTATAGTCAATTCTCTGTAAGGGGGGAAATCAATTAGCCGCTGTCAATAACCGTGGCAAATTGACCGTCCCCCCCTCCCACCCACCTCAAAGCTGGCACTCATTGGGGATTTTACTTTACCTGCGTGAGTCAAGCAAACAAATCCCTGATAAATAGTCCCATTTTCACGATCACGACTGCAAAAACACATACAGTAGGTCCGTGAACTTATCACGGATTCTATGTGATTTCGCCTGAAAATAGATAATTTTTCAGGAGAAAATTGAATTGCCCAAAGCAAAACATCAGGAAAAAATTGCAATAAAACCCCATTTTTTTCTCTCCCAAAAAATTATCTGGGCTAATTGAATTCTCCTCTAAATGGTTTCATTTCTCTCCAACAAATAACAATATTCACATTTATAATAGACCATAAATCACACCAAAAAAACAACAACCATATTTATGTTATGGCCTCAATATGTCCAATTTTTCACATGACAGTCCCGCCCAAAATATTAAAATTACCCTATTTATTTTAATATTTTATTATGTAGATATTTAGTTCACAGAAATGAGGATAGGTTCATTTGACTATTTCATTTTATAACTATTTCATTTTATGTATTATTTAATATTCAAAATGAAATATAGGATGGATTTTACACTTAATCAAATTTCACGTCACATACAGTAGTTTGTCATTTTAAAATGACTGAATCTTGACTTTTTTTTGTTGCATAAAAAAAGCGATTAAACAAATAAGCTTCAATAAGCAGTGGTGGTGATAAATACACGTACTGTATCACCTAGGCTCTCCACTGGAAGACAGGCGCTGCAGCTCTACACTAATAAATTAGCTGTGTATTTTTGAACTTAGATGTTTGAATTCCTATTTTCCCTTTTTATGCATTATGTGTACCTCACTATAAGGAGGACTAAAGCTGGCCGTACAGCAGAACAATATCATTTCAACCAAACAACTACTATGATGGTTGGAATGATAATCTGGCAGTGTGTGGGTGCAAGCGATAATCATTAATTTGCTTCCGCACTGAAAAACTGCAAAAAACAGTGGGACCAACTAGTAGGGAAAATCAAACATGTTTTAATTGTCTAGTGTAGGCGGAAAGTTTCCTCCCAACTGAATGATATGTAGGAAGACACTAGCCTGCAGTGTCTGCCTATTACATCACCATCATCACCACCAGGGCTGCTCTTGTCAGCCCGGGATCCCTGTCAGTGGCAGTGGTGCTGGATCAGTCCTACTGAACCACAGTGTCTGCCTCACTAGTTTTCACACCAATGGTCACACACAATCTCCCCCTGTCAGCCCCACACAATCTCCTCCCTGTGCCCCTACCACGACTGCCTCCCCCCTTCTTTATTTCACACATTTACCTGGTCCTACTGCCCACAAGTAGCCCAAAGGATACAACTTTACAATTTTTAAAAAATAAATAAAAAATCATTACAGGAGATACTGAAGTAAAGGTACCAGGGCAAGCTTGTAGTTGTGGAGAGTTGTGGTTCTTAAAGTGCCAGCAATCTGACCATGCTAAGACAGGTATGAAGTTCATAAACCTCCTAATGATAATTTGTGGACCCCTTATTCAAAAGTAAAGCATTCATTACCTTTAATACCAAGAAATAATGACACGGAGACTTGAATTTGGCAGAAAATTGTTAGCTATTTATTGTACCCTAGCCATTAGTAAACCTGTAAATTGAAAAATTTATTTAACATGCCGATTCAACCGGCATATGGTGGCAGAAAAAAGAACGGCTCTATTAAACTGACGCTAACCTTAAAACGTTAAAATTCAAAACTATCCTAATTTAAATACAAACTATAAAATCGGTAATAGGTGCCCAACTCATACCCCCACGGTGACTACCCACCCTGATGGGTGATGCCGCTGCCCCCGGACGGGTGGTCGAGCGGCCTTAAAAGTCAATGGAGGTGAGTGCACCTAAACCACACCAAACTGTAAATCACTACAGCTAACAAGACAAACTACAACCTGCCGTTCTTTTCCGCCAACAGCGAAAGACTCCTCCCCAGAGTCTTCGCACCGCCACCATAACCTCAACCTAACTCCTGCAACACAAGAAACAGATCCTCCAGGAAAAGCATCATCCCCTCATTGGACAGATGCACACCATCAGGCCGAAAAAGGTGACTGTCTCGAAACCGAATCCTAGGGTGGCGAACCACTTTGCCTCCGTGGGACAACACCCACTTCGCCACCGCCCCATTCACCTTCTGCCTGGCCTCATCAATCAGGCGACCGTCTGCCACACCTCGCCAACTCAACCTTGGCACCATCATTGAGAACACCAAGACACAATTGGTCCATGCTGCGGCCACACAGGCCAGATCCTTCATCATGGCCCACCGCAGCTCCAAAGATGTCCTCTTCCCCAGGTCGTTGCCACCTAAATGGACAACCAGTACCCTAGGGACTCCATGCTCGCTGGCCTGACTGACTAATCTACTCTTCAGATCTTTCCACATCATTCCCCGCCAACCAAGCCAACGAACGCCATGAGCCCTAGGAAACATCTGCGCCCCCTCCGAGGCCAAAAACCTGGCTGCCCAGTACACATAAGAGTGGCCAACCACCCAGACTGCCAAATCATTGTCTACCCAACCTGAAGAGAAGGAAAGGGGTAAAAATTCGGTTAATAAGAATCTAAAGCAGAGTTTATTAAATGCATTAACCTGAAGGATCTGCCAAAATAAAAAATGGATTTTTGTGTCTTGCAGAAGTAACGGCCTAGCCGATCTGCACAAGCTTCCAGCCAATTTGAAGCAGAACATAAACACACAATGGGGAAAAATCAAAATTAAAATAAGAAAATAAACGGGGGGGGGGGAGGGGGGTATAAAATGGGAAAAACATGTAAGAACTCAGCTGGAGGTGAAAGCATAAAAACCTGCTGAGGGACTTTGATTAGAACTGATCAGCCGAATTGTAGATTAGAATTCAGTCCATCAAGTCAGGCAAAAAATCGCAAAAGAACTCCAGACCCCCGCTGCCAGCAGCGGCGAGTGGCTAATCCCTGAGTAGGATAAACAGGGGAGACAAACAGATACACCACACAAGGACGTACCGAACTTTACAACAGGACTTATACAACTACAAATAAACAAAACCATATTCAAGCAAACATATCATGCAACGGGGCGAATATATCGTCTGTAACTCGACGACTTCCATCGCCCCACCGCCTGGATTTCAGCCACGGAAAACCCTGCCGACGCAGCCGACGTCGCAGCCCCGATGCGGAAGGAATGCGTCCCGAAAGCAGTGGGTGGAAGGCCCAAGCTCGCCAGACAGCGACCCAGCATCCAACGAAACTGATATTTCGTCACTGGCAGACCGTCATAATGCAGCAACCACGACCCCCGACCATCGGGCCGTACTGCCGCATATTGTACTGCCAACCTCACTGGGCAAATGCTCTCCTCCAGCGCCGAAACCAAGGTGACCCATCGACCTCTACCTACTTGGTCCGTCTTAGAGCGACGCAATCTGCACAGCAAGGACCTCTCACCCACCACCACGTCCTCGAGAAGCATGCGCGAATCTGCTCGCTTAGATGGCGCCACCAGCTCCGAAACCCGAAAGGCACCGTGATAAGCCATTGAGAACGCCAAACGGAACAGCAGCGACTCAAAAATAGACGACGCGATACTGCCAACCGCCATGATGACAGCCGGAAGCAAGGCCGCATCAATGGGCCGCCTCCTATCAGGCGGCGTCGGCGCCACGCGTGCCCACCCCTTCATCGCCTTAAGCAGAATCCCGCTCTTTGTCACGTCAGGGACACCCTTGATTTTGTTAAAGAACGAAATACCAGCTAAGTACCGGGATACCACCGCTCTGGACCTACCCGTAACAAACAGCTGCCGAATAAAAGAAAGCATCATCCGATGCCCGCTCTTACCTTGTTGACTTCGTCCTCGGACAAACTCCTCCCACTTGCTCCAAGCTTGTCCGTAAACCTTGAGCGTGTTCAGAGCGACTGACCGCATCGCTAGACCCTCCAGTCCGGCCCGATCACCTGCCAGACATAACCGGGACATTGAAACCCTTGCTCATCGGCCTCGGATGCCAACAAACAAAACCTCTCCCACTGACCTCGTGACAACGCTTCGGCAATTCCGTTCTCCAGACCAGGCACATGCTGCGCGCGGAACCACACATTCCTATGCAAGCATGTCAACAGCAACTGCCCCAGCACCCTCAGGACCACCAGCGATTTCGCCCTCTGGTTATTTATCGCATGCACCATGCCCAGATTGTCACATCTAAACAAGATGCTGCGATGCGCCAGACGATCGCCCCAAACCTCCAGCGCCACCATAATGGGCTCCAGCAGCAAAAGGTCCTTAGTTAAACCCTTGCGATGCCATTCCGCCGGCCACGAGGCCGTGCACCAAGATCCCTCCAGATAGCAACCGAACCCAGAGGAACCCGCCGCGTCGGTAAACAGCTGCAGCCCAGCGCTGTTGACTGTTGGGGCCTGCCATATACACACCCCGTTGAAGTCCTCCAGGAACGAGGCCCATACGGCCAAATCCCTCTTAATCTCGGAGGACAAGCGTACGAAATGATGCGGTCTGGCACACCCCGCAGTCGCCCCTCCAGCTTCCGGCAGAAAACCCTGCCCATCGGGATTACCCGACAAGCAAAGTTCAAAAGGCCCAGCAAGTACTGCGCCTGCCGCAGCGTGACTTTCCGCGACCTTAAGAACCGGCAGATAGCCTCGCGGAGCTTCGCAACCTTGTCCGGAGGCAGTCGACACGATCCCGCCACGTGTCGATTTCTATCCCCAAAAATTACAAACAGGAGACCGGCCCCTCCGTTTTATCCTCGGCCACAGGAACGCCGAAGTGAAAAAACAGAGCACGGATGCTGAACAGCAAGTCGCCGCAGCGTGGTGAATTCGCCGGACCCACACACAGGAAGTCATCGAAGTAATGGGCGACTCCGTGACCCCCTGATGAAGACTACACGCACCAATGTAGGAATGTGCTAAACCGTTCGAAAAACGAGCAGGAAACGGAACATCCCATCGGCAAACATTTGTCGATTAAATACTCCGCTCCAATCCGAAAACCCATAAAACGGAATGAGTCCGGATGCAACGGCAGCAACCGAAACGCGGATTCCACATCTATCTTAGCCATCAGGGCCCAGGGCCGTAACTACGGACCAACTCTAGCGCCTAGTCAAACGACTGATACACCGCCGAGCAATGAGCCGGCGGTATCGCGTCGTTGACCGACGACCCCGACGGGTAAGAAAGATGCTGAATGAGCCTAAAAGCACCTGGAGTCTTCTTGGGAACTACCCCCACTGGGGAGATAACCAAGTCATCCACCGGGGGTGAGATAAACGGTCCCTCCATCCTACCCAGCCTTATCTCCTTATCCACTTTCTCCCGCAGAACCGACGGCAAGGCACGAGCAGACTGGAGATTCCGTTGGGCCCGGAACGAAACCTTGCTCGCAACAGGCAAGCGAAAACCAAACTGAAAACCGTAAAACAAAAAACTGCGCGTCCGCCTTATTTGGATACCAATCCAACCACTTGGCCATTGTATCCAAATTAATTGGCGTTGGGGCTCTGCAGAGCGCTCCCGCTCGCGCCAGGTCTTGGGTAACTTTGCTTACCCCGGGCGCCCTGGCGACTGCCTTTAAAACAGGTAGAGGCTGGGTGGGAGCCGCCACATTGCAAGCACAAATGTCGAAACCGACACTGCTTGCCGAAGGAACAGGACGCATTGTTAAATGCGAAGCACTTCCCTTTTGCGGCGGCCTGCCCCCCCCACGGACGGCCAACCTACCTGTCTTGCCCGATCCGCCGTCCGCGCCTGTCCCTTGGGCGGACGACCCTGCGCGGAGCCCGTCCGCCCCCGGATTCCGGGGCTCCCTAGCCGGTTGAGAAGCCCGGGTGACTTGGAGCCAGACTTCCACGTCCTTGCAACCAAAGTCAATCACCTGCAAGCAGTCCTGTTTTTCCTGGAAATTCTCGTCATACATCCGCCATTCGATGCCCGACGATGTGCGCTGCATATCGTGTATTAAATGCAGGTATCTAATGACGTTCATATGTTCGTCAGGCCTACCTTCTAGGTAACAAGCCGCGAAGACACAAAAACTGGCCAGCCAGTTGTCGAAGGTACGGAAAGCCTCGGCCCCGATGCCCTTCTTTGCTGACGCCGACTTATAGTCCTTCTTTGCGTCCTTCGTCAAGACGAACATATCAACGTAATCGCCCCTGCAGATTTTCCTACTGCAGCTATCCCTCAGTCCCCGCATCACGGCAGTGTAATCGCAGTGGACTACCCCAGGCAAATCGCGGCGCTTCTTGGCCCTGCGAGCGTCCTCGCTAAGCCGCTTACGTCTCTTCCGCCTCTCCTGCTGACCCGCCGCCCTCTTGGCGTATTTCGTCGCGCGCTTTTTCGTCGTAGTCGTGCTACTGACTTTGGACGCCGGCGACGACAGAGAAGAAGAAGAGGAAGAGCTGCGAGAACTAGAGCGCGTGCTGGAGCCCGACCCCGACTGCTCTACCTCACCTGATGCCGTCGACTGCTCGGACAGGGAATCCTCCGGTGTGGCAAATGCGACATCCTCTTCCTCGCTCCCCACCATCTCAACTTCTCCGCGATCACCTGAGGAAGAAGACGGAGCAAAGGACCCAGAAACCAATCGCGGTGCATGCCTAGCACCCCGGGGCGAAGACGTCCCCGATTTGCGCCCCTGCTCGTCCCGCACGGAACGATGACCCAGCTGTGCCGCGGCCGCCCCCAGCTCGCAGCAAGCGCGAGCAACTCGCTGCGCCGCCGACACCGCCCGCGTACCGGACCCGCTTGCTACTGCATGCGTGCCAGAACGCCTTGCCACCCCCGGGGATGCGGCAGCGGCCAGCGGACCCAATGCCGCCACCACCGTTGACAGGGCCGACGCCAGCTCTCCGGAGGAGTCCTGACCACCCCAAAACTCATTGCCGTCCCCCGCGGGATCCTCCGCAGATGCCGGTGCGCGCCTCCCTGCCCGACAGGCGCCAACAGGGGGCCCGATGCCCAAAGCCCAGACTGGCCCGATGGGGAACCAGCAGCGCCCCTGACCACCAGCGGCCCGGTCCCCCACCAGTCACTGCTCCCCCTCAGTGTCTGCCTTATGGTGCCAGCGCTGCCTCCGCTGTCAGACCCCCCGCGCGCACCCTCCCCCCGTAGGCCGGAGCTCCCTCCGCCCGTTGGGAGGGCGCCGCGGCGTGACTCCCCGCTGCCCTGCTCAATTCTGCTGTGTCCCCCCCGCCCCCGCTCCCCGCCGGTCTCCGGCTGCAAGGGAGTGAGCCGGGGAGACAAGGAGACCAGCGGCGCCGCTGCGCGCACACGTGCGCGAACGGCGCCACCTGTGGAGAGCGCGGGCGTGCGCGCACCCCGTGCGCGTGGCCCGCCTCTTCCCGCCACTAACCCTCCTTCCGCGCCTTCATGGGGAACTGACGGATGAGACCCCGCGACGGGCCTCGTCCGACTTGCCGCCGCCTCCCGCCAGCTCAGCCCCCCTCGCCTGGCACCGCCTCGCGGCCGCGACGGGGTGGAAGAGATGGGGATGACACTACATCCTCCGTCGGCCACCCACCGCGGCGCGCGGGCGCCCGAACGTGGCACCGAAGCCGCCAACGCTGCACCCGGAGGTGAGGGCCGATGCCCGTCCACCTCCGGGCGTCCTGCCTGCACCCCCAGCCCTCCCCGCCGCCCGCGCCCGGCCAGCAAGAGCGGCCCGGAACCTAGCAGCAAGGATGACCGGGTCCGCCGCGCCCCGTCCACACCAGCGCCCGCGTAGGCCCCAGAGGACGGGAAGCCATCCACAGTGCCAGCCAGCCCGTCCTCGGGCCCAGACCCACCGCCTGATGAGCGGTAACGGGCTGGGGTCCCGGCGACACGGCGAGGGCGAGATGCGGCCATCACAGACAGATGAGAAATATTGAAGGGAAGTGGCTTTTTAATAAATGGATCTAAAGCAAAACAAAGGCCAACAATGGGGAGACTCTGCTATGCAGCACTCACCAAGGCAATTCAGCAGCAAGAGAGACTGAGCTGGCCTAGCATTCCCTATATATATTAACCCTCCCCTTTTTCCATGGGCTGTACTTTCCTCACAGCTAGATCCACCCCTCACAGGATGTTTAACTCTCTCCATTCCTATGCAGTCATTTCGCTCTCCTTATAAAAAAAACCTGGAGGTTAATATATATCTCCGATGTTTGCCGATCTGCACACTAAAGTACAGAGATAGTAAAAATGTGAGAAAAGCCGATAATTCTGAATTCGTTTTCTGATTATTTTACTAAATCAAGACCTATAGAATAAGTAGCCAGTTCAGAAGAAATTGTATATAGATTTTTTTTATTTTTTTATTGTAGACACTAACATAGCACATGTATTTCTCTTATCATCTTGTGCACAGTCAGAGCATTTAGTGGATTCACTTCGTGCTGGAGTATCTGGCTATGCACTGTTAATCCGGGACCCTGTGACGCACAAATGCCAAGAAAATGAGACTGATAGTAATTCTGATTTTCGATTTGATACTTACAATTTGTTTAAGGTATGTCAAAACTAGATTTTATTTCTTGGATCTTTCGTGTATGTCTGTTATTATCTGCTATTTGTAAAAGTCTTTGTTAGTACTAAAGTGTTTTAACTTGGCCTTTACATACATCTCAGAGATGAATGTGTTCTATGAAATAGACCCACCCAATTGCAGCAGTCACTTAAACGTGCAAGGTTCTTGCAAATTGGCCTCACGTGCATACCTGATGTATTTTACCTCCTTATCACTGACATACTGTACCAATAACTCAAACCATTGACTTGTTGCATACACATATGAAAGCACAATTCTCTTACACAAGTGTGGCATAATATTTCCCAGTGTAATGTGTAGGGATATGGAAAAAACTGAGATGTTCATTGACTACAAAAATGTAGATGTTTAAAAGTCCAGTGGTTCAAGTAAGTCTAGAGGTATGGCTACAGCTTTGTGAGACCCATAGCAACATTTTGAAGAGGCCTCTGCCACCTTCTAGAGGGACACCTCTCTCCACAGCAGTTCTCAATTGTATGCCCCATAGTAGTGCCCTGGAACATTTTATGATTGATAGCGGTGCCCTAATTCATGTTATGGCCCACAGTAGTGCCCTATTTCACATTATACCATACTCTGCACCCAGTTCATATTACGCCATTTTAAAGTGCCCCAAGTTAAGAATGTGCTACATTGTACTGCCACCAGTAAGCATGCCACACAATCCCCCCAGTTCACATTATTCCATGCAGCGGGTTATTCTGGGTACTAGTAGACAACTTTGTGACCTGTCTGCAGTTGAGTCAGGCCACAGAGGTGAGCCGCCTACGCCTCTGTGCCCCATATCAATGGCAGTCACTACACCCACTATACCTATGGCCACGTGTAAAGCTGGGTACACACTCGTCCAATCCTCCTGAGATCAGACTCCAGATCATACTCTGCAATCCTACTGCTGACCTGGTCGAAGATGCTACATCAGAACAAGGCATCCAATTTTTCAGCAGACGCAATCTGTGTCTGTTGAAACAATCCACTGAAATAATACTGGGAAGTAATAAATGGAGTCCCCCCAATTATCAATAATCAGCCCTGGACTCTTGAGCCTGATCTGTTAATGAAATTAAGAGGAAAAACCAGCGTGGGGTTCTTCGTATTTTCCAACAAACAGCAACAGGCTGAACAGGCCAGCAGGATAATGTTATTGCGGGGCCGCACACAGTTTGAGATCCCACTGCCTTCACATTAATCACATCCCAAACTGGTCAGCCTAGGGATGGAATTACTCTGAAAGTGGGGACCTTAAAAAATAAAATGGGGTGCCCTCTGAGGAACAACCAGCTCCCCACTTTATCATGCACCCCATCAGCACCATTTTTACATTTCAAGATGCCCGCAGCAAGCTTATCTCTGCTCATCACGTCATTGCCCCACCCCCTTGTGTTGGATAACACTAGGCAGCATGAGGCCGCAGCTGTCAGGACTGCGGTGGAGGAGCATGATGGGTCTCGTTGCAACCACCTTGCTTTTCAAAATGGGGCTGCTAATGAGCCAATCACTGCTCACATTGCCATTTTTGAACTGGGTAATGCCACCAGCGTGCCCATAGGTCAGTGGTGGAAACCCACCACTGCTGCCCTATGCCCGCTGCTAAACTCTGCAGTAATGGCTGATGGGGACTGAATCCTTCCGGATCTATGCCTGCTGCCTTGCCTTTTTGCCTCCACTGGGTCCCACTGCCATGCCCGCCACCTCTGCCGAGTCCTGCGACATCGGGAGTAAAGGTGTCCGGATCGCTCTGGATCTGGCACCACCACCACACTAATGGTGTGCTGAGCTGTCAGGACCAGAGATTAGTCGCAGTCTACACATTACAACATTGGTCGGCAGGTCAGCGCTCGGGTCTCTTGGTTTTTAAGCATGTTTACAAAACCAGAAGACCCGACAGGTGACCAGTGTCAGGTAAATGGGTAGGTGTATGGAGGGCAGTGTCGGACAGGGCGCACCGGGGGGGTGCAGCGATAGGGGCCCATACTTAGGGGTGTGGTCAGCCTACAAAGGCGGTGTGGCCAGCCTCCACAGAGGCTTGAAATACACAATAGTTTAGTGCAGTGTAATGCAACATATCTACCATGTATAATACAAGTGCACAGTCTGGAACCTGATCTCTAGAGGAAGGAGTGGTCCTTCAGGCAGTGGAGCCTACCGGTGGTTTCCCTGGTACCCCAGTGGGCCAATCCGACCCTGATGGAGGGTACACAATTGTTCATTGTCAGACCAAGTCGTCAGTCAGGAGGCAAAATGCAAAGAGTGGACAAGTGTTTTAGAAGACATCTATTGTATTGGTAGTGTGGCTCAATCAGGCAATAGTTGACTTGCACGTGCCTTTTTTTAGTGCATAGAATTGCAATTTTATTGTGTGCTATAGTCAGTATAATCACACTTGCAAACGATCATGTCATCCCTCTGGGAAACTTTGCAGAGGGGGTTGAAGGTGGCCATGTGGGGAGCAGGCTACTCCCTTCAGGAGTCTCCTAGATGTTTGGGGACAGTAGGCAAGTGTGAGTATATTATATATGGAATGAGCCTTAATAAGCTGCATGATAGCTCTTGCAACGTAGTGTGGCTTGATGATGTAACTACAGCTCGCACCTTGATAAATATGAGCTCTATGCCATCAACAGCAAAGGGCAAAGCAGGAGGAGACAGCAATTCTGCAAAGTACAAAACCAGTAATGATGATATCCAGTTCTATAGCTTGCTGCAAATTTAGGTTTGTTACACTAATGTGTAAAATTGTGTTTTGGATGGACAGATGTTGTTCCTTATGTTGCAAACTTTTAACTGAAGATAAGTTAAGTATAACTACCGTTATACCATCGTTTGTAGGCGATGATCAGAAGGGTTTTCTATACTGGTGTCTAACTCATATTAAATCTAATTGAATAGTTCTGGAACATCAAACTTTAGGCTTGTTGGATTCTTAGTGTTTTTGTTTTTTAATTCCCATTCAAATATGAATAATTGTCAATGACAAGAATGCTATAATGAAAAACATAAAGTTTTGGATTTGTAGTACGCCTCGTGCAGTCATTTAAATGTTGACTGGTAGTAAATTCCAAGTCTCCAAGTCTGTCACTATTATCCCACTGTTTGCTGTGACCAGAAGTTTTTAATACACATTTTCCCATCGAAGTGGTCATCTTTTTATTACAGTTGTGTTTTTAGTCAGCAATTTTATCATGATATATGGTGGTAGACCATCCGTATCCTGTTAAGACCTATTGTCCTACAGTATTTATATGTGCACTACAAAATACGATTCATACATATTTGTATACATATAGACCCACTTTCCCAAACATAGGACACTTAATCATTTTGTAACTGGGGCCTGATTTATAAAAATATTGGCATATTCATGTTTAGAACGTTTGTCTTAGTAAGTTTCTCAATAAATATTTTGAAAATATAAATTTTCATATTATGGGTTTTAATAGATTAAAGCAGTGTTTCCCAACCTCCATCCTTGGGGCACACTAGCAGATCAGGTTTTATTGATAGTCATACATGAGTACAGATGGTTAAATCAAAATAACTGAGGTACTAATTAAGTCACCTTTGCTTGGGTATGGCTATCCTTAAAACCTGGACTGTTGGTGTATCTTGAGGACCATAATTGGAAACCCCTGTCTTTGTGTTATGTGACAGTACAGATGGAGTATTACTTATCATTACTGAACTCACAGCACTGAGGTCAGGGGTTTGTTTCACACCATGGTCTTAACTGTGTGGAGGTTGGCCACACAATCATCCCTGGAAAAAGAAACCTTTATATTATTGTTTACAGAACAAAGAACCTGATTCATTGACAAGCACTATGGTGATATTTTCACAATTAAGTGTTTATCGGTAAACTGTGTTTTATATGCTACTCATTGTGCATGCACCAAAGTTTAATAGAGATACCGGTCGCAGCACTTACCTTCATGCGGAGTAATTGACAGTCAGACACCATTTGGGGGTGTGATAGTAAAAATGTAGGCATGTTGGACCATTTTGGGGGGGGTGTTGGCTGGCTGCGTCTGAGAAGCCATACAGATATAGCATGGCTCTGGCAACTCAGTTCAGGCTGCCATGCTGTGTGGCAATTGACTTACGTGGGCTGCCAATTATCGAAGGATCAATGGGGCTAATTCACACCTGATCGCTAGGCTGCGTTTTTGTACAACCGGTGATCAGGTCTAAACTGCGCATGCGTATACACCACTATGCGCAGGCGCTTCGCATAGGACAAAGCGGATCGCCGCTCAGTGATTGGTTGGTGCGAAGGATCCATTCGCATGGGCATTCACAAGAAGATTGCAGGAAGAAGGCGTTTGTGGGTGTCAACTGACCATTTTCTGGGAGTGTTTGGAAAAACGCAGATGTGTCAAAGCGTTTGCAGGGCGGGTGTCTGATGTCAATTCCGGTCCTGAACAGGCTGAAGCGATCGCAGCAGCTGAGTAAGTCCTGGGCTACTCCGACACTGCACAAAATCTGTTTGTACAGCTCTGCTACACATGCATTCACACACTCGCACAGCTAAAATACACTCCCCCTGTAGGCAGCGACTATCTGATCACAGCAGCGCAAAAATCATCTGCTAGCGATCAGGTCTGAATTAGCCCCTATGTGTCGTGTGCGTTGTGAGTATGCCCGCAGTTGCTGGGACTTTGTGATGGTTCCATTGGGCGTCACTGTACTGTTCAGGGTGGCTGTTTTTGTTTGAGAATTTAACACATTTTCAGTGTGCACAATCACAGCTGCGATTGCCATAGCGTCTGTCAATGCATCAGGCCCAAAATACCGCAGTGAATAAAAAATAACTTGGATAGTCCATCACTAATTCTGTAGTTTACTTGGCATCTGAAGAAAAATGTATTTATGTGTCTTATCAAATGATTTACTAGATTTTATTTAAGTATTAACATTTTTTTTCTTCTAAAGTCAGAAAATTTGAAAGTTTTTACCAACACCCGAATAAAGAAACCAGTGATCTGTGCTCCGATTGAGTTCGCTGGCCGCTCGCACATCAAAAAGAAAAGCAGTAAAGAAGGTAATTGTATATATGTGTACTACACACACACACACATATATATATATATATATATATATATGGAAATGCTCAGCTCCGGCACTCTTGCTACATTTGCTTGCTAAGGTGCCTTCCTTGTGGGACAATCCCACACAGATATGCAAACAGAGACGAAGGCGGCACTCAAAGACTTGCACAAAGTGGTGAAGAAAGCACCCATCCAGGGATGCTGTTTTAATGCGTGTGACGTTTCGGGGACGTATCCCCTTCCTCAGGGGATACGTCCCCGAAACGTCACACGCATTAAAACAGCATCCCTGGATGGGTGCTTTTTTCACCACTTTGTGCAAGTCTTTGAGTGCCGCCTTCGTCTCTGTTTGCATATATATATATATATATATATATATATATATATATAAATTTGGCCAGTTGAGCCGAAAACTTTATATAAATACAGTACATATTATTTTGTTATTGTACTAAAATGTTAAGTCACCCTGTGGATTGTCTATTCCATCCTAAACATATAACCATGATTATTATTTTGGATACTACATGTATTTTGCAGCATCATACAGAGGGCAAACAACAAGACAGTACATGGTAACACAGTACAATACAGTAGATCGTACAAAAAACAAATAACACTGCAACTGTAAACACAGCTACTGCTGCAAAGGGCGTGAGGGGGAATATTCAGTACAATCTAAAAACTGTACCTTAGCCTAGGGCGCAACTATAGAGCACTGAAGGACAAAGAGGGTGTGGAGTTCCGGGGAAGATTGTCAAAGAAGGAGATGGAGAGTGTATTTTATGAGCAAGAGCAGTAAGTGGTGAGTCAGGAGGGAAAAGGGTCCTACTCATAGGAGCTTCCAGGTGAAACTCAGAAAATTACAATATCGTGCAAAAGTTCATTTATTTCAGTAATTCAACTTAAAAGGTGAAACTAATATATTATATAGACTTATTACATGCAAAGTGAGATATTTTAAGTCTTTATTTGTTATCATTTTGATGATTGTGGTTTACAGCTTAAGAAAACCCCAAATCCAAAATCTCAGAAAATAAGAATATTACATAAAATCAATTAAAAAAGGGATTTTAAATACAGAAATGTTGGCCCTCTGAAAACTATAATCATGCATATGTACTCAGTACTTGGTTTGGGCCCTTTTTGCATTATTCACTGCCTCAATGCAGCATGGTATGGATTCTATCAGCCTGTGGCTCTGCTGAGGTGTTATAGAAGACCAGAATGCTACAATAGCGGCTTTCAGCTCTTCTGCATTGTTCAGTCTCATGTCTCTCATCTTTCTCTTGGCAATGCCCCCATAGATTCTCTATGGGGTTCAGTTCAGGCTAGGTGGCTGGCCAATACAGCACAGTAATCCCACGGTCATTGAACCATGTAAACTAGTTTGGTTTACACTTGTGTATCTTGCATAACAAGACTTCCTTTTTAGCCAAATATTAAGCGAAAGCAAACCATAACAAGTGAAACTGTCCGTGATTGTCCTTTAGCTGGGACAGTCTAACAGAACAGTCATGGACGGTTCTTGTTGCACTTCACAAATGATTGTATAGGTATTTCTTATTAGGACCACTCCAGGTCAGATTTTCACATTACTGAACGTATTCTAAATATTTCCCATCTGATGAAGTAATCTGCTACCTACAAAAAAGCATCATATTACTGGGAGCTATAATTATTGTTTTGTGAACTACAGTATTGTATACTCCACCTTTGGAGGAATAAATGGTTATCAAACCAGCTACTGCATTGTTGGAATGCTTTTATTCAGAAAGACTCAATAATTCTACCAGAACACCAGACCCCATGAGATAAATTTTCTCACAGATTTCCAATTAAGCATAACCTGACTTTTCATTGCACTCAGACAGTACATGAGCAGAAAATGAGCTTCTGACTGTATTTCGGTACACGGGAAACAATCTAGGTAGTAAGGAATAGGTAAGGTGAGGAAGGGGCCATGATGCTAGTAATCTGAGTAATTAGATACATGGGTGCCAATTTTGGACAGGTATAGCATATATTGAGTAGAATGCACACCTGATCGCATCCCCTACAGAATAACTCAGGGGGTTTGGGTGAAGAAACAGACAGTGAAAATGGACCCTAGTAATCATGACAAATTAGGCCAGAAAACATTAGTCTAGACCCTAAACTGGAGTAGCAGTAATTACAAAAGTGGATGTGGCTTGTTAATAAACAGTACTCACTGGGGGCAGCTCATTTAATTAGTAACAGCTCCCGTTCCCCTCTCCGGTAGTGCGCGGATACGGCATTTCAAAGGGAGCACTTAAACATGGAAAGAAAAGATGAGAAATGAGACTGAAAAAAGAATTGGGGGGATATACAGAAAAAGGGGAGAAGAGAAAGGAGAAGAGATAAAGAATAGAGAAAAAAATGGTAAAAACAAACAAGAAATGTGGAGATTAAAACAGTGGAAAGACAACACAACCATAGAGGTGAAATCAAAAAAGTAATTGAAAAAAAGTAAAGAAGCAATAAATGTCATACAGTAAAACACTTATAGCCAGTCTGTGTCCTGGGCGTTCAGCACTCCCAGCAAACTTCCTGCTATTGTAAATCCAAACACCAATCCACCATAGATCGCCTCAACTAATGCACTATATCAGTTTTCTCTGTTACCTTGCAGGCCACCCCTGCTGACTGGTCTCAGATGTTCTAGTTATATAAAAATGCTTTCTGTAAAATCTGAGGCAAACTTACAATATTGGCTGATCCAAGATGTGCTGCAAGACACTATGGGGGAAATGTAATATAGTGTGAGAATCAAAAAGTGAGAGATTTTGGTAAATATGTCCTGTTTTTTTCAAAGTGGCAATCATTTAAATGGCAAAATCAACTGTTTTTTTTCCCATGTAAATGATCGCCACTTTAAAAAAAAACAGGAGAATTTTACCAAAATCTCTCACTTTTTGATTCTCATACCCTATTACATTTTCCCCTATGTGTTTTTTTCCAGGTGTGAGTTATAGTATCACAGAAAGCAATAAGATGTTACTTTAGTCAATTGGTTCTTCATCACCTTTCACTCGAGGGCTGATTCAGAAGTGGATGCAGTTCACACAGCAGCTGCAACCATAGACTGTGTGAAATTATGTTAATGCAGCAAGAGGCATCTTATGCAAATAGACGCCTCCTGCCGGCTTCTGTGATCCGCTGATGCGTCTGAATATGCAGCATTGCATCACTCTGCGTGAACATCAGCCATGTCAGTAACAGGTTAGCTGGGGTGGCTGGTGTTTTTCATGCTGCCCAGGCCAGTGAACAGAGCCAGCTCTAACCAATATGATGCCCTAGGCAAGATTCTGGCTGGTGCCCCCTAGCACAGACGCTAGTTTCGCTTCTGACCCTTTCTGTTTCCCAGCACCATCACCGTTCACCCATAGCCATCCTCATTTTGGTGCTCCTACCCCCTATATTTTAAATAGGAACAGTGTGCACATTCGGTGCGCAGCCCTAAATGGGGCGTGTTTTTGCTGGGAAGTGGCATGGCCACAAAATAATACCCCCAGTTGAAATTACACCACACAGTACTGCAACTTTATTCACATTATATCATGCAATAGTGTGGCTTATTCACGTTACATAACACAGTAGTACCATGTTATTACTCCTCACAGCAGTACCCCTCGTTACATAACACAGTAGTACCATGTTATTACTCCTCATAGTAGTGCCCCTCATTCACATTACACCACACCATATTCCTCTTTATTCACATTAGGCCACACAGTAGTGCCCTTTCTATACGTTACGCCACAAAGTAGTACACCTTATACACATAATGCCACACATTAGTAATGCCTTTATACACATAAAACACATAATACCACAGTAATGCCCCATACACATATGCCACAAATTACTAATGTCCTTATACGCAAAATTATACACATAATGCCCCTTACACATATGCCGCACATTAGTAATGCATTTCATATGCAGTTACAGCCGCAGTCACACACAGAATATAGGCATGCTGCATATAATTTTAATCAGCAGAAGCTGCTTGTGCCCTTAAGCATTCCAAATGCCCTAGGCATTTGCCTAGTTTGCCTATGCCTAGGACCGGCTCTGCCAGTGAAGCAGCATCCAAGGATGCAGCCATTGACCTCAGCATGCCCAGAAAATTAGGCTGACATGCCCCCGTTTTCTGGAATGCATTCCCATTATTGCCCCTACCCCCTAAGCCGCAGTATGTCAATCATTTGACATGTTGCTGCCGTCAATCATGCTGCAGCTTAGGGGGCACTATGACCATCATCACACATGCAGTACAGACCCTACACATGCACAAATCAACAACCATCGGAGATTCACACAAACCATCGGGATTGCGTACATCTCTGAATCAAGCCCATGATTCCTTTTACCTTTCACCTATCACTAATATATCACTATTTATCCTAGAAAAAGGTCAAGAGCTGAAGAAGCCTCACACAAGAGGATATTTCCCAGAAACCTGGTTGTTTAATTTAGTTTCTGTGGGGTATGTACAGTATTACTTTACTGTTCTAGCTGTCAGACAATGTCTAGCCTTTTTACTGTGACTGTTGCTATAACCTATAAATATCCAGAGCAACGTGAGATGCAAACTATGGGGCTCATGTTTTTTTTTTTTGCTGCTCGTGTGAACCAAATGGTGACTTCAGTGCATTTTGCTATTACGACAGGTATCCATGCATAATGATGTCCTGAGACTGAGAAATTTGTTAGAACCTTTTCTGAAATGTTATTCCTCGGGTGGCACTGATACAAAATATATGATAGTCACTATGGGCTGTAACACACTGGCCGGTTTTTCCTGGATGGCAAAAAGCCGGACAAACTTTGTCTGGCTTTTTGCGGAAACCGGCAGAGTCTGTCACACAAGACGGCTTTGAGCCGTGTGTGATGCTGTGCGCATGCGCAACATCAGACACGGCTTCAGAAAAAAACGTTGTGTGTGAAAGCTCCCCTTCACACACATGGTTTACTGGCTCCAAAGACGGCCCGGCGGCCGCCCGGCCGCCGGACCTTCCAGTGGTGAGACCCGGCTGCAACCCGGCAGCCGGGCTGGGGCCGTGCAGTGCGAAGGGACCCTAGCCCTCACACTGTTAACTACAATGCCGGCACGGGAAAAAGCCGTCTGGCTTTTCCCCGGCCGGCAAAAGCCGGGTAGTGTGTTTCAGCACTATGGGGGTCATTCCGAGTTGTTCGCTCGTTATTTTTTTCTCGCAACGGAGCGATTAGTCGCTAATGCGCATGCGCAATGTCCGCAGTGCGACTGCGCCAAGTAAATTTGCTATGCAGTTAGGTATTTTACTCACGGCATTACGAGGTTTTTTCTTCGTTCTGGTGATCGTAATGTGATTGACAGGAAGTGGGTGTTTTTGGGCGGAAACAGGCCGTTTTATGGGAGTGTGCGGAAAAACGCTACCGTTTCTGGGAAAAACGCGGGAGTGGCTGGAGAAACGGAGGAGTGTCTGGGCGAACGCTGGGTGTGTTTGTGACGTCAAACCAGGAACGAAACTGACTGAACTGATCGCAGATGCCGAGTAAGTCTGGAGCTACTCAGAAACTGCTAAGAAGTGTCTATTCGCAATTCTGCTAATCTTTCGTTCGCAATTTTACTATGCTAAGTTTCACTCCCAGTAGGCGGCGGCTTAGCGTGTGCAAAGCTGCTAAAAGCAGCTTGCGAGCGAACAACTCGGAATGACCCCCCTAGTGTGCAAGATTCCCCTATTCAAACAGTGCATTGCTTAACTTTTCCTTACCTAAGCATATGGTTAATCACTGTATCACAACCAAAGCACATTTTCCCATATTAGGATAATACATGTCTTAAAACTTGCTAGCATACATATAGGTGTTCATATAGGAGTTGTTTGAAGAAAATACTGGGGTTTTTTTTATATTCTATGGGCGGGATTCAATTATTTTCACCCCTTTACACACCCGTTCTGTTTCTGCCCTCAGGGATGTTGTATCATTATTTCAGCTCGCTACCCCTGGAGTAGCGAGGCACCCAACCTTTTCACAGCTAATCCTGATTACTATGGGTGCAATATGCACGATAACAGAGATCTTTTTAGAAAGGAAATTGGGCGTGATATATCATTTGAATCTCACCCTATTTATTTATTTTTTTATATTCTATTTATCCTGGCTACAGGTTACTCTAAATGTACTCATTTTATCTCCTTGTGATCCATGTTTCCATACAGTAGTTAAGAATAATACTGCACTGACCCTGGTCACATGCTTGTTTTACTTGAGGTCCCCGCTTGTTTTACTGAGAAGATACGGGATGGATTGTAAACAACAACAAGAAAGAACAGATCAGTATATTCATGATGATTGCCCTTCCTGCTCCTACACACAGACCTACACGGGTGGTCTTCTGTTTGCCGGCGGTCGGGCTCCCGGCGCTCAGTATACCGGCGCCGGGAGCCCGACAGCCGGAATACCGACAATTATTTTCCCTCGTGGGGGTCCACGACCCCCATAGAGGGAGAATAAAATAGTGTGGCGCGCGTAGCGCGCCACCGTGCCCGTAGCGTGGCGAGCGCAGCGAGCCCGCAAGGGGCTCATTTGCGCTCGCCAAGCTGTCGGTAAGCCGGCGGTCGGGCTCCCGGCGCCGGGATGCTGGTCGCCGGGAGCCCGACCGCCGGCCAGCCGTAGTGAACCCGACCTACACATGGCTCTACTTGTTACTGAGAAGGCATAAGGAAGTGATAAAGCAGTGATAAGTGAAAGGTGATAACGCACCAGCCAGTCAGCTCCTAACTGTCATTTTTCAAATCCGTTATGACTGGCTCTTGCGTTATCACATTGCACTTATCACTGGTTTATCACTTCTTTATTCCTTCTCCAGGTTAATTCATCTGCCCCACTATGTGTAAATTAACATTCATACATTAGCAGCACTATTGATACTGTAATTGTGTTGTTTTAGTTGTAAACTTTAATACTCGATTAAGGGTATTTTTTCCTAATTGTTAACAAACCAAAAAAGTTAGCAATTGGGCAAAACTATGTTGCACTGGATGTGGGGCATATGTAACACGTGCAGAGAGAGCTAGATTTGGGTGGGGTGTGTTCAAACTGAAATCTAAATTGCAGGGTAAAAATAAAGCAGCGAGTATTTACCCTGCACAGAAACAATATAACCCACACAAACTCAGCACTTATATTGTTTTACAGCCCAGAGGGACACACAGAGCTCAACCTGACTACCCCTGATAGTATCACCAAGTGGGTAACTGATGCCATCTGTCTGGGAAATACTGGAATAAGTGAGATAAAGGATGTTGGACTCACCACCTTCCAACCATACTTCATCGACCTGATATTACCCTACTCTGTGGTACAAGGAGAGACATTTACAATCCAAGCCCTGGTCTTTAACTATGTGAAGAGCTGTGTGCTGGTAAGTACAGTTATAAAACAATAGTAGAATGTTCCATCAAGTTTGCCAACTGTAGATGTCAGCCTACCATACCACAGAGCCAACTGTGCCCTTTTCAAAGATCCATCATGGGTGTACAGTAACTTCAGTGGTAACAGTGGGGGAATGCAAAATATGAAATACACAGTACAAGATACAAAATATCCACTGTCTTCTCAGATCCACAAATTGTTCATCCTACACACAAAATTTGCACTCAAAGCAGACATCTTGGGTGCTCTACATAGGTTACACTGGTGGGATAACCAAAAGTGGAAATATGAATATATGATTATCATTTTTTTTGGGGGGGGGAATAAAAAATAAAATATACAACAACAAAATCAACAGTTCCAAAGATTGATCCATGGACATTAGTCTGCCCCATCTGTACAGTTATGTGAAATGAAACAGGTGAAATTGCAAGTTGTGTGCTATAAATCACTGGCCAAAATAGTTTCAGACATGATAAAATTCGTTTAGCATAGACAGAAGGTAGCAGAGTAACAGACATTATTACATTTGAAGAATTAGATATAGAACATTTTGGTTGTCAGTTATTGTATTATGATAAAGATGCAATAGCTATAATTACTGAGGAACTTGGGTCATTGCTTAGTGCAAAATAAAACCAGTAATAAAATGTCCTAATATATTCAGTTTTAGCAGGGCCGGATTAGGGGTCTGGGGGGCACAGGGGCAAAGAAGGTGTTATTAAATAGAACTCCCATCCTAATAAATTTACTCCTCTATATACAGAAACAAAACAGCATTACCACATTAATAATATCATACAGTATTGATACTTTGTTCTATGTATTTATACATATAGGACAGCATGTTTATTTATACAAACAAGCATCACACCTGATAGATGTATAAACATTTTGTTTTCATTAATTATGTAATCTTAATATTTTGTATATAGTATTAGTTTCCATGTTTTTATTAAATTATTTTTTCCATTGTTTAAGAACTTATCATGCAATTATGTTATTTGTGATGCTGGTTTGTTCAAGTTTATATGGTGTCTCATTTGCTTATAATACTTTCAATTCAGCTTGTCATCTAAAACTATTCATATACGGGTTTCCTTTGTAAAGTAGTCATTAAAAGTTATCAATCTAGTCTTTTAATGCTATAACTTTTTTGAGATTTAGTATTCATGCTTTCTCTATATCAATGTTAGGGCTGGTCGATGGGTTTGAAAAATCCAGTTGCTGTATTCTAAATATTAAATAATAATTCCAGCTAATACTGAAGATTTTTTGTCAGAAGTAATAACCCATGCCAAATGGTGTACTTATATGGTGGTATCCTGTATACACAAGATTCCACAGGTCCACTAACATCTTAACTATGACTGTAGATTTATCTTGCTACTGCCAGAGGTGCGGTATTCCGACTGAACTCAGCCAATTTTTAAAGTGGCAGTCATTTACAAGGCATCGTTTTGCCTTGTAAATGATTGCTACTTTCAAAAAGCGTTTGGCCAGACTCCCGCACCTCTGGCAAACTCAGACGGCATTACACCCAGCCCATTGTCTAATAGTTTATAACCATAGGCTATTCATTCATGTCGTTGTTGGTTTTACTGTGTCATCATTACAGGTGGTTGTGTCACTGTCTGATTCAGAGGATTTCACAACAGTCCAACAGAAGGAGCAGGCCAGATGTATCTGTGAAGGCCAATCAACACACTTTTCTTGGGAAGCCACAGCCATAAATCTAAGTACTGTATAGCGTTGTGACATATTTGAAATTCAGGGGGTTTAAAGTAGACATGAGCGGTTCAGTTTTGATGAAAACTGAACACACCCAAACTTTGGGGTTTTGAGTCAAATCAAGTCCCGCTTCAGGAGACTTTGGGGTTGGATCTAAAAACCGAATCCAGCATGTTTTTGATGGCATGTAAGTCCCTCCCTGGTGATTTAAGGTGCCATTTCACACACTGGAAATAATAGGAAATTAATGTTATTGATGTTAATACTGTAGGAACAACAACAGGTTCAAAAAACGACACTGTTTTAGCTGTTTCTATCAATTTTAAAGAAATCCAAAACAAAAACAAAAACTGAAACCGAATGAAAACACTTGAGGGTGGTTTTGCCAAACCAAACTAAAACACGGGGTCGGCACACATCTCTATTTTAAGGACATTAATATTTTAAGGCATAGCAATAGGACCCTGTTAACCATTATCTTTCGGGGTGTGGTATACAATTTAGACAGTTAAAAGATAGACAGTCATTAGGTCGATATCATATGGTTAACAGTCAAAAGTCCAACAGGGTCAAAAGTCAGACAGTCAAAAGGTCGACACAAAAATTGTGTTTTGTGTTTTTAAACATTTCTCTCCCATATTTGTTATAATTCGTCCCCTCACATGCTCATTTCACTCGCCGTGCTTCGGGCTCAGTGGCTCGCTCCACTTTGCTCACCACAAGATTACTAAAGATAATAGTTTGTGACATGGATAGTAAATGGAAAAAAAAGCATGAAAAACCCTAAAAAAGTGTTGACCCCGTCGACCTTTTGACTATCGTACTTTTAACCACGTCGACCTTTTTACTATCGGACTTTTACATTTGAAAAAGATGCACTATTGTGCGGTAACGCTACCCGGGGGGGGGGGGGGGGGGGGGGGCGCCGGCATGGGGGCTGAAGGGGGCCACCTACTGGCAGTGGGCGCGATCATTCTCCCCCTTCCCCCACATATCACGCAGGGAGAGAGAGGAGTAACAGCCCCTGTAGCTGTCTCTCTCCCCAGCACAGCACACAATCAGTGTATGTGCTGGCGAGAGAGGCTACTGCAGAGGCAGCCCTTCCTCTTTCTCCCTGCACCCAAGAGCTGTGCAGGTGCACTCTATAAGTGAGCCCCCCCCCCCCCCCAACAGGCCTGGGCCCAGGAAAAATTTACCTGCTCCCCCATCTCGGCTAGAAAGAGTATACATACTTCCCAACATGCTCAAGGATAACTGCTGGGTTGATGTATCAATCAGTGAAGAGTGGAGATATGTTGGTATGGGAAACTTCTCCACTATTCTACTTTTACACACTTTTCCCTGCTTGGTACACAGCAACCTCTAAGTCTAGCATGCTCGAATTTTAATGATTATATGTAGCGCCAAACAATGTACAGTAAGTGAACAACAAAATACAAAGATGGTTTGTGTTTAGTTTACTGAGCCTGTCGACCTCTGCTACTTTACAAAATATACTGGACATATCTGTAACGCCAACAATGCACTTTATACAAAGTAAAATGTACAATAAATGAGTAATGCTATTTATAATTAATAATATTTATCATGGGGTTAATGTACCAAGGAGATGGAGTTGTTCCATTGGTGTGAAGCCAACTGGTAAAGAAAAAACAATGGTGAAAAAGAAATAATCCAAATTCCAGTCAACTAGAGTTCCCAGTAGGAAAAGATGAAATAATTACTGGCCTAGCCTACGATTGCACATGATTCACCTGCACATGATTAAGAGAATCTTAAAAACAAGATACATAAAGGCTGGGATTGAGTTCTGAAGAAACTCAGAGACCTGGGCATAGATTTACTAAAGCTTCTAAAACAGGGTAGTGGTAGTGTTACCCATAGCAATTCTCTCTAGCATTTCTAAGAATCCAATAAAGAAATGATAGCTAGAATCTGCTATGGGCAGCAAAAACACTTCATTTTAGAAACTATAGCACAGTTAATCTACCTTATGGACTCCACTTGTTAATTATTAGGAGATCAGTGTTAAATAATATAAAAGTACAACTTTTATAATACTAAATAATAATAATATATAGAGTTTGTGGCTATAATACAATACAGTAGCAGAGAAGACAATTTAAAAACATGATAGCTGCTCTATTTACTGCATATCATTGTCCTTTTTTACTTTCTCAGAGAACTTAAAGATCCATGTGAGCAGCGGTTCTCTGAAGTTGGAAGGAGAATGTACTGAAGATCCACTTTTGTTGGGAGAGGATCACAGAGAAGACTCTATTGAGAAAACCGTTGTGGTTAAGGTAAGAACATAATTCCTACCTCTATGTCTGTCTGTTATTACCCTGTTTTGTTCTGTACTGTTCCAATTGTAAAGCACAACGGAATATGCTGCGCTATATAATAAATCAAGATATTACAATGTAAGCATATCACCACAGGGGTGACTTGGAACACAAAAGGTCATTCTAAAATGCCCATTATTGGTTGTGGATCACTATCCCTTCTTATTTAATTCTGGTGACTGATTTACAACCCTTCTTTTTGGATGTGTGTGTGTGTGTGTGTGTGTGTGTGTGTGTGTGTGTGTGTGTGTGTGTGTGTGTGTGTCTGCAGTGTCAAAAATTTAATTTTTTACTCACCGTAAATTATTTTCTCTGAGTCCATCTGGTGGATGATGCGTCCATGGTGTGGGCTATGGAGTTTGGAATTAAAGTTATTAAAAGATCAACGCCTCTCCCCTCTAACTCCTTCTACCTCCAGCTGCACCTCAGCCTTCATTTAGCAAAGCTACATGGAGGAAGAACATAACTAAAAACTATAAACCTATAGATAATTAAACAATGCCAAATGGCAAAAATAACTGGTTAGAAAACCAGACCACCACAGTGTCCCCCAGATGGACTCAGAAAGGGATTTTATGGTGAGTAAAAAATCCAATTTCTTTTTTCATCGATCTGAGGGATGCTGCATCATTACCTCTGTGAATTTCCAAAGTAAGTTAGGGGTTAGGGAGTGTCCAACAAAATCTTTTGCCCAAAACTGGCATCCCCCGCACCAAATGTATGGAAGTGGCAAATTCTTGTGAAAGTGTACAGATGACCAGGTCACTGCTCTATACAGCTCTTCAACCGAGTCACCATGGGGAACTGCCCAAGAAGCCCCAACAGCGTGAGTCAAACCGGAATAGGCACATTCAAAGACAAATAGGCCTCACAGATAGTAGAGGTGACCCATCGAACAATAGCTTTTTGGCCACCTTGCTTTGGGGCATCAATCAACACCAACAAGGAATCCATATGGCTAACAGAGGATGCACAGGTTAGATAAATGTGTAAAGCATGGAATACATCCAACAGAGAGGAAGGTCTGACTGATGAAGAATCCTGCAGAAAGGTGGGAAGGACAATGTCCTGGTTGAGATGGAACATGAACACAGGAAGGAAGGTTTAGTTCTCAGAATCACCCAAACCAAATATAAATGAGCAGGGGAGGTTAGCAGGACATTGCAGCCAATTCAGAAACCCATCTGGCCGATGCAATGACCAGAAGGAATTCAACCTACAAAGTGAGGTATCACAACTCCACAGATTTTAGAGGTTTGAATGGTGCCTTCTGTTGAGCCTCTAACACCAAGTCCAAGTAACAAGAAACAGGTGGTATGTATGGTGGCTGGAGGCGAAGAAAACCTTGAAGGAAGGTCTCATCTTCTGGACAAACAGGGTTGAAACTTGCTGCTTGAGGGATTAAAGGCAAAGGTCTTTTGTCAATCCATCCTAATGAAAAGACAAGAGGCGAAAAACCACAACCATCACTGGCTTACAGGCTTAATTGAGGCAACCCACAAGGTTGGCCTATATTAACATTGTGAGTTTCCTCAAGATTGTGGTTAGCCATAATGCCATGGTTCCCATCATAGCGAGCAATAGGATTTTTCCATCATTATTCTCTATGGGGAAAAGTTTGACTGACAGCCCAGCCACACAGAGCCAATCAACACAGAGCTCCTCAGGAGGCTGGAGCTGATTGGCTCATGGGTCTCCTAGTGACAGCAGTCACCCAGAACCCAGTCATTTGCATAGAGGGGCAGCATGGAAACACTTGTTTTCCTTCCATTTGGCTTGGTTCACGTAAACCGGTATAATTAATTTTAAGAGCTACACTGGAATAGGTTAGTATGGATTTTTTTTTTACAAGTTATCGTGGATTCTACTGGACAAGAGGACCAAATGGCTACAGGGGGTGTAGTTAAGTATGTGTGAGTGAAAGTGTGCCAGAGTGCTTAATAATCTTTTAATATATACAGTGTGTGTGTACTGTATTTTATAAATATTTATTTTACAGGTATCATTGGCCTCTTTAATGAGATTGCATGTTCCCACATCCTATTACTGTACATTGTCAGAATTCGTAAAATTGAGTTTAGCACCAAACTCACATGTTTTACAAACTTAGACCCTAGTAAATTTCGACATAAGACTGAAGAACAAACTGTGTGATCAGAAACTTCACAAATCCCTGAGGAAAGACTAGAGGTGTTAAATTAGCTATGTCTGAGTCTGACATGTCTGATACTGTAATCCTAGAGAAGCCTATTTCCACCATTTCTAAACCCTCTGCAAATGTGAGGATAAGTAGTAGTAAAAGTAAGGATGGTGATGATTAAGACATGGGAATTGAGGATGCTACTTTGGAAGCGCAACAATATGAGGAGGATGTTTGAGTATCTGATGTTAATGAGGATAAAGAATGTGTTGGACAAAAAGTTGATCAAATTAAGGAGAAGGATTTTTTTGTGTCAAAGTAAGTCAGCCACGAGTCGCAGCAGTTCTTGCCAGAGATGATACGAAGAAGAACATTGACATTATGCCTGGACAGAGGACCACAAAATTCAATACAATAAGTTGAGTTCATGTGTTCCTGCTACCAAATTCCATCTTGTTTCCATTTTACCAGAACAGCAATTCCTTGCCTATATCAGGAGGTTAAAAAAAGCCCCACCAAATTCTTGGCCTAGAAAATGCCATTGTAATCACTATCCACTTAATATGTGGATGAGTGGTGCTGGTCAAACTTAATATTATATGACCGTGACATCCCCGTACAGGTGGCCATATCTAACACACATTGGGGGTCATTCCGAGTTGTCAGCTCGTTACCGATTTTCGCAACGGAGCGATTAAGGCAAAAATGCGCATGCGCATGGTACACAGTGCGCATGCAGTTAGTATTTTAGCACAAAACTTAGTAGATTTAATCACGTCCGAACGAAGATTTTTCATCGTTGAAGTGATCGGAGTGTGATTGACAGGAAGTGGGTGTTTCTGGGCGGAAACTGGCCGTTTTCTGGGAGTGTGCAGAAAAACGCAGGCGTACCAGGAAAAAAAGTGGGAGTGTCTGGAGAAACGGGGGAGTGGCTGGCCGAACGCAGGGCATGTTTCTGACGTCAAACCAGGAACGAAACGGCCTGAGCTGATCGCAATCTGTGAGTAGGTCTGGAGCTACTCAGAAACTGCTAAGAAATTTATATTCGCAATTCTGCTAATCTTTCGTTCGCAATTCTGCTAAGCAAAGATACACTCCCAGAGGGCGGCGGCCTAGCATGTGCAATGCTGCTAAAATCTGCTAGCGAGCAAACAACTCGGAATCACCCCCATTGTCAGCTCATTTACAAGCAGGCTAAGCTTTCTATCACTCACTGGCTTCACTAAGATGTATACCGGTTGTACATTGTTGGATAAATTCAGGGATATCGTCACAAAATGGCTTACCATTGTAGAGTTACACAAGGTCGAGGAACGTTTTTTCATCGCTCGAGTGATCATAGTGTAATTGACAGGAAGTGGGTGTTTCTGGGCGGAAACTGCCCGTTTTCAGGGAGTGTGCTAAAAAATGCAGGCGTGCCAGATAAAAACGCGGGAGTGGCTGGAGAAACGGGGGAGTGGCTGGCCGAACGCAGGGCGTGTTTGTGACGTCAAACCAGGAACTAAACGGACTGAGGTCATCGCAGTCTAGGAGTAGGTCTGGACCTACTCAGAAACTGCAGCAAATTATTTAGTAGCAGTTCTGCTAATCTTTCGTTCGCTATTTTGCTAAGCTAAGATACACTCCCAGAGGGTGGCGTCTTAGCGTTTGCAATGCTGCTAAAAGTAGCTAGCGAGCGAACAACTCGGAATGAGGGCCATTACCAGTTGGTGAATTTCAATATGTCCCATGTTTTACACACACAATAAACTTGATGGTTCAGAGTTTCATAAAAAATGACAGGGCTGTGCAGACGATGCTGTCTATGGCCCAAAAAATGTATGGGCATTTTCTGCATTCATTAATTTCATGTAGAAGATTGCAGTGGCTGCAAGAAAAGTTCAATTTGCCATGCTACCAACTGAAGCAAGAAGTTTGTGGCCCATCATTTTTTGAGCCACATGCAGCATTTTCAGCACGCTCCTGTCATTTTTTTATGAATTTTGAATCACCAAGTTTATTGTGTGTGTATAACATGGGATGTATTCAAATTCACCAACTTGTAATGCTCATACAATGAGGCAGATGTATTAACCTGGAGAAGGCATATGGAAGTGATAAACCAGTGATATGTGCAAGGTGATAAAGGCACCAGCCAATCAGCTCCAATATGTAAATTAACAGTTAGGATCTGATTGGCTGATGCCTTTATCACCTTGCACATATCACTGGTTTATCACTTCCTTATGCCTTCTCCAGGTTAATACATCTGCCCCAATGTTACTTGCATTATCCATAATCGCAAATCTTGAGGAGAGATGCAGAGGAGTAGAATTCCACCTTCTATATACTTCAGCGACTGGTAGAATAGCAACAACTAACATTTGTAATATCTCTCTCTCTCTCTCTCTCTCTCTCTCTACTGGTATTTTTCCTTTACTTTTCAAGCATGCACTGATTACTCCCATTCTGAAAAAACTAAATTCTGACCCTAACACTCTCTCAAACTACTGTCCCATCTCTCAGCTGCCATGCCTCTCCAAGCTACTTGAGATACTTGCCTACACTCGCCTCACAAACTTTCTTAAAACACACAATTTATTTGACCCACTTCAGTCAGGCTTTCGTTTCCAGCACTCCACAGAGACAGCACTGACTAAAGTAGTGAATGATCTAGTCACTGCAAAGTCCAATGGCCATTACTCACTTCTTATTCTTCTAGATCTCTCTGCTGCTTTTGACACTGTTGACCATTTTCTTCTCATACAAACACTACAATCCCTAGATCTTAAAGACACAGTCCTCTCTTGGTTCCTATCTTACCTATCTAATCGCTCCTTCAGTGTTTGCTTCTCTGAATCCACCTCCTCTTCACTACCTTTTTCAGTTGGAGTACCACAAGGCTTGGTCTTAGGTCCTCTGCTTTTCTCAATCTATACTTCATCTCTTGGGAAACTAATCAGCTCTTTATGATTTCAGTATCATCTGTACACAGATGATACTCAAATCTACCTATCCTCCCCAGATTTGTCACCATCTGTATTGGTCAGGGTCACTGAATGCCTTTCTGCTGTTTCATCTTGGATGTCATCTCGCCACCTCAAACTTAATATTTCCAAAACAGAGCTACTTATATTTCCAACGGCCAATAGTAGTTACCAACCTGATATCTCTATCACTGTTGAGAACTCAACAATCAATCCTACCCCACAAGCTCTCTGCCTAGGTGTCATTCTTGACTCAGAACTGTCCTTTACTCCCCACATTCAATCTGTCTCAAGATCATGTTACATGCATCATAAAAACATATCCAAAATACGACCATACCTTACACAAGACACTGCAAAAACTCTAATCCATGCTCTCATTATCTCCCGCATTGATTATTGCAATAGTCTTCTTACTGGTCTTACCAAAAAGAGACTCTCACCATTACAATCCATTCTGAATGCAGCTGCGAGGCTAATCTTCCTTGCTAGACGTTCTTCGTCTGCAGATCCACTCTGTCAGTCCCTCCATTGGTTACCTGTATTCTACCATATTCAATATAAAATACTTTTACTCACACATAAGGCCATTAACCATATTACACCAATGTACATCTCTTCGTTCATTTCAAAATATCTCCCAACCCGACCTCTCAGATCTTCACAATATCTACGTCTCCCATCCACACTCATTACTTGCTCCCATGCACGATTGCAGGACTTCCATCGGGCTGCACCAACTCTGTGGAATGCCCTACCACGCACAATAAGACTCTCCCCTAGTCTCCAAACCTTCCCTGAAAACTCACCTCTTCAGGCTAGCTTATCACATTCCAGAACCGCTCATTCAACCTTCATAAGCTTTCCTATCCGATTATATCCCCACTGTACAGTCCACACATATCCTCCACATATTTTCTCTTTCTTCACTTTCTCTTCTTTCTAACCACGGTTCATCATTGCTGTGATGTGATATCATGCAACCCACCTAGAACCTTTGCAATCCAGTGGACAAATATGCAATAGATAATGCCTTTCCTTGTGTATCAATGCCTATTTCCCTATAGATTGTAAGCCTGCGAGCAGGGCCTTCCTACCTCTGACTGTTTGTTTATTACCCAGTTTTGTTGTATTATTGTGTCCAATTGTAAAGCGCAACGGAATTTGGTGCGCTATATAAGAAACTGTTAATAATAAATAAATAACATGCCATCCATGTTTACATATAAGAGCATGATATAGGGAAATGGGGAACATGTTACTGTTATTAGCTATGCAAGCTACTGAAACCATTTGAAATTGTAACCCTTGAAGTGAGTTCAGAAACTGCCAGATTGAGTCAGATGATTCCCTTAATTAAAATACTGGAAAAGCAGCTTGAGAATCTGAAGGAAGAGATGAAACAGTGATTCCGCTAAGTATGTTGTAAATGTGGATCAAGTTCTTTTTTTTTGTTCAGCAGGACATAAGAATTGTCAAAATCTTGACATTTGATCATTACGTTTTGGTAACCATGCTAGGTCCTAGGTTTATATCCTATTCAACATATTTCTTTCCAAATGACCCAGATCTTAAAAGATACAAAGAGATTGAGTGGCACATGACACAACAAAATCTCCTACTTTAGCTGCTCCAACCGCTTCTGCTGCCAGGAAAAAAAGTACCTTTTTCAAGGGACCCACTGATGGCGATGAGTCAACTCACCACACCAGAGTGAAAAAAGAATATGACATCTGGTCAAGCTTAAAAGAACTTTGAACAATTATTGACCGCTCTACCACTGTGACTCAATCTGATATAATAAGTAGCAATGAGATGGTGGAGTATTACAGTATTTTAATGACAATGTACAAATTAGCATGTCACACAGTTTCTTTGAATACTGGGAGAAAAAAAGGCAATTTGGAGCCCATTGTACAACTGTCCACCTGCCAGTATGTACTCGGAAAGGATCTTTAGCACAGTTGGGAACCTTGCAAGTGATCAGTGTAGGAGGATACTTCCACAAAATGTGGAAAAATTAATGTTCATTAAAATGAATTACAAATTCTATGAGGAAGACTTGTGCCACCTATTACAACAAACGAACATCTTCTGTAATGGTGGTTTCCATTGAGGATCAGCTAATATTGTGTGGTGATGATGATGATAATAATATTAACAACAGTGAGGAGGGTGATGATGAGGATGATGATGACTCTGACATATTCCAAAGGCGACTATTGTTACCCACCGTAAGCACATTGGTAGCTTGGTTTATAAGGGCCTATACAAACCAAGCACTTCAGTGACAAAAGTGGCAGTCCCTGTCACTGAACTGCTTGGTTTTTTTAAACTGTGTATGTACTTTTTAATATACAATATAAGGGTTGGTAGGCCCATGGACAATTTTATGTCACACCACATATGGATTAGATTTAGGAGAATAAAACATGATATTATCCCTCATACGCAGCCTCTCTGGTGCTCCTCATAAATGTACTACAGGGGTGTGTTACATAATTAGGAAGGAGGGGGCAGTACGGCCAGCAGGTCAGCCTCCTAATATTTGTTAGTATAAGATAGGCTGATTTGGAGTTTGCGACTCTGCAATGCAACTATTTATTTCCTTGGCTTCTCTTTTAAACCTTGTCAAAAATCCTTGGCTGTTAACATTGTATTCTTATATGGCCTTTTCTCTTAGTTGGTGCAATACAAACTGAGTCAAATTTAATTTTCTTAATTACTCAAATAATTAATCAACCAATTTCACACAATGAATGAATCAATCAATCAATCAATCAATCAATGCTTTACCTTCCTGTCACTACATACTGTACTCCACTTTCATTTATATGTACTGTCCTGGTGCCTCTCCTTGATTAATGAAAACATTCTCTCTTTTCTTTCCACTACAGTGCCGCAATGTTTCATAGATGTACTATATTCTTTTAAAGTAATTGCCATGTGTTTGTGCCGCTGCTCTGTCTCTTCATTTAGCCAGCCAGTCTATGGCCAATATTGGTGAACAATATTATGTGATGCGAGGTGATCAAAATTGACTGGAAATTAATGCTACATGCCTTTATCCATTTTTAGAAATGTTCATGTAATCCAAAACGAAAACCAAATCCGAACCAGAACACTTAAGGGCATGGGTGCCGGCAGCTGTGCAGGGCACAGGTACTTGGAGGGGTGTGTGGCCATTACAGGGAGGTGTGGCCAGCACCCCTCCATATGAAATCTAAAGAAAAAAAAAATTCTGTATAGCTGCAAAGCATATGTGCTGCACTGGGAAGAGAGGCTGCCGCTGCAGCAGTGTCCTCTCTCTCCCGGCTCCAAGTGTGCTGTCTACAACAGGTAAGGGGATGATGTGGGACTCGGGACCCTCCAACAGGCCTGGGCCCGAGTAAAAGTCCTGGCACCACTGCTTGAGGATAAAAACCAGAACCAACACACTAAGAGTGGTTTTGGCAACACCAAACCCAAAACATGAGGGTCTGTGCACATCTCTAATTAGAAAATGTTTTCTGATCCTTTTCTGCTATCTTCCACTCCTCCATCATTGACATTTTATCTTTTCTCATATTTTAGCCTAGAGGCCATGAAGAGCAGAAGACAGAGACCTTCCTTCTGTACCCAGCAGGTGAGTGAAGGATATAGGTCAATAAATACAGATGGAAAGAGTAATTTAAGCATATCATTCACAATACATTCTATTGTTAGTTAAAAACTCCTTTGTAGAACTTCGGGCTCTGTTTATCATCATTGTGATGAAAAGGGTTACGGTGGGTACACACTAGGTGATTTTGTAAACAGTTTTGCTCATTTTTACCCTCCTGGATGATATTGTTCACAATATCGCCCAGTGTGTATGCTGCCAGTGATGGCCGATTCGCGCTCCCTGGGGTCATTAACGACCCCCACTGTCACCAACACATGCAAAATATCGTCCGTTCAGCTGACCAACAATATACAGTATTACATAATGCATCTCTGTGTGCAGAAGATATGTCTCAGGACGTTGTTTACAGACATATCTGATAGGCCCTGTTGCACAGTCAATGATGATATACTGTATTGTAATTAGAAATCGGGCAGGATGTGGGAGAGCTGGCAGCTCTTCCGTGGGTGTGGGTGTGGGGGACTGCCTGAAAAATAGGGAGAGTTGTCAAATATGATCTGCATGTGTATGCAATCGAGCCACTGAGCAGCCCATTAGGAAGATGCAGGAGCTGCCGATAGTGATATCACTTGTGAAGTCTACCCAAATATATCGAGTTGACGATTGGTAAGTGTGTAGAGCTTACTAAATCGGCCGCTCATTCGGTGAGAAGTGTGTCAGCAGATAAATCTTTCAGGTGTGTACTTAGCCTAATGCTGGGTACACACCAGAACGACTCACAAACATGCAATGTCATCAAAGAATTCCCTTGAACTACCTGGCAGTCCTTGACAAACAATGGGGGTCATTCCGAGTTGTTCGCTCGTTGGCGTTTTTGGCTATGCTGCAATTTGTTGCTAAATGCGCATGGAACGCAGGGCGCATGCGCTTAGTTACTTAACTAAAAACTTAGCAGTTTTGCTGTTGTCTGTGCGGCGCTTTTCAGTCGCACTGCTGATCGGTGAGTGATTGACAGGAAAGGGGCGTTTCTGGGTGGTAACTGAGCGTTTTCCGGGAGTGTGCTAAAAAAACGCAGGCGTGTCAGGTAAAAACGCGGGAGTGTCTGGCCGAACGCAGGGCGTGTTCGTGACTAAACAGACCGAGCTGATCACAATATAGGAGTAGGTCTGGAGCTACTCAGAAACTGCAAGAAAATATTTAGTAGCAATTCTGCTAATCTTTCGTTCGCTATTCTGCTATGCTAAGATACACTCCCAGAGGGCGGCGGCCTAGCGTTTGCAATGATGCTAAAATCAGCTAGCGAGCGATCAACTCGGAATGAGGGCCAATATACAGTAGTGCAATACACAAGAGATAGATCTTGCCTCTTCCAGGAGCATGCTGTCGTTAACGATAGCTTCACATCTTCCCTTTTACACTTTTACTAACTGCAGTATATATTGATCCGATGTGTCAAAATCATGCAGTTGTCCCTAGAATCGTCCTGGTGTGTACCCAGCATAAGATAGTTGAGCTAACTCTGAGTTTGGAGTAAAGCAGTAACTTTGCACTATAGTTAAACCATGCTGAACTGCAGGGGGGCAGATGTAAAGTGCAGAGAGTTAGATTTGGGCGGGGCGTATCCAAACTCAAATCTAAATTGCAGCGTTAAAATGAAGCTGCATTAATGTCTACATGCAAAAGAAACCAGCACTATGCAAAATACAGTAAATGTATTTGCTCAACATGGTGTGGGTCAGATACAAAGTTACTTTGTTGCTTTTTTTTCTTTTGCTCCGAACTCATGGCCTGATTCAGACTTATACACAAACCTGATGGTTTACATCAGGGGTGTCCAACCTTTCACCTTCCCTGGGCCACATTAGAAGATGAAAATTTGGTTTGGGCCGCACATAAAATAAAATAACAGTAACGATACCTGAATGAGAGACAGATTACTTACCTACATCCCACGCCGGTCACGTCCACTTGTCCAGTAGAATCCAAAAGGGTCGGTACCTATAAAAATGAAAATTATACTTACAAACGAATGAATGAATATTATGCCCTCATTGACGCGGGAAGACGTTCGCCCCTTGTAGTTGTGCCCCTGTAGCTGCGCCCCTTGTACTGTGCCCCTTGTAGTTGTGCCCCTTGTAGTTGTGCCCCTTGTAGTTGTGCCCCCTTGTAGTTGTGCCCCCTTGTAGTTGTGCCCCTTGTAGTTGTGCCCCTTGTAGTTGTGCCCCTTGTAGCTGTGCCCCTGTAGCTGCGCCCCTTGTAGTTGTGCCCCTGTAGCTGCGCCCCTTGTAGCTGCGCCCCTTGTAGTTGTGCCCCTGTAGCTGCGCCCCTTGTAGTTGTGCCCCTTGTAGTTGTGCCCCTGTAGCTGCGCCCCTTGTACTGTGCCCCTGTAGCTGCGCCCCTTGTACTGTGCCCCTTGTAGTTGTGCCCCTGTAGCTGCGCCCCTTGTGGTTGTGCCCCTGTAGCTGCGCCCCTTGTACTGTGCCCCTTGTAGTTGTGCCCCTGTAGCTGCCCCCTTGTACTGTGCCCCTTGTAGTTGTGGCCCTGTAGCACTAGCTGCCCCCTTGTACTGTGCCCCTTGTAGTTGTGGCCCTGTAGCTGCCCCCTTGTACTGTGCCCCTTGTAGTTGTGGCCCTGTAGCTGCCCCCTTGTACTGTGCCCCTTGTAGTTGTGGCCCTGTAGCTGCCCCCTTGTACTGTGCCCCTTGTAGCTGCCCCCTTGTACTGTGCCCCTTGTAGTTGTGGCCCTGTAGCTGCCCCCTTGTACTGTGCCCCTTGTAGTTGTGGCCCTGTAGCTGCCCCCTTGTACTGTGCCCCTTGTAGCTGCCCCCTTGTACTGTGCCCCTTGTAGTTGTGGTCCTGTAGCTGCCCCCTTGTACTGTGCACCTTGTAGCTGCCCCCTTGTACTGTGCCCCTTGTAGTTGTGGCCCTGTAGCTGCCCCCTTGTACTGTGCCCCTTGTAGTTGTGTCCCTGTAGCTGCCCCCTTGTACTGTGTCCCTTGTAGCTGCCCCCTTGTACTGTGCCCCTTGTAGTTGTGTCCCTGTAGCTGCCCCCTTGTATTGTGCCCCTTGTAGCTGCCCCCTTGTACTGTGCCCCTTGTAGTTGTGGCCCTGTAGTTGCCCCCTTGTACTGTGCCCCTTGTAGTTGTGGCCCTGTAGCTGCCCCCTTGTACTGTGCCCCTTGTAGCTGCCCCCTGGTACTGTGCCCCTTGTAGTTGTGGCCCTGTAGCTGCCGCCTTGTACTGTGCCCCTTGTAGCTGCGCCCTTGTACTGTGCCCCTTGTAGCTGTAAAAAAAAAACACACACACAGACACATACTTACCGCTCCTGCAGCGCTGCCTCCGTCTCCGTCCGCCGCTCCTCTCTGCTGTACTACGGGAGGGACGTCTGTACAGGACACTGTACAGCGGCGCAGGCCACGGACCACGGACTTCAGATCTTGATTTCTCTCCCCCCCCCCCCCCTTCCCCGGACACTGTACAGCGGCGCAGGACTTCAGATCTTGATTCTTCCCCCCCCCCCGGGACACTGTACAGCGGCGCGGCCACGGACAGACACCCACCCCCGGCTCACTTACGTGTTCTTGTACAACCAACTTCTCCGATGGGCTCCTCTACTCTCGCGCTGCTCAGTCACGTGTGCCGCTATGCAGCGGAGGAGGGCTACACTGTGACTGACAGCGGAGAGGGCGTGAGCTGGTGCTGGTCCCAGCAGCAGCAATCCAATCAGGATGTGCTGACAGCCTGCTGGGGCCGGCTCAGCCTCACATGTGGTGTCCGTACTCGAAAAAAAAAAAAACCTCTGCTGCAGCGCTGCTCCTGGGCCGCATTACTAGCTGACTTGGGCCGCATGCGGCCCGCGGGCCGCGGGTTGGACAAGCCTGGTTTACATACAAATACAATGTTTGTGGGTCTAAGCAGGCGCAAGTCCCATTCTGTACATGTGCAGAACTTGATCACTCACAGACCACCCTACCCCATTAGCCACAGCATCAGCCCCAATGTGACCCCAATTTGACCAGCCAAGTTGTAGACTATTGCAAATTAAACCTAGAAAATAAGTCTACAGTAACAGGGGTTCACACTACAAACTCCCGTATTGCGCACATCCCCCCCCCCCACACACACACATGTATAATCACTTTCAGTGGCGCACGCAGGGGGGGGTTCCGAGTACCTGGAACCCCCCCTGATGACCCCAAAAATGTTTTGAGACGGAGACACAGCTGTTTCCGTCTCAACAAAAGCAAAAGCCACGACCGTGATACAGCCCTGCCCTGATGCTCTGATGTGTGCAAGCTGACCTGTGATGTATTAAGCTTTGAGGAATGAATACACCTATTGGTGTCTAATTGCTCCCATTTGTGTGAAATTGCTGCCATTACATCAATAGTGAATTTGACCCATTTATTGTCTCTGAGGGCTTTGAACTAACTTTAACGATGTACATATATATTTGGATGTTATTACTGTGCTCGCCTTGACAAAGATTCTACATTGGAATCGAAACGTTGACATACTGAGCTATTATATTGGACATTAAAGACGACATTATTTGGATTGGACTGATTTCTTTAGGAGAGTGCATCTCCCTGTTTAGGGATCGTCTCTCTCTCTCTCTCTCTCTCTCTCTCTCTCTATATATATATATATATCTATCTATCTGCAAATGGTGAATGGCACTCCTTACTAGTACCGCACAACATGCTCCGGTGCCCGTCAGAATCAGATAATATGTACGGAAGCAGGATGGCACTCATAGAGACTAGTAAACCATAGAAAATCAGCACAGGACGCTGTAGCTGTATGTCAACGTTTCAGAGTTAGACTCTTTTTTAAAGGAGTCTAACTCTGAAACGTTGACAAACAGCTTCAGCGTCCTGTGCTGATTTTCTATGGTTTACTAGTCTCTGAGTGCCATCCTGCTTCCGTACATATATATGTATATATGTTTGTGTGTGTGTGTATATATCTATATATATATACTTATTACACATACCTGCGCATATACATACACACCCACCCACGGAAACCCCCCTCGCTAAATCCTGCGTTTGCCACTGACTTTTGTTATTTGTTTGTTTTTTGCTAGATTCCACTGAAAAAATCCAAGTTTCATACCATGTACCAGAAAGATTTGTGCCAGGCTCTGGCCGTGCCCACATCATTGTTATGGGTGAGGAAACCGCTGAGGAAGAACCTCAGTGAGATAAGAGAATATTATTCTGATCTGTAAGTACATTTATGTTAGTGGTATTGCATTGTAACCAAGTATTATTACATGTTTTGCAGGTGATCTCATGGCCAATATTATCATTAACTTGGACAACATTGTACATCTGGCTGATGGCTGTGGGGAGCAGAACATAGCAAAGCTATCTAGATATGTGTACACAATGCAGTATCTACAGAGTACCAAAGAACTAACACCAGAACACAAGGAAAAGGGTATGGAAGACATCATAGAAGGTACGTTATGTGAGCAGTATATCTTAAAAAATACAGGGGTAGTGTTATTGTTAAAGGGGAGAAGAGAGCCAAGAAAGTAACAGACATCAACAGGAATTAGGGTTCTATGCGGGGGCGTAACTCCCAGAGGCAATGGAGGCTCCTGCCACCGGGCTCCAAGCCCTGAAGGGGCATCTGCATGTACAGAAGCACCTGTGTGGTTCACATTGGGATCTAAGTGTGACCGGTAATCTTTCAGCAGAGCTCTGCGGTGCACTTGCAATAGGGGACAGGATGGCTCCTGCCTGGTACCACTCAGCCTGTGCTGCAGCAAGCTACGGTGCACCCGCCAATGCTGCTGAACTGTGAGATCCGTCGATGAACATTAATTCTGTATGCTGCAGATGGCTGAATCACAGCGTAGCTGGAGCCCTACCAATTTACTGCGTGCTCCAGTCCCTGTAGATCGACTGAGAGCTATATAATTCTAAAATTCTATATAATTCTGTAAGTCGTGTGTGTTTATATTATATATGTATCATACACGGTTGAGTCACATAATTATGCCCACCTCCTACGTTTGACGTTGGCAATGAGTAGCCCATGAAGTACGTCATGTCTCATGCGCCGGCTTGGTGGGTATATAAGGTGTGCAATAAGCCCTCTGCACACATATCACTTGTTGCTGTCATGGGTAAATAGGGCAATTTATCAGAGTTGCGTAAAGTGCTGATTATCGGTTTTCAGGCCAAGGGTGGCAGTATTTCAGAAATAGCGCAGTTTGTGAACTGTTTGCGTGCTGCTGTGGTGAATGTGTATCATGGCTGGACAAATGGCACCATTGCAAATAACCAACCATGTGCCATTGGTCTGAGAGGTGAACATCGGCTACAAAGGTGCGTGAGGGCCAACTGACTAAAAGTTCATAAAAAGTTGCAAAGAAAGTGAACAACATCGCTCATTTAACCCTTCTTGAGTGACGTCGTTCACTATCTCGGCAAGTGTGTTTGCCGCCGCTGATGAGTGATGCGCTGCCCGGCGAGTCAGTAATGACCCTCGCCGTTGGTCGTGATGTCACTGAGGCCCGGTCACGGCGTGATGTCACTGAGTGATATGGTCATCATATCACTCAGTGTATATGCACTGCTGCAGACTCCCCCAGTCCGGGAGGGGAAACACTAGGCGATGTCGCTCATAGAGCATGTCGCCTAGTGTGTACACACCTTCACTGTCATTTCAAATACTGTCCTAGATAAATGTTACAAACTGATTTGTTGCTTTGGACAACTTCTCCACTTTATCTCTCTCCAAGGCTTGATACATCTCCCCCACTGACTGTAATGACGCACAAGTGGGGCCCTCTATACTCTTGTTCTGTTTCTGCACTAAGTACTACTATATTAAATATAATTATAATATAATAATTAGAAATTACTGTTTTATCAGTGCATAGAATATTAAAAATAACTGGGCACTGATTATTTATTAGGAAGGGGGCACTAAAAATATTTATTAATAAGTGGGCATTAAAAAGGCTGAGACCTATCCCGGAGCTAAGCAGCATGGTTTTAGAAGATAGAGGGAAATTTCAGTTTGTTTCAATGTTTTATTGTTTTTGTTTTTTACAAGCTGATGGCATAAAATAATATTCCCTTTTTGACAATTGTTTCCTGCAGTTTGTGTGACTGCAGGTTACATGGTGTGGGGGTTTGCATTTTGAAAATTTTAAATGTAAAAATTGGGGATGGTGATTTTGTTATGGGTCACTTTTGAAAATTTCCTATGGTTGTATAGCAACACTCTGGAATTAAAGGGCCTGATATGGAGGTGGAGACTAATCCCGGCACAACTGCGTCTTTGTACGTATTGAAACAGCGAGTTTATGCTAATTCGGAACCCGAAGGAATTCGTGTGAGATGCACACAGGCAGCATCTCTAATCTGCTGCTAATTGAATATTAGCGCAATCCTGTTGTTGGCCAGAATGTCCATGGGAACATGGCCACCGATGCTACTTGGCTGTGACACGTCTGTGTCTGAAGAGCCACCCCTCTGTTAACTATCACGAGTGCAGAGGAAAACGCAGGGGCAAAACTAGAAATGTTTCTCCCCCAAGCCAAAACATTCTCTGGTGCCCCCCCCTCCCATAATTGGCACTAGTAAAGCGATGAATCTGCGCACGCCAGGGACGTGCAGTCAGGGGAGGCAGTGCCTCCCCTGTGATTAATTAATAAAAGAATACATACAAGATACTTATGACACATATTCTATGTCATAAGTATCTTCCTTATGTAATGGCATATTTTTTTGGGGTGAAATTACTTTGGGAGGCACTGTTAGCAGTGCCTCCCATACAGAATAGGAACGGGGAGAGAGCGGGGGGTGGAGCCTAGCACCGGGCTGTAAAAGCCCATTGAAATACAGTGGCAAAGCGGCACTGAAAAAAGTGCCTCGCTGACAGGGACACCACTCCCATGTCAGCGAGGCAGCTGTGATTGGACTGCGGATCCAGCACTGGATCCGCTGTCCAATCACCAAGACGCGGCGGGAGGCAGAAGTTGGGACGGGAGCAGCAGCAGCGGTGGGTCTGCAGTGACTGCTGCTCTCCCCTGTCATGCTCCGCTGGCTCCGTCCTCCCCTCCCGCACACAGGCACCAGACGTCTTTCCTGTGGGCAGCTGACAGCTGCCAAAGTCCGGCGGCTCCGTCCTCCCCTCCCGCTGACTACTTGTACTCTGTGCGGCTCTCTCCGGGCGGCTGCTCCGTCCGCATACAACAGCACGCAGGTATTCTCTCTCTCTCTCTCTCTCTCTCTCTCTCCTTCTCCTTCTCCTTCTCCCCCTCTGTAACTCCTTATTTTCATTCACTTTTACAGGTCCCACTATTGGATTCTACTGGACAAGTGGACGTGATTCTCTGCGTGGGATGTAGGTAAGTAATCTCTCATTTTTACAGGTCCGCTATAGGATTCTACTGGACAAGTGGACGTGATTCTCTGCGTGGGATGTAGGTAAGTAATCTCTCATTTTTACAGGTCCGCTATAGGATTCTACTGGACAAGTGGACGTGATTCTCGGCATGGGATGTAGGTAAGTATGTGTGAGTGTGTAAGTGTGTTATAATAAAATGTTACTTTCACGGTGTGTGTGTTGTGTTTTTATTTGGGTATTTTTGTTGTTGTAGAACTACAAGTACCAGCGAGCCCGTTATTTCCCCGAATGCTGGTACTTGAGGTTCTCCAAGTACCAGCAAGCGGGGAGGCTTTCTGGGGCTTGTAGTTCCACAACAAAAAACAATATTCTTTTTTTAACACTCATGACTATCAGCCTGGCACCCACCGCCCAGGGGTGCTGGGGACAGCCTCGGGCTTCACCCCTGGCCCTTGGGTGCCTGGAGGGGGGGGGGACCCCTTGATTTAAGGGGTCCCCACTCCTCCAGGGAACCCCGGCCAGGGGTGACTAGTTGGGGGGGTAATGCCACGGCCGCAGGGACCTACGTAAATGTGTCCCCCGGCTGTGGCATTATGTCCCTGGCTAGTGGAGCCCGGTGCTGGTTTTAAAAATACGGGGGACCACTACATCTTTTGTCCCCCGTATTTTTGGAACCAGGACCGGACTAAGAGCCCGGTGCTGGTTGTCTAAATACGGGGAACCCCTGTCCAATTTTTCCCCAGTATTTAAACAACCAGGACCGGCTCAAAGAGCCCGAGGCTGGTTATACTTAGGAGGGGGGACCTCACGCATTTTTTTTTTTTACATTTTTTAACCCATTCAGACCCTTCTCCATTAAGTTAATGGAAGCCCTGGACAACAGAATTGCATTCATGTCCTCCTCCCACTCCCTTCCCAGTACCAAACACTCATTTTTTTTCTATAAAAATGTACAATATATCACAAGTATGATGAGCAGGCAGGCAGCGGGCATTGGCAGCATCGGAGTGAGATGCAAATTAGTGGCGGAGAGATGGGTCAGTTCATGGTGGCCGAGTTTGTAAGCCGGTGGCGGTGGCAGCGGGCATCGACTCAGGAGCAGTAGCGGGCATTGGCTCGGTGGCGGTAGGGGTCATCGGCAGATTCGGCGGACATTACGGCTGTAGTGCCTCACCAGCCACTGACCTCACCGCACGCCACTGGCGCACGCCGCAAAAAGGGACATGGCCTGGCTGAAATGGGCGTGGCTTTGCATAAAGGGGTGCAGGAAAAGACTACCTTATACCTCAGTTTTGCAACCTGCACGCCCAGAGGTTGGCCACCACAGGAAAAAAAATAATCCTGATTCATGCCCCTTACATTATTAGTAATTTTTCCTCCTTATAGTAATGCCCAGTATACATTATGCTACATACTGCAATGGCCCTTAGACATTATGCCACACACAATATGCCACACACCATAATGCCCCCGACACATTATTCCACACACCGTAAAGTCTGTGACACATTATGACACGCATCGCAATGCCTGTTATACATTATGTTACACATTGCAATGCCCCTGATACATTATAGCACATACAATGCCTGTGACACATTATGACACACACCGCAATGTCCATGATACATTATGCCACACACTGCAATATCTGTGATACATTATGCCACACACTGCAATGCACCTGAGACATTATAGCACATACCACAAAATGCCCGTGATATAGTATACCACACACTGTAATGCCTGTGACACAAACCGCAATGCCCGTTATACCCTATGCCACACACCGCAATGCCCGTTTTACATTATGCCACACCCTGCAATGCCCCTGAGACATTATACCACATACCACAATGCCCGTGATATAGTATACCACACACCGTAATGCCTGTGACACATTATGGCACACACCGCAATGTCCGTGATACATTATGCCACATACCGCAATGCCCATTACACATTAAGTCCTACAATAAGGCTTCTAATTACTTTTAAATTATCTGCTCGTTGCCAGGGGTTTCACGCTCTTGGTTCTATGCACGGTGCCAGGGGTTTTCATGCTCAGGTTGTCATGCTCGTTGCCAGGGGTTTCATGCGCTGGTGTTATGCTTGTTGTCAGAGGTATCATGTGCTGGGTTTAAAATTTGTTGCCAGGGGGTAATATTCGTTGCCAGGTGTTTCATGCACTGGGTGTCATGCTCTTTGCTACAGGGTAATGCTTGTTGCCAGGGATTTCATGAGCTGGGTGTTGTGCTTGTAACCAGGGGGTAATGCTTGTTGCTAGGCCTGTGCTCCCAGTGCCACATATGCCCTTAGTGCCAGATATTCCCTCACAGTGTCAGATACACATATGCCCCCAGTGCCCCATATGCCCCTCCAGTGCCAGGTACACATATACCCCCAGTGCCAAATATGCCCCCCCAAGTGCCAGCTACACATATACCCCCCGTGCCAAATATGCCCCCCCCCCCAGTGCCAGGTACAGATATACCCCCCAGTGCCAAATATGCCCCCCCCCAGTACCAGGTACACATATGCCTCCCCCCAGTGCCAGGTACACATATACTGCCCCCCCAGTGCCAGGTACACATATATCCCCCCCCCCCCCCCCCCAGTACCAGATATGCACCCATTATAGATGTGCGGGTGGATTCAGAAATACATGACCACTAAAATACATTGCCCATTTGCAACTGCCATTGATGCTGTGCCCACTGCTGAATTAGCTGAACATTATTAATGCGGATTCACACAAAGGGGGTAAAATTGCTTTCTTTTCCTAAACATCACCTTGTTCGTAGGTGGTTTTCTTAATACAGGAATCGGTTTATTTTTCAATTTAAATACAATTGGAATGGATTGTTTAATTGCAATTCCATTGTTTACACTTTTAGTAAAATCCAGTGGTTATCTCTCACTGATAATAAGTAAAAAATGGTAATTTATCATTGTTTCTATAAATTCTATAAAAAAAAAAAAGTGGTTGGCAAAAGCGGAACCTACAGAGATTTATTACTGACTGACATGTCTTTATCCTGTAGGTTACCAGAGACAACTGACATTTAAAAATGAAAGTGGCTCATATGGACCGTTTCCAGGCTCTGATCCTAATTTCTGGTATGTATAAAACATTTATATGAATTCATCTGAACAATCTGACAGTGAGCATGTGTGAAACATTGCAAGGGGTAAAAACCAGAAAGGTCCAGACCCTGGAATGCTGGACCGGGCTGGCTACCTGAAACAAACTCTGCAATTCTGGAGCTTGTAGTGCTCAACCACATCCAGCCGGTCTCTGGGGGGGGAGGTGCCTGTCCCTGGGGAGGCAGGGAGTGAGGGATTGCTGCCTCTCCATATGGTCTGGAGATGGTGTAATAACAGGAACGGTCTGGACAGGGGCTGGCTGGCAACTTTCAGCCTGGGGGCAGACTCAAGCAAGTGGCCCAGCTTTTCACAGGGAATCTGCAGTCAGATGGCCCTGAAACACTTAAACTGCAATGGCCCGGGGGGCAGCTGGCACCCTGCCCCCCTACCCAGTCAGCCCCTGGGTCTGGACCATACGGGGAGGCTGTAATCTCTCCCTCCCTGCCTTTCCAATGACAGCTATCACAAGCAAAGACAGGACACCCCAGACAGGTATAGACAGGGAAAGTGTGGTGCCCGGGGGCAGGGCTAATGACTTGAATGGGGTCTAGTAAGCAGTCACTCGCAAAGTTAGGTTTCTTGGATGACTTACGTCACCGGTGGGGGCAAGGGATGCAATTTTCATTGGCCTCATGACTTTTTAAAGAAGTAATCACAGTTAGGAAAAACATACATTACCATTAATACAAGGTCAATATCACAATGGGTGAAGCCATAATAAAAGCCAATTTCAAACGGAGCTATTGAATTCGCCCCCCTGCATATTCAATTGCGGGCCGTTTTCACCCATTTTCAAGGCATTTTTGCCAGTGCCTTTTCACCTTTTTTTTTACTGAAACGTCAATGGCGAAAAAGGGATGTAGTTATGTGACCGACCGACGGTCACTATACAGATGCCAGGACAAATTAACAGACTGACAGTCGGCATGCTGACTGACAGGGACTATTTCCACTCGTGGGAACAGAACCTGTGGTGAGCGTAGCGAGCCACCGAGCCTGCTGCGTGGCGAGCACAGTGAGCCCACGAGGGGCTTTGTTGCGCTCGCGCCCCCCCCCCCCACCGGCAATCTAAAGCTCGGGATCCCGGCATTGGTATGGTGACTGGCGGGATCCCAAACGCTGGTTACCCAAAGCCAACCCGTGAAAAATGCCTGAATAGGGCGAATCCCCATTTGTCCTAAAAATATAGTGAATACCCCCCTTTTACTCTTACTTCAGTATAGCAGCTAGATACAGTGCATCTGGAAAGTATTCACAGCACTTCACTTTTTCTACATTTTGTTATGTTACAGCCTTATTCCAAACTGGAATAAATTCATTTTTTGCCTCAAAATTCTACACACAATACCCTATAATGACAACGTGAAAAATGTCATTGTTTTTGAGAATGTTGCTAATTTATTAAAAATAAAAAACAAAGAAATTACATGTACCTAAGTATTCACAGCCTTTGCTCAATACTTTGTTGATGTACCTTTAGCAGCAATTACAGCCTCAAGTCTTTTTGAATATGATGCCACAAGCTTGGTGCACCTATCCTTGGGCAGTTTCGCCCATTCCTCTTGGCAGCACCTCTCAAGCTCCATTAGGATGGATGGGAAGCATCAGTGTACAGCTATTTTCAGATCTCTCCAGAGATGTTCAATCGGATTCAAGTCTGGGCTCTGGCTGGGCCACTCAAGGACATTCACAGAGTTGTCCTGAATCCACTCCATTGATATCTTGGCTGCATACTTAGGGTCATTGTCCTTCTGAAAGATGAACCGCCAACCCAGTCTGAGGTCAAGAGCGCTCTGGAGCAGGTTTTCATCCAGGATTTCTCTGTACATTGCTGCATTCATCTTTCCCTCTATCCTGACTAGTCTCCCAGTTCCTGCCGCTGAAAAACATCCCCACAGCATGATGCTGCCACCACCATGCTTCACTGCAGGGACGGTATTGGCCTGGTGATGAGCGGTGCCTGGTTTCCTCCAAACATGACGCCTGGTATTCACGCCAAAGAGTTTAATCTTTGCCTCATCAGACCAGAGAATTTTGTTTCTCATGGTCTGAGAGTCCTTCAGGTGCATTTTGGCAAACTCCAGGTGGGCTGCCATGTGCTTTTTACTAAGAAGTGGCTTCCGTCTGGCCACTCTACCATACAGGTCTGATTGGTGGATTGCTGCAGAGATGGTTGTCCTTCTGGAAGGTTCTCCTCTCTCCACAGAGGAATGCTGTAGCTCTGACAGAGTGACCGTTGGGTTCTTGGTCACTTCCATGACCAGGGCCCTTCTCCCCCGATCGCTCAGTTTAGACCACCGGCCAGCTCTAAGAAGAGTCCTGGTGGTTCCGAACTTCTTCCATTTACGGATGATGGAGGCAACTGTGCTCATTGGGTCCTTCAAAGCAGCAGATATTTTTCTGTACCCTTCCCCAGATTTGTGCCTCGAGACAATCCTGTCTCGGAGGTCTACAGACAGTTCCTTTGACTTGCACTGTCAAGTGTGGGACCTTATATAGACAGGTGTGTTCCTTTCCAAATCATGTCCAATTAACTGAATTTACCACAGGTGGACTCCAATTAAGCTGTAGCAACATCTCAAGGATTATCAGTGGAAACATGATGCACCTGAGCTCAATTTTGAGCTTAATGGCAAAGGCTGTGAATACTTATGTACATGTGATTTCTTAGGTTTTTATTTTTAATAAACTAGCAAAAATGTCAAACTTTTTTTACGTTGTCATTATGGGGTATTGTGTGTAGAATTTTGTGGGGGAAAATTAATTTATTCCATTTTGGAATAAGGCTGTCAGCGGCGGCGGGTCGCGCCGACGCCCGGCCTTTGCTAGGCAACAGGCCCGGCGCGTAACTTTTGCCGCTGACTCCCTGTCCCCGGCCGGTTGCCTAGCAACCGGAGATGCCGGACGGCCGCCCTGCACTGCAGTCCCGGCTTTTACTAAGCAGCTGGGACGCCGCGCTCAGCGCACCACATAACAGTTGAGCAATTAGGGTCTGGGGGCTGGTCGTGCTGGCTCTCCTGTGATTTGCCAGCAGGGCCTTTTTATGGGAGCCAGCACATTACAACCTCGCCGGTGATAGCTTCCTGTGGAGCTTGTATCCTGCCTCTGGAGTGTCCCTGTTTTCAGCCAGTTCATTCCTGCATCTGTTCCAGCCTTCCAGTCTAGTGACCCTGAATCTTCAGCCTTGTGGTACTGTTGCTTCTTCGTGCACCTTCTCCGGCGTCGTGAGTTGCGGCTCTGCGGCACCTTACGGCTGAAGCCGTATAATTCTAATCTTCTTGTCATTGTGTTTTCTGCGGAGGTTCCGCCACTGTTGTCCTTGCCAAACTACGACGGATTCGTATTTGGCATTTGGGCAGCGTTACCTTGGTTACGGTTTTGTCTTGGCGGCCGCGCCGCACATAAAGTAGTTTATTATTTTCTGTAATTTCCCCTTTCGCCTTTTTGTCTGTCTTAGTTAATTTTTCCCTTGTTCTCTTTCTGTCTCGGTTAACGCCTTGTCACCTACTAAGACCGGTGGCATCGGACTTTGGGCAGACTAATCCGCCCGTTCAAACGCGGCAGCCATGGGCCCAAGAAACCATAGTCTCGCAGGCGTTAATCGACCACTAGGGAAGGACTACGGAGTCAGGGTTTTACGTTAGGGGTTGCTGCAAATCTCAGTTTGAACTGCAGCATCACGTTTCTGTATTTGGAGCTCATCTATTGCCACCCTGTCTCTCGGGCTCCGAGTACATACAGTAGATCATAACAAAGGCTGTAACATCACAAAATGTGGAAAAAGTGAAGCGCTGTGAATACTATCCGAATGCACTGTATATTATATATATAGTAGAGATGTTTTTCATTTAAAAATATACTATTAGTTAATGCTTGAACAGTGTACCAATAATAGATTTATTTTATATTTAATAACCAATATTTTGAACCCTATTACAGGATCACAGCATTAGTAGTAAAGGCTTTCAGCAGTGCTGAGGACTTCATCTACATAGATCAGAGCATCATCCAGCAAGCTGTGACATGGCTGCAGAATGAACAGTTACCAAATGGGTGTTTTGAAGTATCAGAATCTTACTTTAATAATGATCTAGAGGTATGCACAAATCTATTACATTTTTCACTGGAGTTCTCATTGTGGGCAGGATGTACTAAGCAATTAATGTAATGTACAGTAATTTCACTGTGATAAAGTACCAGCCAACCAGCTCCTAAATTACATTTTTCAAACACAGTCCGTGGCAGTAAGCAGGTGAAATTAACACTTTTCAAGGCTTAGTACATCCCGCCTTCAATGAGAATATGTAGCAGGGTTGAGTATGTGATCCCGGCTGTCGGGATGTCAGCAGTCACATGATCGACACTGGCTGTTCCAACAATGAGAATGCCAACAGGTGACGGGGTACACCTCCCGTCCCCTACCATAACCTTAACCCATCTGGGGTGGGGTGGCGGCTAGAGCTGAGACTCTGGGGGTGGCGGCTAGGGCTCAGACTCGGGGGTGCCTAACCCTATCCCCCTCCCCACCCCTTGAGGCCCTAACCATATCAGTGACCCTGATACTTAACTTCGGGATATCGGCGGTCGGTGCTCCGGCGCAAGGATTTCGAGTGGTGTCGGGATTCCGGTGTTGGTCACATGACTGCCGGCATCCTGACTGTTGGGATGCTAACCAGATCCCATGTAGCACAATAAACAATATTCTGATGTTAATTGTACTACTAGAATTTGGATCTATTCTAGAAATGTAAAGTATGGCTGCTTTTCAGAGGTAAAAATTTGCTGATTTGCCATTGCAATCAGACTAAAATAGAACATTAACCCATAAAAACACTATTTCAGATGAGTTATTAAGATTTGTACAGTATGTACACAGTATTTACTAACTCCAAATAGAGTAGTAAAACTAGAGCACTAGAACAGCCATATTTGTGTATTTCGGATGATAGCTCGACATTTAAAAGGTCAGTAGTCAGTAGGTCGACACACACATGGTCGACATCAAGGTTTTGTTTTTTGTTTTTTACTTTTTCATACTTTACAACCCACGTGGACTACAATTGGGAGCAGAAGCCTTGCCCGAAGCATAGCAAGAGGACACAATAGACTAACTGGTGTTCCACGTGCTGTATGGTAAATTTTGACACCAGAAAAAACATGTCGACATTTTCATGTGTCGACCATTTCCGTGCTGACCTTGTGCATGTTGACCATTTGGTGACAACCTAGACATGTTTGACCTCTTGACTGTTAACCTATTATACTATAACCAGCCATATTTAGATGTTATGCTGCCATAGGCATGACAGCAAATACAACATATTCTAAGTTAAGGGTTTTGTGCTTCAATATGTACGTGCTTGATATCTGACATTGCAGCCTTTACTATTTTAATAAACATAAAGGTGGCTTTTTTAATAAATCATGCATACAATGAAATGGATAAATAATAACTGCACAGAAAACATAAAATCATTTCTACCATATACTGTACTGTACATTGTACAGTGATGCTTTAGCATAAATTTGTTAATCCCAGCAGAGCTCTAAGTACTGTATAGGATAATCTCTTTGTGGACAAAGATTTGGAGAGCAACTCTTATAAATAACAGCACAAATGTATTAAAGTTACTTCTGAACAATAACTCTACTGTACATTATTTCTGAGACTTGGTAACCTTATAGAAAGACTTTCAGTTCATCTAATAAATGTTATAATACTTTTGAATATCAGTCAGAGATCTCTGTTTTTCCATTTCCCTATAGGCAGAAAATGTAGTTGCAAATACAGCCTATGTCGTTATCTCACTGCTGGAACATCACGTGGTCTGCAATGTAAGTGATCTTATCTCATAGCATTTTATTGATGCAGCTTCTTGTCGCATCGGACAAGCTAAAAACAGCTGAACATAAAATAGAAATATATTATTATTTATTGCCAGTTATTTATATAGCGCACACATATTCTCCAGCACTGTACAGAGAATATTTGCCCATTCACATCAGTCCCTGCCCAGTGGAGCTTACAATCTATATTCCCTACCACATGTACACACACACACATTCACGCTAGGGTTAATTTTGTTGGGAGCCAATTAACCTACCAGTATATTTTTGGATTGTGGGAGGAAGCCGGAGTACCCGGAGGAAACCCACGCAAGTACGGGGAGAATATACAAACTCCACACAGTTAGGGCCATGGTAGGAATTGAACCCATGACCTCAGTGCTGTGAGGCAGTAATGTTAACCATTACCCCATCCATACTGCCCATTATATTATTGATATTACCCTAATTTTCTACCCATGACAGTTATTAAGATGTGAAATATAAAGTGTTTGTTACCCTTAGTTAATTATAGCAAAAGCATATCTCTGATTATGTTGAAACTTGTGCTATTAAAAAATGTAGGAATTTGTTAATTAGATATATAGAATATTATTGTTATTATTATTATCCTTTATTTATATGGCACCATAAGGGATCCGCAGCGCCCATTACAGAGTACATAAACAAATAAGTGAAAAAGGAAAACAATGACTTACAGTTGAAGACAAAACTCTCAACTTTTAGAAATTAGACCTTACTGATGAGTTTATAAACCGTGTTATGATGAATACACCCAGTATTTGTATAAACTTTTGGAATAATCCCCCGATTTACACATATATGTACATTGCGGAGAAGTTGCCCAACCGATTAGATTCTAGCTATTGTTTTTCTAGCACAGCCAATAAAATGATAGAAGCTCATTGGTTGGCATGGGCAATTTCTCCACTTAACTCTCTCCAAGATTTGATCAATCTCCCCATAGTGCAGTGTGCTCATGAGAATTTTCTTTACCCTACGACTTAGGGGTCTATATACTAAGGGGAAAAAGGGGGGTAAAATGCTAAAGGCAGAGAAAATCCATGTATATAATATACCTTCTCAGTATGTGCTAAAGGGATATTCTCTGTCTGCAGCCCGCCGATGCTAACAGCAGGCTACAATATCAGCTGCACCTTGGTAACTAGAACTGCCATAGACACCTATGATAGCGCTAAGTGTCCTGGGTGTTACTAAGAGGAGAAGTCACTTACCATCGGATGTCTTTTCCAACACTGATATCGCCTCCTGTAGCTGCCGGTATCTGCTTCTCCTCACTGGTTGACTAACAATAAAGTTGGCTTTTAAAAAATATATATCTGCCGCTGCTGCCCTGAACGGGATGCGGAGGAGGAGAGTTACACACAGTGCAGAGACAGCTTGAGTTTCTGCTGTTACCGCCGAGGGGGTGGCATAACATTCACCGGTATGTAGTTATGTGACCGTCGGTCAGGAGACTGCCGATCACAATACCTCACCCTACATTCTGCCTCCTCACAATCCCGACGTCAGCATACCGACCAACTGGGACTATTCCCACTCGCTGCCAGGATCTCAGCAGAGGTATGCTGACTGCGGTCACACATACCACACCCATATTCACCCTCCTGGGTGGGTCTATTTTAGTAATAACTGCGGTAGACGCCTCCCAATTTGCAGCGGTAGCAGTCAAAGCAGGAGTGAGTTTTTCTCTGACAAACGTGCCTTGTTAGTACATCTGCTCCATAGTGCAGGTAGTACAAGTTGGGACAGTCAACGGTGGAAGATATGTTATGAGTCAAGTTCGTTATACCAAGACTACACATATACTGTAGCAGAATGAAATATACTAATATGACAGTATGGATAGTGAAACAAAATCCATACTACCTCTATGACTGTTTGTTATTACCCAGTTTTGTTATATCATTGTTTTGTTTTATCATTGTTATTTCCAATTGTAAAGCGCAACAGAATTTGCTGCGCTATATAAGAAACTGGTAATAAATAAATAACAGCGCAGCAGAGAGTAAAAAATAAAGCAGAGTCCAGAAACAGGTGGCTAACAACTGGGTCAGGGCAGGCAACTAAGGAGCAAAATGATAAACCAGCAAATTTCAGGGTTAGCAGCAACAGAGAGTAGTCAATGGACAGTCCATGTTGTGGAAATGGAAGAGGAATCAAAAATAAACCCAGGTCAGGAGAGTAACAAGCAGAATAGTCAAAACAAGCTGAAGCATGGTTAGAAAAATAAGATTTTACTTACCGATAAATCTATTTCTCGTAGTCCGTAGTGGATGCTGGGACTCCGTAAGGACCATGGGGAATAGCGGCTCCGCAGGAGACAGGGCACAAAATAAAAGCTTAAGGATCAGGTGGTGTGCACTGGCTCCTCCCCCTATGACCCTCCTCCAAGCCTCAGTTTGGATACTGTGCCCGGACGAGCGTACATAATAAGGAAGGATATTGAATCCCGGGTAAGACTCATACCAGCCACACCAATCACACCGTACAACTTGTGATCTGAACCCAGTTAACAGTAGAGATGAGCGCCGGAAATTTTTCGGGTTTTGTGTTTTGGTATTGGGTTCGGTTCCGCGGCCGTGTTTTGGGTTCGACCGCGTTTTGGCAAAACCTCACCGAATTTTTTTTGTCGGATTCGGGTGTGTTTTGGATTCGGGTGTTTTTTTCCAAAAAACCTAAAAAACAGCTTAAATCATAGAATTTGGCGGTCATTTTGATCCCAAAGTATTATTAACCTCAAAAACCATAATTTCCACTCATTTTCAGTCTATTCTGAATACCTCACACCTCACAATATTATTTTTAGTCCTAAAATTTGCACCGAGGTCGCTGTGTGAGTAAGATAAGCGACCCTAGTGGCCGACACAAACACCGGGCCCATCTAGGAGTGGCACTGCAGTGTCACGCAGGATGGCCCTTCCAAAAAACCCTCCCCAAACAGCACATGACGCAAAGAAAAAAAGAGGCGCAATGAGGTAGCTGTGTGAGTAAGATTAGCGACCCTAGTGGCCGACACAAACACCGGGCCCATCTAGGAGTGGCACTGCAGTGTCACGCAGGATGTCCCTTCCAAAAAACCCTCCCCAAACAGCACATGACGCAAAGAAAAAAAGAGGTGCAATGAGGTAGCTGTGTGAGTAAGATAAGTGACCCTAGTGGCCGACACAAACACCGGGCCCATCTAGGAGTGTCACTGCAGTGTCACGCAGGATGTCCCTTCCAAAAAACCCTCCCCAAACAGCACATGACGCAAAGAAAAAAAGAGGCGCAATGAGGTAGCTGTGTGAGTAAGATAAGCGACCCTAGTGGCCGACACAAACACCGGGCCCATCTAGGAGTGGCACTGCAGTGTCACGCAGGATGTCCCTTCCAAAAAACCCTCCCCAAACAGCACATGACGCAAAGAAAAAGAAAAGAAAAAAGAGGTGCAAGATGGAATTGTCCTTGGGCCCTCCCACCCACCCTTATGTTGTATAAACAGGACATGCACACTTTAACCAACCCATCATTTCAGTGACAGGGTCTGCCACACGACTGTGACTGATATGACGGGTTGGTTTGGACCCCCACCAAAAAAGAAGCAATTAATCTCTCCTTGCACAAACTGGCTCTACAGAGGCAAGATGTCCACCTCATCATCATCCTCCGATATATCACCGTGTACATCCCCCTCCTCACAGATTATCAATTCGTCCCCACTGGAATCCACCATCTCAGCTCCCTGTGTACTTTGTTGAGGCAATTGCTGCTGGTCAATGTCTCCACGGAGGAATTGATTATAATTCATTTTAATGAACATCATCTTCTCCACATTTTCTGGATGTAACCTCGTACGCCGATTGCTGACAAGGTGAGCGGCGGCACTAAACACTCTTTCGGAGTACACACTTGTGGGAGGGCAACTTAGGTAGAATAAAGCCAGTTTGTGCAAGGGCCTCCAAATTGCCTCTTTTTCCTGCCAGTATAAGTACGGACTGTGTGACGTGCCTACTTGGATGCGGTCACTCATATAATCCTCCACCATTCTTTCAATGGGGAGAGAATCATATGCAGTGACAGTAGACGACATGTCCGTAATCGTTGTCAGGTCCTTCAGTCCGGACCAGATGTCAGCATCAGCAGTCGCTCCAGACTGCCCTGCATCACCGCCAGCGGGTGGGCTCGGAATTCTGAGCCTTTTCCTCGCACCCCAAGTTGCGGGAGAATGTGAAGGAGGAGATGTTGTTGACAGGTCGCGTTCCGCTTGACTTGACGATTTACTCACCAGCAGGTGTTTGAACCCCAGCAGACTTGTGTCTGCCGGAAAGAGAGATCCAAGGTAGGCTTTAAATCTAGGATCGAGCACGGTGGCCAAAATGTAGTGCTCTGATTTCAACAGATTGACCACCCGTGAATCCTTGCTAAGCGAATTAAGGGCTCCATCCACAAGTCCCACATGCCTAGCGGAATCGCTCCGTGTTAGCTCCTCCTTCAATGTCTCCAGCTTCTTCTGCAAAAGCCTGATGAGGGGAATGACCTGACTCAGGCTGGCAGTGTCTGAACTGACTTCACGTGTGGCAAGTTCAAAGGGCATCAGAACCTTGCACAACGTTGAAATCATTCTCCACTGCGCTTGAGACAGGTGCATCCCACCTCCTATATCGTGCTCAATTGTATAGGCTTGAATGGCCTTTTGCTGCTCCTCCAACCTCTGAAGCATATACAGGGTTGAATTCCACCTCGTTACCACTTCTTGCTTCAGATGATGGCAGGGCAGGTTCAGTAGTTTTTGGTGGTGCTCCAGTTTTCTGTACATGGTGCCTGTACGCCGAAAGTGTCCCGCAATTCTTCTGGCCACCGACAGCATCTCTTGCACGCCCCTGTCGTTTTTTAAAAAATTCTGCACCACCAAATTCAAGGTATGTGCAAAACATGGGACGTGCTGGAATTGGCCCAGATTTAATGCACACACAATATTGCTGGCGTTGTCCGATGCCACAAATCCACAGGAGAGTCCAATTGGGGTAAGCCATTCCGCGATGATCTTCCTCAGTTGCCGTAAGAGGTTTTCAGCTGTGTGCGTATTCTGGAAACCGGTGATACAAAGCGTAGCCTGCCTAGGAAAGAGTTGGCGTTTGCGAGATGCTGCTACTGGTGCCGCCGCTGCTGTTCTTGCGGCGGGAGTCCATACATCTACCCAGTGGGCTGTCACAGTCATATAGTCCTGACCCTGCCCTGCTCCACTTGTCCACATGTCCGTGGTTAAGTGGACATTGGGTACAGCTGCATTTTTTAGGACACTGGTGACTCTTTTTCTGAGGTCTGTGTACATTTTCGGTATCGCCTGCCTAGAGAAATGGAACCTAGATGGTATTTGGTACCGGGGACACAGTACCTCCAACAAGTCTCTAGTTGGCTCTGCAGTAATGATGGATACCGGAACCACGTTTCTCACCACCCAGGATGTCAAGGCCTCAGTTATCCGCTTTGCAGTAGGATGACTGCTGTGATATTTCATCTTCCTCGCAAAGGACTGTTGGACAGTCAATTGCTTGGTGGAAGTAGTAAAAGTGGTCTTACGACTTCCCCTCTGGGATGACCATCGACTCCCAGCAGCAACAACAGCAGCGCCAGCAGCAGTAGGCGTTACACGCAAGGATGCATCGGAGGAATCCCAGGCAGGAGAGGAATCGTCAGAATTGCCAGTGACATGGCCTGCAGGACTATTGGCATTCCTGGGGAAGGAGGAAATTGACACTGAGGGAGTCGGTGGGGTGGTTTGCGTGAGCTTGGTTACAAGAGGAAGGGATTTACTGGTCAGTGGACTGCTTCCGCTGTCGGCCCAAGTTTTTGAACTTGTCACTGACTTATTATGAATGCGCTGCAGGTGACGTATAAGGGAGGATGTTCCGAGGTGGTTAACGTCCTTACCCCTACTTATTACAGCTTGACAAAGGGAACACACGGCTTGACACCTGTTGTCCGCATTTCTGGTGAAATACTTCCACACCGAAGAGCTGATTTTTTTGGTATTTTCACCAGGCATGTCAACGGCCATATTCCTACCACGGACAACAGGTGTCTCCCCGGGTGCCTGACTTAAACAAACCACCTCACCATCAGAATCCTCCTGGTCAATTTCCTCCCCAGCGCCAGCAACACCCATATCCTCCTCATCCTGGTGTACTTCAACACTGACATCTTCAATCTGACTATCAGGAACTGGACTGCGGGTGCTCCTTCCATCACTTGCAGGGGGCGTGCAAATGGTGGAAGGCGCATGCTCTTCACGTCCAGTGTTGGGAAGGTCAGGCATCGCAACCGACACAATTGGAGTCGGACTCTCCTTGTGGATTTGGGATTTCGAAGAACGCACAGTTCTTTGCGGTGCTACTGCTTTTGCCAGCTTTAGTCTTTTCATTTTTCTAGCGAGAGGCTGAGTGCTTCCATCCTCATGTGAAGCTGAACCACTAGCCATGAACATAGGCCAGGGCCTCAGCCGTTCCTTGCCACTCCGTGTGGTAAATGGCATATTGGCAAGTTTACGCTTCTCCTCCGACAATTTTATTTTAGGTTTTGGAGTCCTTTTTTTACTGATATTTGGTGTTTTGGATTTGACATGCTCTGTACTATGACATTGGGCATCGGCCTTGGCAGACGACGTTGCTGGCATTTCATCGTCTCGGCCATGACTAGTGGCAGCAGCTTCAGCACGAGGTGGAAGTGGATCTTGATCTTTCCCTAATTTTGGAACCTCAACATTTTTGTTCTCCATATTTTAATAGGCACAACTAAAAGGCACCTCAGGTAAACAATGGAGATGGATTGGATACTAGTATACAATTATGGACGGGCTGCCGAGTGCCGACACAGAGGTAGCCACAGCCGTGAACTACCGCACTGTACTGTGTCTGCTGCTAATATATAGACTGGTTGATAAAGAGATAGTATACTCGTAACTAGTATGTATGTATAAAGAAAGAAAAAAAAACCACGGTTAGGTGGTATATACAATTATGGACGGGCTGCCGAGTGCCGACACAGAGGTAGCCACAGCCGTGAACTACCGCACTGTACTGTGTCTGCTGCTAATATAGACTGGTTGATAAAGAGATAGTATACTCGTAACTAGTATGTATGTATAAAGAAAGAAAAAAAAACCACGGTTAGGTGGTATATACAATTATGGACGGGCTGCCGAGTGCCGACACAGAGGTAGCCACAGCCGTGAACTACCGCACTGTACTGTGTCTGCTGCTAATATAGACTGGTTGATAAAGAGATAGTATACTCGTAACTAGTATGACTATAAAGAAAGAAAAAAAAACCACGGTTAGGTGGTATATACAATTATGGACGGGCTGCCGAGTGCCGACACAGAGGTAGCCACAGCCGTGAACTACCGCACTGTACTGTGTCTGCTGCTAATATAGACTGGTTGATAAAGAGATAGTATACTACTAATATTATATATACTGGTGGTCAGGTCACTGGTCACTAGTCACACTGGCAGTGGCACTCCTGCAGCAAAAGTGTGCACTGTTTAATTTTAATATAATATTATGTACTCCTGGCTCCTGCTATAACCTATAACTGGCACTGCAGTGCTCCCCAGTCTCCCCCACAATTATAAGCTGTGTGAGCTGAGCACAGTCAGATATATATATACATTGATGCAGCACACTGGGCTGAGCAGTGCACACAGATATGGTATGTGACTGAGTCACTGTGTGTATCGTTTTTTTCAGGCAGAGAACGGATATATTAAATAAAACAAACAACTGCACTGTCTGGTGGTCACTGTGGTCGTCAGTCACTAAACTCTGCACTCTCTTCTACAGTATCACAGCCTCAGGTCAATCTCTCTCTCTCTCTCTCAACCCTAATCTAAATGGAGAGGACGCCAGCCACGTCCTCTCCCTATCAATCTCAATGCACGTGTGAAAATGGCGGCGACGCGCGGCTCCTTATATAGAATCCGAGTCTCGCGAGAATCCGACAGCGTCATGATGACGTTCGGGCGCGCTCGGGTTAACCGAGCAAGGCGGGAGGATCCGAGTCTGCTCGGACCCGTGAAAAAAACATGAAGTTCGTGCGGGTTCGGATTCAGAGAAACCGAACCCGCTCATCTCTAGTTAACAGTATGATAAACGCAAAGGAGCCTCTGAAAAGATGGCTCACAACAACAATAACCCGAATTTTTGTAACAATAACTATATACAAGTATTGCAGACAATCCGCACTAGGGATGGGCGCCCAGCATCCACTACGGACTACGAGAAATAGATTTATCGGTAAGTAAAATCTTATTTTCTCTGACGTCCTAGTGGATGCTGGGACTCCGTAAGGACCATGGGGATTATACCAAAGCTCCCAAACGGGCGGGAGAGTGCGGATGACTCTGCAGCACCGAATGAGAGAACTCCAGGTCCTCCTCAGCCAGGGTATCAAATTTGTAGAATTTAGCAAACGTGTTTGCCCCTGACCAAGTAGCTGCTCGGCAAAGTTGTAAAGCCGAGACCCCTCGGGCAGCCGCCCAAGATGAGCCCACTTTCCTTGTGGAATGGGCTTTTACTGATTTTGGCTGTGGCAATCCTGCCACAGAATGTGCAAGCTGAATTGTACTACAAATCCAACGAGCAATCGTCTGCTTAGAAGCAGGAGCACCCAGCTTGTTGGGTGCATACAGGATAAACAGCGAGTCAGATTTTCTGACTCCAGCCGTCCTGGAAACATATATTTTCAAGGCCCTGACAACGTCAAGCAACTTAGAGTCCTCTAAGTCCCTGGTAGCCGCAGGTACCACAATAGGTTGGTTCATGTGAAATGCAGAAACCACCTTAGGTAGAAATTGAGGACGAGTCCTCAATTCCGCCCTGTCAGAATGAAAAATTAAGTAAGGGCTTTTATATGATAAAGCCGCCAATTCTGACACACGCCTGGCTGAAGCCAAGGCTAACAGCATCGACACCTTCCATGTGAGATATTTTAAGTCCACAGTGGAAAGTGGTTCAAACCAATGTGACTTTAGAAAACTCAACACCACATTGAGATCCCAAGGTGCCACTGGAGGCACAAAAGGAGGCTGTATGCGCAGCACCCCTTTTACAAATGTCTGAACTTCAGGTACTGAAGCCAGTTCTTTCTGGAAGAAAATCGACAGGGCCGAAATTTGAACCTTAATGGACCCTAATTTTAGGCCCATAGACAGTCCTGTTTGCTGGAAATGAAGGAAACGACCCAGTTGAAATTCCTCTGTAGGGGCCTTCTTGGCCTCACACCACGCAACATATTTACGCCAAATGCGGTGATAATGTTTTGCGGTTACGTCCTTCCTGGCTTTGACCAGAGTAGGGATGACTTCTTCTGGAATGCCTTTTTCCCTCAGGATCCGGCGTTCAACCGCCATGCCGTCAAACGCAGCCGCGGTAAGTCTTGGAACAGACAAGGCCCCTGCAGTAGCAGGTCCTTTCTTAGAGGTAGAGGCCACGGTTCGTCCGTGAGCATCTCTTGAAGTTCCGGGTACCAAGTCCTTCTTGGCCAATCCGGAACCACGAGTATAGTTCTTACTCCTCTCCTTCTTATGATTCTCAGTACTTTTGGTATGAGAGGCAGAGGAGGGAACACATACACTGACTGGTACACCCACGGCGTTACCAGAGCGTCCACTGCTATTGCCTGAGGGTCCCTTGACCTGGCGCAATATCTGTCCAGTTTTTTGTTTAGACGTGACGCCATCATGTCCACCTTTGGTTTTTCCCAACGGTTTACAATCAGGTGGAAGACTTCTGGGTGAAGTCCCCACTCTCCCGGGTGAAGGTCGTGTCTGCTGAGGAAGTCTGCTTCCCAGTTGTCCACTCCCGGAATGAACACTGCTGACAGTGCTATCACATGATTTTCCGCCCAGCGAAGAATCCTTGCAGCTTCTGCCATTGCCCTCCTGCTTCTCGTGCCGCCCTGTCTGTTTACGTGGGCGACTGCCGTGATGTTGTCCGATTGGATCAACACCGCCTGACCCTGAAGCAGAGGTTTTGCTTGACTTAGGGCATTGTAAATGGCCCTTAGTTCCAGAATGTTTATATGAAGAGATGTTTCCATGCTTGACCACAAGCCCTGGAAATTCCTTCCCTGTGTGACTGCTCCCCAGCCTCTCAGGCTGGCATCCGTGGTTACCAGGATCCAATCCTGAATGCCAAATCTGCGGCCCTCTAGTAGATGAGCACTCTGCAGCCACCACAGGAGAGACACCCTTGTCCTTGGCGACAGGGTTATCCGCTGATGCATCTGCAGATGCGATCCGGACCATTTGTCCAGTAGATCCCACTGAAACGTTCTTGCATGGAATCTTCCGAATGGAATCGCTTCGTAAGAAGCCACCATTTTTCCCAGGACCCTCGTGCACTGATGCACTGAGACCTGGCCTGGTTTTAGGAGGTTCCTGACTAGCTCGGATAACTCCCTGGCCTTCTCCTCCGGGAGAAACACCTTCTTCTGGACTGTGTCCAGAATCATTCCTAGGAACAGTAGACGTGTCGTTGGAATCAGCTGCGATTTTGGAATATTTAGAATCCACCCGTGCTGACGTAACACTACCTGAGATAGTGCTACTCCGACTTCTAACTGTTCCCTGGATCTTGCCCTTATCAGGAGATCGTCCAAGTAAGGGATAATTAAAATGCCTTTTCTTCGTAGAAGAATCATCATTTCGGCCATTACCTTGGTAAAGACCCGAGGTGCCGTGGACAATCCAAACGGCAGCGTCTGAAACTGATAATGACAGTTTTGTACTACAAACCTGAGGTACCCTTGGTGAGAAGGGTATATTGGGACGTGGAGATAAGCATCTTTGATGTCCAGAGACACCATATAGTCCCCTTCTTCCAGGTTCGCTATCACTGCTCTGAGTGACTCCATCTTGAATTTGAACCTTTTTATGTAAGTGTTCAAGGATTTCAGATTTAAAATTGGTCTCACCGAGCCGTCCGGCTTCGGTACCACAACAGCGTGGAATAATACCCCTTTCCTTGTTGCAGGAGGGGTACCTTGATTATCACCTGCTGGGAATACAGCTTGTGAATGGCTTCCAAAACTGCCTCCCTGTCGGAGGGAGACTTTGGTAAAGCAGACTTCAGGAACCGACGAGGGGGAAACGCCTCGAATTCCAGTTTGTACCCCTGCGATACTACCTGTAGAATCCAGGGATCCACTTGCGAGTGAGCCCACTGCGCGTTGAAATTCTTGAGACGGGCCCCCACTATATCTGAGTCTGCTTGTAAAGCCCCAGCGTCATGCTGAAGACTTGGCAGAAGCAGGGGAGGGCTTCTGCTCCTGGGAAGCGGCTGCATGGTGCAGTCTTTTTCCTCTTCCTCTGCCCCGGGGCAGAAAGGAGTGGCCTTTTGCTCGCTTGTACTTATGGGAACGAAAGGACTGAGTTTGAAAAGACGGTGTCTTTTTCTGCTGATGTGAAGTAACCTGGGGTAAAAAGGTGGATTTTCCAGCCGTTGCCGTGGCCACCAGGTCCGATAGACCAGCCCCAAATAACTCCTCCCCTTTATACGGCAATACTTCCATGTGCCGTTTGGAATCCGCATCCCCTGACCACTGTCGCGTCCATAACGCTCTTCTGGCAGAGATGGACATAGCACTTACTCTTGATGCCAGGGTGCAAATATCCCTCTGTGCATCACGCATATATAGCAATGCATCCTTTAAATGTTCTATAGTTAACAAAATATTGTCCCTATCCAGGGTATCAATATTCTCAGTCAGGGAATCCGACCATGCGACTCCAGCACTGCACATCCAGGCTGAGGCGATTGCTGGTCGCAGTATAACACCAGTATGTGTGTATATACTTTTTAGGATATTTTCCAGCCTTCTATCAGCTGGTTCTTTGAGGGTGGCCGTATCAGGAGACGGTAACGCTACTTGTTTAGATAAACGTGTGAGCGCCTTATCTACCCTAGGGGGTGTTTCCCAACGCGCCCTAACCTCTGGCGGGAAGGGATATAATGCTAATAATTTTTTAGAAATTAGCTGTTTTTTATCGGGGGAAACCCACGCTTTATCACACACCTCATTTATTTCCTCTGACTCAGGAAAAACTATTGGTAGTTTTTTCACATCCCACATAATACCCTTCTTTGTGGTACTTGTAGTGTCAGAAAGGTTCAATGCCTCTTTCATTGCCGTGATCATGTAACGTGTGGCCCTACTGGACATTACGTTTGTCTCGTCACCGTCGACACTAGACTCAGTATCTGTGTCAGGGTCTGTGTCGACCCACTGAGGTAACGGGCGTTTTAGCGCCCCTGACGGTGTCTGAGACGCCTGGACAGGCACTAATTGATTTGCCGGCTGTCTCATGTCGTCAACAGTTTTTTGCAAATTGCTGACATTATCACTTAATTGTTTAAATACAATCATCCAGTCAGGTGTCGACTCCCTAGGGGGTGACATCACCAACACAGGCAACTGCTCCGCCTCCACATCATTTTCCTCCTCATACATGTCGACACACGCGTACCGACACACAGCACACACACCGGGAATGCTCTGATAGAGGACAGGACCCCACTTAGCCCTTTGGAGAGACAGAGGGAGAGTCTGCCAGCACACACCCAGCGCTATATATATATACAGGGATAACCTTATATAAGTGTTATTCCCTTATAGCTGCTGTTATTATCGTTATTTGCTGCCAAAAATGCCCCCCCTTCTCTTTTTTACCCTGATTCTGAAGCAGGACTGCAGGGGAGAGTCAGGGAGCCGTCCTTCCAGCGGAGCTGTGAGGGAAAATGGCGCTTGTGTGCTGAGGAGATAGGCTCCGCCCCTTCACAACGTCCTTATCTCCCGCTTTTTTGTGTAAAAATGGCAGGGGTTAAAATACATCCATATAGCCCAGGAGCTATATGTGATGTATTCTTTTTGCCACCTAAGGTATATACTGTTATATTGCGTCTCAGGGCGCTCCCCCCCAGCGCCCTGCACCCTCAGTGACCAGAGTGTGAAGTGTGCTGAGAGCAATGGCGCACAGCTGCGGTGCTGTGCGCTACCTTAGTCTGAAGACAGGATGTCTTCTGCCGCCGATTTCACCGGACCTCTTCGTCTCTTCTGGCTCTGTAAGGGGGACGGCGGCGCGGCTCCGGTGACCCATCCAGGCTGAACCTGTGATCGTCCCTCTGGAGCTAATGTCCAGTAGCCTAAGAAACCCGATCCACTCTGCACTCAGGTGAGTCCGTTTCTTCTCCCCTTAGTCCCACGATGCAGTGAGCCTGTTGCCAGCAGGACTCACTGAAAATAAAAAAACCTAAACTAAACTTTTATTCTAAGCAGCTCAGGAGAGCCACCTAGATTGCACCCTTCTCGGCCGGGCACAAAAATCTAACTGAGGCTTGGAGGAGGGTCATAGGGGGAGGAGCCAGTGCACACCACCTGATCCTTAAGCTTTTATTTTGTGCCCTGTCTCCTGCGGAGCCGCTATTCCCCATGGTCCTTACGGAGTCCCAGCATCCACTAGGACGTCAGAGAAAAGAGTAATAGTAGCCTAGTCTAACCGCTACTACAGCAACCTACCACAGATCAGTGTGTAAAAACAACTCATCATAATAACTTCTCATAAAAGTGCAACAGTGTATGTTATGCTATATAAGAATCTGTTAATAAATAAATTGGTCACAGATTTCCATGAGACAGATACTAGCTGCATTAAGGAATGAGCCCCAGATGGTTAAGACAGAAGACTAATAATAATACTGAGACTATTATTCCAGTCTTTATGTGTTAGGGAATGAGTCTGGGAGACACAGATGGGGGGGATAAGACTAAGACACATGTTTATGCTGAGAGACAGAGGAGTGGATAGCTGTATTCTATTTCTGTTATTTATTTACTGTAATGCTACATTTTGTCTCCCTGTAATATCCTTTGTACGGCGCTGCGAAACACTTGTGGCGCCTTATAAATAAAATGTAATAATAATAATAATAGCTGGAGAAGGAAAGACACAGTGGATGAGGCTGGAGAAGCACAGGGTGATGAGCCAATAATAATGAGTGTGCCGGGACCTGGGATTTCTATTGCCGGCATGGTACAGCAACTTGTCGGGTGTAGGCTGGAATGAGTAACAGAAGCATTTTCCACTGGGGTGGAAATTGGAGGTTGAATGTGAGTGCTGGAGGTTGAATGTGAGTGTTGGCATGAAATAGGGTATCAGGAGCGGATGTAGTGGCTGAGTGCAGAGCAGTTTATGGAATGTAAAATTTAGTGAAGAGAACTATGAAACATACTAACGAGAGGAGAGAGAGAAAGCTCTTGTGTGGGCGCACTCTTGTTGTTGTAGAGAGAAGAAAGAATTCTTCGGTGATTGGTAATAATAAAAACTTAATTTTTATTAATCAGCAATTAAAAATTATTACCCCTCTACGATCCAAGAAAAAGTGTAAGCATAAAAAAGACGTGAGAAAATATAAAATGTTCTGGTCTGTTAATCACATGAGAAGGATTAGAAAGGCTGCAGACACTTGATAGTCTGACACCCGTTTCTCCTGACCAGTAAAGATAATCTGTATTAATGAGACTGACCAGGGAGGTCAATAGTGTGTCTTAGAGAACCACTTGAATATGGTTAATAGTGAGCAATTGAGTGTTCACCTGTTATTCCATATTGTGCAGAGTTAGAAATAATAAGAATTTACTTACCGATAATTCTATTTCTCGTAGTCCGTAGTGGATGCTGGGGACTCCGTAAGGACCATGGGGAATAGCGGCTCCGCAGGAGACTGGGCACAAAAGTAAAGCTTTAGAACTACCTGGTGTGCACTGGCTCCTCCCCCTATGACCCTCCTCCAAGCCTCAGTTAGGATACTGTGCCCGGACGAGCGTACACAATAAGGAAGGATTTTGAATCCCGGGTAAGACTCATACCAGCCACACCAATCACACCATATAACTTGTGATCTAAACCCAGTTAACAGCATGATAACAGAGGAGCCTCTAGAAAGGATGGCTCACTACAGCAATAACCCGATTTTTTGGTAACAATAACTATGTACCAGTATTGCAGACAATCCGCACTTGGGATGGGCGCCCAGCATCCACTACGGACTACGAGAAATAGAATTATCGGTAAGTAAATTCTTATTTTCTCTAACGTCCTAAGTGGATGCTGGGGACTCCGTAAGGACCATGGGGATTATACCAAAGCTCCCAAACGGGCGGGAGAGTGCGGATGACTCTGCAGCACCAAATGAGAGAACTCCAGGTCCTCCTCAGCCAGGGTATCAAATTTGTAGAATTTTACAAACGTATTTGCTCCTGACCAAGTAGCTGCTCGGCAAGGTTGTAAAGCCGAGACCCCTCGGGCAGCCGCCCAAGATGAGCCCACCTTCCTTGTGGAATGGGCTTTTACAGATTTTGGCTGTGGCAGGCCTGCCACGGAATGTGCAAGCTGAATTGTACTACAAATCCAACGAGCAATAGTCTGCTTAGAAGCAGGAGCACCCAGCTTGTTGGGTGCATACAGAATAAACAACGAGTCAGATTTTCTGACTCCAGCCGTCCTGGAAACCTATATTTCCAGGGCTCTGACAACGTCTAGCAACTTGGAGTCCTCCAAGTCCCTAGTAGCCGCAGGCACCACAATAGGTTGATTCAGGTGAAACGCTGAAAACCACCTTAGGGAGAAACTGAGGACAAGTCCTCAATTCCGCCCTGTCCGAATGGAAAATCAGATGAGGGCTTTTACAGGATAAAGCCGCCAATTCTGACACGCACCTGGCCCAGGCCAGGGCCAACAGCATGACCACTTTCCATGTGAGATATTTTAACTCCACATATTTAAGTGGTTCAAACCAATGTGACTTTTGGAACCCAAAAACTACATTTAGATCCCAAGGTGCCACTGGAGGCACAAAAGGAGGCTGTATATACAGTACCCCTTTCACAAACGTCTGAACTTCAGGGACTGAAGCTAGTTCTTTTTGGAAGAAAATTGACAAGGCCGAAATTTGAACCTTAATGGACCCCCATTTCAGGCCCATAGACACTCCTGTTTGCAGGAAATGTAGGAATCGACCTAGTTGAAAATTCCTCCGTCGGGGCCTTACTGGCCTCGCACCACGCAACATATTTTCGCCAAATGCGGTGATAATGTTTTGCGGTTATATCTTTCCTGGCTTTGATCAGGATAGGGATGACTTCATCCGGAATGCCTTTTTCCTTCAGGATCCGGCGTTCAACCGCCCTGCCGTTAAACGCAGCCGTGGTAAGTCTTGGAACAGACAGGGTCCTTGCTGGAGCAGGTCCCTTCTTAGAGGTAGAGGCCACGGATCCTCCGTGAGCATCTCTTGAAGTTCCGGTTACCAAGTCCTTCTTGGCCAATCCGGAGCCACGAATATAGTGCTTACTCCTCTCCATCTTATAATTCTCAGTACCTTGGTTATGAGAGGCAGAGGAGGGAACACATACACTGACTGGTACACCCACTGTGTTACCAGAGCGTCTACAGCTATTGCCTGAGGGTCCCTTGACCTGGCGCAATACTTGTCGAGTTTTATAAACATGTGGAAGACTTCTGGGTGAAGTCCCCACTCTCCCGGGTGGAGGTCGTGCTGAGGAAGTCTGCTTCCCAGTTGTCCACTCCCGGATTGAATACTGCTGACAGTGCTATCACATGATTTTCCGCCCAGCGAAGAATCCTTGCAGCTTCTGCCATTGCCCTTCTGCTTCTTGTGTCACCCTGTCTGTTTACGTGGGTGACTGCCGTGATGTTGTCCGAATGGATCAACTCCGGGTGACCTTGAAGCAGAGGTCTTGCTGAGCTTAGAGCATTGTAAATGGCCCTTAGCTTCAGGATATTTATGTGAAGTGATGTCTCCAGGCTTGACCATAAGCTCTGGAAATTCCTTCCCTGTGTGACTGCTCCCCAGCCTCGCAGGCTGGCATCCGTGGTCACCAGGACCCAGTCCTGAATGTGCGGCCCTCTAGAAGATGAGCACTCTGCCACCACCACAGGAGAGACACCCTTGTGCTTGGTGACAGGGTTATCTGCTGATGCATCTGAAGATGCGACCCAGACCATTTGTCCAGCAGGTCCCACTGAAAAGTTCTTGCGTGGAATCTGCCGCATGGGATTGCTTCATAGGAAGCCACCATTTTTCCCAGAACCATCTCATTGATGTACTGAGACTTGGCTCGGTTATAGGAGGTTCCCGACTAGCTCGGATAACTCCCTGACTTTCTCCTCCGGGAGAAACACCTTTTTCTGAACTGTGTCCAGGATCATCCCTAAGAACAGAAGACGAGTCGTCGGAATCAGCTGCGATTTTGGAATATTGAGAATCCAATCGTGCTGCCGCAACACTACCTGAGATAGTGCTACACCGACCTCCAACTGTTCCCTGGATCTTACCCTTATCAGGGAATCGTCCAAGTAAGGGATAACTAAAATTCCCTTCCTTCGAAGGAGTATCATCATTTCGGCCATTACCTTGGTAAAGACCTGGGGTGCCGTGGACCATCCATACGGCAGCGTCTGAAACTGATATTGACAGTTCTGTACCATAAACCTGAGGTACCCTTGGTGAGAAGGGTAAATTGGGACATGCAGGTAAGCATCCTTGATGTCCCGAGACATCATGTAGTCCTCTTCTTCCAGGTTCGCAATCACTGCTCTGAGTGACTCAATCTTGAATTTGAACCTCTGTATGTAAGTGTTCAAAGATTTTAGATTTAGAATCGGTCTCACCGAGCCGTCCGGCTTCGGTACCACAACAGTGTGGAATAATACCCCGTTCCCTGTTGCAGGAGGGGTACCTTGATTATCACCTGCTGGGAATACAGCTTGTGAATGGCTTCCAAAACTGTCTCCCTGTCAGAAGGAGACATCGGTAAAGCCGACTTTAGGAAACGGCGAGGGGGAGACGTCTCGAATTCCAATTTGTACCCCTGAGATATCACCTGAAGGATCCAGGGGTCTACTTGCGAGTGAGCCCACTGCGCGCTGAAATTCATTGAGACGGGCCCCCACCGTGCCTGATTCTGCTTGTAAAGCCCCAGCGTCATATTGAGGGCTTGGCAGAGGCGGGAGAGGGTTTCTGTTCCTGGGAACTGGCTGATTTCTGCAGCCTTTTTCCTCTCCCTCTGTCACGGGGCAGAAATGAGGAACCTTTTGCCCGCTTGCCCACGAAAAGACTGTGCCTGATAATACGGCGTCTTCTCATGTTGAGAGGCGACCTGGGGTACAAACGTGGATTTCCCAGCTGTTGCCGTGGCCACCAGGTCTGAAAGACCGACCCCAAATAACTCCTCCCCTTAATAAGGCAATACTTCCAAATGCCGTTTGGAATCCGCATCACCTGACCACTGTCGTGTCCATAACCCTCTACTGGTAGAAATGGACAACGCACTTAGACTTGATGCCAGTCGGCAAATATTCCGCTGTGCATCACGCATATATAGAAATGCATCTTTTAAATGCTCTATAGGCAATAATATACTGTCCCTATCTAGGGTATCAATATTTTCAGTCAGGGAATCCGACCACGCCAACCCAGCACTGCACATCCAGGCTGAGGCGATTGCTGGTCGCCGTATAACACCAGTATGTGTGTAAATACATTTTAGGATACCCTCCTGTTTTCTATCAGCAGGGTCCTTAAAGGTGGCCATCTCAGGAGAGGGTAGAGCCCTTGTTCTTACAAGCGTGTGAGCGCTTTATCCACCCTAGGGGGTGTTTCCCAACGCACCCTAACCTCTGGCGGGAAAGGATATAATGCCAATAACATTTTAGAAATTATCAGTTGTTATCGGGGGAAACCACGCATCATCACACACCTCATTTAATTTCTCAGATTCAGGAAAACTACAGGTAGTTTTTCCTCACCGAACATAATACCCCTTTTTGGTGGTACTCGTATTTCAGAAATGTGTAAAACATTTTTCATTGCCTCAATCATGTAACGTGTGGCCCTACTGGAAGTCACATTTGTCTCTTCACCGTCGACACTGGAGTCAGTATCCGTGTCGGCGTCTATATCTGCCATCTGAGGTAACGGGCGCTTTAGAGCCCCTGACGGCCTATGAGACGTCTGGACAGGCACAAGCTGAGTAGCCGGCTGTCTCATGTCAACCACTGTCTTTTATACAGAGCTGACACTGTTACGTAATTCCTTCCAACAGTTCATCCACTCAGGTGTCGACCCCCTAGGGGGTGACATCACTATTACAGGCAATCTGCTCCGTCTCCACATCATTTTTCTCCTCATACATGTCGACACAAACGTACAGACATACAGCACACACACAGGGAATGCTCTGATAGAGGACAGGACCCCACTAGCCCTTTGGGGAGACAGAGGGAGAGTTTGCCAGCACACACCAGAGCGCTATATATATACAGGGATAACCTTATATAAGTGTTTTTCCCCTTATAGCTGCTGTATCTTTAATACTGCGCGTAATTAGTGCCCCCCCTCTCTTTTTTAACCCTTTCTGTAGTGTAGTGACTGCAGGGGAGAGCCAGGGAGCTTCCCTCCAACGGAGCTGTGAGGGAAAATGGCGCCAGTGTGCTGAGGAGATAGGCTCCGCCCCCTTATCGGCGGCCTTATCTCCCGTTTTTCTATGTATTCTGGCAGGGGTTAAATTCATCCATATAGCCCAGGAGCTATATGTGATGCATTTTTTGCCATCCAAGGTGTTTTTATTGCGTCTCAGGGCGCCCCCCCCAGCGCCCTGCACCCTCAGCGACCGGAGTGTGAAGTGTGCTGAGAGCAATGGCGCACAGCTGCAGTGCTGTGCGCTACCTTGTTGAAGACAGGACGTCTTCTGCCGCCGATTTTCCGGACCTCTTCTGTCTTCTGGCTCTGTAAGGGGGCCGGCGGCGCGGCTCTGGGACCCATCCATGGCTGGGCCTGTGATCGTCCCTCTGGAGCTAATGTCCAGTAGCCTAAGAAGCCCAATCCACTCTGCACGCAGGTGAGTTCGCTTCTTCTCCCCTTAGTCCCTCGATGCAGTGAGCCTGTTGCCAGCAGGTCTCACTGAAAATAAAAAACCTAAAACTAAACTTTTCACTAAGCAGCTCAGGAGAGCCACCTAGTGTGCACCCTTCTCGTTCGGGCACAAAAATCTAACTGAGGCTTGGAGGAGGGTCATAGGGGGAGGAGCCAGTGCACACCAGGTAGTTCTAAAGCTTTACTTTTGTGCCCAGTCTCCTGCGGAGCCGCTATTCCCCATGGTCCTTACGGAGTCCCCAGCATCCACTTAGGACGTTAGAGAAATCTATATTGACACGATCTGGACGTGGCAAGGATAGAAAAAAGTTTGTGAAAGAATCAAATAGTGGTGATACTGCTGTTGGTGTCCACCCTTCAAAAGAAGGGGAATAGTCCCTACTCTACAACACCAGGTATTCCCAGGGAGTCGCCTCTCAAGGTACTGACCCGGCCCAACGCTGTTTAGCTTCCAAGATCGGACGAGATCGGGCATTATCAGCGTGGTATGATAGTAGAGAGGCGATCTACCAATGAGAGTGCACCTATATACAGATGGTAGAGTGGAGATTTAGAAAGATAAAGCCATATAGTGTGTAGATCTGCTTTCCACGTTAGGCAGGGTGAAAGAGTTGTCACTCAGTGGCAAAGTACATCCTAGAATCGTGGATGAGAGTCTACGGAAATTAGTAAGTAGTGAAAATAAGAATTTACTCACCGGTAATTCTATTTCTTGTAGTCCGTAGTGGATGCTGGGACTCCGTAAGGACCATGGGGAATAGCGGCTCCGCAGGAGACTGGGCACAACTATAAAGAAAGCTTTAGACTACTCGTGTGCACTGGCTCCTCCCACTATGACCCTCCTCCAGACTTCAGTTAGGATACTGTGCCCGGAAGAGCTGACACAATAAGGAAGGATTTTGAATCCCGGGTAAGACTCATACCAGCCACACCAATCACACCGTATAACTCGTGATACAATACCCAGTTAACAGTATGATAACAACTGAGCCTCTCAACAGATGGCTCAACAATAACCCTTTAGTTAAGCAATAACTATATACAAGTATTGCAGACAATCCGCACTTGGGATGGGCGCCCAGCATCCACTACGGACTACGAGAAATAGAATTACTGGTGAGTAAATTCTTATTTTCTCTGACGTCCTAAGTGGATGCTGGGACTCCGTAAGGACCATGGGGATTATACCAAAGCTCCCAAACGGGCGGGAGAGTGCGGATGACTCTGCAGCACCGAATAGGCAAACTCTAGGTCCTCCACAGCCAGGGTGTCAAACTTGTAGAATTTAGCAAACGTGTTTGACCCCGACCAAGTAGCTGCTCGGCAAAGTTGAAGAGCCGAGACCCCTCGGGCAGCCGCCCAAGAAGAGCCCACCTTCCTCGTGGAATGGGCTTTCACTGATTTAGGATGCGGCAGTCCAGCCGCAGAATGTGCAAGCTGAATTGTACTACAGATCCAGCGAGCAATAGTCTGCTTTGAAGCAGGTGCACCCAACTTGTTGGGCGCATACAGGATAAAGAGCGAGTCAGTCTTTCTGACTCCAGCTGTCCTGGAAACATAGATTTTCAGGGCCCTGACTACGTCCAACAACTTGGAAGCCTCCAAGTCTTTTGTAGCCGCAGGCACCACGATAGGTTGGTTCAGATGAAAAGCTGATACCACTTTAGGGAGAAACTGGGGACGAGTCCTCAATTCCGCCCTATCCATATGGAAAATCAGATAAGGGCTTTTACATGACAAAGCCGCCAATTCTGATACACGCCTGGCCGAAGCCAAGGCCAACAACATGACCACTTTCCACGTGAGATATTTCAAATCCACGGTTTTCAGTGGCGCAAACCAATGTGACTTTAGGAAATCCAACACCACGTTGAGATCCCAAGGTGCCACTGGAGGCACAAAAGGGGGCTGAATATGCAGCACTCCCTTAACAAAAGTCTGAACTTCAGGTAGTGAAGCCAGTTCTCTCTGGAAGAAAATCGATAGAGCCGAAATCTGGACCTTAATGGAACCCAATTTAAGGCCCATAGTCACCCCTGACTGTAGGAAGTGCAGGAAACGGCCCAGCTGAAATTCCTCCGTTGGGGCCTTCCTGGCCTCACACCACGCAACATATTTTTGCCAAATGCAGTGATAATGGTTTGCGGTTACTTCTTTCCTAGCTTTAATCAGCGTAGGAATGACTTCCTCCGGAATGCCCTTTTCCTTCAGGATCCGGTGTTCAACCGCCATGCCGTCAAACGCAGCCGCGGTAAGTCTTGGAACAGACAGGGCCCCTGCTGCAGCAGGTCTTGTCTGAGCGGTAGAGGCCATGGGTCCTCTGAGATCATTTCTTGAAGTTCCGGGTACCAAGCTCTTCTTGGCCAATCCGGAACAATGAGTATAGTTCTTACTCCTCTTCTCCGTATTATCCTCAGTACCTTTGGTATGAGAGGAAGAGGAGGGAACACATAAACCGACCGGTACACCCACAGTGTCACTAGAGCGTCCACAGCTATCGCCTGCGGGTCTCTTGACCTGGCGCAATACTTTTCTAGCTTTTTGTTTAGGCGGGACGCCATCATGTCCACCTGTGGCCTTTCCCAACGGTTTACAATAATTTCAAAGACTTCTGGATTAAGTCCCCACTCTCCCGGGTGGAGGTCGTGCCTGCTGAGGAAGTCTGCTTCCCAGTTGTCCACTCCCGGAATGAACACTGCTGACAGTGCTAACACGTGATTTTCCGCCCATCGGAGAATCCTTGTGGCTTCTGCCATTGCCGTCCTGCTTCTCGTGCCGCCCTGTCGGTTTACATGGGCGACCGCCGTGATGTTGTCTGACTGGATCAGTACCGGCTGGTTTTGAAGCAGGGATTTTGCCTGACTTAGGGCATTGTAAATAGCCCTTAATTCCATAATATTTATGTGCAGGGAAGTCTCCTGACTTGACCATAGTCCTTGGAAGTTTCTTCCCTGTGTGACTGCCCCCCAGCCTCGAAGGCTGGCATCCGTGGTCACCAGGACCCAGTCCTGTATGCCGAATCTGCGGCCATCTTGAAGATGAGCACTCTGCAGCCACCACAGCAGAGACACCCTTGTCCTTGGAGACAGGGTTATCAGCCGATGCATCTGAAGATGCGATCCGGACCACTTGTCCAACAGGTCCCACTGAAAGGTTCTTGCATGAAACCTGCCGAATGGAATCGCTTCGTAGGAAGCTACCATCTTTCCCAGGATCCACGTGCAGTGATGCACCGACACCTGTTTTGGTTTTAGGAGGCCTCTGACTAGAGATGACAGCTCCTTGGCCTTCTCCTCCGGGAGAAACACTTTTTTCTGTTCTGTGTCCAGAACCATCCCCAGGAACAGTAGACGTGTCGTAGGGACCAGCTGTGACTTTGGAATGTTTAGAATCCAGCCGTGCTGTTGTAGCACCTCCCGAGATAGTGCTATCCCGACCAACAACTGCTCTCTGGACCTCGCCTTTATCAGGAGATCGTCCAAGTACGGGATAATTAAAACTCCCTTCTTTCGAAGGAGTATCATCATTTCGGCCATTACCTTGGTAAAGACCCTCGGAGCCGTGGATAGACCGAACAGCAACGTCTGGAATTGGTAATGACAATCCTGTACCACAAATCTGAGGTACTCCTGTTGAGGATGGTAAATGGGGACATGCAGGTAAGCATCCTTGATGTCCAGTAATACCATGTAATTCCCCTCGTCCAGGCTTGCAATAACCGCCCTGAGCGATTCCATCTTGAACCTGAATTTTTTTATATATGTGTTCAAGGATTTCAAATTTAAAATGGGTCTCACCGAACCGTCCGGTTTCGGTACCACAAACATTGTGGAATAGTAACCCCGTCCTTGTTGAAGTAGGGGTACCTTTACTATCACCTGTTGTGAATACAGCTTGTGAATTGCCTGTAACACTGCCTCCCTGCCTGAGGGAGTGGTTGGCAAGGCAGATTTGAGGAAACGGCGGGGGGGAGACGTCTCGAATTCCAGCTTGTACCCCTGAGATACTATCTGAAAAATCCAGGGATCCACCCGTGAGCGAGCCCACTGACTGCTGAAATATTTGAGACGGGCCCCCACCGTACCTGGCTCCGCCTGTGGAGCCCCAGCGTCATGCTGTGGACTTAGAGGAAGCGGGGGAGGACTTTTGCTCCTGGGAACTGGCTGTATGCTGCAGCTTTTTTCCCCTACCTCTGCCTCTGGGCAGAAAGGACGCGCCTTTAACCCGCTTGCCCCTATTGGGCCGAAAGGACTGCACCTGATTATACGGTGCTTTCTTTGGCTGTGAGGGAACATGGGGTAAAAATGTAGACTTCCCAGCTGTTGCTGTGGAAACGAGGTCCGAGAGACCATCCCCGAACAACTCCTCACCCTTATAAGGCAGAACTTCCATGTGCCTTTTGGAATCTGCATCTCCTGTCCACTGCCGAGTCCATAACCCTCTCCTGGCAGAAATGGACATTGCACTAAATTTGGATGCCAGCCGGCAAATATCCCTCTGTGCATCCCTCATGTACAAAAGTGCGTCTTTTATATGCTCTACGGTTAGCAATATAGTGTCCCTGTCTAGAGTATCAATATTTTCTGACAGGGAATCTGACCATGCAGCTGCAGCACTGCACATCCATGCTGAAGCAATAGCTGGTCTCAGTATAACACCTGTGTGTGTATATATAGATTTCAGGATAGCCTCCTGCTTTCTATCAGCAGATTCCTTCAGGGCGGCCGTATCCGGAGACGGTAGTGCCACCTTCTTTGACAAGCATGTGAGCGCTTTATCCACTCTAGGGGATGTTTCCCAACGTGACCTATCCTCTGGCGGGAAAGGGTACGCCATTAGTAACCTCTTAGAAATTACCAGCTTCTTATCAGGGGAAGCCCACGCTTCTTCACACACTTCATTTAACTCCTCAGATGGAGGAAAAGCTACTGGTAGTTTTTTCTCTCCAAACATAATACCCTTTTTTGTGGTACCGGGGGTAACATCAGAAATGTGCAACACATTTTTCATTGCCTCAATCATGTAACGTGTGGCCCTACTGGAAGTTACATTAGTCTCATCATCGTCGACACTGGAGTCAGTATCCGTGTCGACATCTGTGTCTGCCATCTGAGGTAGCGGGCGTTTTAGAGCCCCTGATGGCTTTTGAGACGCCTGGGCAGGCACAGGCTGAGAAGCCGGCTGTCCCACATTTGGTATGTCGTCAAACCTTTTATGCAAGGAGTCGACACTGTCGCGTAATTCCTTCTACAGCACCATCCACTCAGGTGTCAACCCCGCAGGGGGTGACATCACATTTACAGGCATCTGCTCCGCCTCCACATAAGCCTCCTCATCAAACATGTCGACACAGCCGTACCGACACACCGCAAACACACAGGGAATGCTCTGACAGAGGACAGGACCCCACAAAGCCCTTTGGGGAGACAGAGAGAGAGAATGCCAGCACACACCAGAGCGCTATATAACACAGGGATCCCACTATAAATGAGTGTTTTCCCTTATAGCTGCTTTTATATATATATATATATATATATATATATATCCTGCGCCTAAATTTAGTGCCCCCCCTCTCTTTTTTACCCTTCTGTAGGTTTCAGACTGCAGGGGAGAGCCAGGGAGCTTCCTTCCAGTGGAGCTGTGAGGGAAAAATGGCGCCAGTGTGCTGAGGGAGATGGCCCCGCCCCTTTTCCGGCGGACTTCTCCCGCTTTTTCTGGAATACTGGCAGGGGTATTTTTACATCTATATAGCCTCTAGGACTATATATGATGTAGATTTGCCAGCCAAGGTGTCTTATATTGCCCTCAGGGCGCCCCCCCCCCAGCGCCCTGCACCCATCAGTGACCGGAGTGTGAGGCAGGGACGTGCAGTCAGGGGAGGCAGGGGAGGCAGTGCCTCCCCTGTCATTAATGATTACAGTAATAAAAAGAAGATACTTATGACACATATTCAGTATCATAAGTATCTTCTTTATAGTATTCTATTCATTGTAAGTCATAAAATAAGCTTGGGAGGCACTGATAGCAAGTGCCTCCCGTTGATAACGGTAACGGGATAGAGCGGTGGGCGGGGCTGAGCACTGGGCTCTATAAGCCCATTGAAAAAAGTAGTGAAAACGGCACTTCTACATGTGCCTCATTGACAGGGACGGGCTTCCCCTGCCAGCGAGTCACATGTGATTGGACAGCGGATCCAGGGCTGTATCCGCTGGTCCAATCACAGATACGAGGACCAGAACAAGGATCTCCTCTCTTCATTCCCCCTGACTCCTGTCCTGCTGGGGGTGATATGAGCCCTCCTGACGCCCGGTGCTCTCCGTTACCCCGCAGCTGTCAGCGCCGGAGAACAAGTTACCGATAATTAGCGGCGCCGGACCTGGAGGCAGTGGCGGAGGTAAGCTGGGAGATGGAGTGCTTTTTGCAGCGGCACTTGTCAGGGGCGCTGACAGAGGAAGGGGCGGGCGGCCCACCCGCGGATAAGGTAGAATAATAGGAGAACAGTACCGTAGTTCCGATGGAGAACTAATCTCTTCTATCAACCATGATGCGGGGGCATCATGGGAGCTGTAGTCTGACCCGGGTGCTCAGCTAGGTGCCGGAGGCCACAGAACGGTGATTAGAGAACTACATTTCCCAGAGGCCTCTGGGAGCTGCATCTGGCTGCTGTCCGATTTTTGTTACTCAGTTCACAGGGGGCTGGCTGAGGGGGGCTTCTCTGGCTCCGCTCATCATAAGGGGGAGACTGCAGGAGGAGTAGGGCAGTGCTGGGGCTGCCCTAGAAGCAAGGCAACGAAGGCAGGTTCCAGGTACCGGCCATGGGGCATGATGAGATGGTATAACGGGGCTTAAAATAACACAAGAAGACACTGCAGACTGTATACTGAAATTAATATTAATACTCCTTTTCCACCTATGAGCACGGGTCGCAGCCGACTGCTGCTCCCTCGTGGGGGATTTATTCCTGTGTGTGGCGAAACATGTATAATGGGTACTACTGTGTGGTGTAATGTGAATAAGGGGCTATAGTGTGTGGTGTAATGTGAATAAGGAGACTACTGTGTGGCGTAATTTTAATTGGGGGTACTATTGTGTGGCCATATCGCTTCCCCACAAGACCATGCCCCTTTTTCTCTGTGCGCTGCCCCTATTTGTAACATGGGGGGCACCAGTTCCTTACTTTGCCAGGGGTGCACAGGCCAATAGATACACCCCTGGTGCCCGGTGGTCTCCGTTACCCCTCAGCTGGCAGCGACGGGAAGGCCGGAGAGCAAGGTGCAGATAATCAGCGGCGCCGGGCTTGAAGGCAGTGGCGGAGGTAAGCTGGAAGTGCTCTGTGCAGCGGCGCCCGGTGCTCTCCATTACACCTCAGCTGGCAGCGCCGGGGAGGCCGGAGAGCAAGGTGCTGATAGTCAGCGGTGCCGGACCTGGAGGCAGTGGCGGAGGTAAGCTGGAACTGCATTGTGCAGCCCGGGGCTCTCCTCCTCCTCCTTTCAGGTAGCATCCTCAGCAGCGCCCGCCTGTCACAAGGCGCTGCACAGTACGCACAGTGACAGTACCCTGGAGTCACCCATAAGTGTATGGCCCATACACACACATAAAGGGTCACATACCATCACATCTAGAGTGCCCATAAGGGAGACCTCAGTACAGGTACTCAGGGAATGGGGACTGGCAGCCGGAATAGAATGTTGAGCTCCAAGCAGATGATACGTGACTCCTGAGTACTACTATAACATAGTGGCTGTATAGACGCCAGTGCGTGTGCTGCCCCGCACCAGGCACATCATCCCATGTACTGGAGATGTACTGGAGAAGCCAGTGCCTCCCCAGCCATTGACCTCACCGCACGTCACTGGTGTGAGGTGTACATGAGGAGCAATGGCGCACAGCTGCAGTGCTGTGCGCTACCTTGGTGAAGACCGAAGTCTTCTGCCGCCGATTTTCCGGACCCCTTCTTGCTTCTGGCTCTGTAAGGGGGACGGCGGCGCGGCTCCGGGAACGAACACCAAGGTCGGGTCCTGCGGTCGATCCCTCTGGAGCTAATGGTGTCCAGTAGCCTAAGAAGCCCAAACTACCACCTGTTAGGTAGGTTCGCTTCTTCTCCCCTTAGTCCCTCGCTGCAGTGAGTCTGTTGCCAGCAGATCTCATTGTAAAATAAAAAACCTAAATATACTTTCTCTCTAGGAGCTCAGGAGAGCCCCTAGTGTGCATCCAGCTCAGCCGGGCACAAGATTCTAACTGAGGTCTGGAGGAGGGTCTTAATGGGAGGAGCCAGTGCACACCAGTAGTCTAAAGCTTTCTTTATAGTTGTGCCCAGTCTCCTGCGGAGACGCTATTCCCCATGGTCCTTACGGAGTCCCAGCATCCACTTAGGACGTCAGAGAAAAAGAGAAGATAAAAATATTATTTTTAGAAATTAGACTAGTGGTTACTCTTCCTAAGGAAAAGAAACCCCGTCACAGAATATGCAGCGTCAGGTAAATTCATACATGTAGATATAGATTGCACATATGTATTCCTTTTTGTGCAAGGCTGAAAAACATTGTTTTAAACAAAGCAACCTAAAGTGTATAGCGCCCTGCATACATAGGGAATAGAGCAATGTGTACAAAAAATAATAATAATAGGTATATCCTGCAATTTGTAGGATTATAAATCTATATTGTACACAAGAAATCCCAAAGCAGGCTTATACTATTAATTGGTGTGCCAAAAGAAAAGTCCTCCTATTGCAGTTGTAATGATCTGCAATCTATAGGACTACCAAACTATAATATGCATGAGAGATCCTCAATAAGCACCACGCAGTATTGAGTAGTGTGCCAAATATAATGAGCACCTATGCCAGCAATACTAGCCTAAAATATGTAGGATTATACTGCTGTAAAACGCACAAAAAATCCTGACTGCATGGTATGCAGCGCTGGTGAGTGTGCTTAATGCAAAAAGGCACCTATAGAAAAGAGTATTCAAGTCTAAATTGCACATAGAAAAAAATATATAATAAAAAATACAGCCATTTTTGGCTTTTTTTATACAATACAGGAACATATTCTCCGAGGCCAACTTAATTGGCGGTTTTAATACCCCGTTTGGCAAAGGCATGTTACAACCCTCCTCCCATCGACCCCAGTGCCCATGGACCCTCCCACATCCCTCAACCGCTTTTCAGTGAGATAATTTTATTTTATCTTTCCTAATTTTAATATTTTCATTAATATACCCTTTAGCAATTCTCAATCATTTGATCTAATGTCGGGTTACCATATATAAAAAATATTCTTCATTTCACCAGTGCATACTCCGCAATAGGATGTATCACTGGCAATCCCATATCCAATATGGCGCCATCATCTCCCTTCGACCACCTCTTTTTGCTCTTATCCTCTCAGCTCCCCTCACACGCACGTCCATTAGCCTCTCCTTTGGTCCGCCCACCTATCGCGTCATTTTACGCACCCACCTCTGATTGGCTACGACGCGCCATTAGCCTTTCATCGTTTTCCCGCGTCTCCATGGTAACGTCCATATCTCCTCCCCAGTTACCACTCGGGCACGCACAGCCCATTGGCTGCTAACTAATGACAGCAGGGTTTTTAAACTCCTCACACACCATCGACTATGAGATCCCGGAAGTGAACAAGCCTAACGGGCGAAACGCGTTTTCCACGGACTACAGCATGGGACCTGCCTTTGGAGGACCCCTATTATCATCTATTCTCATATCGTGACACCTTGAGTATCACTTTTCCACCTGTATTATATATTTTTTTATGTGCAATTTAGACTTGAATACTCTTTTCTATAGGTGCCTTTTTGCATTAAGCACACTCACCAGCGCTGCATACCATGCAGTCAGGATTTTTTGTGCGTTTTACAGCAGTATAATCCTACATATTTTAGGCTAGTATTGCTGGCATAGGTGCTCATTATATTTGGCACACTACTCAATACTGCGTGGTGCTTATTGAGGATCTCTCATGCATATTATAGTTTGGTAGTCCTATAGATTGCAGATCATTACAACTGCAATAGGAGGACTTTTCTTTTGGCACACCAATTAATAGTATAAGCCTGCTTTGGGATTTCTTGTGTACAATATAGATTTATAATCCTACAGATTGCAGGATATACCTATTATTATTATTTTTTGTACACATTGCTCTATTCCCTATGTATGCAGGGCGCTATACACTTTAGGTTGCTTTGTTTAAAACAATGTTTTTCTGCCTTGCACAAAAAGGAATACATATGTGCAATCTATATCTACATGTATGAATTTACCTGACGCTGCATATTTTGTGACGGGGTTTCTTTTCCTTAGGGAGAGTAACCACTAGTCTAATTTCTAAAAATAATATTTTTTTCTTCTCTTTTTCACTACTTACTAATTTCCGTAGACTCTCATCCACGATTCTAGGATGTACTTTGCCACTGAGTGACAACTGTTTCACCCTGCCTAACGTGGAAAGCAGATCTACACTCTATATGGCTTTATCTTTCTAAATCTCCACTCTACTATCTGTATATGGGTGCACTCTCATTGGTAGATCGCCTCTCTACTATCATACCACGCTGCTAATGCCCGATCTCGTCCGATCTTGGAAGCTAAACAGCGTTGGGCCGGGTCAGTACCTTGAGAGGCGACTCCCTGGGAATACCTGGTGTTGTAGAGTAGGGACTATTCCCCTTCTTTTGAAGGGTGGACACCAACAGCAGTATCACCACTATTTGATTCTTTCACAAACTTTTTTCTATCCTTGCCACGTCCAGATCGTGTCAATATAGATATTTCTAACTCTGCACAATATGGAATAACAGGTGAACACTCAATTGCTCACTATTAACCATATTCAAGTGGTTCTCTAAGACACACTATTGCCCTTTCTGGTCGGTCTCATTAATACAGATTATCTGTACTGGTCAGGAGAAACGGGTGTCAGACTATCAAGTGTCTGCAGCCTTTCTAATCCTTCTCGTGTGATTATTAACAGACCAGAACATTTTATATTTTCTCACGTCTTTTTTATGCTTACACTTTTTCTTGGATCGTAGAGGGGTAATAATTTTTAATTGATAATTAATAATAATTAAGTTTTTATTATTACCAATAACCGAAGAATTCTTTCTTCTCTCTACAACAACAAGAGTGCGCCCACACAAGAGCTTTCTCTCTCTCCTCTCGTTAGTATCTGTACTTTCTAGCTCTGGGCGCACCACCAATAGGGACTACATTTTGAAAGGTTTAAATCTCCTTTCCAATACTATAATTGTCCATTTGTTGGTTTCTTACAATTCTTACATTTCATAACATACCGGTGCACGGTCGCTCCTCTTGCTTCGATAGAACTATGAAACATGTCTGAACCTTGTTGCCAAACAATGTTGGTGATAAATGATGCTGTGCAGAGTGAGTGCAGGTCACAATGTCCTGGTCCGCACATTAACTGGCTGACAGACAATTGTTGTACAGTAGCTGCATGGCAGAGGCGTCACTCACCTCTGTGACACCCGGTGCGGCAGCGAGGATAAAGGGGGCGGAGTTTCACTGGAATGGGCGTGGCTTAAATAGAGGGCCGGTGCTTCATGGGCGGAACCCGTTTTTAGCCCATTGCAGGCACGCAAAGGGGCGGGGCTTTGTGGAGGGGCGGGGCTTCGCGTCCCGACACCCGTTTTTGTTTTTTTTTTTTCACTGGGGGGTGTGGGAGGTGAGGGCTGACTCTCGGGAGGTGCTGTCCCTGCAGTGCTGGCTGCTACACAGTTACAGGAGCCGAGTGCTGCACATAATATAACACTGCAGCACTCGGCTTCTGTCACTCTGCAGGAGCCGGCATTTTGGTGTCACCCCTCGGCGGGTGACACCCGGGAGCGGGCCGCACCCCCCTTATGACGCCACTGCTGCATGGTAAACAATAGGAATGCAATTCTGTGTAAATTGTAAAAATAAGAATTTACTTACCGATAATTCTATTTCTCATAGTCCGTAGTGGATGCTGGGAACTCCGTAAGGACCATGGGGAATAGCGGCTCCGCAGGAGACTGGGCACAAAAGTAAAGCTTTAGGACTACCTGGTGTGCACTGGCTCCTCCCCCTATGACCCTCCTCCAAGCCTCAGTTAGGATACTGTGCCCGGACGAGCGTACACAATAAGGAAGGATTTATGAATCCCGGGTAAGACTCATACCAGCCACACCAATCACACCGTACAACTTGTGATCTGAACCCAGTTAACAGCATGATAACAGAGGAGCCTCTGGATAGATGGCTCGCAACAACCATAACCCGATTTAGTTAACAATAACTATGTACAAGTATTGCAGACAATCCGCACTTGGGATGGGCGCCCAGCATCCACTACGGACTATGAGAAATAGAATTATCGGTAAGTAAATTCTTATTTTCTCTGACGTCCTAGTGGATGCTGGGAACTCCGTAAGGACCATGGGGATTATACCAAAGCTCCCAAACGGGCGGGAGAGTGCGGATGACTCTGCAGCACCGAATGAGAGAACTCCAGGTCCTCCTCAGCCAGGGTATCAAATTTGTAGAATTTAGCAAACGTGTTTGCTCCTGACCAAGTAGCTGCTCGGCAAAGTTGTAAAGCCGAGACCCCTCGGGCAGTCGCCCAAGATGAGCCCCTTTCCGTGTGGAATGGGCTTTTACAGATTTTGGCTGTGGCAGGCCTGCCACAGAATGTGCAAGCTGAATTGTGCTACAAATCCAACGAGCAATAGTCTGCTTAGAAGCAGGAGCACCCAGCTTGTTGGGTGCATACAGGATAAACAGCGAGTCAGATTTTCTGACTCCAGCCGTCCTGGAAACATATATCTTCAGGGCCCTGACTACGTCCAGCAACTTGGAGTCCTCCAAGTCCCTAGTAGCCGCAGGTACCACAATAGGTTGGTTCACGTGAAACGCTGAAAACAGCTTAGGGAGAAATTGAGGATGAGTCCTCAATTCCGCCCTGTCTGGAAGATCAGATAAGGGCCTTTACAGGATAAAGCCCCCAATTCTGACACGCGCCTGGCCGAGGCCAGGGCCAACAACATGACCACTTTCCATGTGAGATATTTTAACTCCACAGATTCAAGTGGTTCAAACCAATGTGACTTTAGGAACCCCAAAACTACATTGAGATCCCAAGGTGCCACTGGAGGCACAAAAGGAGGCTGTATATGCAGTACCCCTTTTACAAAACGTCTGAACTTCAGGAACTGAAGTTAGTTCTTTCTGGAAGAAAATTGACAGGGCCGAAATTTGAACCTTAATGGACCCCAATTTTAGGCACATAGACACTCCTGTTTACAGGAAATGCAGGAATCGACCTAGTTGAAAATTCCTCCATCGGGGCCTTACTGGCCTCGCAACCCGCAACATATTTTCGCCAAATGCGGTGATAATGCTTTGCGGTTACATCCTTCCTGGCTTGATCAGGGTAGGGATGACTTCATCCGGAATGCCTTTTTCCTTCAGGATCCGGCGTTCAACCGCCCTGCCGTTAAACGCAGCCGCGGTAAGTCTTGGAATAGACAGGGTACTTGCTGGAGCAGGTCCCTTCTTAGAGGTAGAGGCCACGGGTCCTCCGTGAGCATCTCTTGAAGTTCCGGGTACCAAGTCCTTCTTGGCCAATCCGGAGCCACGAGTATAGTTCTTACTCCCCTCCGTCTTATAATTCTCAGTACTTTTGGTATGAGAGGAAGAGGAGGGAACACATACACTGACTGGTACACCCACGGTGTTACCAGAGCGTCCACAGCTATTGCCTGAGGTTCCCTTGACCTGGCGCAATACCTGTCCAATTTTTTGTTTAGGCGGGACGCCATCATGTCCACCTTTGGTTTTTCCCAATGGTTTACAATCATGTGGAAGACTTCTGGGTGAAGTCCCCACTCTCCCAGGTGGAGGCCGTGCCTGCTGAGGAAGTCTGCTTCCCAGTTGTCCACTCCCAGAATGAATACTGCTGACAGTGCTATCCCATGATTTTCCGCCCAGCGAAGAATCCTTGCAGCTTCTGCCATTGACTGCTTCTTGTGCCACCCTGTCTGTTTACATGGGTGACTGCCGTGATGTTGTCCGACTGGATCAACACCGGCTGACCTTGAAGCAGAGGTCTTGCTAAGCTGAGAGCATTGTAAATGGCCCTTAGCTCCACGATATTTATGTGAAATGATGTCTCCAGGCTTGACCATAAGCCCTGGAAATTTCTTCCCTGTGTGACTGCTCCCCAGCCTCGCAGGCTGGCATCCGTGGTCACCAGGACCCAGTCCTGAATGCCGACTCTGCGGCCCTCTAGAAGATGAGCACTCTGCAACCACCACAGGAGGGACACCCTTGTCCTTGGTGACCGGGTTATCCGCTGATGCATCTTAAGATGCGACCCGGACCATTTGTCCCGCAGGTCCCACTGGAAAGTTCTTGCGTGGAATCTGCCGAATGGCTTTTCTTCGTAGGAAGCTACCATTTTTCCCAGAACCCTTGTGCATTGATGCACTGAGACTTGGCTCGGTTTTAGGAGGTTCCTGACTAGCTCGGATAACTCCCTGGCTCTCTCCTCCGGGAGAAACACCTTTTTCTGAACTGTGTCCAGAATCATCCCTAGGAACAGAAGACGAGTCGTCGGAACCAGCTGCGATTTTGGAATATTGAGAATCCAATCGTGCTGTAGCAACACTACCTGAGATAGTGCTACACCGACCTCCAACTGTTCCCAGGATCTTACCCTTATCAGGAGATCGTCCAAGTAAGGGATAACTAAAACTCCCTTCCTTCGAAGGAGTATCATCATTTCGGCCATTACCTTGGTAAAGACCCGGGGTGCCGTGGACCATCCAAACGTCAGCGTCTGAAACTGATAGTGACAGTTCTGTACCACAAACCTGAGGTACCCTTGGTGAGAAGGGTAAATTTGGACATGAAGGTAAGCATCCTTGATGTCCAGAGACACCATGTAGTCCCCTTCTCTTGAATTTGAACCTCTGTATGTAAGTGTTCAAAGATTTTAGATTTAAAATCGGTCTCACCGAGCCGTCCGGCTTCGGTACCACAACAGTGTGGAGTAATACCCCTTTCCATGTTGCAGGAGGGGTACCTTAATTATCACCTGCTGGGAATACAGCTTGTGAATGGCTTCCAACACTGCCTCCCTGTCTGCTTGTAAAGCCCCAGCGTCATGCTGAGGGCTTGGCAGAGGCGGGGGAGGGCTTCTGTTCCTGGGAACTGGCTGATTTCTGCAGCCGTTTCCCTCTCTGTCACGGGGCAGAAATGAGGAACCTTTTGCCCACGTGCCCTTATGGGAACGAAAGGACTGCGCCTGATAATACGGCGTCTTCTTATGTTGAGAGGCGACCTGGGGTAAAAACGTGGATTTCCCAGCTGTTGCCGTGGCCACCAGGTCTGAAAGACCGACCCCAAATAACTCCTCCCCTTTATAAGGCAATACTTCCATATGCCATTTGGAATCCGCATCACCTGACCACTGTCGTGTCCATAACCCTCTTCTGGCAGAAATGGACAGCGCACTTACTCTTGATGCCAGTCGGCAAATATCCCGCTGTGTATCACACATATATAGAAATGCATCTTTTAAATGTTCTACAGGCAATAATATACTGTCCCTATCTAGGGTATCAATATTTTCAGTCAGAGAAACCGACCACGCCAACCCAGCACTGCACATCCAGGCTGAGGCTATTGCTGGTCGCAGTATAACACCAGTATGTGTGTAAATACATTTTAGGATACCCTCCTGCTTTCTATCAGCAGGATCCTTAAGGGCGGCCATCTCAGGAGAGGGTAGAGCCCTTGTTTTGACAAGCGTGTGAGCGCTTTATCCCCCCTAGGGGGTGTTTCCCAACGCACCCTAACCTCTGGCGGGAAAGGATATATGCCAATAACTTTTTAGAAATTATCAGTTTTTTATCGGGGGAAACCCACGCTTCATCACACACCTCATTTAATTTCTCAGATTCAGGAAAACCACAGGTAGTTTTTCCTCACTGAACATAATACCCCTATTGGTGGTACTCGTATTATCAGAAATGTGTAAAACATTTTCCATTGCCTCAATCATGTAACGTGTGGCCCTACTGGAAGTCATATTTGTCTCTTCCCCGTCGACACTGGAGTCAGTATCCGTGTCGGCGTCTGTATTTGCCATCTGAGGTAACGGGCGCTTTAGAGCCCCTGACGGCCTATGAGACGTCTGGACAGGCACAAGCTGAGTAGCCGGCTGTCTCATGTCAACCACTGTCTTTTATACAGAGCTGACACTGTTACGTAATTCCTTCCAACAGTTCATCCACTCAGGTGTCGACCCCCTAGGGGGTGACATCCCTATTACAGGCAATTTGCTCCGCCTCCACATCATTTTCCTCCTCATACATGTCGACACAAACGTACCGACACACAGCACACACACAGGGAATGCTCTGATAGAGGACAGGACCCCACTAGCCCTTTGGGGAGACAGAGGGAGAGTTTGCCAGCACACACCAGAGCGCTATATATATACAGGGATAACCTTATATAAGTGTTTTTCCCCTTATAGCTGCTGTATTGTTTATACTGCGCCTAATTAGTGCCCCCCTCTCTTTTTTAACCCTTTCTGTAGTGTAGTGACTGCAGGGGAGAGCCAGGGAGCTTCCCTCCAACGGAGCTGTGAGGGAAAATGGCGCCAGTGTGCTGAGGAGATAGGCTCCGCCCCTTTCTCGGCGGCCTTTTCTCCCGTTTTTCAGTGTAATCTGGCAGGGGTTAAAATTCATCCATATAGCCCTGGGGGCTATATGTGATGTATTTTCGCCAGCCAAGGTGTTTTTATTGCTGCTCAGGGCGCCCCCCCCTAGCGCCCTGCACCCTCAGTGACCGAAGTGTGAAGTGTGCTGAGGAGCAATGGCGCACAGCTGCAGTGCTGTGCGCTACCTTGGTGAAGACAGGATGTCTTCTGCCGCCGATTTTCCGGACCTCTTCTTGCTTCTGGCTCTGTAAGGGGGCCGGCGGCGCGGCTCTGGGACCGGACTCCATGGCTGGGCCTGTGTTCGATCCCTCTGGAGCTAATGGTGTCCAGTAGCCTAAGAAGCCCAATCCACTCTGCACGCAGGTGAGTTCGCTTCTTCTCCCCTTAGTCCCTCGATGCAGTGAGCCTGTTGCCAGCAGGTCTCACTGAAAATAAAAAACCTAAAACTAAACTTTTCACTAAGCAGCTCAGGAGAGCCCCTAGTGTGCACCCTTCTCGTTCGGGCACAAAAATCTAACTGAGGCTTGGAGGAGGGTCATAGGGGGAGGAGCCAGTGCACACCAGGTAGTCCTAAAGCTTTACTTTTGTGCCCAGTCTCCTGCGGAGCCGCTATTCCCCATGGTCCTTACGGAGTTCCCAGCATCCACTAGGACGTCAGAGAAATATGATTCACACTGTACTACAGAGGTTCCTCAAGGCACCCTAATGGTCGTAGGTGACTTGGCCACAGGTGACTTAATTAATACCTCAGTCAGTTTGATTTATCCATCTGTATTGAGCCATGGATATCTTTAAAACCTGACGGGAACCTCTGCTGTACTATATAAACACATGAGCCATTGTGTTAGTATTAGAAACCACTGCAGTAAATAATTAACCTTTCTGCTGTCTGTTTCTGGGGAAAGCTTTTTAACCATTTCTCTCTTCCTGTCCCCACTTTGCCCCTAATGACAATGTTCTCTGTTTAGGGAAGCATTGTGGAGAATGCACTGAAATGTTTAAGGAAAGAAGCACACAGCATTACATCTCCCTATACCCAGGCTCTTCTGGCCTATGCCTTCACTCTGTCAGGAGACAGTGACCTAAGACAGGAGGCGCTGAAGCATTTGGACAAGACTGCCATAAAGAAAGGTGCGAGGAGTAAAGGGGGGTACACACGCGGAGATGTGTGCTACGAGGAGATGTGTGCTACGGGGAGATGTGTGCTACGAGGAGATGTGTGCTACGGGGAGATGTGTGCTACGGGGAGATGTGTGCTACGAGGAGATGTGTGCTACGAGGAGATGTGTGCTACGGGGAGATGTGTGCTACGGGGAGATGTGTGCTACGAGGAGATGTGTGCTACGAGGAGATGTGTGCTACGAGGAGATGTGTGCTACGAGGAGATGTGTGCTACGGGGAGATGTGTGCTACGGGGAGATGTGTGCTACGAGGAGATGTGTGCTACGAGGAGATGTGTGCTACGAGGAGATGTGTGCTACGGGGAGATGTGTGCTACGAGGAGATGTGTGCTACGGGGAGATGTATGCTACGGGGAGATGTGTGCTACGAGGAGATGTGTGCTACGAGGAGATGTGTGCTACGGGGAGATGTGTGCTACGAGGAGATGTGTGCTACGGGGAGATGTGTGCTACGGGGAGATGTGTGCTGAGCAATCTATCACAGAACGCTCAGCATACATATCTCCCTCCGCTCAGCACAGCGCGATGTGTGCTGAGCAAGGGGGCAGGGGGGGATGGGAGGGTGCTCACACAGTCTAGAACTGGCAATAGCGACGCACGGGGCTGCACATCGCTATCGCTGTGGGGCATACACACGGAGCGAAGTAAACTTAATTTCTAAGCCATCTGGTCAGTTTGCTTAGAAATTGAGCAAAAATCGCTACGTGTGTACCCCCCTTAACAGTATTTAAGATGTAAAGGTTAAGAAACCATTTTGGATTTTGTGTGTGTGTGTGTGTGTGTGTGTGTGTGTGTGTGTGTGTGTGTGTGTGTGTGTGTGTGTGTGTTGTGGGACTGGTGGAAAAGGAGTTTTCAGAGATACTGAGTGGTAAATTTACTAAAGTTGATTTTAATTGACTTCAAATTGATCTTAATCGATCAACATCGATGTTGTGTTATTGTTTTTTATATCAATTTTTTTAAATGTTAGTAAATGTATGATTTAGTTCCTGAAACACAACATCAATGTTGATCGATTTTAAAATTGACCTTTAGTAAATGTACGCCTGAGATTCGAAAAAATTGTAACTGGTGGTCACAAATGGGATGACAATGCCAGCATAAGTACCCTCTCTTGGTCACAAATGGGATGACAATGCCAGCATAAGTACCCTCTCTTGGTCACAAATGGGATGACAATGCCAGCATAAGTACCCTCTCTTGGTCACAAATGGGATGACAATGCCAGCATAAGTACCCTCTCTTGGCAGCTTCAGGGCAAATAATACATGGGTACAACTCTTATTAGAAAATAAATTGAGTAGATCATTTGTTTTAGAACAAATAATCTAAAGTGTGCCTTTATTATCCTTGAACAAGCTAAAACTACTACAGTATACAAACATTCGAATGTAGTTATTGAAGGACACACTGTACCTTATTCTACACTCACATTTTGCATATTTGTGCAAATCACAAATGTATCCAGTACCTTTACAGTATGTTACCTGTGAACATCTTTCATGCAGCAGTTATAGAAATTGACAATCTAAGGGGAACATTTACTAAGCAGTGATAAGAGCGGAGAAGTGAGCCAGTGGAGAAATATCCCCATCAACCAATCAGCAGCTCTATATCATTTTATAGTATGCAAATTAGAGATGTTACTTCGGGGCTGATTGGGTTCCATGGGCAACTTCTCCACTGGCTCACTTCTCCGCTCTTATCACTGCTTAGTAAATGTACCCCTGAGGGTGGAATTCAATTGTTTGAAAAGTCAGTTTGGTATCTATTAGATAGGAAAAAACAGATACCCAACTGACTTTTCAAACAACTGAATACCCCCCTAAATGTAAAAAAAAATATTTCCATTATTGTTTAATAAAATGAGCATTAATTCCTCTCATTATTCCTGTTTTCATTGTGACTCTCCATATAGGTGGATCTAAGCATTGGGAAACAAATATAAATAGCCAAGGAGACGTTGAGACATCTGCCTATGTCATTCTGGCTTTGCTTTCTGAAGAAACAACTCAGAGAGATATTGAAGAGAGCGCAGATATTGTCCGTTGGGTTATGACCCAACAAAATCCATGGGGAGGATTCATCTCATCTCAGGTTATACATTGTACATATAATATATGGCAAAATCTGTCTTACATTGGTGGAGGCAAACAAATATCAGCCTCTATGTTTAAAACTGAATTCCCTTTCTGTTAATTTGTGGGAAAGGAGACTACATACATAGGCAAATGCAGCGGGGGTTTCTTGTTGCCTGGAAACCCTCCTCCTGACCAGCCGTTGAAATCATGACCACAACGATAGTATATAATTACGATTTTACTAGATCTTCTGCCACAACATGTATAAGGGACAGAAATGAGCTAGGCATGCACAACAATATATAGTATAATTGCTTACTGTGATTGTTGGTCCTGTATACAGGGCCGGTTCAGGGGCTTTTTGCGCCCCGGGCGGCAATAGGGGTGTGGCTTCATACAGGGTGTGTGGTCAGTTACGCCCCCTGTACAGTAGTAGCGCCGCTGAAATGATGTGCGGTGCGCAATGACGTCATCGCGCACCGCACAGCAAAGGTCCTCTCCACGAAGGGAAACTAGACACATAGCGTCTAGTTCCCTTCGTGGAGAGGACCTTTGCTGTGCGGTGCGCGATGACGTCATTGCGCACCGCACAGTAATGGTCCTCTCCACAAAGGGAAACTAGATGCATAGCGTCTAGTTTCCCTTCACAGCGGCAGCGGGACACAGCGGGCAGCGGGGGGCACAGCAGCAGCGGATCTTGCCCTGGTGTGGCGCCCTCCGGATGGCACCGGCGCCCTCCGGAAGGCGGCGCCCCGGGCAAAAGTCCTGCTTGCCCGTGGCAAGATCCGCTACTGCCTGTATACAGTATGTCTGAATTATTATATACACTGCACTATGAGGCAGACTCCAGCTTGTTAAGTGCTAAACAGGGGCTGACCACACTCACTTTTAAATCAAACATTTTGTAACCCACCTCTAGAAATTCTCCATCTACCACTGACATGCGCCACTCTAAAAAAGGGTGTGCAGTATGTAAACTTATACATACAGCGTTATGTTAAAGAAATAGAATAAATAGCTGTGTTGGTCAATATTTTTCAAATAAATGCCTTAATACCCTTAAATTATTCGAATGCATTTTATAAAAACAAAACAATGTAGAAAACAAAGCAACACAGTAAAAAGCAAAATAACTAATGGGTTGACATGTTGGTACATAACATACACTTTTAGCCACTCACGCTATAATTGGCTGCTTTCTTGAGTGTGACATACAGCAGTGGTGTAACTCCCAGACACAATGCAGACACCTGCCTCTGGGCACCAAGCCCTGAAGGTGCACCTGTATGTACAGCAGCACCTGTATGGTTCACAGCGGGATCCAACTGTGACCGCTGCTCTTCAAACGGAGTCCAGCGCACCCACTGCTGCCACAGAGTTAATTGGCTCTGCCAGGAGCCCTGCTTACACCTGCAATAGGGGACAGGATGGCCTCTGCCTGGTACCGCTCAGCCTGCGCTGCTGCAAGTGACAGTGCATCTGCTGCTGCTGGACTGTGAGTTGGGACCCGCCAGTGAATGCTGACTCTGCATGCTGCAGACGGTTTAATCACAGCGTAGCTGGAGCCCTGCCAATTCACAGCGAGCTCCAGTCTCTCTAGACCAACTGAGAGATCTATCATATAATTATGTAAGTCGTGTATGTTCATATATACATACACACACATGCCATGTTTGTTTTCCCTTCTTAATTTGTAAGAGGGGGGGCACCAAACTCCAAAGTACTAAGTGCAGGTGCATTCTCTTCTGAAGCGGTGACATTGCGGGAAACAGATTTTCTATAATTGATTTTAAAATTGGAAAGATGGCTAAATCACTGAAATTCCTGCAATAAATTGGGATTATGTAAAATACTTTAGATTGTAAAATCTAACCAAGGTCAAAATTCAAACTTTAAGTGGATGGTGACAGTGTACTCTGAGTAAAAGCCTATTAAGCCTAAAGCTGGACACACACCTTAAGATTATCTGCCCAATCGTCCAATCTTTGTGATTTGAGTGAAAAGGGAGGCATTTGAAATGCCGGCTGTCCGGATTTCGGCGCTCAGCATACCGGTGCTGGGATCCAGACAGCTGGCATACCGACAACTATTCTCCCTCTTGGGGGGTCCACGACACCCCTGGAGGGAGAGTAAATAGCGTGGCGCGCGTAACACGCCACCGTGCCAAGTGCAGCGAGCCCACAAAGGGGCTCTTTTGCGCTCACCCCGCTGCCGGCATGACGACAGTCTGCATCCCAGCGCCGGTATGCTGGGTGCCGGGATCCCGAGCGCCGGCATAACGTAGTAGACCCGAGTGAAAATCGGGTATTGTATGGTATGGGAGCAAATTAGAGATGAGCGGGTTCGGTTTTACTCGGATTTACTCGGTTTTCAAAACGGCATCTTTTTGGCTCACGGACGTCACATGTTTTGGATAGCCAATAAGAAACATCCAGATAAAACCGAACTGCCGTTAATTCTGGCGTTACATTCGAACCCACTCTTCTCTAGAGCAAATGACCATCAATAATTTGCTCCCAAAAGCCGGAAAATGGGCAGAAATGGCAGGTCAGATAAATTGGTTAAATCAAATGGAATTAACCAATTTGTCTGAACATCCATTTTTGTCTGTTTTCCAGTGTTTGGGAGCAAATGGTCACCTGTCCTTTGCTCTCATATAGGGGGTAATTCTGAGTTGATCGCAGCAGCAAGTTTGTTAGCAATTGGACAAAACCATGTGCACTGCAGGTGGCGCAGATATAACATTTGCAGAAAGAGTTAGATTTGGGTGGGTTATTTTGTTTCTGTGCAGGGTAAATACTGGCTGCTTTATTTTTCCACTGCAATTTAGATTTCAGTTTGAATACACCCCACCCAAATCCAACTCTCTCTGTACATGTTACATCTGTCCCCCTGCAGTGCACATGGTTTTGCCCAATTGCTAACAAACTTGCTGCTGCGATCAACTCAGAATTAGCCCCATAGTACATTATCACAGTATCACAAAGTTTGGACAGATAATTTCATTCTGTGTATCCAGCTTAAAAGGCCTTGAAATCATATTCTTCTTCAGTTTCTTTTTTGCTTGTGCAGTCCCCCATGAAGCAAAGAACTCAAATATTTCCTAACTTAGAGAATGTGGAGAAATCAGTTTTCAGTAATCTACAGTTCTCTGAACACCCACTAAACTGAGATGCCTCAGAATTGCCATTTCTGCTAATTTCCACTACATTATAGCTAACCGTACTTTCTTTGCTAGAAGCACTATTTTTACACAGAGCTGCTTTAATTGTCTGTATTAGTATAGTCCAGAGGTTCTCAAACGTGGTCCTCAAGGCACCCCAACGGTCTAGATTTTTAGGTAAAGCCATGGCTCAGCACAGATGGTTAAATCAAATTGACTGAGGTGCTAATTAAGTCACCTGTGGCCAAGCATGGATACACTTAAAACCTGGACCATTAGTGTGCCTTGAGGACCGCGTTTGAGAACCTCTGGTATAGTCAGCAATCAGCAGTTATTTAAAAAAAAAAAGGGAAAAAATAGGATTTTAAATACCTACTGGTAAATCCTTTTCTCGTAGTCCATAAGGGATACTGGGGTTCACTTAGTACGATGGGGTATAGACGGTGTCCAAAGGAGTCAGTACACTTTACATTTCTTCAACTGGGTGTGCTGGCTCCTCCCTTCTATGCCCCCTCCCACAGGCAGTTATAGGTAAAATAGTGCCTGAAGGAGAAAGGACATACTTGAGAGAAAGAACAAAACAACAATGAGTGGTGAGATTCACACACTAGCACACCACAACATAAACTGACCAGCAATGGCTGGCAACCAAACAGCAACAGCTGAACAGGTAAACATATATAAGAAACAACCTGCAGAAAAGTCAACGCACTGAGGCGGGCGCCCAGTATCCCTTATGGACTACGAGAAAAGGATTTACCGGTAGGTATTCAAATCCTATTTTCTCTAGCATCCATAAGGGATACTGGGGTTCACTTAGTACGATGGGGACATCCCAAAGCTTCCAGAACGGGTGGGAACGTGCAGAGACGTCTGCAGCACCGCCTGCCCAAACTGGGTATCCTCTTTGGCCAGGGTATCAAACTTGTAGAACTTCACAAAGGTGTTCTTCCCCGACCAGGTAGCAGCTCGACATAGTTGCAAGGCCGAGACTCCACGAGCAGCTGCCCAGGAAGACCCTGTGCAACCCTTTTTCTGCGCATCATTTAGCACAAACAGGGAATCCGTCTTTCTGAACCGAGCTGTCCTCTTGACATAGATCTTCAAATCTCACACAGCATCCAAAGCCTCCGGAGGAGCAGAAGAGACAGAACTGGACGGAATCACAATAGGTTGATTTAAATGGAATGCAGAGACAACTTTTGGCAGAAACTGCTGCCGAGTCCTGAGCTCCGCTCTGTCCTCGTAAAAGGCCAAGTAAAGACTTTTACACAATAAGGCCCACAATTCAGAGACACATCTAGCAGAAGCCTGGGCCAATAACATTACCGTCTTCCACGTAAGGTACTTGACTTCTACTTTCATCAGCGGTTCAAACCAGGAGGATTGCAGAAAATCCAAAACCACAAAGCCGTTGGTGGCACAAAGGGAGGCTGTATGTGAAGCATTCCATGCAAGAAGGTCTGAACCTCTGGCAACATTGCCAACTTCTTCTGGAAGAAAATAGAGAGGGCTGAAATCTGGACCTTAAGGGAGCCCAGACGTAAGCCCATATCCACACCAGCCTGCAGGAAACATAAGAAATGTCCCAGGCTGAATTCCGCAGGAGGATATTTGCGCTCCTCGCACCAAGAGACATATCGTTTCCAGATATGATGATAGTGTTTTGACGTCTGACTGTGACCAAGCCCATAGGGTGAAACACGTGTAAGCCAGGGATTCCGGCTGTGCACACCGGGTCCCTATCTCTTCTTTGGCAGCAGCCCTTTCTGCAGCGTTATACAAAGGTAATAATTATTGTTTCCTTCCTTCACTATATCCCCTAGAGGGTAGCGAGGATTTCTTCAATTGGTATTGGTGTACCCTACCTCCATGCAGGGGTATATAGCTAGTATCTCTCAGTACACCATTTTTGCAGCCCAAGAGCATTCACTGCCATTTGGCACATACTCAAGGGTTGTAATTAATGCTTAGGAACAGAGATAATTTCTATTCCATTCTTCCTCTATAGGGGTTAACAACACTGCAGATAAATATTTAAAAATATTAATAAATATTTGAGAATTGTTGCAAAATAATAGTTCAATTATTTATAATATAATTATTTGATAATTATATAAAGGGGCATTAACAGCTGTCATAATAAGTGTGTATACACATATGGTTATAAAAATTGTTTTGTTTTTTTAAAAACGTCACCCTTATTTTGGGGATACCCAAATACTCTGTCTCACATTAGAGTCCTATTGAGCTGTACGCTCCTGTTTATCTGACACTTTCTGTACTCTCATCAGCCCCATCTCTGGGGGCTGACAGCAGATACAGGAGATACTTTTGTTCTCGTGTATCGGTTTAATGGACTCTAATTGACCATTCTCTGCTGACGAGCACATGGTCAAAAGTAGATCTGCACTCCGACTCAAATGTAAATGCTTTTCTGTACTATCACTATCCCTGTGGCAGTATGCCTTCTCTTTCTTTAGAGAAGTAAATACAAAATATCAAAAAAATATGAGTCGCTAATATGTAACAATCTAGCTACTTTACTGACCTTACATCCCTGATTGTGGATTTAAATATTAATGTCTTCTTGCTCTCACTACCTCTGATCACATGTTTTGCAGATTCTGCTAGTATAGAGGGCATGTTATTACGGACATTTGTAGGAGGGGTATGGTATCACGGAAAGCTGTGTACATAAAACAATTACTCATCCATTCTCAGGTATTTTGGGATTCATGTGCTGCCAGTTTAACTTATTGATACACTGGTTTTCTGTTTGATATTTTATTTGTTTGTTTTTTCGTCCTCTTACATCTATTATGGTGCCAAGTGATGAACGTGATGTATAGAGGAGCCTAACATAAGTGCTCACTAATTCAAACAAATTATCATTGGGCTCTTTATGTGTTACTGGGAATTATTTTATAATTTTTCACATTGTTTTGTTTTATTTTTACTATTTTTTCTCATTATGACTTAAAGGTTTTTATGAAAGGATGTAATAAAAGTTAAATTTTAAATGAACCAAAGAGTGCCCCCAAACAAAAGAGTCTTCTTTCCCCCCCCCCCCCCCCCTTCTTCCTCTGGCAACATTGACCACTTCTTCTAGAAGAAAACAGAGAGGGCTGAAATCTGGACCTTAAGGGAGCCCAGACGTAAGCCCATATCCACACCAGCCTGCAGGAAATGTAAGAAACATCCCAGGCTGAATTCCGCAGGAGGATATTTGCGCTCCTCGCACCATGAGACATATCATTTCCAGATATGATGATAGTGTTTTGACGTCACAGGCTTTCTGGCCTAAACCATAGATGCAATAACCCTCTTGGAAAGGCCTTTGTGAGCTAAGATGTTCCGCTCAACCTCCATGCCATCAAACGAAGTCGCCGTAAGTCCGGGTAGATGAACGGTCCTTGTTGAAGAAGATCTCTTCTCATTGGCAGAGGCCAAGGGTCTTCCACGGACATGTCTAGAAGATCCGCGTACCATGCCCTTCGAGGCCAATCTGGGGCAATCAGAATTGCCTGGACTTTTTGATTCCTGATTCGTTTTAGCATCCTCGGGAGCAGGGAATCGGAGGAAACAGGTAGACCAGCTGGTAAGGCCAAGGCGTCGTCAGTGCATCTACTGCCCTCACCTGAGGGTCCCTGGTTCTCGAACAATACCATGGAAGCTTCTTGTTGAGCCGAGATGCCATCATGTCTATCTGTGGACAGCCCCACAGATTGATGATCTGTTGAAACATCTGCTGATGAAGGCCCCACTCCCCCGAGTGGAGATCATGACGACTGTGGAAATCCACCTCACAGTTGTCCACCCCCAGAATGAAGATGGCCGACAATGCTCTTGCATTTCTTTCCGCCCAGAGGAGAATTCTTGACACCTCTCGCATGCAGGCTTTGCTTTTTGTCCCTCCTTGTTGATTGATATAAGCCACAGCCGCAGATGTTGTCTCACTGAACCTGAACAGCTCGATCCCAGAGCAGTGGAGAGGCCTGAAGCAGAGCATTGTAGATCGCCTGAAGTTCCAGAATGTTGATCGGAAGTAGGGCTTTGTGGGCTGACCACCTGCCCTGGAACTGAGCCCCTTGGGTGACAGCTCCCCATCCCCTCAAACTCGTATCTGTCATGAGGAGGATCCAATCCTGAATCCCGAAACTCCGACCTTCCAGTAGGTTTGAGGACTGAAGCCTCCACAGGAGGGAAATCCTGGCCTAAGGTGATAACCGTATAATCCAATGCATCTGTAGATGTGAGCCGGTCCACTTGCTTAGGAGATCCAGTTGAAATGTTCTGGAATGGAACCTTCAGTACTGAATCACCTCGTGTGAGGCTACCATCTTTCCCAAAGAAAAATGACTGCTGTGCTGCAGTGTCCTCTAGGGGGAGTTTTAACACATCCCGGAAAGCAATTATGAGGGGCTCAATACCCTGTGCAGAAGGGGAATCCCCAGTAACAGGATGCAATTCCTCCCCCTCCTCCTGTATCTCATCAGATTCTGAGAGTAAAGCAGGTAACCCACATTTTAGTGGTCCTGATCTAGAGAGAGGGGGGCTGTTTATCATCTACCCTTGCAGCTAGATCTGCAACAGCCTGCTGCAGTTGTCGAGTCTTTTGAGTATTAGCAGTGAGCTGAGATGACATATCTGACATCATAGATTTTAAGGCACCTAGACAGGAAGGCTCCTGACCCTCCCCCGCAGCCCCCTCACTGAGTTGTGAGGATTGGCTGCATTGTGCACATGATATGGAACCAGATGTAGAGGGAGAGAATCTGGTGTGACATACACTGCATAATTGGTGTTTTACTGTGTTTACAGTAAACAACACTTATATACATATACACACAGACAAGTAATATAATAGCAAGCCTGCCCTTACTGTATGTGAGAGGGAGACACAGAGGAAGGAACAGCACACCCAAGCTAAGCAGCCCCAGTGAGACTGCAAGCTGTGTTATTACGGTGTAACATTGGAGTTTCTGTCCTATTCAGGACACAGATTGTGTTCAATAGCGGCTCTCCCCCTTTGCTACACCCCTGTACCACTTTTTCTGCATATCCTGAGTATCTAAAGGAGCTGTGTGTGCCTGCTGCTGCAGCTGTAAGCAGGGGAAGGCGCCTAAATGCAGCTGGTCCCACTCTAAGGAAGCTCCGTCCCCTATAATGGTGCCGGAGCTATGTAGATTTTTTTTATACTTGCAATGTCTCCCACATAGTGTAAAACTAAGTAAAGATACCTGTTTTCACTACCGCTGGCCAATGTACACAGTGGGGCTATAGCGGATCCCTTCATGGAGCGTCCATATGCGATCACGCCGCACCAAGAACTGGGGGACCCCCCTAGCGGGGCCCTCCGATTTGTACTCACCACTCCTCACCTTCAGGCATCTGTTAGGGGTGTGCTGCGACTGAGACAGCTAAGGCACAGAGCCCCGCTGTACAACAACCTCTCAGGACGGTTGTCCTGCAGCGGGGAAGCAGCTCTGATGCCTGAAGAGACCAGTAACTGCCCCCCCCCTAACTACCACGGTGCAGGTATGCTGTTGCCCAAACAGCATACCGAAAATAAAGTTTTAAAATAAACTGAAGAAAACTCTCTGGAGCTCCAGAGTGTGCATCCTTTCCTGAGGGCATTTTTTTCTAAACTGTGACAGGGGGCATAGAGGGGAGGAGCCAGCACACCCAGTTGAAGAAATTTAAAGTGCACCGGCTCGTTTGGACCCTGTCTATACACCATGGTACTAAGTGAACCTCAGTATCCCTTATGGTTGCTAGAGAAAAACCAGTGAGACTTCTGGGAAACAGAAGTTCTGTAAAGATGTGTCCTTTCTTCTCATTGCTTCAGTCGCTCCAAATAGCCAGGTGCCGTGCGATGTAGCCATACCAAGCATCTTTTTCTTTCAAAATGTGCATCTTATTTGCATGAATAAAACACATAGAAGTGACAGAACTAAACACAGAAACATAGAATTTGACAGCAGATAAGGACCACTTGGACCTTCTAGTCTGCCCCTTTCTTATTTACCATATTTTTATCTTGAACCTTATTTGATCCTCATTTCTTTGTAAGGATATCCTTATGTCTATCCCATCAGTGTCGGACTGAGGCATGAAGGGCCCTCCGGGGTAATGCTGTTTTAGGGGCCCATGCTTATGGGTGTGGACAGGCTACAGTGGGGGCATGGCAAACCATTACAGAGTACATGTTTTGTGCCCCTTGGTAAATATATAATAAACCATATTCTTGTGAAGTATAATGTAACATATGTATAAGGCATAATTGTAGTGCACTAGTCTGGAACCTGATCCCTAAAGGATAAAGAGGGCCCACAGGCAGTGGGGCCCACCGGTGGTTTCCCCTGTTCCCCTGTGGGCCAGTCCGACCCTGTATCCCATGCATGTTTAAATTGCTCTAGTGTCTTAGCCTCCACCACCTATGATGGGAGGCTATTCCACTTGTTCACTACACTCTGTGTAAAGTAATTTTTCCTCAAATTTCCCCTGAACTTCTCCTTCTCCAGTCTCAGTGCATGTCCTTGTGTCCTATTGCTTCTCTTCATTTGAAGTATGTTTTCCTCCTGGACTTTGTTAAAACCCTTGATATATTTGAAAGCTTCTATCATGTCCCCCCTTTCCCTTCTTTGGAACAAACTATACATATTGAGATTTCTTAGACTTTTTGGGTAGTTTTGTGATGTAGGCCATGCACCATTTTAGTGGCTCTTCTTTATACGGTCTCGAATGTATTAATATCCTTTAGAAGATATGTCCTCCAGAATTGAACACAGTCTTCTAGATGAGGCCGTACCAATGACCTATACAGTGGCATTATTACTTCTTCCTTTCTGCTGCTGATTCCTCTCCCAATGCAGCCAAGCATCTGACTAGCCCTCCTCATTGCTTTGTTACATTGCATACCTGCCTTTAAGTCACCTGAGATATTGACTCCTAGATCCCTTTCCTCCTCAGTAGTTTCCAGTATAGTGCCATTAATACTATATTTAGCCTAACTACATTGCTAGCTTACATGATGAATCTTATGTGAAAGATTTGTATATCTTTGTGTGAGTCTGAATCTGTGTAACTAGGGCTCCGATGTGAGAGGCCACGTTTCTTTCTCATGCCACGTTCTGTAGTGCTTCATCTGCAACTTTTTACGTGTGCTTTACCAATTCCTGAGCCATTAAAGTTGCAGTCTAGCCACTCTAGGTACACAGGGTATCTGATGATAGATCAATAATGTATTGGTTGACAGTCAATCTGATGACACCATATGATCAACATGGATTAGGTCGACAGGTCCATAGGTTGACTGGTGAAAGATCGACGGGTACAAAAGGTCGAAAGGGTCAAAAGGTTGACACACAAATGGGCTACAAATTATTTGTTTTTCACATGTATCCCAATGTATGCTTGATTTACTATCCATGAGGACATCTATTGGGAATAGTAACCTGTGCCGATATATTTCATGTTATGTCACATAACATACCAAAATATGTGTCAACCTTTCATCTGTCGGCCTACTGACTTTCAACATGAACATTGTTGATTTATTATACCACAATCAGTACACAGTGAGTGAGTGGATTTTCACTGCATCTGCAATAGGACTCAGGGGATCATTCAGACCCAAATGCAGCTGCGCGTCTGTACGCAGCGCCTGCATTCTAATGGTCTGTGCACGTACAATGGCCGCTGTGCGCGACCTTACAAATCGCATCCTAGAGTGTGATTGACAGGAGGTGGGCGTTCGTGGGGCAGCGATGCGGCGTTGGGGGGGCATGGCGGGCAGAACGGGGGCTTTCTTGGAGCATTTTTAGGGCGGCTGCTCCGATTAGAAAAATGGCGGCGGCCCACCTTACAGCGCAGCCAGGGGTCAACCTTAGTTCAATGCATCCACAATTTAATTGCGGAAGCATTGGGAGGCAGCCTGTCACACATGCTGACAGCCTTGCCCATACACAGATGCATCCATCTCTGAATAAGGTCCTAAGGGCGATATCCTATTAGCTGTGGTGAATTACCACAGGTAATTGATTCCCCTGGGGCTATCCAATTAGCACCGTAAGCCGCCACTTATCAGTGATTATGCTTCATGTGCCTCAGGCACACAAAGCAGAATCCCCATTAAGCAGCCCCAGGAGACCTGTTTTTCGACTGATAACACATGGGTCCGTGAACGTATTCCGAATCCCATGTGTTATCGGCCAATAATGGGTCATTTACTGTGCGGTAAGTTTTGCTGGTCTTGTGGTTCTCTTCTCTTTCTGTCTTATCTTTCTGGCCTTCTATTTTGTGCTATTTGCAACTCAAAACCAGTAATGAGCTCCAGCTGTTATTTGATACCAGATTAATTCCAGCAGTCAAGGTCCTCAAAAAATACATCATCTGCATATCTGGTCCATTCTGTCCTGACTCAACTCCAGCTGTCAGTTTCTGCCCATTGTTGAATTGTTCCCTTGGCAATTAACCCTGATCCTCTTTGTGTCTAAAGCTAAGTCTTCTGTGCAGACACTGTCCTTCTATGGATTTTGTTGTAAGGGGGGTACTCACGGGAGAGATGTGTGCTGAGCGATCTTAACACAGACCGCTCAGCACACATCTCTCTCCCCGCTCAGCACAGCGCGATGTGCTGAGCGAGGGGGAAAGCCGACGGGGAGCCGCTCACTTCACACAACGGTGAAGTGAGCGACCCGCTAGATTGAGCCTGCATGCAGCTCAATCTAGCATCGGCGATAGCGATGTGCGGGGCCGCGCATCGCTATCGCTGGGGGGCATACACACGCCAGATCCGTGCTTAAAATCTAAGCAATCTAGCAAGATTGCTTAGATTTTAAGCACGGATCTCTCCGTGTGTACCCCCCTTTAGTCTTTCCTATTTAATCAAACACTGCTTGTGATATGCGTTTGCTTAAGCTACAACCAACCTAATTACAATATGAATTATTAATGAACACTAAAAAATTATATGAATACCATAGTAGAAAAGTAAATCTCATTAAGGGGTTTGAAAAATAAAATGCTTAATATTTATTTATGCTCTGGACAATGCATTTCTGGTAATGAATAATAAACACATTTTATATTCACAAAAGCATAGTTAATTTCAAATAGACATATGTTTTATCTTTGAAACACTGGTAAATTTTGTTTTGTAGGACTCTACAGTAGGTATTCAAGCTCTGGCTAAATATGCCAAGGCCACTCACCACAAGAAGGGAGCCGCAACGGTGACAGTTGAGTCAAAGTCCGGGTTCCACAAAGAAATTCATGTGGACAAAGATAATAGTGGTCTTGTGCAGACAGTAGACCTGACAGAATTCCCTGGTGAATATACAGTAACTGCCACTGGAAAAGGCTGTGTCTATTTACAAGTAAGTAAAACATTGTCTTTTCTGAGCAACCAAAACTGTATTGGTCATATCTATGTATAAATCTATGTATAAAGGCACACATCAGAGGCTGACAAGGGTGCAACAAAGAAAAAGATTCATAACTATTTTTGAAAAAGAAAAAATGCAAATAGTCTTTCTTTAAAATGAGGTCCTCTTAATCAAGTTCTTATTGTTAGTAAAAATCAGGGGAACACTGGTGCTCTTTTAGCTTTCTCAGCGTATATCTGCCAGAGGGATCACTGCAGGCAGCATCCTTACAGTGTTTCATGACATTAATCCAGCATAAAAGCAAAATAAACATTGGGTTCCTGTGGAAGATACACATTAAGCCAGAGGTTCCCAAACTGTGTGAGTGGCTCCCTGGGGTGCCTCGGGACACTTGCAGGGGTGCCCTGGGTTGGTGGTCCAGGACCAATTCAAATTATTCATGGTCAATTTAATAGGCAAAACCAGTGCTGGTGGCTGCCAGTCATAAAATATGTGGCCAAACAGAAGCAAATCTTCCCTCACCACACAACTGACTCTAAGGATGACATATAAACGCAATCTACCGTATATACTCGAGTATAAGCCGACTTTTTCAGCATGTTTTTTTGTGCTGAAAAAGCCCCCTCGGCTTATACTCGAGTCAGTGGAAGGAGGGACACGGAGAGCACAGCGCGCGGCTCTCCTGTGTCCCTCCTGCGTCTCCGTCTCCGGCGGCGTGTGTGTGTGTGTTAAATGAACTGCCCGTTCGTGAGCTCTGATTGGCTCACGAACCGGCACTTAATTTAACACACACACGCCGCCGGAGACGGAGACGCAGGAGGGACACAGGAGAGCCGCACGCTGTGCCCTCTGTGTCCCTCCTTCAGAAGACAACGCGGGAGCGATGGAGGGTAAGTACCCTTCCTGGCACTGTGGGGCATATCTGGCAGCATGAGGGCACATCTGGCACTGTGGGGCATATCTGGCATATCTGCAGCATGAGGGCACATCTGGCACTGTGGGGCATATCTGGCAGCATGAGGGCACATCTGGCACTGTGGGGCATATCTGGCAGCATAAGGGCACATCTGGCACGGTGGGGCATATCTGGCAGCATGAGGGCATATCTGGCATATCTGGCACTGTGGGGCATATCTGGCAGCATGAGGGCATATCTGGCACTGTGGGGCATATCTGGCAGCATGAGGGCACATCTGGCATATCTGGCACATCTGGCACTGTGGGGTATATCTGGCACTGTGGGGCATATCTGGCAGCATGAGGGCATATCTGGCACTGTGGGGCATATCTGGCAGCATGAGGGCATATCTGGCACTGTGGGGCATATCTGGCAGCATGAGGGCATATCTGGCACTGTGGGGCATATCTGGCAGCATGAGGGCATATCTGGCACTGTGGGGCATATCTGGCAGCATGAGGGCATATCTGGCACTGTGGGGCATATCTGGCAGTATGAGGGCATATCTGGCACTGAGGGCTGTGTACGGCTAGAGCTGCATTTCCCACCCTAGGCTTATACTCGAGTCAATGAGTTTTTCCAGGTTTTTGTGGCAAAATTAGGTGCCTCGGCTTATATTCGGGTCGACTTATACTCGAGTATATACGGTACTTAATGTAATATTTCTTTCTAAATTTCTCAATAAGAAATTTTTGGCCATGGGGTGCCGTGAAAAAAAATCTGATATTCTAGGGCGCCATGATTCAAAAAAGTTTGGAAACCACTGCATTAAGCACTAGTATGCCACTAACCACAGGGTGACTTTATTCACAGTATTATGGAGTACCACAAACTCAGAATGATCCCTGTATTTATTATTTACATCACTTCTATGATTTTGAAATGTAAAAGAATCTATAATCAATTCAGGGTCTTAACCAGTACTTTGTGGGCCCCATAGCAACATATTGAAAGAGCCCCTATCTTAACGCTTATTGAGAAACACCTCTCCGCAACAGTTATTTATGTTATGCCCCATAGTAGTGCCCTAGTTAATATTCAGAACCATAGTAGTGCCCTAGTTAATATTCAGAACCATAGTAGTGCCCTAGTTAATATTGTGCCCTATAGTAGTGCCCTAGTTTATTTTAAGAACCATCATGGGGAGTCATTCCGACCCGATCGCTCACTGCAGTTTATCGCAGCGCAGCTATCGGGTCAGAACTGCGCATGTGCCGGCGCCGAATGCCGTTGTTTCCCTGCGATCGCCTCTGCCTGATTGACAGGCAGAGGCAGTCGGTAGGCGGGAGGGGGCGGCACGGCGGCGTTTGGCCGCCATTATGGGGGCGCGGTCCGGCCAATGCAGGCGTGGCCGGACCGTGCGGGGGGCGGGCGCAGCAGCTGCGTGAAGTCACACGCAGCCGCTGCGGGCCGGGGAGTGACAAGTATCTCCCGGCCAGCACACTAAAGCCTCTGTGCAATGCTTTTGCACTTCTGCAGGGAAGGGGGGCGGCACTGACATGCGGGGCGGGATAGACTTGTCTATTGTCATGATCGTAGCCCTGCTAAAATTTTGCAGGGCTGCGATCAACTCGGTATTACCCCCATAGTTCCTTAGTTCACATGATTTCACATTGTAGGGCTGCCAGGACACATTATGCAACACAGTATCCTCAATTCACATAATGACATAGAGTGTCCCCAGTTCATATTATGCCACACTATTGTGTCTCCATTGCATATTGTGCCACATTACAGTTGCCCAGTTCTTATTATGTACCATTATTGTGCCCTCCACATTGCAATAAGCAGATCAGATTATGACACATTACATTGGCCTGCAGTTCATATAGTGCAACAATACACTGCCCACTTACCATACACTACACACTTCTCTCACTGAAACTATAATGTCACACAATTCAGGCTAGGCAATGGATCAGATCCAATTGCTTAGCAGGCAAATCTGAGAAACTAGTATGAAACTTTATAGCCTGGGTCCAGGCCCCTCTAATCCTCTGGGCCCCATAGCAATGTCACCCCTTGCACCCACCATAGTTACACTCATGCCTACTCACCTATTGCTTCACATTAAGAAACAACAGAATGCACAATCCAAAAACAATACAGTAGAGCCAATAACTAAGATGAGCGATTCTGACTGTTCTGTTGAGGCAAATGTTCATTCAAATTTAAGTAGATACTCATGAAAATTGTTCCTACAGTTTACTGCAGACAATGTATTATAAGTCATTTAATTCAGATACTAGATTGCTAGAATCCATTTGGTCGTTATTGGAGCTAGGGAGGTTTCTTGGCAACTTTAAACCTCCTCAGACGTACTGTCCCAAGCCCCGGCAGCAGCGGCACCACTGACACTGCACACCAGCAGGATAAGGACTGAAGAATTCAGATTCAGCTGGAGTTATGTCTGTGTTCTGCATCCACTTTTCAGTAATTTTACCTAAACACTACTCACGTGGTATTAATCATATTATTGTTCTTTCTTGTAAAAGAAATTGTTTATTATTTTTCATTGATTTCTATGAGTATCCGTCTATATATACTAGTGCCCGACTCGCATACATATTTACACAGTGCTCGTATTAACCTTTAAAAATATCTGAAAAACAATTTGCTTCATTTTAAAAAGATACAAAATTTGTTGAAAAATAAAAAATCAATGAGTACGTTTTTAAAGTGAACTAATAATTATGATTTGGCCATTAGTGGTTGTGAATTGACTTAATAGCCAGATGGTTGCTGATTCCATATTTATCTGCCTGCAGTCACATCTGCATTATAACAGTCTTCCTGACCATTCAGACGACCACTTTGCCGTCAATGTAAGCACCCAGCCAGCCATCTGCACCCATGAAGGACAAACAAAGTTTGAGGTCCATGTGGATGTCAGGTAAGAATATTATATAGCCGGAACCCGTTGTCACATCTACTTTCCCTTCAATATACTCTTTTAGACAATCCGTAGAAATGCAAATGCCTTTGCCTGATGACATGCAGAGGCATTCGGGGGGAGGGGGGGGGGGGGGGGGCAGCCGGCATTGCCAAAAACAGGGGCGATCCCAAGGACTGCACTGCGAGACCTAGTAGAAAACCTACCCTTTACATCTAATAAGCAAATGCATCTCTGATAGTCTGTTCATAAAACAGCAAGTGTATTGCCCAAACCAATAGATACCCAGTGTTATCCTTAGTATGGGAAAAATCTCGGAGATACAGTAAGCATGAAAGGAAGCTACCAGGGTGGAGGAGGAAATGCCAGGGCAGGAATGAATATGGACATAGATGTGGTGAGAGATGAAGGTAGGAGATGAGTGGTTTAGGCACTGGCGTATCTATAATGGGTGCAGTGTGTGCGGTGCACACGGGCCCCTGGGTCCAGAGGGGGCCCACACCAAACACACTGCACTCATTTCTTCTATACTTACCCTTCCGGCGTTCATCGGCGACTGTGTATGGGCCCCCTCCTCTCCCGTAGCCATCACCTCCGCTGCTAGCGCATGAGCAGGACTCCGGAAAAATGGTGCGGCGGCCATTTTTCTGAGTCCTGCGCATGCGCTGTAGACTCTGGCACTGTGCCAGAGTCTCAGCGCTGAGAGCGCTAGCAGCGGCGGTGACGGCTACAGGAGAGGAGCGGGCCCACACACGGAGTCTGCACACGGGTCCCCTCCTCTCTAGAAATGCTGCTGGTTTAAGGGTTTGTATATGAGGGTGAATTTTTACTTGATTGTGAGCCAGTGAAGCAAGTTGCAGAGTGGGAGGCAGACGCCATACAGCAGGTTAGCAAAATGGGATAAGCAGCATTGTTAAGACTATATTTAAGTGGGAATAGGTGAGACAGAGGAAAACCAGAGAGGAGGAAGTTACAATAGTCCAAGCAGGAAATGTAGTCTAATCTTTCTTAATGTCCACTATTGTTGATTGACCATGTTTGGTACACTTTGCTCATGAACCTAGAGCACGCTCATTTGAATCTTCCATTCTGTTGTAGATACACAGGAAAGCGACCTGAGACTAACATGGCAGTGGTCGTGGTGGAATTTCTGTCAGGATTTGTTCCTGATAAAAAGAGTATTAAACAGGTAGGAAACATAAATCAATTAATTATTTGTATAGCTCTTAAATTGTTGTAGGCCTTTGGAGGTAGAAGTCTGTTGTTGCATTTCGCTGACACAATTGGCGAGTGAAAGCAAAAGGGCTCTCATGCCTAAGGGGTATATTTATTATCATGTTTTAGACCCAATAATTATAATTTGTTATTGCTGCTTATTACAATAATAAGAAATTAAGGTTTGCCAGGGAGTATTAAAAAACACAGACAGACACAAGAAGTTCTTACCTACAATGCATAAATGTAAAATGATATCTAATGTGATCACTTTATTTCTTGGTTTGGGGTCCACCAGTGCTACTGTGCATGTGTGGTCATCAGACCATACATGTGTGTGCGGCCAAGGAGTGGTCCTACAGATCCCTGTCCTGGTAAAAAAATAAATATATCTGTAGCCCATAAGCTACAATAACTAACGCCATACAAATGCCTGCAGATGGCATTAGGTACTGGGGCCAAGCTCTGGAATGCTTTGCATTGAGGAAGTAAACTGGGGAAGTTGTCATTTTAGCAGCCCCCATAGAAAACTATGAGGGCTTCATCTGCGATGAAGAAAGGGGTATCGCAGCAATTATCTCCATTATCATCTGTGGTCTCCTGTACATAAATCTGGGTGGTATAATAATATTTGCAGCTACCTCCCACAAATATTCTTTGATAAATAGGCCCCTAAATGTGTACAGTAAATATGCTGAACATATTTCAATATGTGAATTGCACCAGGTGACACCATTCAAAGGTGTGACACCATGTGCGGAGAGAGTCTCTGGGGCACGCCCAACATCTCTGAAAGTTCTAAGCTCCCACCCAGTGTAACGATGATGGAGGGGTGTTGGGAGGCCACTCCCCTTTTTCAGTGGGACCATGTACCCTTTTTTGGGGCGAATGCCAAAAGGTCCCAATTTGCACTGGTTGACCAGTTACAGTGTTGCCACTGCTCCCACTGTCATAATGTCAACCAGACCTAGCCTGTTCAGCACAGGGTTGATTTCTTCAGGAGAATCAGGCCTGCAAAATAAATTCAGACCAGCTCACCTTCTGTACAATGTTTTTTTGCTGCGCTTCAGCAAAAAAGGAGGCACTCCATTTAGTAGGATCAGGGCCGTCTTAACAGCAGTGTGGGCCCCTGGGCACAGCAATGTACTGGGGCCCCTACCCATCCTCCAGGGGGGGGGGGGAGGCTATCAGCGGCAGCTTTGATGTCCTGCGGGGGTAGGGGGGTTCTATTTTCCGCTCAGCATGTAGAACCTGGAGCAGTAATCTGCTAATTACTCCTTTACTGCACAGATGGGGCAGGATGGAGAACACTAAACTGTAGAAGGTGGCATTGGGCTGAATGAAGGGGCCCGGTACATAACCTCCAGGGTGGCAGGGAGTGTTTAATACACAGGGGAGGTGTGGATAGCGGAGTGGGCTTAATATTCATCATTTTCTGGTGAGAGAGCAGCTTGCATGACTGTAGATATCTCAAGTTCCTGGAAAATGATTTCTTAGATTTGAATGGGATAAAAATGAGAAAGTCTCACCTGTCAGGAGGTTCTGGGGACTTGGGGATCAGAGTTCAGGAGCCAGAGCAATCCACCAATGAAAATATAAAACTGCATCCCAGGCGTGTGGAGCTGGAGCAGGGACCAGCTGCTTGAAGGCTGATATCTCTGGTTCTGGACATAGTAGAGACAAGCTGCCAGTGTCCACCAAAAGTGGAGAGTCCCAGCTTTTGAAATGTACCCTCAGAAAAACCCTACATCATACAGAGCCCGAGATATCTGGCTGGCAAGAGCAATTAACAGGCTTGGATGGGGACCACTGCTTTGAAGTCGGATATCTCTGGTTCCCTATGGCCGATTTTCAAAAATTTGGTACCTCTGGAAAGAGGGGACCCTCAGCTATCAGCCTAGGGCCCTTATACTCCTGGGGCCCTTGGGCAAGAGCCCATTGAGCCCATACGAAAAGACGGCCCTGAGTAGGATGACCTTTTGCTTTTCTGTTTATTTTATAGATTTGAATCTGTAATCCAGATGAGTGCCCTACATCATCCTAAATTTTAATCAACATTGATTTATTCTGCTATATCGAGTCTATTACATGTTTTTCAACTGTATAATTCATTGATACCAGTGTAAAGGTTTACCCCAACCACTCCTTCTACATGTGGATAAATGTTTGCTCTCCGTACAGAGCTACCATACATTTCAAGGATGATCTCTTTCACTTGTAACCTAGTGTTGTCATAAGATTGATTAAAAAGTAGCAAGTCTATACCTTATTAAATTATTAACATCAGTAAACAGAAATGTAATCCCAAAATATTAGAATTTCTAGAAGAGTTATGATCCAATTTTAATTGGACAAGCTGGTTAATATGAAGCCACAGATAGAAAATTGGTGGCCTAATCAAGATGAAAACAGTTTGAATATCCACATTGTTTTACTTTCATCAGGAGAGACTCATTGCTCTAACACTTTTAATTCCTGCAGTTGGAGAAGAATCCTACAGTGAAAAAAACAGAGATCTCTGAAGATCATGTCACCATTTATTTGGACAAGGTAAGGAATGGATCAGCCTATTTAAAAACATGCCTGTATTTACACAGCAAACATTAAATGAAACAATTTGTTTCCATGGAAACAAATCAACTACAAATCCATAATAGTTTATAAAATATACGAGTAGCCTGTTGCCTCTTAAACATCTTCTGGTTAAATCACTTTCTTAGGTTTGTAGGTAATGAGGTTTTTGTAGTTTTGGTGGAAAGAAAACGCCCATTTGTTGTAAAAATATAGACATTTCCAACATAACCTAATAATGTTTGGATGCATTCAGAGCAAATAAGCCTAATACATGAAACATACTACATTTGGTTATGGTAGGGTAGATAACTAACAATAATAATGTAAGAAGTCTACCAAAGGATCTAATCCATACAGGTGCATACATTTGCCAACCATTCTGCCAGCCAACCAGTTTCATACAAATGTTGTGTGGAATTGACAGCAAGTAGGAAAGTACTGTAGGATACAGTATTTGGCCAATAAATAGTGATGGTATTGATGACTGAGGTGTGGAGTTCCACATCCCCTTTCAGCATCCAAAAACAGGCTGTCCCGCACAGGAAACCAGTCTTCACATGGTTCCATATTCTCTATACAATCTCTCTATCTCTCTCTACAGAGATCCGAATGGTTCAATTTGTGGTAATGTTCCATGGCTCCCATAAGGACACTCTGAGCTAGTGGCTCCCTTGTGCCCCAGCAAAGATTTCAAACACAGGAATCTCTGGTACATACAAGGGCTCGGGTCCACACGTCATGGTCATGCAGTTCTACCTGGGCATTTTTGCACTCCACTGTTCAGTTACACCCTCGCAATGACCTTTACCTTGCTGTGTCTTCACATGCCACATCAACATGAGGCACACACCTAACTTACCTTCTTTGCCCATTGCTGATGTCTGCCTACTCATCACCAGGGATTATGGTTATTTTGTGGGAAGCTGGTGTTGCAAAATCAAAATAGGCAACTGCCCAATGTTCTGTTGCACGTCTAGCTTTGCTCACCACGTCAAATAACGTGAAACAATCATGTATGTACTATAGTTAAGTTATATTTATCATATATATAGATAGATATATAGATATAATTATATATATATATATATATATATATATATATATATATATATATATATATATATATATATAATCTCTCAAAGCAGAAAAAATAGGATATAGGAGCATGGTGTGGCATCTGCATGCACCTAATTTTGCAGATTACTTCTATATTCCATATCACTATATTTCTCTAACGTCCTAGTGGATGCTGGGGACTCCGAAAGGACCATGGGGAATAGCGGCTCCGCAGGAGACTGGGCACAAAGTAAAAGCTTTAGGACTAGCTGGTGTGCACTGGCTCCTCCCCCTATGACCCTCCTCCAAGCCTCAGTTAAGATTTTGTGCCCGAACGAGAAGGGTGCAATCTAGGTGGCTCTCCTGAGCTGCTTAGAGTAAAAGTTTAAATAGGTTTTTTATTTTCAGTGAGACCTGCTGGCAACAGGCTCACTGCATCGAGGGACTAAGGGGAGAGAAACGAACTCACCTGCGTGCAGAGTGGATTGGGTTTCTTAGGCTACTGGACATTAGCTCCAGAGGGACGATCACAGGCCCAGCCATGGATGGGTCCCGGAGCCGCGCCGCCGGCCCCCTTACAGATGCTGAAGCAAGAAGAGGTCCATAAATCGGCGGCAGAAGACTTTCCTGTCTTCATAAGGTAGCGCACAGCACTGCAGCTGTGCGCCATTGCTCTCAGCACACTTCACACTCCGGTCACTGAGGGTGCAGGACGCTGGGGGGGGGGCGTCCTGGGAAGCAATGAATTTACCTTATTTGGCAAAAAATACATCACATATAGCTCCTGGGCTATATGGATGTATTTAACCCCTGCCAGTTTTCCAGAAAAAAGCGGGAGAAGAGCCCGCCGTGAAGGGGGTGGGGCCTATCTCCTCAGCACACAGCGCCATTTTTCCCACACAGCTCCGCTGGTAGGAAGGCTCCCAGAATCTCCCCTGCATCCTGCAACTACAGAAACAGGGTAAAAAAGAGAGGGGGGCACTTATTTGGCAAAATAACAGATATAAGCAGCTATAAGGGATAGACACTTATTGTAAGGTTGTCCCTATACATATATAGCGCTCTGGTGTGTGCTGGCAAACTCTCCCTCTGTCTCCCCAAGGGGCTAAGTGGGTCCTGTCCTCTATCAGAGCATTCCCTGTGTGTGTGCTGTGTGTCGGTACGTTTGTGTCGACATGTATGAGGAGAAAAATGATGTGGAGACGGAGCAGTGTCTGTAACAGTGATGTCACCCCCTAGGGGGTCGACACCTGAGTGGATGTACTGTTGAAAATTACGTGACAGTGTCAGCTCTATATAAAACAGTGGTTGACATGAGACAGCCGGCTACTCAGCTTGTGCCTGTCCAGACGTCTCATAGGCCGTCAGGCAGATGGCAGATACAGACGCCGACACGGATACTGACTCCTGTGTCGACGGTGAAGAGACAACCGTGATTTCCAGTAGGGCCACACGTTACATGATTGAGACAATGGAAAATGTTTTATACATTTCTGATAATACGAGTACCACCAAAAAAGGGGTATTATGTTCGGTGAGGGAAAAACTACCTGTAGTTTTCCTGAATCTGAGAAATAAAATGAGGTGTGTGATGATGCGTGGGTTTCCCCCCGATAACAATTAATAATTTCTTAAAAAGTATTGGCTGCATACCCTTTCCCGCCAGAGGTTAGGATGCATTGGGAAACACCCCCTAAGGGGGATAAGGCGCTCACACGCTTGTAAGAACAAGGGCTCTACCCTCTCATGAGATGGCCGCCCTTAAGGATCCTGCTGATAGAAAGCAGGAGGGTACCCAAAAAAGGTATTTACACACATACTGGTGTTATACTGCGACCAGCTATCGCCTCAGCCTGGAGGTGCAGTGCTGGGTTGGCATGGTCGGATTCCCTGACTGGAAATATTGATATCCTAGATAAGGATAGTATATTATTGCCTATAGAGCATTTAAAAGATGCATTTCTATATATGCATGATGCACAGCGGAATAATTGCCGACTGGCATCAAGTATAAGTGCGTTGTCCAATTCTACCAGTAAAATGGTCAGGTGATGCGGATTCCAAACGGCATTTGGAAGTATTGCCTTTGAAAGGGGACATTTGGGGTCGGTCTTTTAGACCTGGTGGCCACGGCAACAGCTGGGAAATCCACGTTTGTACCCCAGGTCGCCTCTCAAAATAAGACGCCGTCTTATCAGGCGCAGTCCTTTGTTGGCAAGCGGACAAAAGGTTCCTCTTTTCTGCTCGTGACAGAGGGAGAGGAAAAAGGCTGCAGAGATCAGCCAGTTCCCAGGAACAGAAACTCTTTCCCGCCTCTGCCAAGCCCTCAGTATGACGCTAGGGCTTTACAAGCTCAGGCACGATGGGGGCCCGTTCTCAATAAATTTCAGTGCGCAGTGGGCTCACTCGCAAGTAGACCCCTGGATCCTTCAGGTAATATCTCAGGGGTACATATTGGAATTCGAGACGTCTCCCCCTCGCCGTTTCCAAAAGTCGACTTTACCGACGTCTCCCTCTGACAGGGAGGCAGTTTTGGAAGCCATTCACAAGCTGTATTCCCAGCAGGTGATAATCAAGGTACCCCTCCTGCAACAGGGAACGGGGTATTATTCCACACTATTGTGGTACCGAAGCCAGACGGCTCGGTGAGACCGATTCTAAAATCTAAAATCTTTGAACACTTACATACAGAGGTTCAAATTCAAGATTGAGTCACTCAGAGCAGTGATTGCGAACCTGGAAGAAGGGGACTACATGATGTCTCGGGACATCAAGGATGCTTACCTTCATGTCAAAATTTACCCTTCTCACCAAGGGTACCTCAGGTTTATGGTACAGAACTGTCACTATCAGTTCAGACGCTGCCGTAGGGAGGGTCCATGGCACCCCGGGTCTTTACCAAGGTAATGGCCGAAATGATGATATTCCTTCGAAGGAAGGGAATTTTAGTTATCCCTTACTTGGACGATTCCCTGATAAGGGTAAGATCCAGGGAACAGTTGGAGGTCGGTGTAGCACTATCTCAGGTAGTGTTGCGGCAGCACGATTGGATTCTCAATATTCCAAAATCGCAGCTGGTTCCGACGACGTGTCTTCTGTTCCTAGGGATGATCCTGGACACAGTCCAGAAAAAGGTGTTTCTCCCGGAGGAGAAAGCCAGGGAGTTATCCGAGCTAGTCAGGAACCTCCTCAAACCGAGCCAAGTCTCAGTGCATCAATGCACAAGGGTTCTGGGTAAAATGGTGGCTTCCTACGAAGCAATCCCATTCGGCAGATTCCACGCAAGAACTTTCCAGTGGGACCTGCTGGACAAATGGTCCGGGTCGCATCTTCAGATGCATCAGCGGATAACCCTGTCACCAAGGACAAGGGTGTCCCTCCTGTGGTGGTTGCAGAGTGCTCATCTTCTAGCGGGCCGCAGATTCGGCATTCAGGACTGGGTCCTGGTAACCACGGATGCCAGCCTGCGAGGCTGGGGAGCAGTCACACAGGGAAGGAATATCCAGGACTTATGGTCAAGCCTGGAGACATCACTTCACATAAATATCCTGAAGCTAAGGGACATTTACAATGCTCTAAGCTTAGCAAGACCTCTGCTTCAAGGACAGCCGGTGTTGATCCAGTCGGACAACATCACGGCAGTCACCCACGTAAACACAGGGTGGCACAAGAAGCAGAAGGGCAATGACAGAAGCTGCAAGGATTCTTCGCTGGGCAGAAAATCATGGGATAGCACTGTCAGCAGTATTCATTCCGGGAGTGGACAACTGGGAAGCAGACTTCCTCAGCACGACCTCCACCCGGGAGAGTGGGGACTTCACCCAGAAGTCTTCCACATGATTATAAACCGTTGGGAAAAACTCGACAGGTATTGCGCCAGGTCAAGGGACCCTCAGGCAATAGCTGTAGACGCTCTGGTAACACTGTGGGTGTACCAGTCAGTGTATGTGTTCCCTCCTCTGCCTCTCATACCCAAGGTACTGAGATTGATAAGATGGAGAGGTGTAAGCACTATATTCGTGGCTCCGGATTGGCCAAGAAAGACTTGGTAACCGGAACTTCAAGAGATGCTCACGGAGGATCCGTGGCCTCTACCTCTAAGAAGGGACCTGCTCCAACAAGGACCCTGTCTGTTCCAAGACTTACCGCGGCTGCGTTTGACGGCATGGCGGTTGAACGCCGGATCCTGAAGGAAAAAAGGCATTCCGGATGAAGTCATCCCTATCCTGATCAAAGTCAGGAAGGATGTAACCGCAAAACATTATCACCGCATTTGGCGAAAATATGTTGCGTGGTGCGAGGCCAGTAAGGCCCGACGGAGGAAATTCAACTGGGTCGATTCCTACATTCCTGCAAACAGGAGTGTCTATGGGCCTGAAATTGGGGTCCATTAAGGTTCAAATTTCGGCCCTGTCAATTTTCTTCCAAAAGGAACTAGCTTCAGTCCCTGAAGTTCAGACGTTTGTAAAAGGGGTACTGCATATACAGCCTCCTTTTGTGCCTCCAGTGGCACTTTGGGATCTCAATGTAGTTTTTTGGGTTCCAAAAGTCACATTGGTTTGAACCACTTAAATCTGTGGAGTTAAAATATCTCACATAGAAAGTGGTCATGCTGTTGGCCCTGGCCTGGGCCAGGCGCGTGTCAGAATTGGCGGCTTTATCCTGTAAAAAGCCCTTATGTGATTTTCCATTCGGACAGGGCGGAATTGAGGACTCGTCCTCAATTTCTCCCTAAGGTGGTTTCAGCATTTCACTTAAACCAACCTATTGTGGTGCCTGCGGCTACTAGGGACTTGGAGGATTCCAAGTTGCTGGACGTAGTCAGGGCCCTGAAAATATATGTTTCCATGACGGCTGGAGTCAGAAAATCTGACTCGCTGTTTATCCTGTATGCACCCAACAAGCTGGGTGCTCCTGCTTCTAAGCAGACGATTGCTCGTTGGATTTGTAGTACAATTCAGCTTGCACATTCTGTGGCAGGCCTGCCACAGCCAAAATCTGTAAAAGCCCATTCCACACGAAAAGTGGGCTCATCTTGGGCGGCTGCCCGAGGGGTCTCGACTTTACAACTTTGCCGAGCAGCTACTTGGTCAGGGGCAAACACGTTTGCTAAATTCTACAAATTTGATACCCTGGCTGAGGAGGACCTGGAGTTCTCTCATTCGGTGCTGCAGAGTCATCCGCACTCTCCCGCCCGTTTGGGAGCTTTGGTATAATCCCCATGGTCCTTTCGGAGTCCCCAGCATCCACTAGGACGTTAGAGAAAATAAGAATTTACTTACCGATAATTCTATTTCTCATAGTCCGTAGTGGATGCTGGGCGCCCATCCCAAGTGCGGATTGTCTGCATTACTTGTACATAGTTATTGTTACAAAAATCGGGTTATTGTTGTTGTGAGCCATCTTTTCAGAGGCTCCTTCTGTTATCATGCTGTTAACTGGGTTCAGATCACAAGTTGTACGGTGTGATTGGTGTGGCTGGTATGAGTCTTACCCGGGATTCAAAATCCTTCCTTATTGTGTACGCTCGTCCGGGCACAGTATCCTAACTGAGGCTTGGAGGAGGGTCATAGGGGGAGGAGCCAGTGCACACCAGCTAGTCCTAAAGCTTTTACTTTGTGCCCAGTCTCCTGCGGAGCCGCTATTCCCCATGGTCCTTTCGGAGTCCCCAGCATCCACTACGGACTATGAGAAATAGAATTATCGGTAAGTAAATTCTTATTATCTGTATTATCCATATTAGGGTTATAGCTATGGATTTGTTACAGAATGGCAAAATATAAAAGCAGATATAAAAAAAGAAATATCAATTAAAGCTATCTATCTGCAACAAAAATATTGTTGATTTCCACTGTGCATTAGTAAAAAACATAGATGTCTGTATGAAATCTACTTTATGTTAAATGACAATTTGCGTGAGCCAAAAATATCACTCTGCATGAAACAAAAGGTACTGTACTATACAGTCTACAACTGGGAAGTACTGCAGTAAATTCACCATAGTGCCTACAAAACAGAAACAGGTACACCCATCCTACACGTGGACATACTTGCTTCCTCTTCTGTTGTCTGCTGTAACCGTGTCTGAGTACTGGTGCTACCTGTCGCTTGTTTATGTTTGTCCTACAGACTGTGTTGCCAAGTCTCTGCCCATTTCCTTGTTTTCCAATCCTCCGATTGAGGCACTGGCACTGATCCTGTTATGCTTTTATACTATTCATTAGAGTTCATTTCATTTACGAAGTGCGAACCTGCAATGCTTAGTTGTAAAAGTGTGTCTACTTCTCCACCTACTGTATTTTAAGCTGAAAATCCACATTTTTTGGAAATAGCGCCTAGAAATCAGTAAAGTAAGTATAGTAGCATCACCTCAAGGTCCAACATACAACCACTGTAAAAGGGCAATTACTCTAGGATGCACAGAACTACCATTTACCTCTGTTCTGCTCTCCCTTTAAAACTAGGTGCACTTATTTGATGGCTTGACATAAAAAAATAATATTTTAAACCTACCGGTAAATCTTTTTCTCCTAGTCCGTAGAGGATGCTGGGGACTCCGTAAGGACCATGGGGTATACACGGGCTCCGCAGGAGACATGGGCACCTATAAAGAACTTTTAGTATGGGTGTGCACTGGCTCCTCCCTCTATGCCCCTCCTCCAGACCTCAGTTAGAGAACTGTGCCCAGAGGAGATGGACAATATGAGGAAAGGATTTTGTAAATCTAAGGGCAAGATTCATACCAGCCCACACCAATCATACCATATAACCTGGAATACACATAACCAGTTAACAGTATGAACAAAGAACAGTATCAGTCAAAGACCGATCTCAACTGTAACATAACCCTTATGTAAGCAACAACTATATACAAGTCTTGCAGAGTAAATCCGCACAGGGACGGGCGCCCAGCATCCTCTACGGACTAGGAGAAAAAGATTTACCGGTAGGTTTAAAATCTTATTTTCTCTTACGTCCTAGAGGATGCTGGGGACTCAGTAAGGACCATGGGGTTTATACCAAAGCTCCCAATCGGGTGGGAGAGTGCGGATGACTCTGCAGCACCGACTGAGCAAATGCGAGGTCCTCATCAGCCAGGGTATCAAACTTGTAAAATTTAGCAAAAGTGTTTGAACCCGACAAAGTCGCTGCTCGGCAAAGCTGTAATGCTGAGACGCCCCGGGCAGCCGCCCAAGAAGAGCCCACCTTCCTAGTGGAATGGGCCTTTACTGAATGTGGTAACGGCAATCCAGCCGTAACATACGCCTGCTGAATCGTGTTACAGATCCAGCGAGCAATAGTCTGCTTTGAAGCAGGCGCGCCAATCTTGTTGGCTGCATACAGGACAAACAGAGCCTCCGTTTTCCTAATTCTAGCCGTCCTGGCTACATAAATTTAAAAGGCCCTGACTACATCCAGGGACATGGAATCCTCCAAGTCACACGTAGCCACAGGCACCACAATAGGTTGGTTCATATGGAATGAAGACACCACCTTAGGTAAAAATTGAGGACGAGTCCTCAATTTCGCTCTATCAACATAAAAAATCAAGTAGGGGCTCCTGTGAGACAAGGCCGCCAATTCTGACACACACCTTGCAGATGCCAAGGCCAATAACATGACCACCTTCCAGGTGAGAAATTTCAACTCAACCGTTTTAAGAGGTTCAAACCAGTGTGATTTTAGGAACTGCAACACCACGTTCAGGTCCCATGGTGCCACTGGGGGCACAAAAAGAGGCTGGATGTGCAGCACTCCCTTTACAAAAGTCTGGACTCGTGGAAGAGAAGCCAATTCCTTCTGAAAGAATATCGACAGGGACGAAATCTGTACCTTAACAGAGCCTAACTTCAGGCCCATATCCACTCCTGTCTGTAGGAAGTGGGGAAAACGACCCAGATGGAAATAAGAGCATTTTTTGTTTCACACCAAGAGACATATTTCCGCCAGATACGGTGATAATGTTTCGCCGTCACCTCCTCCCTAGCCTTTATTAGAGTAGGTATGACCTCCTCCGGAATACCCTTTTCAGCTAGGATCCGGCGTTCAACCGCCATGCCGTCAAACGTAACCGCGGTAAGTCTTGGAACATGCAGGGCCCCTGCTGCAACAGGTCCTCCCTTAGATGAAGAGGCCAAGGATCTTCTGTGAGCATTTCCTGAAGATCTGAGTACCAGGCCCTTCGAGGCCAGTCTGGAACAATGAGTATTGTCTGTACTCTTTTTCGTCTTATGATCCTCAACACCTTTGTGATGAGAGGAAGAGGAGGAAACACGTAGACCGACTGGAACACCCATGGCGTTACCAGAGCGTCTACCGCTATTGCCTGAGGGTCCCGGGACCTGGCACAATACCTCTGAAGCTTCTTGTTGAGGCGTGACGCCATCATGTCTATTTGAGGAACTCCCCAAAGACCCGTTATCTCTGCAAAGACTTCCTGATGAGGTCCCCACTCTCCTGGATGGAGATCGTGTCTGCTGAGGAAGTCTGCTTCCCAGTTGTCCACACCCGGAATGAAGACAGCCGACAGAGCGCTTACGTGATTTTCCGCCCAGCGAATAATCCTGGTGGCTTCTGCCATCGCGACTCTGCTCCTTGTCCCGCCTTGGCGGTTCACATGAGCCACCGCTGTGACATTGTCTGATTGAATCAGCACCGGTAGGTTGCGAAGAAGACTCTCCGCTTGTCGAAGGCCGTTGTATATGGCCCTTAATTCCAACACATTGATGTGCAGGCAGTACTCCTGGCTTGACCATAGTCCTTGAAAATTTCTTCCTTGGGTGACTGCTCCCCATCCTCGGAGGCTCGCGTCCGTGGTTACCAGAACCCAGTCCTGAATGCCGAATCTGCGACCCTCTAAAAGGTGAGCACTTTGCAGCCACCATAGAAGAGACACCCTGGCCCTGGGGGACAGTGTTATTTTTTGATGTAATTGTAGATGGGACCCGGACCATTTGTCCAGAAGGTCCCATTGAAACGTCCTCGCATGGAACCTGCCGAAGGAAATGGCCTCGTAGGCTGCCACTATTTTTCCCAGAACTCGAGTGCATTGATGAACTGACACTCTTTTTGGCTTTAGCAGGTCTCTGACCATGTTCTGGAGGTCCTGGGCTTTTTCCAACGGGAGAAAAACCTTCTTTCGTTCCGTGTCCAGTATCATACCTAGGAACGCTAGTCGAGTTGTTGGAACCAACTGTGACTTTGGTAGATTGAGAATCCAACCGTGTTGCTGGAGCACTCTCAGAGAGAGTGACACGTTCTTCAGTAATTGATCTTTTGATCTCGCCTTTATCAGGAGATCATCCAAGTATGGGATAATTGTGACTCCTTGCTTGCGCAGGATCACCATCATTTCCGCCATTATCTTGGTGAAAATCCTCGGGCCGTGGAAAGCCCAAACGGCAACGTCTGAAACTGGTAATGACATTCCTGTAACGCGAATCTCAGGTACTCCTGATGAGAGGGATATATGGGGACATGAAGGTAAGCATACTTTATGTCCAGTGACACCATAAAATCCCCTCCCCCCCCCCTCCCCCAGGCTGGCTATTACCGCTCGGAGCGATTCCATCTTGAATTTGAAGTACAGGTTTAGGGATTTTAGATTTAAAATGGGCATAACCGAACCATCCGGCTTCGGGACCACAAAGAGGGTCGAATAGTACCCTTTTCCCTGTTGGCTCAGGGGAACCCTGATAATTACTTGCTGTTGACACAGCATTTGAATTGCAGCTAACACTACATCCCGCTCTGGGGTAGAAGCTGGTAAGGCAGACTTGAAAAATCGGCGTGGGGGCACCTCTTCGAATTCCAGCTTGTAGCCTTGGGAAACTATTTCCAACGCCCAAGGATCCACGTCTGACCGAACCCAGACCTGGCTGAAGAGTCGAAGGCGTGCCCCCACTGGTGCGGACTCCCGCAGGGGAGCCCCAGCGTCATGCGGTGGGTTTTGTAGAAGCCAGGGAGGACTTCTGTTCCTGGGAACCAGCCGAAGCGTGTGTTCTCTTTCCTCTACCCTTACCTCTGGCAAGGAAGGAGGATCCCCGACCTCTTCTGGACTTTTGCGACCGAAAGGACTGCATCTGATATTGTGGAGTTTTCTTTTGCTGTTGGGGAATAAAAGGTAAAAAGGTAGATTTACCTGTGATAGCTGTGGAAACCAGGTCCGCGAGCCCATCCCCAAACAACACGTCACCCTTATAGGGTAAAACCTCCATATGCTTTTTTGAATCCGCATCACCCGTCCATTGGCGGGTCCATAAGGATCGTCTCGCTGAAATAGCCATGGCATTGGCTCTGGAACCCAGCAACCCAATGTCCCTTTAAGCATCTCTCATATACAAGACTGTGTCCTTAATATGGGCTAGAGTTAACAAAATAGTATCCCTATCTAGGGTATCAAGGTCAGCCGACAGGGTATCTGTCCAAGCTGCAACTGCGCTACAAACCCATGCCGACGCAATTGCCGGTCTGAGCAAAGCACCAGTTTGTGTTTAAATAGACTTTAGTGTAGTCTCTTGCCTGCGGTCTGCAGGATCCTTGAGGGCCGCTGTGTCTGGAGATGGCAGCGCCACCTTCTTGGACAGGCGTGTTAAAGCCTTGTCCACAGTGGGAGAGGATTCCCAACGTACCCTGTCCTGTGTAGGGAAAGGGTATGCCATATTAATTCTTTTGGGAATCTGTAGTCTCTTATCTGGAGATTCCCAAGCTTTTTCAAATAACTCGTTAAGTTCATGAGATGGGGGAAAGTTTATTATCTGTTTCTTTCCTTTAAACATGTGTACCCTCGTGTCGGGAACAGAGGGTTCATCAGTGATATGCAACACATCTCTTATTGCAATAATCATACACTGAATACTTTTTGTCACCCTAGGGTGCAATCTAGCTTCATCATAGTCGACACTGGAATCAGAGTCCGTGTCAGTATCTGTGTCCACAATTTGTGACAATGGACGCTTTTGAGAACCCGACGGGCCCTGTGAGTCGGTCCAATCCGAGGATTGACCTCCTGATGCCTCCCTGGATTCAGCTTTATCTAGCCTCTTATGTAAAGATGCCACACTTGCATTCAACATATGCCACATGTCCATCCATTCCTGAGTCAGCACTGCCGACGGGGACACACCACTCATCTGCTCCACCTCCTCCTTGGATAAGCTTTCCACTTCAGACATGCCGACACGCACGTACCGACACCCCCCACACACAGGGATATACCTATAAGGAGACAAATCCCCAACCAGGCCCTTTGGAGAGACAAAGAGAGAGAGTATGCCAGCACACAAACAGCGCCAAACTGACCCTGGAAAACCCAGATAGCGCTTTTATATATATATATATATATCAGATTTTCCCACTCACTGCGCCTGTAATGTGCCCCCCTCCTCTTTTTTCCAGCCCTCTGATGTGTTCAGCTGGGGAGAGTCCGGGGAGCCAGCGTTTTCTGCAGCTTCTGTGGAGAAAATGGCGCTGGTTAGTGCTGAAGGATCAAGCTCCGCCCCCTCCAGCGGCGGGCTTCGGTCCCGCTTCAATTTTTATAAAAAATGGCGGGGGATCATCTATTTGCTGCCTCCGCAGCCTAATATGTCTATTTCTGCCAAAAACGAGGTTTATTGCTGCCCAGGACGCCCCCCACTGCGCCCTGCACCCATCAGTGCTCTGTGTGTGTTCTGTGTGTGGGAGTAATGGCGCGCAGCTTACCGCTGCGCGCTTACCTCAGGAAGATCTGAAGTCTTCTGCCGCCTTTGAAGTCTTCTTGCTTCTCATACTCACCCGGCTTCTATCTTCCGGCTCTGTGAGGAGTACGGCGGCGCGGCTCCAGGATAAACCCCAGGGTGAGACCTGTGTTCCGACTCCCTCTGGAGCTAATGGTGTCCAGTGGCCTAAGAAGCAGAGCCTATCATTTAAGTAGGTCTGCTTCTCTCCCCTCAGTCCCACGATGCAGGGAGCCTGTTGCCAGCAGTGCTCTCTGAAAATAAAAAACCTAACAAAATTCTTTTTCCACAGAAAACTCAGGAGAGCTCTCTGCAGTGCACCCTTCTCCTCTGGGCAAAAGATCTCACTGAGGTCTGGAGGAGGGGCATAGAGGGAGGAGCCAGTGCACACCCATACTAAAAGTTCTTTATAGGTGCCCATGTCTCCTGCGGAGCCTGTCTATACCCCATGGTCCTTACGGAGTCCCCAGCATCCTCTAGGACGTAAGAGAAAACAGAATTTTCACTTTGCTTTTTGGATCATAGATTACCTGCAATGACATGCTCTGTTCCTCCCCAGCTCACTCACAAAGACGAACACTTCATATTTAAGCTGAAACAAGAAACGCACGTGACAAATCTGCACCCTGCAAATGTTGTACTTTTTGATTATTATGAACCAGGTAGGTGGAAATACGCTCCACATTACCGTACATGTATTTATTGTTTAAAGCGTGGACTAAGCATGTGCTCTAGTAATAGGATGGCTTATTAGCATATTTACTCTATGAAGTTGGTTCTTAAAACCCTTTTATGTTTAATTACTTCAGTTTCCTCTGCTGAACATCACAAGCAGTGATCTTTATCATGTAAAGGTGAAGGGGTGTGATAGAATTTGCCGACGGTCAAAATGTTGACATTCAAAATGGCAACATGGATGGGAGGCTGACATGTCACATGTTGACCTTCACAGTGTCAAAATTGACATAATGTTGACATTGCAAGAATTGCAACATTATGAACTTTGACAGGCGGCATGTCAAGCAACTGACTGTCCATTCCAGAGGTGAGTATGCCTAATCCTAACCCTTACTCTAAAATCATTAAGCGTTCGCTATCAACATTCTATTTACAATGTCTACATGTTGTCTTGTCAATGTCGTCATACTTAATGTCAAGATTCTGTCTATGTCAAAATTTTGAATGCTGACATTATGAAGCATGTTAAGGTGAAGTCTACCAATAACAAATTTCTCCCTTTATCAAACATAATGTCTTGTCTTTTCTGTTCTAGATGTACGTACCGTGGCAGAGTATAACTCTCCTTGCAATACAAGTAAGAAATCTCTGAATAGTTCAGCTTAGTAAAGTATCATGTACTGAAGAGACTTAGGGGGTCATTCCGAGTTGTTCGCTCGGTATTTTTTTCTCACAACGGTGCGATTACTCGCTAATGCGCATGCGCAATGCCCGCAGTGCGACTGCGCCAAGTAAATTTGCTATGCAGTTAGGAATTTTACTCACGGCATTACGAGGTTTTTTCTTCGTTCTGGTGATCGGAGTGTGATTGACAGGAAGTGGGTGTTTCTGGGCGGAAACTGGCCGTTATATAGGAGTGTGCGAAATAACCCTACCGTTTCCGGGAAAAACGCGGGAGTGGCTAGAGAAACAGAGGAGTGTCTGGGCGAACGCTGGGTGTGTTTGTGACGTCAAACCAGGAACGAAACTGACTGAACTGATCGCAGATGCCGAGTAAGTTTGAAGCTACTCAGAAACTGCTAAGAAGTGTCTATTCGCAATTCTGCTAATCTTTCGTTTGCAATTTTGATAAGCTAAGATTCACTCCCAGTAGGCGGCGGCTTAGCGTGTGCAAAGCTGCTAAAAGCAGCTTGCGAGCGAACAACTTGGAATGACCCCCTTAGGGGGAATTGTAGCGGACTGTGATTTTGGCAGCAAGTTCAAACTCAATTCGTCAAAATGCTTGATTTATTATACTGTGATTACAGGGTGTAATAGTAAATCGCTGTAGATGTTTGGCAGCTATAATTTGCCAAAAGTGGGGTTTTTGGACCCAGCAACACATTAAACACAGATGCTGATTGGCTGTTTGAATTTGCTGGCAGTTTGCACTGTGAGACTTGTACCAAAGTTCATGGATGGCACACATGTATAGGAAGTGGCTTTAACACACTGACTGCAATAAATGCAAGAAATCTCCATAATTAATATTATAAGCATGCATGAATCTATAATAGATACCAGTGACGTTCGGTGAGGTCAGAGGCTGGGGAGGAACACATAGGGGTGGGTCTGGGTGCTGGGAGTCCGTGGCCCCCTATTTAATGTAACACACACACACACACACACACAGTTCTGTCCCCACACTCACTACAGATGCAACACACACACACACACACACTCCTGTCCCCACACTCACTACAGATGCCACAAACACACACACACACACTCCTGTCCCCACACTCACTACAGATGCCACAAACACACACACACACACACACACACACACACACACACACACACACACACACACATACACAGAGCCCTGTCTCCACACTCACTACAGATGCCACACACACACAGTGGTGCCGAGAGGGGGTGGAGGGTACTCTCTACCTGGCCCGGGCCCATTGGAGAGGCCTGGAGTGGGCCCTAGTCCTGCTGCCCTCCCTCTTCCTTGTTGCTGACAGCCACATATCGGGGGGAGAGGACTGGCCGTCGCTGCAGCAGCCTCTCTCCAAGCCCAGCAGATGCTGGCGTGTGCTGGGGTGACAGGCAGCTCAGCGGTGGCCAGTCCTCTCTCCTGTGATGAAAGGAAGGGGAGCGATCGCGCCCTCCCTTGTGCTGCCACCCACCAGTTCTGACGCCGGCTCCCCCACTGCGCAGTGCACACCCACTTCGGGGAGCAAGTCAGGTTTTTTTTTAGATTTTCAATAGTGCTCTGGCCATGCCGCACTCATTACTGAGCTGTCAGTGCCCCCCCCACACACACACATACATACAGAGTCCTGTGCCCATGCTCACTACAGATGCCACACACACACACACACACACACACACACACAAAGTCCTGTCCCCACACTCACTACAGATGACACACACACAAACACACACACACAATCCTGTCCCCACACTCACTAAAGATGACACACACACAAACACACACACACAATCCTGTCCCCACACTCACTAAAGATGATTCACACACACACACACACACACACACACACACACACACACACACACACACACAGTCCTGTGCCCACACTCACTAAAGATGACACACACTCACACACACACACACAATCCTGTCCCCACACTCACTAAAGATGATTCACACACACACACACACACACACACACACACACACACACACACACACACACACACAGTCCTGTGCCCACACTCACTAAAGATGACACACACTCACACACACACACACATACAATCCTGTCCCCACACTCACTACAGATGACACACACACACACACACACACACACACACAATCCTGTCCCCACACTCACTACAAATGTTACACACACTATACACTCCAACTGTATAGGAAAAGGGGCATGGCCACGTCCTCTTTACCCATGGCCACGTCCCCTTTCCTAATTTGTACCGATTTTTATGTGTAAAATGTTGTAGGGTATGACACACACACACACACACAGTCCCCACACTCACTACAGATGACACACACACAGAATCCAGGTTTTGGCTGCTACTCACCCCAGTCACTGTGCACGGGTGGCTGCTGCTGGCACTTCAGATCCCCATCTTCCTCCTCCCCTGCTACACACCTCAGCTCCGCTGTCTGTCAAGTGCATGCAGACAGACTCTGTCTGCATGCACTTCCTAGATATAGATTGGTCACATGACCAATCCGAACTGCCCATCAGAGCACAAGTACGCCCCCACACTGAGGCATGCCTCCCATTTCTCTTTTCTAAGCAGCATGATTGGCTGCTGTGTAGCCAAGCCCCACTGTACAGGCAGGCTCTGACAGTGTGTGAGAGGAGGCTCAGCTCTGGCTGCCTCATGTCTGTCTCTCCATGCAATTCCCGGAGCCCTGCAGCTGTGGCCAGTTTTATCTATAAAATGCTTGTAATAATACAAAGAATATGCTTAGACGTTATAACTTATAAGTATCTTCTTTGTGTTATTCCAATCATTTTTATAGTCAAAACTGTAAAGTATGACAGGGGACATGACAGGTGAGGCTCTGCCTACCCTGACTGCACGTCACTGAATATACTGTACATTCTGTACTGCTGGAGACAAGTGTGTATGTGATTGGTTTTGCAAAGAAATGCTAGTACTAGACGGAAGGATATTTTTACGAGAAAATGTATTCTGGTCAGTGGGATAAACACTGGTTAAAAAAAAAAGAAAAGGAAAAAAAGATATTCTTTGGGGTGACCTTTAACTACAGTCAAGGAGATAGAAGCTTTTTAATGAGCTCCAGAGAACAGCTATAAATCATGTCATTCTCTGACACAGTTGAGACCCCATACAATACTGTACCTGGGCAATGAACCACATTTGATTTTCTTCATTACCACCAGTGACCCATAAATATAGAAATATCCATTAAATTTGGTTAAAAGCAATTATAAATGTTATTTCAAAATCCACAGCAATGTTCTGAAGTTATAAAATTGGTATCCAACTGTATACGCATAGCTGCTTTCCATGTAATGTGTGCGCACCAATATTGTATCAGTGAGAAAAAAATAAAACCAAAAATAGATACATGTGTATGGGAAGTTTATGGTCCCTGGGGAAAGTCTCATTAAACATTGAAATGTTGTAGACTACGGGTCTGATATTATTTTGGGCTCAATACCTTGTGAGTGCCGCAAAAAAAAAAAAATACTTCAAAGAAGATGAAAGCACAACATCAAAATAAAATAGTGTAAAAGGATTTCACGTCAAATACTACATGTTTCACAGAATTTGGTCCGATTTCTCATTCAATCCTGAGGTTCCGTGAAACACATAGCATTTGTGGGTAAAGTCTTTCTACAGAGAGAGTGGCAAATTGCATTTAACTATTCATCTATTAAGAACTTTTAAGGAGATTGTATTGATGGCTTTCATATAATTAGCGCAATAGGCCTGACCATGATCTCTCAGCATACAAGACACACAACTAGACGAACTATACACTAACAGCTTTAGCAGCCAGCTGATCACACACACAGAGCAAGCTTAGTCATTTTGCCCATCTGAAGCACCATTGCTGTTTTCTCAGATTTCTGCCCAGTGTGTTTGCCAGCGATTAGTGAATGTGCAGATCATTGCAGCTGATCATTTTATATTTATATCACTAAAAATACATAATCGGGCTGGTGAGTGCTGCGAGTCATGTTTGATAAAAACTGTTTTCTGGAGACTTTTGACGATTCTTCCTTTAATGCAGTAGTTTTTAATTCAGCCAAAAAGGCACAGGAAAACGGGTGGTCTTCAGTTTGCCGGCTGTCGGGATCCCGGCGCACAGTATACCGGCGCCGGAATCCCGACAGCCGGCATACCGGAACTTTTTCTCCCTCTTGGGGATCCACGACCCCCCTGGAGGGAGAATAAATAGCGTGGCCCGCTACCACAGATTACACTCCATTATATTTATCTCTTTGGAGTTTATCAGTTATGGGATATTAGACCTGATACTTGTAATTTCTTATTGCTGCTGTTCGCAGCAATAAGAAAGTAGCATTCACCCAGATGTATTAACATACACATGCAGGGACAGGGACTCAGAAAGGAGACCATCCTTGCGATGTGTTTGGAGTGAAGTGATTGCAATAGCGGCACTTCACTTCTGTATTGTGACCCGGCAGCCCTACTGTGTATATGTAATCTACTGACCATACATGGGCTGTGGCTTCTGGAGGAACCCTTTCCCGGCATTTTTTGCAAAATGTAGCCCATAAGCTACAACGGCTAACCCTATGGTGTTAACTGCCTGGGCCAAACTCCGGAATGCTTCGTATTCTGGAGCTTGGTGAATCTGACTGCTTCTCATCCCTCATAGAAACCTCTGGAGGCTGGGGCCAGGGCCGCCATCAAGGGGGTGCCCTGTGTACAGTTGTCCCGGGCCCGGCCACTCTGACAGAGTGGAGGGCCCGGGCTGCACACAAAGCCACCCGTGGATATACCCGGCGGCATCTGCCGCCGCCGTACCCACGGGCCGCCGCTCCCTGTCCCTCCCCCCTCCCTCTGCTGCTCACCACCGCTCTGTCCTACTGATGTGAGGGGAGGAGAGCGCAGCCCTGCACCTCTCCTGCCCCTCTGTGTCTTCAATTCAGCGCCGCCCGTGAGCCAATCAGAGCTCGCGGACCGCGACCTTTGATTGGCTCACGGATCGGCGCTGAATTGAACGGAGACACCCGCACCCGCCGGAGACTGAGGGGAAGGAGAGGCGCAGGCTGCGCTCTCCTCCCCTCACACAGACACAGGTGAGCAGCAGGTTAGGGGGGCTTCCTGTATATCTGGCACTGGAGGCATATCTGGCACTGGGGGGGGCATGTATACCTGGCAATGGGGGCATATCTGGCACGGGGGGGGGGCATGTATACCTGGCAATGTGGGCATTTCTGGCACTGGGGGCATATCTGGCACTGGTGGGGCATGTATACCTGGCAGTGGGAGCAGGGCCGCCATCAAGGGGGTGCCCTGTGTACAGTTGTCCCGGGCCCGGCCACTCTGACAGAGTGGAGGGCCCAGGCTGCACACACAGCCACCCATGGATATACCCGGCGGCATCTGCCGCCGCCGTACCCACGGGCCGCCGCTCCCTGTCCCTCCCCCTCCCTCTGCTGCTCACCGCCGCTCCGTCCTGCTGATGTGAGGGGAGGAGAGTGCAGCCCTGCGCCTCTCCTGCCCCTCTGTGTCTTCAATTTAGCACTGCCCGTGAGCCAATCAGAGCTCGCGAACCGCGACCTTTGATTGGCTCACGGATCGGCGCTGAATTGAACGGAGACACCCGCACCCGCCGGAGACTGAGGGGAAGGAGAGGCGCAGGCTGCGCTCTCCTCCCCTCACACAGACACAGGTGAGCAGCAGGTTAGGGGGGCTTCCTGTATATCTGGCACTGGAGGCATATCTGGCACTGGGGGGGGCATGTATACCTGGCAATGGGGGCATATCTGGCACTGGGGGGGGGCATGTATACCTGGCAATGTGGGCATTTCTGGCATTGGGGGCATATCTGGCACTGGGGGGGCATGTATACCTGGCAGTGGGAGCAGGGCCGCCATCAAGGGGGTGCCCTGTGTACAGTTGTCCCGGGCCCGGCCACTCTGACAGAGTGGAGGGCCCGGGCTGCACACACAGCCACCCATGGATATACCCGGCGGCATCTGCCGCCGCCGTACCCACGGGCCGCCGCTCCCTGTCCCTCCCCCTCCCTCTGCTGCTCACCGCCGCTCCGTCCTGCTGATGTGAGGGGAGGAGAGTGCAGCCCTGCGCCTCTCCTGCCCCTCTGTGTCTTCAATTTAGCACTGCCCGTGAGCCAATCAGAGCTCGCGAACCGCGACCTTTAATTGGCTCACGGATCGGCGCTGAATTAAACGGAGACACCCGCACCCGCCGGAGACTGAGGGGAAGGAGAGGCGCAGGCTGCGCTCTCCTCCCCTCACACAGACACAGGTGAGCAGCAGGGGAGGGGGGCTTCCTGTATATCTGGCACTGGGGGCATATCTGGCACTGGGAGGGGCATATATTCCTGGCAATGGGGGCATATCTGGCACTGGGGGGGCATGTATACCTGGCAGTGGGAGCATATCTGGCACTGGGGGCATATCTGGCACTGGGGGGGGGGGGCATGTATACCTGGCAATGGGGGTATATCTGGCACTGGGGCATATCTGGCCCTGGGGGGGCATGTATACCTGGCAGTGGGAGCATATCTGGCACTGGGGGCATATCTGGCACTGGGGGGGCATGAATACCTGGCAATGGGGGCATATCTGGCACTGGGGGGGCATGTATACCTGCAGTGGGATCATATCTGGTACTGGGGGCATATCTGGCACTGGGGGGGCATGTATACCTGGCAGTGGGAGCATATCTGGCACTGGGGGCATATCTGGCACTGGGGGGACATGTGTATCTTGCACTGGGGGCACATGTATACCTAGCAATGGGGGCATATCTGGCACTGGGGGATATCTGGCACTGGGGGCATATCTGGCACTGGAGGGACATGTGTACCTGGCACTGGGGGCATATCTGGCACTGTGGGGGCATTTGTGTATCTGGCACTGTGGGGCAATGTATATCTGGCACTGTGAGGCAATGTATATCTGGCACTGTGAGGCAATGTATATCTGGCACTGTGAGGCAATGTATATCTGGCACTCTGGGAGCATTTGTGTATCTGGCACAGTGAGGCAATGTGTATTTGGCACTGTGGGGCAATGTATATCTGGCACTGTGGGGCAATGTGTATCTGGCACTGTGAGGCAATGTATATCTGGCACTCTGGGAGCATTTGTGCATCTGGCACTGTGGGGCAATGTGTATCTGGCACTGTGAGGCAATGTATATCTGGCACTCTGGGAGCATTTGTGTATCTGGCACAGTGAGGCAATGTGTATTTGGCACTGTGGGGCAATGTGTATCTGGCACTGTGGGGCAATGTGTATCTGGCACTGTGGGGCAAAGTGTATCTGGCACTATTGGGGTCATATGTGTATCTGCCCCTCCCCCCATATGTGTACCACGCCCCCTTTTTCATTGGCCACACCCCATGTTGCATTTGGTCACACCCATTTTTTGGCGCGTGCGCCTTCGGCTCGAGCACACAGTACCTGTAAGACATTTTTTCTACTTGCACCACTGGCCGCCGGTGACACTGACCGCGGGTGACCTGCTGCTAGTCAGTGGCGGATTTGAGAATTGAAGCCACCGCCAGCGGCGCTGGGTCCACGCCTGCACTTCCGCGGGCCGTGCCGTCCGAGCAGCAGCAGCACTGACTGAGTGTGAGAGACCGCCCTCCACCGCTGCTGCTGCTGCTGCTGCTGCTGGTAGGTTGTGATGCGGGGACTGCTTTACTAACGTGGCTATTACCTCCATGAGGGGGGCGGAGGATGGGGGGGGGGGCTGCCTATTTTTTCAGTCCCGGGCCCCACATTTTCTGGTGGCAACCCTGGCTGGGGCAGTCAGAAATGGGGGACTGCAATGGATATGGAGATATCTGCTACAGATTCTTCTTCATACACTGGTGTGATACTTTGTATTAGGGGGTATCTCCCAAGACAGGCGTTTTCAGGGGGAAATACAGCAAATATTGAATGCTAAATCTGCCCCTTTGTGTGCATCATATAAACAATAAACTGAATCTATAACGTGTGAATAGTATCTGTGAAGTTCCAAGGCTTTTATACAGTATTAGCAATGACACCCATGTATCTCTCCCAGTGAAAGGTCACTGCAAAGTCGGTGTCTCCCAGAGGTCAGATTGTGGGCATCCAGGTATTACCAAGGAGGAGTGTGAGCAGAAAGGCTGCTGCTTTGATTCCAGTATTGCTCAGTCCAAGTGGTGTTTCTTCCAAGGTTTGTCTATAATTCATATTATATACTGTGATCATTCCTATCCCAAAGTTCTAATGTTCGCTTGACATGCTTCATGACTATCTACTATTTATTTTTTATTTCACTGATAAAACTCTGTTTAGAGTAATTTCATGTGAATTTAAAATTACTGTATTCAAGTTTCACTGTTACTAATGTATAATCCCTGTATAGCGATGTTGGCTGTACCTCTTGTCTTACATGCCTAAATGTTGTCAATGTATTGTAAATACTTATAATAATAATAACAATAATAATAATAATAATAATAATCTGATTTAATTCTCTCTGTCACAGGATTTGAAAAAGCAGAATCTCACTAATAAAGAATCTATCTGAAGACATCACACACTGTGTCCTCTGTGACAACGAATACTTACAGTACAGTCTACCCACAAGTAGCAGACAGGAAAATAACTCCATCATGGACCCAGGCTAAAGGATTCTGTTTCCTGTAATGTAACATTCAATAAACAATACACAGTGTAATCTTGTGGGTGACCTTTGTGTAATAAAGTTTATTAGATAAATACATATTTATATTAGTTATTATAAGGCATCAGATGTTTTTAAGCCATAGTACTTGTATTCATTCCAAATCAGTACTGGCTACGTGATTTCAATAATTGAATGACCTGTTAAAATTCAAATAGTATATTGAAAAGAAAATATAAAAATGATAAAATAAATCAGCATTTTAAAACCACACCAAAAGACCCAATAAGTGTTAGGCATAAAGATGTAACACCCCTTAGCCACGTTATGCCGGTTACCCCACTGCTTGCCAGTAGAAAATTCTAGTGATCGACATACAATAGAGGGACCAGTCTCATGTTTGATATAACACAATGCAGACCATTCTAGTGACCTACAGGGACATTCCAGTGACTGATATACAATACAGGGCCCACAACAAATAAATAAAAAACAATAAGATTAGTACATATAGATAGAAAACTACCACTCTGTATGGAAAAAATATTATTTCTGAACAGCATGAAAACACACATAGCTAAAACAATCTACTACACATACACCACCAATTGGTAAAAAAATAGTTATCACCTTGCTTATGTAAGTAAGTAAATAAATAAATAAATACACAAATACTTAAATAATAAGTTTTATTTTCCAATGAAAATTAATATAAAATAAACATTTAAAGACGTCTATTCAAAAGTAGTTGAATAAATAATAAAAATGTGCTTTATGTATATTAATATAGGCAAATGAGATCTATAATATAAACTAACTCGGTGATCATCACATTGCAAAAACTCCAATAGTCTGAACTCAGCCTGAGTAATTATTTCTAAGAAAACATCCGAGGATATTAAGTTAGTAGACAGTCATGTGACTATACACTCATATAGACTGTAGAAAAATGACCATTCATTATGATTGTCCAGGAATATGTAGGAGAAGTGTGGAATATACCAAAGAGAGGCATCTCCATGAATCCTTTAAGCAATGATAGATGATTTGCAGAAGTAGTTGGTATCCAAGGAGTCCTCCAAAATGACTTGGAAATCGATCCACGGTTGGCTATATGGATGGAATGAGAGGTGTCCACAATGGGGGTGATTCCGAGCTGTTCGTTAGCTAGCAGGTTTTAGCAGCATTGCACACGCTAGGCCGCCGCCCTCTGGGAGTGTATCTTAACATAGCAGAATTGCGAACGAAAGATTAGCAGAATTGCGAATAGAAATTTTTTAGCAGTTTCTGAGTAGCTCCAGACCTACTCACAAATAGCGATCAGTTCAGTCCTTTTCGTTCCTGGTTTGATGTCACACACACGCCCAGCGTTCGCCCAGCCACTCCCCCATTTCTCCAAACACTCCCGCGTTTTTCCGCACACTCCCAGAAAATGGCCAGTTTCTGCCCAGAAACACCCACTTCCTGTCAATCACACTCCGATCAGCAGAACGAAGAAAAAACTTTGTTACGCCGTGAGTAAAATACCAAACTTTTGTGCTAATTTACTTGGCGCAGGCGCGCTGCGTACATTGCGCATGCGCAGTTTGCGACTAATCGCTCCGTAACGAAAAAAATAACGAGCGAACAACTCGGAATGACCCCCAATGTCTGGATATGTGATTGTCCCCAATAATCCTCCTTAACCCAGTAACACGCATCTTTTCTGAAGTATGTAATTAATGTCCTGGCCTGAGTGGTCTTAAATACGATGGAGTAATTAGACCAGCAGCAATAGTTACTGTACACACAATCAAATAGAACCACAGATTTGCATGTGTAAAAACATGTACCAGGCAATCGTATCCTAAATACTAAGGGGGAGATAAGTAAGAAAAGCTTCTGTCATTTTTTAAACACAGCTTGTAACATGGCAGTACAACACTGATTGGTTGGTACTTTGGAGTCCATATACTAACTGGAGATAAGGGGCAGAGGAAACCCCTGTACATATTGCTAATCGATATGTACTAAAGGGTTTTCTCTGCCTTCACTCTGCTAGAATATTGAATATTGCAATGTCATTGGCACCTGTAGCTGCCATTATCAGCCTCCCCTCACGTAAAGACCACTGAGAGGGTGGTATTCATGTGACCGCCGGTCAGCTGACCGACAGTCACATGACCTCCTCCACCAGCCCGACAGGTCACTGTCCCGATGGTCGGCATGCCGACCAACAGGGACTGTTTCCACTCGTGGGTGTCCACGACACCCATAGAGTGGGAATAGAACCCGTGGCGACCGCAGCGAGCCCGCAAGGGGCTTGCTGCACTCACCCCTCCCCGCCGGGATCCCGGCGTCGGTATGCTGCCGGGATCCCGGCGTCGGTAAGCTGACCGGCGGTCAGGAGACCGCCGGTCAGCCGTACTACACCCCACTGAGAAGCAGCTGCAGTAATTGAAGTAAGTTAGGGATCTATTTACTAATCCTTGGATGGAGATAAAGTTGCTGTAGATAAAGTACCAGCCAATCGGCTCCTAACTGTCATTTTTCAAACACAGCCTGTGACATGGCAGTTAGGATCCGATTGGCTGGTACTTTGGGGGACATTTACTAAGCAGTGATAAGAGCGGAGAAGTGAGCCAGTGGAGAAGTTGCCCCATCAACCAATCAGCAGCTCTGTATAATGTTATAGTATGCAAATTATAGATGTTACTTCAGTGCTGATTGGTTGCCATGGGCACTTCTCCACTGGCTCACTTCTCTGCTCTTATCACTGCTTAATAAATGTCCCCCTTTATCTCCAGCGACTTTATCTCCATCCAAGGCTTAGTAAATAGACCCCTTAGTCACATTTGTCTGATTGTTAATAAAGTTTATTAAAAAAAAACACACAAAAAAAACCCCTAACACTCATGACATGCAATGCATCTCTGCTGACACCTTAATGTTCACTACTCCTCAGCAGGGCTATTTCTTGTACATATCACATTACCAGCCTCCTGTTTCACAACAATAACATACGAAGCAGGCTCTTTATCGCTCAACTTTATCTCTCTCCAAAGTTTTATATATCCACCCCTAAGTGTACATTGCACATATCCAGTGGCGGTGACTAGAGATGAGCGCCTGAAATTTTTCGGGTTTTGTGTTTTGGTTTTGGGTTCGGTTCCGCGGCCGTGTTTTGGGTTCGAACGCGTTTTGGCAAAACCTCACCGAATTTTTTTTGTCGGATTCGGGTGTGTTTTGGATTCGGGTGTTTTTTTCCAAAAACACTAAAAAACAGCTTAAATCATAGAATTTGGGGGTCATTTTGATCCCAAAGTATTATTAACCTCAAAAACCATAATTTACACTCATTTTCAGTCTATTCTGAATACCTCACACCTCACAATATTATTTTTAGTCCTAAAATTTGCACCGAGGTCGCTGTGTGAGTAAGATAAGCGACCCTAGTGGCCGACACAAACACCGGGCCCATCTAGGAGTGGCACTGCAGTGTCACGCAGGATGGCCCTTCCAAAAAACCCTCCCCAAACAGCACATGACGCAAAGAAAAAAAGAGGCTTTTTACTGATATTTGGTGTTTTGGATTTGACATGCTCTGTACTATGACATTGGGCATCGGCCTTGGCAGACGACGTTGCTGGCATTTCATCGTCTCGGCCATGACTAGTGGCAGCAGCTTCAGCACGAGGTGGAAGTGGATCTTGATCTTTCCCTAATTTTGGAACCTCAACATTTTTGTTCTCCATATTTTAATAGGCACAACTAAAAGGCACCTCAGGTAAACAATGGAGATGGATGGATTGGATACTAGTATACAATTATGGACGGGCTGCCGAGTGCCGACACAGAGGTAGCCACAGCCGTGAACTACCGCACTGTACTGTGTCTGCTGCTAATATATAGACTGGTTGATAAAGAGATAGTATACTCGTAACTAGTATGTATGTATAAAGAAAGAAAAAAAAACCACGGTTAGGTGGTATATACAATTATGGACGGGCTGCCGAGTGCCGACACAGAGGTAGCCACAGCCGTGAACTACCGCACTGTACTGTGTCTGCTGCTAATATATAGACTGGTTGATAAAGAGATAGTATACTCGTAACTAGTATGTATGTATAAAGAAAGAAAAAAAAACCACGGTTAGGTGGTATATACAATTATGGACGGGCTGCCGAGTGCCGACACAGAGGTAGCCACAGCCGTGAACTACCGCACTGTACTGTGTCTGCTGCTAATATATAGACTGGTTGATAAAGAGATAGTATACTCGTAACTAGTATGTATGTATAAAGAAAGAAAAAAAAACCACGGTTAGGTCACTGGTATATACAATTATGGACGGGCTGCCGAGTGCCGACACAGAGGTAGCCACAGCCGTGAACTACCGCACTGTACTGTGTCTGCTGCTAATATATAGACTGGTTGATAAAGAGATAGTATACTCGTAACTAGTATGTATGTATAAAGAAAGAAAAAAAAACCACGGTTAGGTCACTGGTATATACAATTATGGACGGGCTGCCGAGTGCCGACACAGAGGTAGCCACAGCCGTGAACTACCGCACTGTACTGTGTCTGCTGCTAATATAGACTGGTTGATAAAGAGATAGTATACTACTAATATTATATACTGGTGGTCAGGTCACTGGTCACTAGTCACACTGGCAGTGGCACTCCTGCAGCAAAAGTGTGCACTGTTTAATTTTAATATAATATTATGTACTCCTGGCTCCTGCTATAACCTATAACTGGCACTGCAGTAGTGCTCCCCAGTCTCCCCCACAATTATAAGCTGTGTGAGCTGAGCAGTCAGACAGATATATAATATATATAGATGATGCAGCACACTGGCCTGAGCCTGAGCAGTGCACACAGATATGGTATGTGACTGAGTCACTGTGTGCTGTGTATCGCTTTTTTCAGGCAGAGAACGGATTATAAATAAAAGTGGTGGTCACTGGTCACTATCAGCAAAACTCTGCACTGTACACTACTGAGTACTCCTAATGCTCCCCAAAATTAGTAAATCAAGTGTCTCTCTAATCTATTCTAATTCTAAACGGAGAGGACGCCAGCCACGTCCTCTCCCTATCAATCTCAATGCACGTGTGAAAATGGCGGCGACGCGCGGCTCCTTATATAGAATCCGAGTCTCGCGATAGAATCCGAGCCTCGCGAGAATCCGACATCGTCATGATGACGTTCGGGCGCGCTCGGGTTAACCGAGCAAGGCGGGAAGATCCGAGTCGCTCGGACCCGTGAAAAAAAACATGAAGTTCTGGCGGGTTCGGATTCAGAGAAACCGAACCCGCTCATCTCTAGCGGTGACACCAGGTGCGGTCAACTGATCTTCCAAAGGCAGGTGTGACAAAAAGGAGATGTGGCTTCCAGTGAATGGGGTGCGGCTTTGCAGGTAAATCCCTGGTTATGTCAACCCGTGGCCATGACTTTGATAACATGGGTGTGGACTTGTGGGAAGCCCCCTATTTACATCACTTTGGGTGCTTGTCTGTCGTCCTGAGACTCTTCCTGCATTGTTGGCTCCTTCTCAGTGACAGGAGCCAGGTGCTGAACGAGCATGTCATAGTGCAGCACTCGGCTACCTGTAACTGTGGAGGAGCTGGCATTTTAGTGTCCCCTCTTTGAAGGGTGACACTCAGGTGCAGTCTGCACCCCCCTAGTGATGCCTCTGCACATATCAAGCAACGAGGGTTATATTAAATATATTACAGTGAGCCATATACTATTATTATGTATACATATTTAATATTGTTATGCATATGAGTTTCCTCATTCAAGCTCAGATGTAACAATGGGGGTGATTCCGAGTTGTTCGCTCGCTAGCTGCTTTTAGCAGCATTGCACACGCTAAGCCGCCACCTACCGGGAGTGTATCTTAGCATAGCAGATTTGCGACCGAAAGATTCGCTAATTTTCTCGTAACGATTACCCCACAGTTTCTGAGTAGCTCCAGACTTACTCTGCCATTGCGACCAGCTCAGTCCTTTTCGTTCCTGGTTTGACGTCACAAACACACCCAGCGTTCGCCCAGCCACTCCCCCGTTTCTCCAGACACTCCTGCGTTTTCAACTAGCCAGCGTTTTTCCGCACACTCCCATAAAACGGCCAGTTTCCGCCCAGAAACACCCACTTCCTGTCAATCACACTACAATCAGCACAGCGATGGAAAAGCTTTGTTCTGCCGTGAGTAAATTTACTAAGTTTTGAGCTAAAATACTTAGCGCATGCGCTCTGCGTACCATGCGCATGCGCATTTTTGCATTAATCGCTCCATTGCGAAAATCGGCAACGAGCGAACAACTCGGAATCACCCCCAATATTCCAAAGAATAGGATTGCAATATCTCTGAGTGCCAATTCCTGGGACATGTAAGTGACCATGCTCTGTGGGTTCCAAGTGTCAAGTTTGTTGCCCATGGATATTTAACCTTCAGCAAACTACAGCTACTCAATATAAGTAGTACCTGTGCCGATTCTGCAACCCTATTTCAAACCCAAAGCATTGATGGGCCAGGCAATATACAATTGAAATTTGCGCAAGGGACACACTATTTTGTTTGTACGATGTTAATTCAGTAATCTAACTTGCTTTAATATAACATGTTCTGAATTATAAGCTCCAGCATGAATAAGTGAATAAGAAGAAGTTGAAGAACAAATAAGACAAGAGTCTGGATTAAGAAGATGCTAACTTCAGTCTTGTTTTGAGAACAAAGGACTGTTTATGAAATTTAGTTCCTGAAACAGATGATTGAAAATTCTTGTTTTTATTCATACTGTAGTTACAGATTATATATCTGCTATAATTAACAACCTACTATTTTGGGGAGCCAGTGTTTTTTGGACCTTTTCTGTTTTTGCTGTCATTTTTTGCATCAAATGAAAATAGGTGAAATCATATTTTTGAAGCTCCTAAACTTTTAAATAGTATTGTGGCTAGCTCTAATTTTATTTTTGAGAATAGGATCTGATTTAAGAAGAGTACATTTTTCCTAATATTATTCTTGATTTTTGAAGATGCATTATTCAATTTAGTAATAAAGGCCATATGTGGTACCCCCGACTTAGGGTGATGATATTGATGGTGTGTAAATTGGTGTGTAAATGATGTGTACATTTTTATAAAGAAATGGAGAAAATAAGATTTTACTCACCGGTAAATCTATTTCTCGTAGTCCGTAGTGGATGCTGGGAACTCCGTAAGGACCATGGGGAATAGACGGGCTCCGCAGGAGACTGGGCACTCTAAAAGAAAGATTAGGTACTATCTGGTGTGCACTGGCTCCTCCCACTATGACCCTCCTCCAGACCTCAGTTAGGATACTGTGCCCGGAAGAGCTGACACAATAAGGAAGGATTTTGAATCCCGGGTAAGACTCATACCAGCCACACCAATCACACCGTATAACTCGTGATACTACACCCAGTTAACAGTATGAAATATAACTGAGCCTCTCAACAGATGGCTCAACAATAACCCTTAGTTAGGCAATAACTACATACAAGTATTGCAGACAATCCGCACTTGGGATGGGCACCCAGCATCCACTACGGACTACGAGAAATAGATTTACCGGTGAGTAAAATCTTATTTTCTCTGACGTCCTAGTGGATGCTGGGAACTCCGTAAGGACCATGGGGATTATACCAAAGCTCCCAAATGGGCGGGAGAGTGCGGATGACTCTGCAGCACCGAATGAGAGAACTCAAGGTCCTCCTCAGCCAGGGTATCAAATTTGTAGAATTTAGCAAACGTGTTTGCCCCTGACCAAGTTGCAGCTCGGCAAAGTTGTAAAGCCGAGACCCCTCCGGCAGCCGCCCAAGATGAGCCCACTTTCCTCGTGGAATGGGCTTTTACTGATTTAGGATGCGGCAATCCAGCCGCAGAATGCTCCAGCTGAATTGTGCTACAAATTCAGCGAGCAATAGTCTGCTTAGAAGCAGGAGCACCTATTTTGTTGGGTGCCTACAGGATAAAAAGCGAGTCAGTTTTCCTGACTCCAGCCGTCCTGGAAATATAAATTTTTAAGGCCCTGACTACGTCCAGTAACTTGGAATCTTCCAAGTCCCTAGTAGCCGCAGGCACTACAATAGGTTGGTTCAAGTGAAAAGCTGATACCACCTTAGGGAGAAACTGGGGACGAGTCCTCAATTCTGCCCTATCCATATGGAAAATCAGATAAGGGCTTTTACATGACAAAGCCGCCAATTCTGACACACGCCTGGCCGAAGCCAAGGCCAATAACATGACCACTTTCCACGTGAGATATTTCAAATCCACAGTTTTAAGTGGCTCAAACCAATGTGATTTTAAGAAACTCAACACCACGTTGAGATCCCAAGGTGCCACAGGAGGCACAAAAAGGGGGCTGAATATGTAGCACTCCCTTTACAAATGTCTGAACTCCAGGCAGTGAAGCCAGTTCTTTCTGGAAGAAAATCGACAGAGCCGAAATCTGGACCTTAATGGAACCCAAGTTTAGGCCCATAGTCACTCCTGACTGTAGGAAGTGCAGAAAACGACCCAGCTGAAATTTCTCTGTTGGGGCCTTCCTGGCCTCACACCACGCAACATATTTTCGCCAAATACGGTGATAATGGTTTGCGGTTACTTCTTTCCTGGCTTTTATCAGCGTAGGAATGACTTCCTCCGGAATGCCCTTTTCCTTTAGGATCCGGAATTCAACCGCCATGCCGTCAAACGCAGCCGCGGTAAGTCTTGGAACAGACAGGGCCCCAGCTGTAGCAGATCCTGTCTGAGCGGTAGAGGCCATGGGTCCTCTGATATTATTTCTTGAAGTTCTAAGTACCAAGCTCTTCTTGGCCCATCCGGAACCACGAGTATCGTTCTTACTCCTCGTTTTCTTATTATTCTCAGTACCTTTGGTATGAGAGGCAGAGGAGGGAATACATAAACCGACTGATACACCCATGGTGTCACTAGAGCGTCCACAGCTATTGCCTGAGGGTCCCTTGACCTGGCGCAATATCTAGTTTTTGTTTAGGCGGGACGCCATCATGTCCACCTGTGGCCTTTCCCAACGGTTTACCAACAGTTGGAAGACTTCTGGATGAGGTCCCCACTCTCCCGGGTGTAGGTCGTGTCTGCTGAGGAAGTCTGCTTCCCAGTTGTCCACTCCCGGAATGAACACTGCTGACAGTGCTAAGACGTGATTTTCCGCCCATCGGAGAATCCTTGTGGCTTCTGCCATCACCATCCTGCTTCTTGTGCCGCCCTGTCGGTTTACATGGGCGACTGCCGTGATGTTGTCTGATTGGATCAGTACCGGCTGGTTTTGAAGCAGAGGCCTTGCCAGACTTAGGGCATTGTAAATGGCCCTCAGTTCCAGAATATTTATATGTAGGGACGACTCCTGACTTGACCAAAGTCCTTGGAAATTTCTTCCCTGTGTGACTGCCCCCCAGCCTCGAAGGCTGGCATCCGTGGTTACCAGGACCCAGTCCTGTATGCCGAATCTGCGGCCCTCTTGAAGATGAGCACTCTGCAGCCACCACAGTAGAGATACCCTGGTCCTTGGAGACAGGGTTATCAGCCGATGCATCTGAAGATGCGATTCCGACCACTTGTCCAAGAGGTCCCACTGAAAGGTTCTTGCATGGAACCTGCCGAATGGAATTTTGCTTCGTAAGAAGCTACCATTTTTCCCAGGACTCGTGTGCAGTGATGCACCGATACCTATTTTGGTTTCAGGAGGTCTCTGACTAGAGATGACAGCTCCTTGGCTTTCTCCTGCGGGAGAAACACTTTTTTCTGTTCTGTGTCCAGAACCATCCCCAGGAACAGTAGGCGTGTGGTAGGAACCAGCTGTGACTTTGGAATGTATAGAATCCATCCGTGCTGTTGTAGCACTTCCCGAGATATTGCTACTCCGACCAACAACTGCTCCTTGGACCTCGCCTTTATAAGGAGATCGTCCAAGTACGGGATAATTAAAACTCCCTTTTTTCGAAGGAGTATCATCATTTCTGCCATTACCTTGGTAAAGACCCTCGGTGCCGTGGACAGTCCAAACGGCAGTGTTTGGAATTGGTAATGGCAATCCTGTACCACAAATCTGAGGTACTCCTGGTGAGGATGGTAAATGGGAACATGTAGGTAAGCATCCTTGATGTCCAGGGATACCATGTAATCCCCCTCCTCCAGGCTTGCAATAACCGCCCTGAGCGATTCCATCTTGAACTTGAATTTTTTTATGTATGTGTTCAAGGATTTCAAATTTAAAATGGGTCTCACCGAACCGTCCGGTTTCGGTACCACAAACAGTGTGGAATAGTAACCCCGTCCTTGTTGAAGTAGGGGCACCTTGACTATCACCTGCTGGGAATACAGCTTGTGAATTGCCTCTAGCACAGCCTCCCTGCCTGAGGGAGTTGTCGGCAAGGCAGATTTGAGGAAACGGCGGGGGGGAGACGCCTCGAATTCCAGCTTGTACCCCTGAGATACTACTTGAAGGATCCAGGGATCCACCTGTGAGCGAGCCCACTGATCGCTGAAATTTTTGAGGCGGCCCCCCACCGTACCTGGCTACGCCTGTGGAGCCCCCGCGTCATGCGGTGGACTCAGAGGAAGCGGGGGAAGAATTTTGATTCTGGGAACTGGCTGACTGGTGCAGCTTTTTCCCTCTTCCCTCGTCTCTGTGCAGAAAGGAAGCGCCTTTGACCCGCTTGCTTTTCTGAAGCCGAAAGGACTGTACCTGATAATACAGTGCTTTCTTAGGCTGTGAGGAAACCTGAGGTAAAAAATTTTCTTCCCAGCTGTTGCTGTGGATACGAGGTCCCAGAGACCATCCCCAAACAATTCCTCACCCTTATAAGGCTCTATGTGCCTTTTAAAGTCAGCATCACCTGTCCAGTGTCGGGTCTCTAATACCCTCCTGACAGAATGGACATTGCATTAATTCTGGATGCCAGCCGGCAAAATATCCCTCTGTGCATCCCTCATATATAAGACGACGTCTTATGTTCGCAAAATAGTATCCCTGTTTGACAGGGTTACAGACCACGCTGCAGCAGCACTATCTGCAGGTCTCAGTCTAGTACCTGAGTGTGTAAATACAGACTTCAGGATAGCCTCCTGCTTTTTATCAGCAGGTACCTTCAAAGTGGCCGTATCCTAAGACGGCAGTGCCACCTTTTAAGACAAACGTGTGAGCGCCTTATCCACCCTAGGGGATATCTCCCAGCGTAACTTATCCTCTGGCGGCAAAGGGTACGCCATCAGTAACTTTTTAGAAATTACCAGTTTCTTATCGGGGGAACCCACGCTTTTTCACACTTCATTCACTCACTTGATGGGGGAACAAAACACTGCCTGCTTTTTCTCCCCAAACATAAAACCCTTTTTTAGTGGTACTTGGGTTAATGTCAGAAATGTGTAACACATTTTTTATTGCCGGGATCATGTCACGGATATTCCTAGTGGATTGTGTATATGTCTCAACCTCGTCGACACTGGAGTCAGACTCCGTGTCGACATATGTGTCTGCCATCTGAGGGAGCGGACGTTTTTGAGCCCCTGATGGCCTTTGAGACGCCTGGGAAGGCGCGGGCTGAGAAGCCGGCTGTCCCATAGCTGTTACGTCATCCAGCCTTTTATGTAAGGAGTTGACACTGTCGGTTTATACCTTCCACCTATCCATCCACTCTGGTGTCGGCCCCACAGGGGGCGACATCACATTTATCGGCATCTGCTCTGCCATCACATAAGCCTCCTCATCAATCGTGTCGACACAGCCGTACCGACACACCGCACACACACAGGGAATGCTCTGACTGAGGACAGGACCCCACACAGCCCTTTGGGGAGACAGAGAGAGAGTATGCCAGCACACACCAGAGCGCTATATAATTTAGGGATTAACACTATATTGAGTGTTTTTCCCAATAGCTGCTTGTATATACAATGTTGCGCCTAAATTTTGTGCCCCCCCTCTCTTTTTAACCCTTTGAGCCTGCAAACTACAGGGGAGAGCCTGGGGAGCTGTCTTCCAGCTGCACTGTGAAGAGAAAATGGCGCCAGTGTACTGAGGGAGATAGCTCCGCCCCTTTTTCGCTGACTTTTCTCCCGCTTTTTTATGGATTCTGGCAGGGGTATTTATCACATATATAGCCTCTGGGGCTATATATTGTGATATATTTGCCAGCCAAGGTGTTTTTATTGCTTCTCAGGGCGCCCCCCCCCCCCCCAGCGCCCTGCACCCTCAGTGACCGGAGTGTTAAGTGTGCATGAGGAGCAATGGCGCACAGCTGCAGTGCTGTGCGCTACCTTGGTGAAGACTGATGTCTTCTGCCGCTGATTTTCCGGATTCTGTAAGGGGGATGGCGGCGCGGCTCCGGGAACGAACACCAAGGCCAGTTCCATGCGGTCGATCCCTCTGGAGCTAATGGTGTCCAGTAGCCTAAGAAGCCCAAGCTAGCTGCAAGCAGGTAGGTTCGCTTCTTCTCCCCTTAGTCCCTCGATGCAGTGAGCCTGTTGCCAGCAGGTCTCACTGTAAAATAAAAAACCTAAAATAAACTTTCTTTCTAGGAGCTCAGGAGAGCCCCTAGTGTGCATCCAGCTCGGCCGAGCACAGAAATCTAACTGAGTTCTGGAGGAGGGTCATAGTGGGAGGAGCCAGTGCACACCAGATAGTACCTAATCTTTCTTTTAGAGTGCCCAGTCTCCTGCGGAGCCCGTCTATTCCCCATGGTCCTTACGGAGTTCCCAGCATCCACTAGGACGTCAGAGAAATAACTTAACCAGCGCTCCTTAGTAGTCTTAGCTCTCTGATGGTTTCAGACAGTTTGTCCTCATTTCAGAAAAGCTCGTGCCAGTATGGAAATTAGGAAAAAATGGATATAGTGAAGTACAGTTTAATATCACATTAAAAACAAACAATGTACAATGTCCAAACAATTGCGGATGAAAATTCTTTATGTACAACAATTGAAGCAGTAGCCCTTTAAGTGGTAGTTCTCCAATCACTCTATGCAGAGGATAATTACCAAGGATGTTGGAACTGTGGTGAAACCGTTTATGTACAGCATGAGAGTCTGTGGGAAAGGAATTCTCGGGATTTCCCCACAAGCAAACCGCTGTAGTCAGGTAATAAGCGCCGCTGAGCAGATTCGGAACGCCTCTACACCAACGCGTTTCTACCCTTCGCTGGGGTCTTTTTTAAGGTGCCAATCACGGAATGTAAATTTTAGTTACCTCTCTGATAGATTGACCTTCTGGCTTCTTTGTTTGACTGCAACTTCCAACTCAGACCATGGGGGTAATTAAGACTGGATCGCTGCAGGGGCAGCGATTGCAGTCTGAATTACTATGCGCATGTGCAGCCAGTGAGATGATATCAGCATCTCACTGGTGCGATCACCTCTGCCTGATTGACAGGAAGAGCCGTCACGGGGTGGGAGGGGGCATGCCAACGGCATTAGAACACCGTTGGCGCGGTGCGGTCCGGGCAACAGAGGTGTGTCCTGACCGTTGGGGGGGGCGGGCCGCAGGGGCTGCGTGACGACACACACAGCCGCTGCGACCCGGTATGCGACAAGTAGCTCCCTGCCAGAGCACGGGGAGGGGGGGGGGGGGGGGAGGGCCTGACATGTGGGGCGTACTAGCCCTGTGCCGGGTGTCCCCCCGCGTGTCAGAGTGAATGATCATAGTTGTGCTAAATTTAGCACATCTATGATCAACTCTGAATTACCCCCATATCCCAGCAGACAGGCAAGGGTACTTCCCCCAGACTCATTAAATGCACAACCAGGCTAGCATGAACAGGAATAGAATATTTTATTTAACTGACCCCACATGTGAACTACGGGGGTCATTCCGAGTTGTTCGCTCGCAAGCGGATTTTAGCAGATTTGCTCATGCTAAGCCGCCGCCTACTGGGAGTGAATCTTAGCATCTTAAAATTGCGAACGAAGTATTCGCAATATTGCGATTACACACCTCGTAGCAGTTTCTGAGTAACTTCAACCTTACTCGGCATCTGCGATCATTTCAGTGCTTGTCGTTCCTGGTTTGACGTCACAAACACACCCAGCGTTCGCCCAGACACTCCTCCGTTTCTCCGGCCACTCCTGCGTTTTTTCCGGAAACGGTAGCGTTTTTTCCCACACGCCCATAAAACGGCCTGTTTCCGCCCAGTTACACCCATTTCCTGTCAATCACATTACGATCGCCAGAACGATGAAAAAGCCGTGAGTAAAATTCCTAACTGCATAGCAAATTTACTTGGCGCAGTCGCAGTGCGGACATTGCGCATGCGCATTAAGCGGAAAATCGCTGCGATGCGAAGATTTTTACCGAGCGAACAACTCGGAATGAGGGCCCATAATGGGGCAGCAAGTTGGTTGTAATAAACACAAGAAGATTTCTGTGTACATTAAGTTCACAATATCATAATTGCAGTCTCACAATTACTGGTAGCTGTATCCCTGATGAACTACAGTATTACCACAGTATAAAACTACAGAATATTTCTTTAAGACAAATTCTATGTACAAAAAATATATAAAATTGGATATTCACATAAACCTAACATTCTGCTAGAACACTACAAATGTCCCTTTAAATAATGGAGAATCCTTTAACCCAAATATCACACTTTGAGATCTTATTGAGACTCTAAATGGCGTGAATGGAGGTAATCTGGGTCACATCTGAGAATTTGTGTGTGCATTGGGGTCCTTAAAGTGTGCTGTATAGTGTATACACATTTAGAAGTCAGCATCATTGCAGCACTAATATATACAGACTAGGTGATTCATCGCGCCCTACGGGCGCTCTTCACACCGTCACAAGCGGCTATGCCCCCTTATCCCCTGCACGTCCTTTGGGCGGGCAATATTTGTATTATATGAGTATCACCTTCAAGCATATTGTTGATAGTGGTTAAATGTTTTACGTCCAAAGGGCGTGCTATGGTCAAGGTGGCGTAGGCCCTTGCGACGGCATGAAGAGCGGACGCAGGGCACGATGAATGACCTAGTGCAGTGATGGCTAACCTTGACACTCCAGCTGTTGTTGAAGTACACATCCCAGCATGCCCTGCTACAGTTTTGCTATTTGGCCTTTGCTAAAACTGATGCAGGGCATGCTGGGATGTGTACTTCAACAACAGCTGGAGTGTCAAGGTTAGCCATCACTGACCTAGGGGTAAATTTACTAAGATGGGAGTTCTATTTAAGATGGGATGTTGCCCATAGCAAGTAGCAACCAATCAGATTCTACTTCTCATTTATCTAGCACCTTCTAGATCAGGCATGTCCAAACTGCGGCCCTCCAGCTGTTGTGAAACTACATATCCCAGCATGCCCTGACACAGTTTTGTTGTCAGAGAATGCTAAAGCTGTGTCAGGGCATGCTGGGATGTGTAGTTTCTCAACAGCTGGAGGGCCGCAGTTTGGACATGCCTGTTCTAGATGATAGTACCTGGAATGTGATTGGTTGCTATGGGCAACATCCCATCTTAAATAGAACTCCCAACTTAGTAAATTTACCCCCTAGTGTGTTAATAATATGTTATGTGTACATAATTTAGGTATAAAGACGATGTTTGGTAAATGTATTTTTTACATATGCCCCACAATGCAAAATACACATATGTCCCACAGTGCCAGATATGCCCCATAATGCCAGATATACATATGCCCCACAATGCCAGATAAACATATGCCCCACAGTGGCAGATATGCCCCACAATGCCAGATATACATATGCCCCACAGTGCCAGTTATACATATGCCCCACAATGCCAGATATACATACAGTATGCCCCACAGTGCCATATATATATATATATATATATATATATATATATATGGGGGCATATATATATATATGCCCCCAGTGCCAGATATACCCCACAATGCCAGTTATACATATGCCCCATGTGGGGCCACTAGTACAAATTTTACCAGGGCTGCTTTTTGTTCTCAATCCGCCCCTGATGGTGTGTGTGAGTGGCGGGCCGCGGGTTCGGCGTACCGGCGCCTGATTACCTGAGCTTACCGCCACACTTGCAGGCCTGTTCTCTCCTATCCAGATCTGTGACTCTATGACTCAGAGCTCCTAGCCACGCCCATCAGTTAGCAAATGAGTCATAGGGTCACAGATCTGGACAAATATATATTAGATGTGTTCTTATACAATATTGTTACAGTCACACCAAATATCCTATCAAGGAGCACCAGGTCTCATTTAACTCGCCTTATGCAGAGCGTCTTTTTCAAGTGGCAGTCTGATATGACAAAACCTTTTCATGAGATTGCACTGATTTATTTGACATGCAACACTGGTATATCTGTGTGAGACTTAGAGGTATATTTACTAAAAAGCAGGTTTTTAGAAGTGGAGAAGTTGCCATTAGCAACCAATCAAATTTTAGCTATTATCTTCTAGAAAGAGCTAGATAAATGTAAAGTAGAATCTGATTGCTTGCAACTGGCAACATCTCCACTTCTATAAAACCTGCACTTAGTAAATTGTGTGACCACATACACCTTTTCTTTTTTATGTCATATGGCACGAGATGCTTAGCACGACTAAGATGCTCCACCACGGGTAGAGATTGGATGAATTCACATATTTTAGCATCAAAAATTTTTAGAATTAGTAGATTAAAGTAGCATATTTTAATTAAAATCACAAGGTGTGGCTAAGCCGCAAAGTCCATGGCAAGCCGAATGGGGCCATGAGGCTTGATTTTAGGAAACCTACAAGAAATATATCACCTTGCGCTAATTGTCTAAATTGTGCACTGATGTGGGTGAACAATGGAACCACAAAAAGATTTTGCTATAATAGTACTTTTAATATCTATCTCGTACTCAACAGTAATTCACAAAAAATTATACAAATATTAAAATTACAATATACATATTATCCAACTTATATCGAGATCAATAAAGTAAAATTCTATCTCCCAAAAGGTGGATCAATTTAGAATACCATTTGTATATATGCACAAATTGGATCAGGTATATAAAGTTCTTTATCAATCGCTGGATTGAAAATATATTACATATCATTCTTGGATTTTTATGAAAGTTATTAAAACGGATAAATCCCAATTATAATCACCTATGTGGAAGCAGTGATTCAAGCAAGTCCGTTCCTGGTGTGACAGTTGGCTATTGACCATCTCTTATATATTTGTCCTGATCTGTGACTCTATGACTCATTTGCCAACGCTGGGCATGGCTAGGAGCTCTGAGTCATAGAATCACAGCTTTGGATAGAAGAGCCTAGGTAAAACACATGCTGACTAATAGTAAGAGCTACATCTAGCAGCAGCCAGTGCCCTGATGACAGCCCCAGAGGTAATGGGACAATTAGCAGTGACCTCTGTATAATACACTGTATCACTGAGCTTCGCCACTGCCCAGGTGGGCGCCATGCTGCTGCAGAGGAACTTCTATCAGTCCGGGATCATGGAGGAAGAGGAGGAGGGAGTGATCTCACCTATCGGGTGGACAGCCGGACACCCACCCTGGGCTCCCCGTCAGCTGTCAGGCCATGTGCCGCTGCTGGATTCGGGAGTGGGGGGGGTGACGGCGGACACCCTCCGTGCCCCCTCTGCTGTGATCCCCTTCGGCGTCTCTCCGCTGCTCACATTCCAGCCTCAGCCGCCGCTGTTAGCTGCCTCCCAGTCGCCATGTTAACACTCAGCAGCCGACATGCAGCTCTCAGTAAGCCGAGAGCAAGCGGGGACTCTGGGAGTTGTAGTTCCCGATACCGCCGGCTGCTCCCCGGGGAGCATGATGGGGAGCGGCGGCCGCGGACTACATCTCCCAGGGAGCACCAAGGGGATAGACTGCGGAGCGTGCGTGTCACCGTAACGTCACAGCAGTGCTGTGGGGAGACTACAACTCCCGCCATACCTTGCACGGCCAGGAAGAAACATGGTGGTTGCTGTTTCTGGTGCTGGTGCAGATTGAGAGTCTGTAGTGTGCAATGTGTGGGGACAATGAAGCTGGTGAGAGGTTAATACCATAGACTGTTATCAGAGCCGGCCCTAGGCATAGGCAATCTAGGCAATTGCCTAGGGCATCTGGTATGCCCAGGGGCACAAGCAGCTTTAGCTGATTAAAATGATATGCGGCATGCCTATATTCTGTGTGTAGCATTTCGTATGCAGATACAGCCACAGTCGCACACAGTACAGGTATATAGGCATGCCGCATATCATTTTAATCAGCAGAAGCTGCTTGTGCATCCTAGCCACATAGCAATGCAAATAAGATGCATTTTCATAAAAAATAGGCACCCGACGTTAGCAGAGCTGCCAGTTGACTCACGCCAGGAACTATATGTGTCATTATGTGTATAAGGGCATTAATAATGTGTAACATATGTGTAAGGAGCACTATGTGTGTCATTGTGTGTATAAGGGCACTAATAATGTGCAGCATGTGTGTAAGGGACATTATGTGTGTCATTATGTGTATAAGGGCATTAACAATGTGCGGCATATGTGTAAGGGAAATTATGTGTATAAGGGCATTAATAAGGGGTGGCATAATGTGTAAGGTGCATTTTGTTTATAAGGACATTAATAATGTGTGTCATACAGTATGTGTAAGGGGCATTACTGTGTGGTATTATGTGTATAAATGCATTACCAATGTGTGGCATTATGTGTATAAGGTGCTCTACTGTGTGGCGTAACGTATAGAAAGGGCACTATCGTGTGGTCTAATGTGAATAAAGAGCAATATGGTGTGGTGTAATGTGAATAAGGAGCAATTCAGTATGAAGTTATGTGAATGAGGGGCACTACTGTGAGGAGTAACGTATATAAGGTAAATTGGTACTACTGTGTGATGTAATGTGAATAAGGGACACTATTGTATGATAAATTGTGAATAAAGGTGCACTACTATGAGGCATAATTTGAATTGCCTGCAAAACACAGCAAAAACACATACCTTTTTGGGCTGTGCGCCGAATGTACTTATTGTTCTTATTTAAATTACAGGGGTTAGGAAAGCAAAAAAAAGGACTGCGATTGGTGGGGGGTGATGGTGCTTGGAAAGGGGTGCAGGATTAGAGGTGGAACTAGCGGTGGTGCTAGGGGGCACCAGCCAAAATCTTGCCTAGGGCATCATATTGGTTAGGGCCGGCTCTGACTGTTATGAGGGATAAGTCCCCAGCACGCACACTGTGTATGTGATGTTATATAGGGGAAGGGGCTGTATAGTGATATATATATGAGAAATAATTTCCCAACACACACACTGTGTATGTGGTATTTACCAAACACTGTCTTTATACATAAATTATGTACACATAACATATTATTAACACACTAGGTCATTCATCGTGCCCTGCATCCGCTCTTCACGCCATCACAAGGGCCTATGCCCACTTGACCATCGCACGCCCTTTGGACATAAAATATTTAACCACTAAAAACATTATGCTTGAAGGTAATAACGAGTTTTATGGTAAGAACTTACCTTTGTTAAAACTCTTTCTGCGAGGTACACTGGGCTCCACAAGGATAGACATAGGGGGTGTAGAGTAGGATCTTGATCCGAGGCACCAACAGGCTGAAAAGCTTTGATTGTTCCCAGAATGCATAACGCCGTCTCCTCTATAACCCCGCCTCCCTGCACAGGCGCTCAGTTTTTAGTTAACCAGCCCAATGCAGTAGCAGGAAAAGAGACGACAACGGTTAGTAGCCACATACACCACACTCTCACGACAGGAGAAGTGTCAGCTGCTAATGCCATACCAACCCAAAGAAGCTAAGTGCGTCAGGGTGGGCGCCTTGTGGAGCCCAGTGTACCTTGCAGAAAGAGTTTTAACCAAGGTCAGTTCTTACCATAAAACTCGTTTTCTGCTGCGGGGTACACTGGGCTCCACAAGTATAGACATAGGGGATGTCCTAAAGCAGTTCCTTATGGGAGGGGACGCACTGTAGCGGGCACAAGAACCCTGCGTCCAAAGGAAGCATCCTGGGAAGCGGCAGTATCGAAGGCATAGAACCTTATGAACGTGTTCACAGAGGACCACGTAGCCGCCTTGCACAATTGTTCAAGGGTCGCACCACGGCGGGCCGCCCAAGAAGGTCCAACAGACCGAGTAGAATGGGCCGTAATGTGAGCAGGAGCTTAGAGACCAGCCCTCACATTAGCATGTGCAATCACCATTCTAATCCTTCTGGCCAAAGTCTGCTTGTGAGCAGGCCAGCCCCGTTTGTGAAATTCAAACAGCACAAAGAGAGAATCAGATTTTCTAATCGAAGCAGTTCTCTTCACATAGATACAGAGAGCCCGTACCACATCCAAAGACCGCTCTTTGGGAGACAGATCAGGAGAAACAAGTGCCGGAACCACAATCTCCTGGTTAAGGTGGAACGAAGAAACCACCTTAGGTAAATATCCGGGACGAGTCCTAAGAACCGCCCGGTCACGGTGAAATATCAGATATGGGAAACTACAGGACAAGGCACCCAAATCCGACACTCTTCTAGCTGAAGCAATAGCCAGCAGAAACACCACCTTAAGGGAAAGCCACTTAAGATCAGCTGAACCAATAGGTTCAAACGGAGACTCTTGTAACGCCTCCAAAACCACCGACAAGTCCCAAGGAGCCACAGGCGGGACATAGGGAGGTTGGATACGCAACACACCCTGAGTAAAGGTATGCACATCAGGTAAGGTCGCAATTTTTCTCTGAAACCACACCGACAAGGCAGATATTTGAACCTTGAGGGAGGCCAGACACAGGCCTAAGTCCAGGCCCTGCTGAAGAAAAGCCAACAACTTGGCTATACTAAACTTGGAAGCGTCATAATCGTTAGATGCGCACCAAACAAAGTAAGAATGCCAGACTCTATAGTAAATCCGAGCCGAAGCCGGTTTCCGGGCCCGCAACATAGTTTGAATGACCGCCTCAGAAAACCCTTTAGCCCTCAAGACGGAAGCTTCAAGAGCCACACCGTCAAAGACAGCCGGGCTAGGTCCTGGTAGACACAGGGGCCCTGAATGAGGAGGTCTGGGCGTTGTGGAAGTAGAATTGGATGCTCTGACGATAGGCCTTGCAGGTCTGAGAACCAGTGCCGTCTGGGCCACGCTGGAGCTATGAGAAGCAGATTTCCTTTTTCTTGCTTGAACTTCCGAATTACCCTGGGCAGGAGCGACACCCGAGGGAACATGTACGGCAACCGAAACCTCCACGGCACCGCCAGTGCATCCACGAATGCTGCTTGAGGATCCCTTGTACTTGCTCCGAAGACCGGAACCTTGTGATTGTGTCGAGACGCCATCAGATCCACGTCTGGAAGGCCCCACTTTTCCACTAGGAGTTGAAACACTTCTGGATGGAGGCCCCACTCGCCGGCATGTACGTCCTGACGACTGAGAAAGTCTGCTTCCCAATTCAGGACTCCCGGAATGAATATTGCCGATATGGCCGGTAGATGGCGTTCCGCCCACTGTAGAATCCGTGAGACTTCCTTCATTGCCAAGCGGCTTCGAGTGCCGCCTTGATGATTTATGTAAGCCACTGTGGTGGCGTTGTCCGACTGTACCTGAACAGGACGGTTCTGAATTAAATGCTGGGCCAGGTTCAACGCATTGAAGACCGCCCGCAATTCCAGAATGTTGATCGAGAGGAGAGATTCCTCCTTGGTCCACCGACCCTGAAGGGAGTGTTGCTCCAGCACTGCGCCCCAACCTCTTAGACTGGCATCTGTCGTCAACAGGACCCAGTTGGCTATCCAGAATGTATGGCCCCTGCACAATTGTCGGTCCCGGAGCCACCATAGCAGCGACAGACGGACCTCCGGAGTCAATGAGATCACGTGAGACCTGATCCGGTGAGGCAGGCTGCCCCACTTGGCTAGAATCAGCTTCTGGAGGGGGCGAGAATGGAATTGAGCATACTCCACCATGTCGGATGCTGACACCATGAGGCCCAGCACCTGCATCGCCGAATGTATCGACATTTGCGGACAAGAAAGGAAGCAACAAATCCTTTCCTGAAGCTTCAGGACTTTCTCCTGAGACAAGAACAACCTCTGGTTGTGAGTGTCCAATTGCGCTCCCATGTGCACCATGCTCTGAGCAGGGACCAGAGAGGATTTCTTCCAGTTGATGAGCCACCCGTGGGCTTGTAGAAACTGGACAGTCATATACAGATGACGTAGGAGAAGTTCTGGGGAATTTGCCAGGATTAACAAGTCATCCAGATACGGCAGTATCCTGACCCCTGGACGGCGGAGTACCACCGTCATTACCGCCATAACTTTGGTGAAGACTCGCGGAGCCGTAGTTAAACCAAAAGGTAACCCCCAAAACTGGTAATGGAGGTTGCCAATCGCAAATCTCAGGTATTGCTGATGTGATGCTGCTATAGGAATATGCAGGTAAGCATCCTGTATGTCCAGGGAGACCATGTAGTCCCCAGGTTCCAAGGCCAGAACTATAGAGCGAAGTATTTCCATACAGAACTTGGAAACCTTCACAAACCTGTTCAATGCGTTGAGGTTGAGAATGGGCCGGGAGGACCCATTCGGTTTCGGGACTAGAAACAGCAGAGAATAGTACCCCCGGCCCCTCTGCGCAAGAGGCACCTGTACTACAACTCCTGTATCCAGGAGGGTCTGTACCACCGAATGTAGAGTGTTTGCCTTTGTCTGGTGCAACGGGACGTCTGTCTGGCAAAATCGATGAGGGGGTCAATTTTTGATGGCGTAACCTTGAGTGATGACTTCCCATACCCAGGCATCTGAAGTGGTCTTCAACCATTCCTGGGTATACCCTAGAAGCCGGCACCCCACCCTGGGATCCCCCAGGGGGAGGCCCGCACCATCATGCGGCAGGCTTATCGGTCTTGGAAGCTGGCTGATGGGCTGCCGAGGCTCTTTTGAGCTTTGACTTACCAGGTTTGGAAGTGCGGGCCTACTTGTTGTACGCCTGACCTTTTGCTTTACCTGAAGGACGAAAGGGGCGAAAGGAAGTACCTTTAGCCTTCGAGACAGAAGGAGCGGTACTTGGTAGACAGGCGGTTTTGGCCGTAGCCAAGTCAGCCACAATCTTATTTAAGTCCTCCCCAAACAGAATATCTCCCTTGAAAGGGAGTACCTCCAGGGTTTTTCTAGAGTCCAGATCCACAGACCAGGATCTCAGCCACAAAATCCGACGAGCCAGGACTGATATAGTAGAGGCCTTGGCTGCTAGGATACTGGCATCAGAAGCCGCCTCTTTAATATAGCGAGAAGCTGTGACAATATATGACAAGCATTGTCTAGCATGGTCAGAAGAGATTTCAGCTTCTAACTCCAAGGCCCATGCTTCAATAGCCTCTGCAGCCCATGGAGCTGCAGTAGTGGGCCTTTGTGCAGCACCCGTGAGGGTGTAAGTCGCTTTCAGACAACCTTCCACACGTTTATCCGTAGGCTCTTTTAGAGACGTGACGGTAGTGACTGGTAGAGCTGAGGAAACCACCATCCTAGCCACATGTGAATCCACTGGAGGAGGAGTTTCCCAATTTTTAGACAGCTCTGGCACGAGGGGATAGCGAGCCAGCATCTTCTTTTAAGGCACAAACTTCGTACCCGGGTTTTCCCAGGGTTCCTGACGTATATCCACTAGGTGGTCAGAGTGAGGTAAAACTGGTTTAACCACCTTCTGACGCTTGAACCTATCTGGTTTCTTAGGAGGGACGGATGGCTCTGGATCATCCGTAATCTGTAAAATCAACTTAATAGCCTCCAAAAGATCAGGAACATCCACATGTGAACGACCCTCCCCATCAGCAATATCAGAGTCAGAATCTGTGGGGTCAGTGTAAGTGCCATCATCATCAGACAAGGTGTCAGCGACAGCAGTGGATTGTGAGGAGATAAGAGCTCACTTAGAGGACCCCTTGGGCTTAGGCGAGCAAGGGTCAGACTTCTTAGTAGTCAGGGACTGGTTCAACTTCTTCAACTGAGCAGATAAATTGTCCGCCCACGGCGGATTAGCTGCAGGGACAACATACGGTTGTACCGGCATAGAGTGTCCCATAGGCGGTGTTAATTTATTAACTAGCTTATGCAGAAGAGTGGAAAAAGCAGCCCACGGTGGGTCATTATGTACCTCCGTTGCCACAGTCCCACTGGGGGGCAAGGAGCACCCAGAACCAGAGCCCACAGTTGCTATATTCTCCTCATATGGATCTGTGGCTTCAGCAACACCTGCAGTGTGTTCCGCCCCCGAACCGTTACCTTCAGAAGCAGACATGATATAACTTGCAGTATCGGGTAACACAGTACAATTGGCAGCAGCACAATACCTCTTACCCAAACCCCTGCGCAGTGTAGTCAGCACAAGCAGGGACACAGGAGAGATATGGTGACTAAAATCACAGAGAAAAATACGTATTAGAGTATATCTTGTGAATATCCTATATTATTATAAGACCTGATGCACCAAGCCCCCTCAGGTTATAGAATCTAGGGATAGCAAGTTGAGTGAGAGACACGAAATGGAAACCACTCAGCAAGCTAATGCACACACATATAGTCACAGTTATACAATGCAGAGGTTATTACCAACAATAAAACTGCACTGGACCAGCTGATATAGCTATGTAGTCAATAGATATAACAATGCACAGTAAGAACTGGATGTATATCACAGGGTAATTGTACTAGAAAACCCTGACTAAATGCACTCTTTCTTAACTAACACTGTCTAATAGGCAGGTAGAATACTTAAGTGTCATGTAAAGTCACTGCGCTGACAACCAGGCGGCTTTACACAGGAGGATTTGCCCAAGCAGTCCCAGGAACAGTGTAGCTGAGAGAAATGGCGCCCAGACACTGACAGGGAGTGAGGAAAAGACAGATATGCAGCTCCAGGGTGGGAACATTTGCGGAAAACAGCGCCCTGGGGCTGGGGCTCCAGGTCTAAGCCTTATCCCCCTGCTCGCAAAACCCCCAGGTACTGTGGGCTACTATTAAAATGGCTTTAAGATAAAACCTGACCTGCACCCATGCCCTGGTGATTTAGTGGGTTCGACTGTACTGCCATGGTATCCACCACCAGCGCGCGCAGCCCGCCTCCCACTGACCGCGCCAGATCGCGATAAAGTACGGGTCCCGCAAGCGGGACCCACTCACCACCTCCCGAAGCGCGGCCACGCGATCCAGGAGAGCCCCCATTGTGTGTGCCTGACCATGGAAGAAAACCGGAGCCTCCTGCTGTAGTTACCCGCCAACCAGGGCTTGGGAGTGTACAGCGCCGCTGGGGAGAGATGGAGCTGCAGCAGTGATTGTCAAAAGACATATACACACTGCTGCTGCCCTTGAAGTCTTCACTTTTCCTCTAAAAAGCTCTTCTCAGGGCTGCCCAGCGCAGCCCCTCTGTTATGTGCCTGCTATCTGCAGCACCAACTACAAAACTGAGCTCCTGTGCAGGGAGGCGGGGGTTATAGAGGAGGTGGCGCTATGCATTCTGGGAACAGTCAAAGCTTTTCAGCCTGTTGGTGCCTCAGATCAAGAACCTACTCTACACCCCCTATGTCTATCCTTGTGGAGCCCAGTGTGCTCCGCAGCAGAAACTCCATATAATACAAATATTGCCCGCCCAAAGGATGTGTAGGGGTTAAGGAGGCGTAGCCCTTTGCGATGGTGTGAAGAGCGCCCGTGGGGCGCGATGAATCACCTAGTATACAATAAATGCTGTTTAGATGTTACTGGCAATTATGCAACAAGCCGGAAGCACCATCTGTAGAAATTACTCTTTGAGAAAGCTCCATAATTGAGCAAAACGCGTTAGAAAGGACATCTGTAGGCCATCTATCCAGGCGTTACTAGAGACTAGACTACGCACAGAGACAACCAGTGGGTTGGAAGTGTGAGCGGTGTACGGAGACGTCCAGGCACACCATAGCTGGCTCCTTCCACACTGCGGTGTCCGGGTAAGCAGTGTTCATTCAGCTCAACTTGGCCGACCTGCCTGCCTCACAGCTCCCGGGCAGTACTCCCTCCGTTCATTTGTCGGAGAAACTGAGAATTTCTACAATTGTTGCATAATTGCCGGTAACATCTATACAGCATTTATTGCATATGGGGGTCATTCTGACCTGATCGCACGCTGCCGTTCATCGCAGCGCAGCAATCAGGTCAGAAGTGCACATGCGCCGGCGCCGCAGTGTGCCGGCGCATGGATAACAGCTGACGGCTGTCGTTGCCTAGTGATCGCCTCTGCCTGATTGACAGAGGCATTCGCTAGGCGGGAGGGGACGGCACTGCGGCGTTTGGACAACGTTTTGTGGGCGTGGTCCGGCCAATGCAGGCATGGCCAGACCGTGATGTCACACGCAGCCGCTGCAACCCGGGCAGTGACGAATAGCTCCCGGCCAGCACGCAAAAGCTGCGCTGGCTGGGAGCTACTCCTGAAGTGCAAAAGCATCGCCGCTGTGCGTCCCCCCGCATGTCAGTGTGCCTGATCGTAGCTGTGCTAAATTTTGCAGGGCTACGATCAGGTTTGAATTAGGCCCACGACTGTCACACCAAGAACGGACTTGCTTGACTCACTGCTTCCACGCACGAAGATGATTATAATTGGGATTTATCCGTTTTTAATAACTTTCATAAAAATCCAAGAACGGTATGTAATATATTTTCAATCCAGTGATTGATAAAGAACTCTATATACCTGATCCAATTTGTGCACATGTACAAATGGTATTCTAATTGATCCACCTTTTGGGAGATAGAATTTTACTTTATTGATATATCGATATAAGTTGGAAAATATGTATATTGTAATTTTAATATTTTTATAATTTTTTGTGAATTACTGTTGAGTACGAGATAGATTTTAAAAGTACTATTATAGCAAAATCTATTTGTGGTTCCATTGTTCACCCACATCAGTGCACAATTTAGACAATTAGCGCAAGGTGATATATTTCTTGTAGGTTTCCTTCTAATAGGAAGGTTTGTTTTGTGCAAACACAGGCACAATGGGGGTCATTCCGACCCATTCACACGCTGCGGTTCATTGCAGCGGTGCGAACGGGTCGGTTCTACGCATGCGCGGCAGGCGCAATGCGCAGGCGCGTCATTGCTCAGCGATGGTAGTCGCTGGGCAATGACGCCGGGAATGAAGAAAGCGGTTGCAGCTGACTGCAAGAAGATTCACAGGCGGGAGGGAGGCGGATCGGGGTGTCTACTCACCGTTTTCCGGGCGTGGAGATCCGAACGCAGGCATGTCGAGGCATTTGGAGGGCAGATGTCTGACGTCAATTCCGGGACCTTTATCGCTGGATTCATCGCACATGGTAAGTAACTGCAGGGCTGGTCTTGTTTTACACAAAACGTTTTTAGCATAGCGATCGCAGCCTTGCTATGCTAAAATACACTCCCCCATAGGCGGCATCTAGTTGATCGCACGAGCAGCAAAAAGTTGCTACGTGCGATCAACTCGGAATGACCCCCAATATACCTTGCTGATATTGTGCAATAATATACATATTTTCTGAATTTAAATTGTGTGTTTATAACATAGAGCGCCTAGAATTAAAATAGTTTAGTTTTTTGTTTTCGGAAAGGTGTATGTGGACACATCTGTAGATTGGATTTTTGTAAAGTGTGAGTGGTTATGCTGTCTGTCTGATTTTAATCAGATGTTATTATAGTGAGAACAAAACACTTCTGGACATGTAAAGGGTTTGATTTCACCAATGTAGTATACGGACATGCTACTTCCCCTCAAAAAGTTAAGCATACTTGCCTACTCTCCCGGAATGGCCGGGGGGCTCGCGAAAATCGGGTGACCCTCTCGGCCCCATAGAAGAGCAGACAAGTCTCCCGGTTTTCAGTTCCCCTCTGCCCGGCCGCCCACTTTGAGAGTGAAGTGGGTGGTCTGGACAGTAGATGACGCGATTCTTGTTGAATCGCGTCATCATTGTCACGCCCCCTGCTGTAAAATGCCAGTTAAAGCGGCATTACAGAGTGGGGGGCGTGGTTTAAACGTTGTAATGCTGTAACCCTGCCCTCGTTCTGCCTCTGCCCCTCCTCCGCCATGCCCTGTTCCACCTCCTCCCCGCCCCCTTCTCTCGTCATTGTCCAGCCCAGCCCCTCCACTGAGCCGTCTGGCAGCTCTCTCCCGGAGAGAGCTGCCAGAAAGTAGGTAAGTATGAAGTTAAGTACAGCCAGAGGCGTCACCGTGTGTGGTGACACCCGGTGCGCCCCCCTGATCTACTGCCGCGATTGCGGCAAAAAGGGGCGTGGACTTGTACTTAGGGGGCGTGTCTTCGTGGGGATCCCGGAATCGTCACTCTGGGGGCGTGCCCAGCATCTCCGGAGATGCTGGGCTTCCCCCAGAGCCAGTCTCCGTCCGCTGCCGGCTCCTCTTCTGTGACAGGAGCCGGGTGCTGTAGGAGACTTTCTCACTGCAGCACCTGGTTCCTGTCAGTGCGGAGGAGCTGACATTTGGTGTCACCCTCCTCCAGGCGTCACACCCGGGTGCGGGCCGCACCGCCCGCACCCGCCTTGTGACGCCACTGAGTACAGCTCACACTTTAGCTGGACTCTATGCATGGAAACAAAAGTCTCTACCAGTCTGATTATTGCAGTCTCTACTTCTGAGTAGAGATGTGCACCGGAAATTTTTCGGGTTTTGTGTTTTGGTTTTGGGTTCGGTTCCGCGGCCGTGTTTTGGGTTCGAACGCGTTTTGGCAAAACCTCACCGAATTTTTTTTGTCGGATTCGGGTGTGTTTTGGATTCGGGTGTTTTTTTTAAAAAAACCTAAAAAACAGCTTAAATCATAGAATTTGGAGGTCATTTTGATCCCAAAGTATTATTAACCTCAATAACCATAATTTCCACTCATTTTCAGTCTATTCTGAACACCTCACACCTCACAATATTATTTTTAGTCCTAAAATTTGCACCGAGGTCGCTGGATGACTAAGCTCAGCGACCCAAGTGGCCGACACAAACACCTGGCCCATCTAGGAGTGTCACTGCAGTGTCACGCAGGATGGCCCTTCCAAAAAACACTCCCCAAACAGCACATGACGCAAAGATAAAAAGAGGCGCAATGAGGTAGCTGTGTGACTAAGCTCAGCGACCCAAGTGGCCGACACAAACACCTGGCCCATCTAGGAGTGGCACTGCAGTGTCACGCAGGATGGCCCTTCCAAAAAACACTCCCCAAACAGCACATGACGCAAAGAAAAAAAGAGGCGCAATGAGGTAGCTGTGTGAGTAAGCTAAGCGACCCTAGTGGCCGACACAAACACCTGGCCCATCTAGGAGTGGCACTGCAGTGTCAGGCCGGATGGCCCTTCCAAAAAATACTCCCCAAACAGCACATGACGCAAAGAAGAAAAAAAAGAGGCGCAATGAGGTAGCTGTGTGACTAAGATAAGTGACCCTAGTGGCCGACACAAACACCTGGCCCATCTAGGAGTGGCACTGCAGTGTCACGCAGGATGGCCCTTCCAAAAAACACTCCCCAAACAGCACATGACGCAAAGAAGAAAAAAAAGAGGCGCAATGAGGTAGCTGTGTGACTAAGATAAGCGACCCTAGTGGCCGACACAAACACCTGGCCCATCTAGGAGTGGCACTGCAGTGTCACGCAGGATGGCCCTTCCAAAAAACACTCCCCAAACAGCACATGACGCAAAGAAAAATGAAAGAAAAAAGAGGTGCAAGATGGAATTGTCCTTGGGCCCTCCCACCCACCCTTATGTTGTATAAACAGGACATGCACACTTTAACCAACCCATCATTTCAGTGACAGGGTCTGCCACACGACTGTGACTGAAATGACGGGTTGGTTTGGACCCCCACCAAAAAAGAAGCAATTAATCTCTCCTTGCACAAACTGGCTCTACAGAGGCAAGATGTCCACCTCATCATCATCCTCCAATTCATCACCGTGTACATCCCCCTCCTCACAGATTATCAATTCGTCCCCACTGGAATCCACCATCACAGCTCCCTGTGTACTTTGTGGAGGCAATTGCTGCTGGTGAATGTCTCCATGGAGGAATTGATTATAATTCATTTTAATGAACATCATTTTCTCCACATTTTCTGGAAGTAACCTCGTACGCCGATTGCTGACAAGGTGAGCGGCGGCACTAAACACTCTTTCGGAGTACACACTTGTGGGAGGGCAACTTAGGTAGAATAAAGCCAGTTTGTGCAAGGGCCTCCAAATTGCCTCTTTTTCCTGCCAGTATACGTACGGACTGTCTGACGTGCCTACTTGGATGCGGTCACTCATATAATCCTCCACCATTCTTTCAATGGTGAGAGAATCATATGCAGTGACAGTAGACGACATGTCCGTAATCGTTGTCAGGTCCTTCAGTCCGGACCAGATGTCAGCATCAGCAGTCGCTCCAGACTGCCCTGCATCACCGCCAGCGGGTGGGCTCGGAATTCTGAGCCTTTTCCTCGCACCCCCAGTTGCGGGAGAATGTGAAGGAGGAGATGTTGACAGGTCGCGTTCCGCTTGACTTGACAATTTTCTCACCAGCAGTTCTTTGAACCCCTGCAGACTTGTGTCTGCCGGAAAGAGAGATACAATGTAGGTTTTAAATCTAGGATCGAGCACGGTGGCCAAAATGTAGTGCTCTGATTTCAACAGATTGACCACCCGTGAATCCTTGTTAAGCGAATTAAGGGCTCCATCCACAAGTCCCACATGCCTAGCGGAATCGCTCAGTGTTAGCTCCTCCTTCAATGTCTCCAGCTTCTTCTGCAAAAGCCTGATGAGGGGAATGACCTGACTCAGACTGGCAGTGTCAGAACTGACTTCACGTGTGGCAAGTTCAAAAGGTTGCAGAACCTTGCACAACGTTGAAATCATTCTCCACTGCGCTTGAGACAGGTGCATTCCACCTCCTATATCGTGCTCAGTTGTATAGGCTTGAATGGCCTTTTGCTGCTCCTCCAACCTCTGAAGCATATAGAGGGTTGAATTCCACCTCGTTACCACTTCTTGCTTCAGATGATGGCAGGGCAGGTTCAGGCGTTTTTGGTGTTGCTCCAGTCTTCTGTACGTGGTGCCTGTACGCCGAAAGTGTCCTGCAATTCTTCTGGCCACCGACAGCATCTCTTGCACGCCCCTCTCGTTTTTTTAAATAATTCTGCACCACCAAATTCAAGGTATGTGCAAAACATGGGACGTGCTGGAATTTGCCCATATTTAATGCACACACAATATTGCTGGTGTTGTCCGATGCCACAAATCCACAGGAGAGTCCAATTGGGGTAAGCCATTCTGCGATGATCTTCCTCAGTTGCCGTAAGAGGTTTTCAGCTGTGTGCGTATTCTGGAAAGCGGTGATACAAAGCGTAGCCTGCCTAGGAAAGAGTTGGCGTTTGCGAGATGCTGCTACTGGTGCCGCCGCTGCTGTTCTTGCGGCGGGAGTCAATACATCTACCCAGTGGGCTGTCACAGTCATATAGTCCTGAGTCTGCCCTGCTCCACTTGTCCACATGTCCGTGGTTAAGTGGACATTGGGTACAACTGCATTTTTTAGGACACTGGTGAGTCTTTTTCTGAGGTCTGTGTACATTTTCGGTATCGCCTGCCTAGAGAAATGGAACCTAGATGGTATTTGGTACCGGGGACACAGTACCTCAAACAAGTCTATAGTTGGCTCTGCAGTAATGATGGATACCGGAACCACGTTTCTCACCGCCCAGGATGCCAAGGCCTCAGTTATCCGCTTTGCAGCAGGATGACTGCTGTGATATTTCATCTTCCTCGCAAAGGACTGTTAGACAGTCAATTGCTTGGTGGAAGTAGTAAAAGTGGTCTTACGACTTCCCCTCTGGGATGACCATCGACTCCCAGCAGCAACAACAGCAGCGCCAGCAGCAGTAGGCGTTACACGCAAGGATGCATCGGAGGAATCCCAGGCAGGAGAGGACTCGTCAGAATTGCCAGTGACATGGCCTGCAGGACTATTGGCTTTCCTGGGGAAGGAGGAAATTGACACTGAGGGAGTTGGTGGGGTGGTTTGCGTGAGCTTGGTTACAAGAGGAAGGGATTTACTGGTCAGTGGACTGCTTCCGCTGTCGCCCAAAGTTTTTGAACTTGTCACTGACTTATGATGAATGCGCTGCAGGTGACGTATAAGGGAGGATGTTCCGAGGTGGTTAACGTCCTTACCCCTACTTATTACAGCTTGACAAAGGCAACACACGGCTTGACACCTGTTGTCCGCATTTCTGTTGAAATACTTCCACACCGAAGAGCTGATTTTTTTGGTATTTTCACCAGGCATGTCAATGGCCATATTCCTCCCACGGACAACAGGTGTCTCCCCGGGTGACTGACTTAAACAAACCACCTCACCATCAGAATCCTCCTTGTCAATTTCCTCCCCAGCGCCAGCAACACCCATATCCTCCTCATCCTGGTGTACTTCAACACTGACATCTTCAATCTGACTATCAGGAACTGGAATGCGGGTGCTCCTTCCAGCACTTGCAGGGGGCGTGCAAATGGTGGAAGGCGCATGCTCTTCACGTCCAGTGTTGGGAAGGTCAGGCATCGCAACCGACACAATTGGACTCTCCTTGTGGATTTGTGATTTCGAAGAACGCACAGTTCTTTGCTGTGCTTTTGCCAGCTTAAGTCTTTTCATTTTTCTAGAGAGAGGCTGAGTGCTTCCATACTCATGTGAAGCTGAACCACTAGCCATGAACATAGGCCCGGGCCTCAGCCGTTCCTTGCCACTCCATGTGGTAAATGGCATATTGGCAAGTTTACGCTTCTCCTCCGACGATTTTATTTTAGATTTTTGAGTCCTTTTTTTACTGATCTTTTGTGTTTTGGATTTTACATGCTCTGTACTATGACATTGGGCATCGGCCTTGGCAGACGACGTTGATGGAATTTCATCGTCTCGGCCATGACTAGTGGCAGCAGCTTCAGCACGAGGTGGAAGTGGATCTTGATCTTTCCCTATTTTTGGAACCTCAACATTTTTGTTCTCCATATTTTAATAGGCACAACTAAAAGGCACCTCAGGTAAACAATGGAGATGGATGGATACTAGTATACTTATGGATGACGAGTGACTGACGACACAGAGGAAGCTACAGCCGTGGACTACCGTACTGCGTCTGCTAGTATAGAGATGATAATGATATAAAAATATATATATATATCACTACTGCAGGTATATATAATATAATGACGGACCTGCTGGACACTGTCAGCAGACTCCTAATCTACTAGTATGAAGAAGATAGAAAAAAAAAAACCCCACCACAGGTAGGTATACAATTATGGACGAGCACTGACGACACAGAGGTAGCTACAGCCGTGGACTACCGTACTGCGTCTGCTAGTATAGAGATGATAATGATATAAAAAATATATATATATCACTACTGCAGGTATATATAATATAATGACGGACCTGCTGGACACTGTCAGCAGACTCCTAAACTACTAGTATGAAGAAGATAGAAAAAAAAAACCCACCACAGGTAGGTATACAATTATGGACGAGCACTGACGACACAGAGGTAGCTACAGCCGTGGACTACCGTACTGCGTCTGCTAGTATAGAGATGATAATGATATAAAAAATATATATATCACTACTGCAGGTATATATAATATAATGACGGACCTGCTGGACACTGTCAGCAGACTCCTAAACTACTAGTATGAAGAAGATAGAAAAAAAAACCCCACCACAGGTAGGTATACAATTATGGACGAGCCCTGACGACACAGAGGTAGCTACAGCCGTGGACTACCGTACTGCGTCTGCTAGTATAGAGATGATAATGATATAAAATATATATATATATCACTACTGCAGGTATATATAATATAAGGACGGACCTGCTGGACACTGTCAGCAGACTCCTAAACTACTAGTATGAAGAAGATAGAAAAAAAAAAAACACCACAGGTAGGTATACAATTATGGACGAGCACTGACGACACAGAGGTAGCTACAGCCATGGACTACCGTACTGCGTCTGCTAGTATAGAGATGATAATGATATAAAAAATATATATATATCACTACTGCAGGTATATATAATATAATGACGGACCTGCTGGACACTGTCAGCAGACTCCTAAACTACTAGTATGAAGAAGATAGAAAAAAAAACCCCACCACAGGTAGGTATACAATTATGGACGAGCACTGACGACACAGAGGTAGCTACAGCCGTGGACTACCGTACTGCGTCTGCTAGTATAGAGATGATAATGATATAAAATATATATATATATCACTACTGCAGGTATATATAATATAATGACGGACCTGCTGGACACTGTCAGCAGACTCCTAAACTACTAGTATGAAGAAGATAGAAAAAAAAACCCCACCACAGGTAGGTATACAATTATGGACGAGCACTGACGACACAGAGGTAGCTACAGCCGTGGACTACCGTACTGCGTCTGCTAGTATAGAGATGATAATGATATAAAAAAATATATATATATCACTACTGCAGGTATATATAATATAATGACGGACCTACTGGACACTGTCAGCAGACTCCTAAACTACTAGTATGAAGAAGATAGAAAAAAAAAACCCACCACAGGTAGGTATACAATTATGGACGAGCACTGACGACACAGAGGTAGCTACAGCCGTGGACTACCGTACTGCGTCTGCTAGTATAGAGATGATAATGATATAAAAAATATATATATATCACTACTGCAGGTATATATAATATAATGACGGACCTGCTGGACACTGTCAGCAGACTCCTAAACTACTAGTATGAAGAAGATAGAAAAAAAAAAACCACCACAGGTAGGTATACAATTATGGACGAGCACTGATGACACAGAGGTAGCCACAGCCGTGGACTACCGTACTGCGTCTGCTAATATAGAGATGATAAAGATGATAGAGATGAACAAAAAAAATATAACACTACTGCAGGTAAATATTTATATAATATAATGAATGACGGACCTGCTGGACACTGTCAGCAGAATGCGTTTATAGAATTAAAAAAAAAAACACCACAGGAGTGTTTGTTTAACTTTTTCAGGCAGACAATATACTGGTGGTCACTGGTCAGTCACACTGGCAGCAAAAGTGTGCACTGTACTCCTGCTATTAACTGCACCCCAGTCTCCCCCACAATTCAGCTGTGTGAGCAGTGAGCACTCAGCACAGTCAGATATACATAGATGATATTATCATGCAGCACACTGAGGCTGAGCACAGATATGGTATGTGACTGTGTATCGTTTTTTTTCAGGCAGAGAACGGATTATAAATAAAACTGGTGGTCACTGGTCACTATCAGCAAAACTCTGCACTGTACTGAGTTCTCCTAATGCTCCCCAAGTAGTAAATCAAGTGTCTCTCTAATCTATTCTACACGGAGAGGACACCAGCCATGTCCTCTCCCTATCAATCTCAATGCACGTGTGAAAATGGCGGCGACGCGCGGCTCCTTATATAGAATCCGAGTCTCGCGATAGAATCCGAGCCTCGCGAGAATCCGACAGCGGGATGATGACGTTCGGGCGCGCTCGGGTTAACCGAGCAAGGCGGGAAGATCCGAGTCTGCCTCGGACCCGTGTAAAAAGGCTGAAGTTCGGGGGGGTTCGGATTCCGAGGAACCGAACCCGCTCATCTCTACTTCTGAGCTGTATATCTTTTTATCTGCTTCCCTCTGATTACTGGCGTCACCTAGCCCTCCAACCGCTGTTTTTTTTTTAAAAATCTACTTTATTAATAATGTCACTGGCATCTATGCCCTTTTCCAAAAGTGGCCTAATTTGAGTAGGATCTCACTTAATATGAAATGACTGCAATCAGAATCATCTGTAAAGTAATTGTTCATGATGGCAACATATTGTCTGTGGGTGGAACAGGTTTTAAAGTGATACATTGCAGCTGCAGAGTATCACACATAGACCCATCATGACTTTGTCTTTTTTTATTTCTGCCATCTTTACCTTTCAAATTGTTGGCGAGTAAAGTCAATCCATCTACACAGTCGTGTCACATTATTTTAACCACCAGCTAATATCCAGAGTAACCACCGAATGCAGCACGCACAGCAGCTAGACAGTCTGGAAATGACTCAATAAGGTGCTGGTCGGTTGGCACAGTTATATTTTGATGGTGAGCTTCTCCACTGTTGGTCGCCCCTCAGGCACCTTCGTAGCCGACGTTCACCTCTCACATCAATAGCACGTGGTGCTCCGCAGTTTACACATCAGTTATTCCAAATATTGCCATTTGCCCAGTTACGAAACATCTTCACCACAGCAGCATGCGAACAGTGCACAAACTGTGCTATTCCAGAAATACTGCCACCCTTGGCCCTAAAGACGGTAATCATTCCTTTTTGCAACTCAGCTTAATCGTCCCTTTTACCTATGACAGCAACGAGTGATATGTGTGTAGACGGCCTATTGCTTATCTTATATACCCACCAAGTCAGCGCACAGCACATAACGTACTTCATGGGCTACGCACTGCCTAAGTCAAATGTAGGAGGTGGTCATAATAATGTGACTCGACCATGTAATTTCACTTATTTTACACAGGGCTTCATCCAGAATAGATGTAAAATAGGATTTTTCCTTGAAGGGGATAATGAGAGTAGATGCTTTTTCATTGAATTTGATGGTATTGGTATAAAGCTATCTGAGATTATGAAACTGACTTTTTGGAATATTAATAAATAACTTTTTCTAGTGGTTACCAGTATAATCAAGATAAATGTTTGTATCTACATCTTTTTGTTAAGTTGAGCTAGTAATGGAACTGTTCACTACCTCTAGTGTTATATATAAATAAAAATAAAAATAAAAATAATAATAGTTTGAGCACAATATGTGCTCTTGAAAGTGAGATTAACACAACTGTCTTTAATGTGCTCAAAAAAATGACATAGCTAACAAAATATACCCTTTCCTAATCAAAAAAACAGTTAATCAAAGAAGTATCCATAGAGGACCATGCTTGCCCCTTAGCCTCCCTCCCAGGTGAGCTGTTGTTCAAGCTTACCCAAGTAGAGGCTGGCAAAACAAGGGGCAAACATGATCACCATCGCTGTGCCAATGATTTAAAGATGGAAAAAGTGATTAAGTAAAAAATAATTTCTAGTAATGACAAAATGTATAGAAGCAAGAAGAAACTCATGCTACTTCTCTGTGATACCAGAAACATTCATTTAGATCTACTGCTCTAATCCCAGCTGTATGAGGGACATTTGTAAATAGAACAGAAACATCATCATAAAAAAGATTATCTATCATAATTCACCGTATGTAAGAAAGTGTAGAATCTTTAATATGGGATTGCATGGATGCAGTGTGACATTGAAGAAATAAGAGCCCCATTCCCAGAGATCATGGGGCCACCCAATGGTTTTGATGTTACTTGGTGGTAGTAAGTGGACATCATAGGGTATACAGCAGGTAAAAACTAGAACTCTTGTTTGGACTTTGACAAGGGCAATACCAAGTAAACCCAATAACTCCAACATATAGACCAGCGTTTCTTTAAAACCTCATAAAACTTTGATCAGATAGTTGCTTATTTACCTCTCTGAGGAAATCTATAAAACCAGAAAAAACAGACCAATAAGAAGCAGGTTTGCTTAACTTCTAAATTGTGCAATTGGCTGAAACCATGTGGTGTACTCTGGCTTGTGTAATTATGGCAGTTCAAAGCTCTGCAATGCTGTGGGTGTCTATTGACTTTGTATTTTTTGGCTTTTTAAAACATTTGTTGCAGTTTCCAGCCAAATACTGCCTCCTGTATATAGGGCCTAATTCAAGGTTGATTGCAAAAACAAAATCTTCCTCTAATGGGCAAAATCATGTGCAGTGCAGGTGTGGCAGATATAACATGTGCAGAGAGAGTTAGATTTGGGTGGGTTATTTTGATTCTGTGCAGAGTACATAATGGCTGCTTTATTTATTTATTTATGACCAGTTATTTATATAGCGCACACATATTCCGCAGCGCTTTACAGAGAATATTTGGCCATTCACATCAGTCCCTGCCCCAGATTGTGGAGTTTACAATCTATTTTCCCTATCACATGTACACGCACACACATTCACATTAGGGTTAATTTTGTTGGGAGCCAATTAACCTACCAGTATATATTTTTGGATTGTGGGAGGAAACTGGAGTACCTGGAGGAAACCCACACAAGTACGGGGAGAATATACAAACTCCACACAGTTAGGGTCATAGTGGGAATCGAACCCATGACCTCAGTGCTGTGAGGCAGTAATGCTAACCATTACACCATCCGTACTGCCCGTAGTGCAATTCAGATTTCACTTTGAACACACGCCACCCTAACTCTCTCTACTCACATTATATCTGCCCCATCTGCACTGCACATGGTTTTGCCCATTAAAAGGAAGATTTTGCTTTTGCGATCAACCTTGAATTAGGCCCTTAGTTTTCTGTTTTACGCCTAATCTAATGCAAGGAATCTCTAGTTCCCTTTTATTCTACTGTTGACTTCTGCAGCAATACTGCCACCTTGTGGATTTGTGAGACACTACATGCACTAGTAATGCAATTTTTTTTTTTGCTCTCTAGCTTCTGAGCTATATTTGTAACTATTTTTCTGCTAAGTCAACATAGCAGACTACTGTATGTTCTAAAACGTTATATTTCTCTGTTCACCTGGAATATACCTCACTATACCTGCACTGTTTATCATCAGTGTTACCATAGAGTACATCATAAACAAGTCCGCTACTAAGGGGAAGAAGTGAACCCAGCAGGGAATTATACAACACCCTTCCCACTCTGATTCCCCCCCAGCCACTCCCGTGGGCTCTCACTGTACAGATCTGTCCCCTGGCTATACTTCTAAACAAAACATGCGGTGGGGTGTAATGCAGTCCGAGATTGCTGGAGGTGTGGCTTGTCGGACGATCTCTGAAGTTTTTTTAAAGGGAAAATCACTTACAAGGCATGGTTTTGCCTTGTAAGTGATTGTCCCTTTGAAAACATCCGAGATCGGCCGGCAACCCGCACCTCCAGCGATCTTGTACTGCATTACATCCCGCCAATGATATTCAAACTAAGGTTGCTTTTCTGGTTAAATACCTCACTACAAACTTTCAACAACTATCGGCCTACCTCAAAACTGAGATTTCAACTATCAATGGTCACATCACTGAGGTGGAGACCAAAGTAGAATCTAACTCTAGAGATCTGTAGGAAGTCTCTGAGAATATAGAATTTCTGGGGTAAATTTACTAAGATTCGTATTTCAGACGATTTTGACCGAGATTAATCTCGCCGTTGGTGGGGCGCGATCCAGACAACGCAGACGTATCCTGACAGTTGTGGTGGCGTGCCGCAGTGGCTACGTGATATCACACTCAGCCGCTGCGACCCGGGAGCTACTCGGCGGGTTCAAAAGCATCAACGCTGTGCGTTGCTTTCGCACCCGAGCGGGGGAGGGGGGCAGGGCCTGACATGCAGGACGGACTACCCCTCTGCTGTGGGTCCCCCAACATGTCTGAGTAACTGATCGTAGATGTGCTAAAGTTAGCAGATCTATGATCAGATCTGAATCACCCCCTTAGTGCGGTGTCTAGTCTTCTCATTTTCAGCTACCCCCCCCCCCCCCCTTATTCTGTGGGGCTAGTGAGAGGTTGCCCCTAGCCTTCTACTTGCGCTATTCAAATCAGTTGCACTTTATTGACTGCTCTCCTAAATTTTAGAGCTCCTTTAGTTCTATAGTCTTTTGGGTTAGATCTTTCCCTCACTTTTTTTTCCCTTAAGGACTCAACCGTTGTGAACCTCTAACTCTCTATCATGGAGTAAATTGTTCACATTTCCCTACCGCTCATATATCCTTTATTTACTTTACCAGTCCTCTTCTTTCTAGCAGGCAACATTGCTTATATCCACTCTTAGTTGATAATAACTCCAGTAATTGACTCTCTCCTTTTATTCATGTCCCTTACAGCACTCTCTCGCTTAATGTGAAAGGACACAATACCCACGTAAACAGTCACTCCTATGTAAAATTCTTAATGCCCAACCTGGGGACCTTATGTTTTTTTGCAAGAAATTGTTTAAAAAAAAATGATTCTCACTCTTCTGTAGTATCCCACAGGGGATCAGTTCGGCATCCCGGTGGCCGGGATGCCGGTGGCCATGTGACCAATGCTGGAATTCCAACACCACTCAGGAAACCGGCGCCGGACCACTGACAGCCAACATCCCAAAAGTAAGTATCGGGGATCAGGGTTTGGGTTAGGGACCGGGGAGGATTGGGAGGATTAGGGTAAGGCACTGGGGAGGGGGGGGGGGTAGCCCTAGCCGCCGCCTCCATAGGGTTAGGGAAGGGGAGGGTGAAAAGATGTAGGGATCATCACTGTCAGGATGCCGCGGTCGGGTTTGTGACTGTGGGCATCCTGACCACCAGTATTTTATACCGAACCCACCCACACATTTCCTATTGCAGAATACTTCTACCAGTCTTTTAGAAAAATGAATTGGCTATATTGGTGCATACCTTAGTTCCCTTCCAGCTTCTCTCAACTAAAAGTGACACTTAGGGGAGGTACATATTTCTGGTGTGTCAAATAGGTCATCAACATATGATTATTCTGCACATTTTTTACAGATTTACAAAAGCTATGCCAAGGTACAGTATGGTTCTTTTACGGAGAGAATTTAATACAATCCTGTCCCCTGACCTTGATAGATCTGGTACCCAACATACTCTCCCTCAGCACCAATCTTCAAAGGCCTTTCATAAGCACATGGACGAGGCTGATCTCTTTGCTTACCACCTGACCTCCCGAGACTACACCTTCTGTTCGAACGCTCATGGGTTGTATTAAATGACCTGACAAAAGTAGACATTATCACAAATGTTTTTCCGGCTCATTCTATTGTGGCTGTATTGTTCAACCCACTGCATACACCCCTAGAACACCCCTCCTGAGTCTAATTAAAGCCCTTCTTCATATTCCTAGATTTAAGGACTATCTCCATTCTCATATCCAAACAGTGGCGGCTCCAGAGGTGGGGCTGCAGCACAGTCCCAAATTTAAATCGGTAAGCCACACCAACTGCCAGTGAGTCCTGGCCGGCGATGTTTGGCAGTGTTTGGAGTGGCAGTTGGTGTAGGCTCCTCTATTTTAATTTTGGACTGCGCTGAAGCCCCACCTCTGGAGCCGGCGCTGGATCCAGGAATATTTTAATTTTAACTTAACCCCTGATGTTCAATTTCCTATGATCTGGGAAGAACACAGAGCTGTAGTGCGAGGTGCAGTGATTAAATATAACACCCATAGCAAAAAACTGAGTTCTAAAAGGAATATAGATCAGTAAAGAAATCTGTAGGTGCGCACTGGAGCAGCTGGAAATAGAACTCTTTCCTGAAGGTACCCTTTCCCTTCACCAAGTGCTCAAAGAAGTGAAAAAGAATGGAAAGAGGACTTAGCCTGCGCTCCTTCTGTTGTCACAGATCAGTCGAGTCCCATGAATTTTGCTCAGTGGTTTACCATGGAACAAAACATATATGAGGATGTATGGTGAAGCACAGTTTAATAAAACACACATACATACTGTATACAAGTTTAAAATCCACAAACAAGTGTATAACAACACAATAGCAGCATATTACAAATAGACAGGACTTCCAATAGAGAAAGGTGCAGTGGATAATTACCAAATTCTATAGAACAGTGGCCAAACAGTTCTACACCAGCATGCAGGTTTTTTTCAGGGATTCCCAGAAATCCCTTTTCCACGTCACGTTGGAACAAAAGGATATCTCTCCCTGTCTCTCTCTCTCTGGAGTCCTGTGCATTCTCCGACGCGTTTCAACCCCCATGCTGGGGTCTTTTTAAAGGTGCAATGTGCTTAGTTTGTATGCTCGTACAAACTATTCACTATTGCACCTTGCTAAGCAGGCGCCTCAAAGTATCACAGCCCTTAGGAATAAAAAATGTACTCTTAGCTATGACCCTGTATCCTTTTACACATTCTATAGGTCATTATACAATCTTCAGGAGGATGGATCAGCACCAATGCTATGCTCTTCTGCAATTTGCAAACTTGACCCACCCATTACAGCTGAAGAATTGGATGTGGCTTTAAAATCTCAGAAATCATCAAAGGCCCTCGGCCAGAAGGCCTCCCTGCATCTTATTGCAATGCCTTCTCAGGTACTGTATATTGTCACCCCATCTGGTCACTCTTTTTAATAAGATTATATATGGAGTACAATTTCATACTGGCATTCTGAAATCAGTCATTGTTGTAATACCAAATTTAGAAAGACCGTATCTGTTGGACCAATTTCACTGATCAATGCGGACATTAAGCTATTTGCAAAAATGTTAGCCAATAGACTGAATTTATATCTGCAACAACTAATTAATGCAGATCAGGTTGGCTTTGTGCCACCCAGACAGCCCTTAGATAACACCAGGCATACGGTAAACCTTTTCTCCCTTATCTATCGGCTCAGAACACCAGTAGATGCCTTCACCTGGTTGTCAGGGCCGGTTCAAGGGCGCAGAGCGCCCCGGGCAGGAAATTGGGTGTGGCCTAATACAGGGGGCGTGGTCAATTACGCCCCCTGTACATTAAAAGCGCCGCTTGAATGCTGAGCGGTGCGCGATGACGTCATCGCGCACCGCACAGCAAAAGGTCCTCTCCACGAAGGGAAACTAGACGCTATGAGTCTAGTTCCCTTCGTAGAGAGGACCTTTGCTGTGCGGTGCGCGATGACGTCATCGCGCACCGCTCAGCAAAGTTACTCTCCAGGAAGGGAAACTAGACGCATAGCGTCTAGTTCCCTTCAGGAGGCGGACGGGGACGGGGATCGGGACGGGGACGGCAGCGGAGGCGGACAGGGACACAGCGGGCAGCAGTGGCGGATCTTGCCACGGTGCGGCGCCCTCCGGATGGCGCCAGCGCCCTCCGGAAGGCGGCGCCCCGGGCAAAAGTCCTGCTTGCCCGTGGCAAGATCCGCCACTGCTGGTTGTCTTGATCCTTTATGGTTCAGGCTTTGAAAAACGATGCTGCTTGCGGTAGCTTTCTGTCACCCAGCCTTTCCGGGAGAGTAGGCAAGTATGGTTGAACTTCACCATTGTCACGAACCGGTCTCTTACCTCTGCGGGTTCTGGGGTTCATCCGTTGCCAGTGCGGTTGCTCGCGGTGCTGTGCGCCCGTGTGGGGACACGGCGTGATCAATGGCACAGGTAATGCAGAGTCTGGGAACTGTGAGTGCAGGGACCAAATGGCCTAAGGCACTGCGGTGGGTCTGCTGTATAGGAGGTGGCCATGTTGGAGACCAAATAGCTAATACAGAGCACTTGTGAAAACACCTGTGGGCAGGTGTAAGCCAATCCCGTGCTTGTGCTGCCTTTAAGTACGCTGGGATTATGTTACTCTGGGCCAGTGCTTTGTTGTATCAAAGCTGTGCTCTAGCTCTGAGCTCTCTCCGTGCATTCCTGTGTGATTCCCGTGGTCCAGATATCGCCTCCGTTCCCAGAGGTCCGTCTGCAGCCTTCACTGCTGAAAGATCCACCGGCTCTCTGCTGTGCTGTCAGTTAATTGCACTCCTATTGGAAATAGTTGGATTCCCAGTGTCCTGCATGAGGTTACCTTGTAAGTCTGCCTATCATTCAAAGTCTGGAGGATTCTGTTTCTCTCAGCTGTTCGTTTGTTCAACTCTGCATTTAACCCATTCATCACCTTGTCTTCTACTACAGTTTCACAGTGATCTCCGGAACCCGCAAGTAACCCAATTCAGTACTTTTATTTGCTATGTTGTCATTACAAGGATAATTCATCACAGTCTCTCAGTTAACTCTCAAAGCTCCATTGCCAATTCTTACAGTTAATTCTCCATGTCTGCATTAACCAGTTAAACACAATCTGCAGTTCAGCATCAAAGCTTGTTTATATTTGCTATGTTGTCATAACAAGGATAATTCTTCAGTCTCTCAGTTAACTCTCAAAACTCCATTGCAAATCCTTACAGTTATCTCTTCATGTCTGCATTATCCAGTTAATAACATTCTGCAGTTCAGCATCAAAGCTTGTTTATATTTGCTATGTTGTCATAACAAGGATAATTCTTCACAGTCTCTCAGTTAACTCTCAAAACTCCATTGCAAATCCTTACAGTTATCTCTTCATGTCTGCATTATCCAGTTAATAACATTCTGCAGTTCAGCATCAAAGCTTGTTTATATTTGCTATGTTGTCATAACAAGGATAATTCTTCACAGTCTCTCAGTTAACTCTCAAAACTCCATTGCAAATCCTTACAGTTATCTCTTCATGTCTGCATTATCCAGTTAATCATATTCTGCAGTTCAGCATCAAAGCTCGTTTATATTTGGACAATCCAACATTTATTCATCAGCTTGTTTTGCATATGTTTCCATGAACATTTCTTTTATGTATTTTTGAGTTTTCTCTTGCATATTATTCCTGCAATACTTCAGTATAATATGATGATTAACAACTTGTCAGTTAACTCTTTACTGAATTGTTATTTTGAATAAATATATGAATCGGAACTTTCTTCGTCCTCCCTGCTTTCTTCATAGCCCAGCACCTACACCTGTGGTTGGTCCCGGGTTAACGGATTCACAAAAACACCCGGACCTGACAGTAAGCACTGGCCACATGGATCCGTCAAGTGACCAATTCGCAGGAGGCGGTGCTACGTCAGATATCCTTTCCCGTCTGGAAAACCAGGAGTCTATACAGACACAAATAGTGCAGTTTATGCAAACTATGGCAGACCGTTTAGAGACTCTTCATACGGCTATTAAAACGTTCCAAGTCCAGATTCCAACCCCAGATGTCTCAGTTACCACTACAGCTTCTCCTGTGACGCTGCCTACGTCCCGCTTGCAGTTACCCTCTCCGAGTAAGTTTGACGGAACTCCAAAACTTTGCAGAGGATTCCTGAATCAATGCGAGATCCAGTTTGAACTGATGTCTGCCAGTTTCCCATCAGCTCGTTCTAAGGTTGCATATATTATTGCCCTCCTCTCCGGTCAGGCTCTGGAGTGGGCATCACCATTATGGGAGAGAGGTGATCCTATCCTCTCTAATTACAAAGAGTTCGTATCTTCCTTCCGGAGAATCTTTGACGAACCAGGCAGGACCACCTCAGCATCCTTGGAGATTCTCCGTCTACGTCAAGGTTTACGTCCTGTCAGTCAATATATTATTCAGTTTCGCACGTTGTCTTCAGAGTTAAACTGGAATGAGGAGGCCCTGATCGCCGCGTTTTGGAATGGACTTTCAGAAAGAATCAAGGATGATTTAACTATCCGGGATGTGCCAATTAAACTGGATGAATTGATTTCTCTCTGTAACAAACTTGATCTACGTTACAGGGAGCGATGTTTAGAGAAATCCAGGGCAGAGCGATCCAGTCCACGTGATCATCCTAGACCTCGACAAGATTCTTCATCACAGTCTCCAGTAATGACTGAAGAACCTATGCAGATTGGGCACTCTCGCCTCACAGAGGAGGAACGACTTCGTCGTCGACAGGGTAACCTCTGCATGTACTGTGGGTCCTCCGAACATTTAGTTAAATTCTGCAAACTCCGACCGGGAAACTCTCGCCTCTTAGCTTATTCAAGAGAGGTTAAGCTAGGAGTTACTTTAGAATCACGTTCTGGGAAAGAGCCAACCTTGTCTATTCAATTAGAAGTTCCAAGTTCTACAGTGAAAGTTTCAGCCCTCCTAGATTCCGGGGCAGCCAAGAACTTCATCTCCTCAGCCTTTGTCATACGGTCTAAAGTTCAAACCATGCCCCTGGAAGCAGCAGTTGCTGTTACAGCAGTGGATGGAAGTCGAATTCCAGATGGTATAATTACTCATCGAACCGTATGTCTCAAGATGAAAGTTGGTGAGCTCCATTCCGAATACCTCTCCTTCTACGTGATTCCCAAAGCCTCTCAAGATGTGATACTTGGTTTACCTTGGCTGCAGAAACATAATCCTCAACTTAATTGGCAAACCATGGAAGTCCTTTCATGGGGTAAATCTTGTACCAAGGACTGTGTAGCTACAATTGTACCTCTTCGGTCAATTAGCCTTTCCGATCTACCTCCGATGTATCAATCCCTTGCGGATGTTTCCAGTAAGCAAGCAGCAGACTCTCTACCTCCTCATCGTGAATGGGACTGCCCAGTTGTCCTGGTTCCGGGCAAGACCCCTCCTAGGGGACAAATTCATCCGCTATCCATCCCAGAGACGCGAGCTATCCGGGATTGGTCCACTCCTACAACTCTCAAGGGGATTCAGCGATTTCTTGGCTTTGCTAATTTCTATAGGAGATTCATTAAGAATTATTCTACGTTAGCTGCTCCTATCACAGCCCTAACTCGCAAGGGAGCAAATCCTACGAACTGGTCTTCTGAAGCAATCAAAGCCTTCTCTGATTTAAAGCAAGCCTTTGTGTCAGCCCCCATTCTTCGACAGCCTGATTTGAATCGTCCCTTTCTACTAGAGGTGCATGCATCTACAGAAGCAGTAGGAGCTGTGTTGTCACAAGTCTTTGAAGATAAAAAGGTCCATCCCTGCGGATATTTCTCCCGTAAGTTCCTCCCGGCAGAACGTAATTATGCAATCGGTGAGCAAGAGTTACTTGCCATCAAGTTGGCATTTGAGGAGTGGAGATACCTTCTAGAAGGAGCTCAACATCGCATTACAGTTTATACTGATCATAAGAATCTTCTGTATCTGCAGTCAGCTCAGTGTTTGAATCCACGACAAGCTCGATGGGCGCTTTTCTTCTCACGATTTGATTTCAAACTCACCTATCGTCCAGGGTCTCAGAACAAAAAGGCAGATGCCCTTTCCCGGTCCTTTGCTTCTTCTGAATTAAATGATGCTACCACGAATCAAGCCATTGTGAATCCTACGTCCTTCTTAATGACTCGAACCTCTCCAGTTCCTCCGCCTGGCAAGACCTTTGTCGCCACAAGTCTTCGAAAACGGCTGCTTACCTGGGCTCACTCCTCTTCCTTCATGGGTCATCCTGGGGTTCTAAAGACTCTCAAATTTATTCAACAGTCTTATTGGTGGCCACGTCTCAAAGCCGATGTCCAAGAGTTTATAGCAGCATGTCCTAAATGTGCCCAACATAAGAGTCCAAGAAGTTCTCCACCAGAGTTTCATCCATTGCCAGCCCTAGAGGTTCCAGCAGCAGATCAAGAGCTTCAACGTCTATCTAGCATCTGGAGTTGTGTACGTAAGTCCTTGGTCAAAACTTCCGCTCGTTCTAAATCTTTTGCAGATAGAAAACGTAAAGCTGTACCGAGTTACAAAGTGGGAGACCAAGTTTGGATTTCTACGCGCAATCTCAAGTTCAAAGTTCCTTCTAAGAAATTTGCTCCCAAGTTTATTGGTCCATTTCCCATTGTTAAGGTACTCAACCCTGTGTCATACAAAGTCAAGTTGCCACCGTCTTTGAGAATTCCTAACGCCTTTCATACATCTTTAGTGAAGCCTTTGATTCTCAATAAGTTCCGTACTACCCAGTCCAAATCTCCTAAAGTTCACTCTTTGCAGAATGAGGAATTTGAAGTTAAAGAGATTGTGGACTCACGTTCCCGATATGGACGTTTACAGTTTCTGGTCGACTGGAAGGGTTACGGTCCAGAGGAAAGATCCTGGGTTTTCTCTGAAGCTGTTCATGCTCCAAGACTGGTACAGAAATACTTCTCCAAAAAATCCTGATAAGGTTCAAAGGTGTTCGGAGACCACCCTTAGAGGAGGGGGTACTGTCACGAACCGGTCTCTTACCTCTGCGGGTTCTGGGGTTCATCCGTTGCCAGTGCGGTTGCTCGCGGTGCTGTGCGCCCGTGTGGGGACACGGCGTGATCAATGGCACAGGTAATGCAGAGTCTGGGAACTGTGAGTGCGGGGACCAAATGGCCTAAGGCACTGCGGTGTGTCTGCTGTATAGGAGGTGGCCATGTTGGAGACCAAATAGCTAATACAGAGCACTTGTGAAAACACCTGTGGGCAGGTGTAAGCCAATCCCGTGCTTGTGCTGCCTTTAAGTAGGCTGGGATTATGTTACTCTGGGCCAGTGCTTTGTTGTATCAAAGCTGTGCTCTAGCTCTGAGCTCTCTCCGTGCATTCCTGTGTGATTCCCGTGGTCCAGATATCGCCTCCGTTCCCAGAGGTCCGTCTGCAGCCTTCACTGCTGAAAGATCCACCGGCTCTCTGCTGTGCTGTCAGTTAATTGCACTCCTATTGGAAATAGTTGGATTCCCAGTGTCCTGCATGAGGTTACCTTGTCAGTCTGCCTATCATTCAAAGTCTGGAGGATTCTGTTTCTCTCAGCTGTTCGTTTGTTCAACTCTGCATTTAACCCATTCATCAACTTGTCTTCTACTACAGTTTCACAGTGATCTCCGGAACCCGCAAGTAACCCAATTCAGTACTTTTATTTGCTATGTTGTCATTACAAGGATAATTCATCACAGTCTCTCAGTTAACTCTCAAAGCTCCATTGCCAATTCTTACAGTTAATTCTCCATGTCTGCATTAACCAGTTAAACACAATCTGCAGTTCAGCATCAAAGCTTGTTTATATTTGCTATGTTGTCATAACAAGGATAATTCTTCAGTCTCTCAGTTAACTCTCAAAACTCCATTGCAAATCCTTACAGTTATCTCTTCATGTCTGCATTATCCAGTTAATAACATTCTGCAGTTCAGCATCAAAGCTTGTTTATATTTGCTATGTTGTCATAACAAGGATAATTCTTCACAGTCTCTCAGTTAACTCTCAAAACTCCATTGCAAATCCTTACAGTTATCTCTTCATGTCTGCATTATCCAGTTAATAACATTCTGCAGTTCAGCATCAAAGCTTGTTTATATTTGCTATGTTGTCATAACAAGGATAATTCTTCACAGTCTCTCAGTTAACTCTCAAAACTCCATTGCAAATCCTTACAGTTATCTCTTAATGCCTGCATTATCCAGTTAATCATATTCTGCAGTTCAGCATCAAAGCTCGTTTATATTTGGACAATCCAACATTTATTCATCAGCTTGTTTTGCATATGTTTCCATGAACATTTCTTTTATGTATTTTTGAGTTTTCTCTTGCATATTATTCCTGCAATACTTCAGTATAATATGATGATTAACAACTTGTCAGTTAACTCTTTACTGAATTGTTATTTTGAATAAATATATGAATCGGAACTTTCTTCGTCCTCCCTGCTTTCTTCATAGCCCAGCACCTACACCTGTGGTTGGTCCCGGGTTAACGGATTCACAAAAACACCCGGACCTGACAGTAAGCACTGGCCACATGGATCCGTCAAGTGACCAATTCGCAGGAGGCGGTGCTACGTCAGATATCCTTTCCCGTCTGGAAAACCAGGAGTCTATACAGACACAAATAGTGCAGTTTATGCAAACTATGGCAGACCGTTTAGAGACTCTTCATACGGCTATTAAAACGTTCCAAGTCCAGATTCCAACCCCAGATGTCTCAGTTACCACTACAGCTTCTCCTGTGACGCTGCCTACGTCCCGCTTGCAGTTACCCTCTCCGAGTAAGTTTGACGGAACTCCAAAACTTTGCAGAGGATTCCTGAATCAATGCGAGATCCAGTTTGAACTGATGTCTGCCAGTTTCCCATCAGCTCGTTCTAAGGTTGCATATATTATTGCCCTCCTCTCCGGTCAGGCTCTGGAGTGGGCATCACCATTATGGGAGAGAGGTGATCCTATCCTCTCTAATTACAAAGAGTTCGTATCTTCCTTCCGGAGAATCTTTGACGAACCAGGCAGGACCACCTCAGCATCCTTGGAGATTCTCCGTCTACGTCAAGGTTTACGTCCTGTCAGTCAATATATTATTCAGTTTCGCACGTTGTCTTCAGAGTTAAACTGGAATGAGGATGCCCTGATCGCCGCGTTTTGGAATGGACTTTCAGAAAGAATCAAGGATGATTTAACTATCCGGGATGTGCCAATTAAACTGGATGAATTGATTTCTCTCTGTAACAAACTTGATCTACGTTACAGGGAGCGATGTTTAGAGAAATCCAGGGCAGAGCGATCCAGTCCACGTGATCATCCTAGACCTCGACAAGATTCTTCATCACAGTCTCCAGTAATGACTGAAGAACCTATGCAGATTGGGCACTCTCGCCTCACAGAGGAGGAACGACTTCGTCGTCGACAGGGTAACCTCTGCATGTACTGTGGGTCCTCCGAACATTTAGTTAAATTCTGCAAACTCCGACCGGGAAACTCTCGCCTCCTAGCTTATTCAAGAGAGGTTAAGCTAGGAGTTACTTTAGAATCACGTTCTGGGAAAGAGCCAACCTTGTCTATTCAATTAGAAGTTCCAAGTTCTACAGTGAAAGTTTCAGCCCTCCTAGATTCCGGGGCAGCCAAGAACTTCATCTCCTCAGCCTTTGTCATATGGTCTAAAGTTCAAACCATGCCCCTGGAAGCAGCAGTTGCTGTTACAGCAGTGGATGGAAGTCGAATTCCAGATGGTATAATTACTCATCGAACCGTATGTCTCAAGATGAAAGTTGGTGAGCTCCATTCCGAATACCTCTCCTTCTACGTGATTCCCAAAGCCTCTCAAGATGTGATACTTGGTTTACCTTGGCTGCAGAAACATAATCCTCAACTTAATTGGCAAACCATGGAAGTCCTTTCATGGGGTAAATCTTGTACCAAGGACTGTGTAGCTACAATTGTACCTCTTCGGTCAATTAGCCTTTCCGATCTACCTCCGGTGTATCAATCCCTTGCGGATGTTTCCAGTAAGCAAGCAGCAGACTCTCTACCTCCTCATCGTGAATGGGACTGCCCAGTTGTCCTGGTTCCGGGCAAGACCCCTCCTAGGGGACAAATTCATCCGCTATCCATCCCAGAGACGCGAGCTATCCGGGATTGGTCCACTCCTACAACTCTCAAGGGGATTCAGCGATTTCTTGGCTTTGCTAATTTCTATAGGAGATTCATTAAGAATTATTCTACGTTAGCTGCTCCTATCACAGCCCTAACTCGCAAGGGAGCAAATCCTACGAACTGGTCTTCTGAAGCAATCAAAGCCTTCTCTGATTTAAAGCAAGCCTTTGTGTCAGCCCCCATTCTTCGACAGCCTGATTTGAATCGTCCCTTTCTACTAGAGGTGCATGCATCTACAGAAGCAGTAGGAGCTGTGTTGTCACAAGTCTTTGAAGATAAAAAGGTCCATCCCTGCGGATATTTCTCCCGTAAGTTCCTCCCGGCAGAACGTAATTATGCAATCGGTGAGCAAGAGTTACTTGCCATCAAGTTGGCATTTGAGGAGTGGAGATACCTTCTAGAAGGAGCTCAACATCGCATTACAGTTTATACTGATCATAAGAATCTTCTGTATCTGCAGTCAGCTCAGTGTTTGAATCCACGACAAGCTCGATGGGCGCTTTTCTTCTCACGATTTGATTTCAAACTCACCTATCGTCCAGGGTCTCAGAACAAAAAGGCAGATGCCCTTTCCCGGTCCTTTGCTTCTTCTGAATTAAATGATGCTACCACGAATCAAGCCATTGTGAATCCTACGTCCTTCTTAATGACTCGAACCTCTCCAGTTCCTCCGCCTGGCAAGACCTTTGTCGCCACAAGTCTTCGAAAACGGCTGCTTACCTGGGCTCACTCCTCTTCCTTCATGGGTCATCCTGGGGTTCTAAAGACTCTCAAATTTATTCAACAGTCTTATTGGTGGCCACGTCTCAAAGCCGATGTCCAAGAGTTTATAGCAGCATGTCCTAAATGTGCCCAACATAAGAGTCCAAGAAGTTCTCCACCAGAGTTTCATCCATTGCCAGCCCTAGAGGTTCCAGCAGCAGATCAAGAGCTTCAACGTCTATCTAGCATCTGGAGTTGTGTACGTAAGTCCTTGGTCAAAACTTCCGCTCGTTATAAATCTTTTGCAGATAGAAAACGTAAAGCTGTACCGAGTTACAAAGTGGGAGACCAAGTTTGGATTTCTACGCGCAATCTCAAGTTCAAAGTTCCTTCTAAGAAATTTGCTCCCAAGTTTATTGGTCCATTTCCCATTGTTAAGGTACTCAACCCTGTGTCATACAAAGTCAAGTTGCCACCGTCTTTGAGAATTCCTAACGCCTTTCATACATCTTTAGTGAAGCCTTTGATTCTCAATAAGTTCCGTACTACCCAGTCCAAATCTCCTAAAGTTCACTCTTTGCAGAATGAGGAATTTGAAGTTAAAGAGATTGTGGACTCACGTTCCCGATATGGACGTTTACAGTTTCTGGTCGACTGGAAGGGTTACGGTCCAGAGGAAAGATCCTGGGTTTTCTCTGAAGCTGTTCATGCTCCAAGACTGGTACAGAAATACTTCTCCAAAAAATCCTGATAAGGTTCAAAGGTGTTCGGAGACCACCCTTAGAGGAGGGGGTACTGTCACGAACCGGTCTCTTACCTCTGCGGGTTCTGGGGTTCATCCGTTGCCAGTGCGGTTGCTCGCGGTGCTGTGCGCCCGTGTGGGGACACGGCGTGATCAATGGCACAGGTAATGCAGAGTCTGGGAACTGTGAGTGCGGGGACCAAATGGCCTAAGGCACTGCGGTGTGTCTGCTGTATAGGAGGTGGCCATGTTGGAGACCAAATAGCTAATACAGAGCACTTGTGAAAACACCTGTGGGCAGGTGTAAGCCAATCCCGTGCTTGTGCTGCCTTTAAGTAGGCTGGGATTATGTTACTCTGGGCCAGTGCTTTGTTGTATCAAAGCTGTGCTCTAGCTCTGAGCTCTCTCCGTGCATTCCTGTGTGATTCCCGTGGTCCAGATATCGCCTCCGTTCCCAGAGGTCCGTCTGCAGCCTTCACTGCTGAAAGATCCACCGGCTCTCTGCTGTGCTGTCAGTTAATTGCACTCCTATTGGAAATAGTTGGATTCCCAGTGTCCTGCATGAGGTTACCTTGTCAGTCTGCCTATCATTCAAAGTCTGGAGGATTCTGTTTCTCTCAGCTGTTCGTTTGTTCAACTCTGCATTTAACCCATTCATCAACTTGTCTTCTACTACAGTTTCACAGTGATCTCCGGAACCCGCAAGTAACCCAATTCAGTACTTTTATTTGCTATGTTGTCATTACAAGGATAATTCATCACAGTCTCTCAGTTAACTCTCAAAGCTCCATTGCCAATTCTTACAGTTAATTCTCCATGTCTGCATTAACCAGTTAAACACAATCTGCAGTTCAGCATCAAAGCTTGTTTATATTTGCTATGTTGTCATAACAAGGATAATTCTTCAGTCTCTCAGTTAACTCTCAAAACTCCATTGCAAATCCTTACAGTTATCTCTTCATGTCTGCATTATCCAGTTAATAACATTCTGCAGTTCAGCATCAAAGCTTGTTTATATTTGCTATGTTGTCATAACAAGGATAATTCTTCACAGTCTCTCAGTTAACTCTCAAAACTCCATTGCAAATCCTTACAGTTATCTCTTCATGTCTGCATTATCCAGTTAATAACATTCTGCAGTTCAGCATCAAAGCTTGTTTATATTTGCTATGTTGTCATAACAAGGATAATTCTTCACAGTCTCTCAGTTAACTCTCAAAACTCCATTGCAAATCCTTACAGTTATCTCTTAATGCCTGCATTATCCAGTTAATCATATTCTGCAGTTCAGCATCAAAGCTCGTTTATATTTGGACAATCCAACATTTATTCATCAGCTTGTTTTGCATATGTTTCCATGAACATTTCTTTTATGTATTTTTGAGTTTTCTCTTGCATATTATTCCTGCAATACTTCAGTATAATATGATGATTAACAACTTGTCAGTTAACTCTTTACTGAATTGTTATTTTGAATAAATATATGAATCGGAACTTTCTTCGTCCTCCCTGCTTTCTTCATAGCCCAGCACCTACACCTGTGGTTGGTCCCGGGTTAACGGATTCACAAAAACACCCGGACCTGACAGTAAGCACTGGCCACATGGATCCGTCAAGTGACCAATTCGCAGGAGGCGGTGCTACGTCAGATATCCTTTCCCGTCTGGAAAACCAGGAGTCTATACAGACACAAATAGTGCAGTTTATGCAAACTATGGCAGACCGTTTAGAGACTCTTCATACGGCTATTAAAACGTTCCAAGTCCAGATTCCAACCCCAGATGTCTCAGTTACCACTACAGCTTCTCCTGTGACGCTGCCTACGTCCCGCTTGCAGTTACCCTCTCCGAGTAAGTTTGACGGAACTCCAAAACTTTGCAGAGGATTCCTGAATCAATGCGAGATCCAGTTTGAACTGATGTCTGCCAGTTTCCCATCAGCTCGTTCTAAGGTTGCATATATTATTGCCCTCCTCTCCGGTCAGGCTCTGGAGTGGGCATCACCATTATGGGAGAGAGGTGATCCTATCCTCTCTAATTACAAAGAGTTCGTATCTTCCTTCCGGAGAATCTTTGACGAACCAGGCAGGACCACCTCAGCATCCTTGGAGATTCTCCGTCTACGTCAAGGTTTACGTCCTGTCAGTCAATATATTATTCAGTTTCGCACGTTGTCTTCAGAGTTAAACTGGAATGAGGATGCCCTGATCGCCGCGTTTTGGAATGGACTTTCAGAAAGAATCAAGGATGATTTAACTATCCGGGATGTGCCAATTAAACTGGATGAATTGATTTCTCTCTGTAACAAACTTGATCTACGTTACAGGGAGCGATGTTTAGAGAAATCCAGGGCAGAGCGATCCAGTCCACGTGATCATCCTAGACCTCGACAAGATTCTTCATCACAGTCTCCAGTAATGACTGAAGAACCTATGCAGATTGGGCACTCTCGCCTCACAGAGGAGGAACGACTTCGTCGTCGACAGGGTAACCTCTGCATGTACTGTGGGTCCTCCGAACATTTAGTTAAATTCTGCAAACTCCGACCGGGAAACTCTCGCCTCCTAGCTTATTCAAGAGAGGTTAAGCTAGGAGTTACTTTAGAATCACGTTCTGGGAAAGAGCCAACCTTGTCTATTCAATTAGAAGTTCCAAGTTCTACAGTGAAAGTTTCAGCCCTCCTAGATTCCGGGGCAGCCAAGAACTTCATCTCCTCAGCCTTTGTCATATGGTCTAAAGTTCAAACCATGCCCCTGGAAGCAGCAGTTGCTGTTACAGCAGTGGATGGAAGTCGAATTCCAGATGGTATAATTACTCATCGAACCGTATGTCTCAAGATGAAAGTTGGTGAGCTCCATTCCGAATACCTCTCCTTCTACGTGATTCCCAAAGCCTCTCAAGATGTGATACTTGGTTTACCTTGGCTGCAGAAACATAATCCTCAACTTAATTGGCAAACCATGGAAGTCCTTTCATGGGGTAAATCTTGTACCAAGGACTGTGTAGCTACAATTGTACCTCTTCGGTCAATTAGCCTTTCCGATCTACCTCCGGTGTATCAATCCCTTGCGGATGTTTCCAGTAAGCAAGCAGCAGACTCTCTACCTCCTCATCGTGAATGGGACTGCCCAGTTGTCCTGGTTCCGGGCAAGACCCCTCCTAGGGGACAAATTCATCCGCTATCCATCCCAGAGACGCGAGCTATCCGGGATTGGTCCACTCCTACAACTCTCAAGGGGATTCAGCGATTTCTTGGCTTTGCTAATTTCTATAGGAGATTCATTAAGAATTATTCTACGTTAGCTGCTCCTATCACAGCCCTAACTCGCAAGGGAGCAAATCCTACGAACTGGTCTTCTGAAGCAATCAAAGCCTTCTCTGATTTAAAGCAAGCCTTTGTGTCAGCCCCCATTCTTCGACAGCCTGATTTGAATCGTCCCTTTCTACTAGAGGTGCATGCATCTACAGAAGCAGTAGGAGCTGTGTTGTCACAAGTCTTTGAAGATAAAAAGGTCCATCCCTGCGGATATTTCTCCCGTAAGTTCCTCCCGGCAGAACGTAATTATGCAATCGGTGAGCAAGAGTTACTTGCCATCAAGTTGGCATTTGAGGAGTGGAGATACCTTCTAGAAGGAGCTCAACATCGCATTACAGTTTATACTGATCATAAGAATCTTCTGTATCTGCAGTCAGCTCAGTGTTTGAATCCACGACAAGCTCGATGGGCGCTTTTCTTCTCACGATTTGATTTCAAACTCACCTATCGTCCAGGGTCTCAGAACAAAAAGGCAGATGCCCTTTCCCGGTCCTTTGCTTCTTCTGAATTAAATGATGCTACCACGAATCAAGCCATTGTGAATCCTACGTCCTTCTTAATGACTCGAACCTCTCCAGTTCCTCCGCCTGGCAAGACCTTTGTCGCCACAAGTCTTCGAAAACGGCTGCTTACCTGGGCTCACTCCTCTTCCTTCATGGGTCATCCTGGGGTTCTAAAGACTCTCAAATTTATTCAACAGTCTTATTGGTGGCCACGTCTCAAAGCCGATGTCCAAGAGTTTATAGCAGCATGTCCTAAATGTGCCCAACATAAGAGTCCAAGAAGTTCTCCACCAGAGTTTCATCCATTGCCAGCCCTAGAGGTTCCAGCAGCAGATCAAGAGCTTCAACGTCTATCTAGCATCTGGAGTTGTGTACGTAAGTCCTTGGTCAAAACTTCCGCTCGTTATAAATCTTTTGCAGATAGAAAACGTAAAGCTGTACCGAGTTACAAAGTGGGAGACCAAGTTTGGATTTCTACGCGCAATCTCAAGTTCAAAGTTCCTTCTAAGAAATTTGCTCCCAAGTTTATTGGTCCATTTCCCATTGTTAAGGTACTCAACCCTGTGTCATACAAAGTCAAGTTGCCACCGTCTTTGAGAATTCCTAACACCTTTCATACATCTTTAGTGAAGCCTTTGATTCTCAATAAGTTCCGTACTACCCAGTCCAAATCTCCTAAAGTTCACTCTTTGCAGAATGAGGAATTTGAAGTTAAAGAGATTGTGGACTCACGTTCCCGATATGGACGTTTACAGTTTCTGGTCGACTGGAAGGGTTACGGTCCAGAGGAAAGATCCTGGGTTTTCTCTGAAGCTGTTCATGCTCCAAGACTGGTACAGAAATACTTCTCCAAAAAATCCTGATAAGGTTCAAAGGTGTTCGGAGACCACCCTTAGAGGAGGGGGTACTGTCACGAACCGGTCTCTTACCTCTGCGGGTTCTGGGGTTCATCCGTTGCCAGTGCGGTTGCTCGCGGTGCTGTGCGCCCGTGTGGGGACACGGCGTGATCAATGGCACAGGTAATGCAGAGTCTGGGAACTGTGAGTGCGGGGACCAAATGGCCTAAGGCACTGCGGTGTGTCTGCTGTATAGGAGGTGGCCATGTTGGAGACCAAATAGCTAATACAGAGCACTTGTGAAAACACCTGTGGGCAGGTGTAAGCCAATCCCGTGCTTGTGCTGCCTTTAAGTAGGCTGGGATTATGTTACTCTGGGCCAGTGCTTTGTTGTATCAAAGCTGTGCTCTAGCTCTGAGCTCTCTCCGTGCATTCCTGTGTGATTCCCGTGGTCCAGATATCGCCTCCGTTCCCAGAGGTCCGTCTGCAGCCTTCACTGCTGAAAGATCCACCGGCTCTCTGCTGTGCTGTCAGTTAATTGCACTCCTATTGGAAATAGTTGGATTCCCAGTGTCCTGCATGAGGTTACCATGTCAGTCTGCCTATCATTCAAAGTCTGGAGGATTCTGTTTCTCTCAGCTGTTCGTTTGTTCAACTCTGCATTTAACCCATTCATCACCTTGTCTTCTACTACAGTTTCACAGTGATCTCCGGAACCCGCAAGTAACCCAATTCAGTACTTTTATTTGCTATGTTGTCATTACAAGGATAATTCATCACAGTCTCTCAGTTAACTCTCAAAGCTCCATTGCCAATTCTTACAGTTAATTCTCCATGTCTGCATTAACCAGTTAAACACAATCTGCAGTTCAGCATCAAAGCTTGTTTATATTTGCTATGTTGTCATAACAAGGATAATTCTTCAGTCTCTCAGTTAACTCTCAAAACTCCATTGCAAATCCTTACAGTTATCTCTTCATGTCTGCATTATCCAGTTAATAACATTCTGCAGTTCAGCATCAAAGCTTGTTTATATTTGCTATGTTGTCATAACAAGGATAATTCTTCACAGTCTCTCAGTTAACTCTCAAAACTCCATTGCAAATCCTTACAGTTATCTCTTCATGTCTGCATTATCCAGTTAATAACATTCTGCAGTTCAGCATCAAAGCTTGTTTATATTTGCTATGTTGTCATAACAAGGATAATTCTTCACAGTCTCTCAGTTAACTCTCAAAACTCCATTGCAAATCCTTACAGTTATCTCTTCATGTCTGCATTATCCAGTTAATCATATTCTGCAGTTCAGCATCAAAGCTCGTTTATATTTGGACAATCCAACATTTATTCATCAGCTTGTTTTGCATATGTTTCCATGAACATTTCTTTTATGTATTTTTGAGTTTTCTCTTGCATATTATTCCTGCAATACTTCAGTATAATATGATGATTAACAACTTGTCAGTTAACTCTTTACTGAATTGTTATTTTGAATAAATATATGAATCGGAACTTTCTTCGTCCTCCCTGCTTTCTTCATAGCCCAGCACCTACACCTGTGGTTGGTCCCGGGTTAACGGATTCACAAAAACACCCGGACCTGACAGTAAGCACTGGCCACATGGATCCGTCAAGTGACCAATTCGCAGGAGGTGGTGCTACGTCAGATATCCTTTCCCGTCTGGAAAACCAGGAGTCTATACAGACACAAATAGTGCAGTTTATGCAAACTATGGCAGACCGTTTAGAGACTCTTCATACGGCTATTAAAACGTTCCAAGTCCAGATTCCAACCCCAGATGTCTCAGTTACCACTACAGCTTCTCCTGTGACGCTGCCTACGTCCCGCTTGCAGTTACCCTCTCCGAGTAAGTTTGACGGAACTCCAAAACTTTGCAGAGGATTCCTGAATCAATGCGAGATCCAGTTTGAACTGATGTCTGCCAGTTTCCCATCAGCTCGTTCTAAGGTTGCATATATTATTGCCCTCCTCTCCGGTCAGGCTCTGGAGTGGGCATCACCATTATGGGAGAGAGGTGATCCTATCCTCTCTAATTACAAAGAGTTCGTATCTTCCTTCCGGAGAATCTTTGACGAACCAGGCAGGACCACCTCAGCATCCTTGGAGATTCTCCGTCTACGTCAAGGTTTACGTCCTGTCAGTCAATATATTATTCAGTTTCGCACGTTGTCTTCAGAGTTAAACTGGAATGAGGAGGCCCTGATCGCCGCGTTTTGGAATGGACTTTCAGAAAGAATCAAGGATGATTTAACTATCCGGGATGTGCCAATTAAACTGGATGAATTGATTTCTCTCTGTAACAAACTTGATCTACGTTACAGGGAGCGATGTTTAGAGAAATCCAGGGCAGAGCGATCCAGTCCACGTGATCATCCTAGACCTCGACAAGATTCTTCATCACAGTCTCCAGTAATGACTGAAGAACCTATGCAGATTGGGCACTCTCGCCTCACAGAGGAGGAACGACTTCGTCGTCGACAGGGTAACCTCTGCATGTACTGTGGGTCCTCCGAACATTTAGTTAAATTCTGCAAACTCCGACCGGGAAACTCTCGCCTCCTAGCTTATTCAAGAGAGGTTAAGCTAGGAGTTACTTTAGAATCACGTTCTGGGAAAGAGCCAACCTTGTCTATTCAATTAGAAGTTCCAAGTTCTACAGTGAAAGTTTCAGCCCTCCTAGATTCCGGGGCAGCCAAGAACTTCATCTCCTCAGCCTTTGTCATACGGTCTAAAGTTCAAACCATGCCCCTGGAAGCAGCAGTTGCTGTTACAGCAGTGGATGGAAGTCGAATTCCAGATGGTATTATTACTCATCGAACCGTATGTCTCAAGATGAAAGTTGGTGAGCTCCATTCCGAATACCTCTCCTTCTACGTGATTCCCAAAGCCTCTCAAGATGTGATACTTGGTTTACCTTGGCTGCAGAAACATAATCCTCAACTTAATTGGCAAACCATGGAAGTCCTTTCATGGGGTAAATCTTGTACCAAGGACTGTGTAGCTACAATTGTACCTCTTCGGTCAATTAGCCTTTCCGATCTACCTCCGGTGTATCAATCCCTTGCGGATGTTTCCAGTAAGCAAGCAGCAGACTCTCTACCTCCTCATCGTGAATGGGACTGCCCAGTTGTCCTGGTTCCTGGCAAGACCCCTCCTAGGGGACAAATTCATCCGCTATCCATCCCAGAGACGCGAGCTATCCGGGATTGGTCCACTCCTACAACTCTCAATGGGATTCAGCGATTTCTTGGCTTTGCTAATTTCTATAGGAGATTCATTAAGAATTATTCTACGTTAGCTGCTCCTATCACAGCCCTAACTCGCAAGGGAGCAAATCCTACGAACTGGTCTTCTGAAGCAATCAAAGCCTTCTCTGATTTAAAGCAAGCCTTTGTGTCAGCCCCCATTCTTCGACAGCCTGATTTGAATCGTCCCTTTCTACTAGAGGTGCATGCATCTACAGAAGCAGTAGGAGCTGTGTTGTCACAAGTCTTTGAAGATAAAAAGGTCCATCCCTGCGGATATTTCTCCCGTAAGTTCCTCCCGGCAGAACGTAATTATGCAATCGGTGAGCAAGAGTTACTTGCCATCAAGTTGGCATTTGAGGAGTGGAGATACCTTCTAGAAGGAGCTCAACATCGCATTACAGTTTATACTGATCATAAGAATCTTCTGTATCTGCAGTCAGCTCAGTGTTTGAATCCACGACAAGCTCGATGGGCGCTTTTCTTCTCACGATTTGATTTCAAACTCACCTATCGTCCAGGGTCTCAGAACAAAAAGGCAGATGCCCTTTCCCGGTCCTTTGCTTCTTCTGAATTAAATGATGCTACCACGAATCAAGCCATTGTGAATCCTACGTCCTTCTTAATGACTCGAACCTCTCCAGTTCCTCCGCCTGGCAAGACCTTTGTCGCCACAAGTCTTCGAAAACGGCTGCTTACCTGGGCTCACTCCTCTTCCTTCATGGGTCATCCTGGGGTTCTAAAGACTCTCAAATTTATTCAACAGTCTTATTGGTGGCCACGTCTCAAAGCCGATGTCCAAGAGTTTATAGCAGCATGTCCTAAATGTGCCCAACATAAGAGTCCAAGAAGTTCTCCACCAGAGTTTCATCCATTGCCAGCCCTAGAGGTTCCAGCAGCAGATCAAGAGCTTCAACGTCTATCTAGCATCTGGAGTTGTGTACGTAAGTCCTTGGTCAAAACTTCCGCTCGTTATAAATCTTTTGCAGATAGAAAACGTAAAGCTGTACCGAGTTACAAAGTGGGAGACCAAGTTTGGATTTCTACGCGCAATCTCAAGTTCAAAGTTCCTTCTAAGAAATTTGCTCCCAAGTTTATTGGTCCATTTCCCATTGTTAAGGTACTCAACCCTGTGTCATACAAAGTCAAGTTGCCACCGTCTTTGAGAATTCCTAACGCCTTTCATACATCTTTAGTGAAGCCTTTGATTCTCAATAAGTTCCGTACTACCCAGTCCAAATCTCCTAAAGTTCACTCTTTGCAGAATGAGGAATTTGAAGTTAAAGAGATTGTGGACTCACGTTCCCGATATGGACGTTTACAGTTTCTGGTCGACTGGAAGGGTTACGGTCCAGAGGAAAGATCCTGGGTTTTCTCTGAAGCTGTTCATGCTCCAAGACTGGTACAGAAATACTTCTCCAAAAAATCCTGATAAGGTTCAAAGGTGTTCGGAGACCACCCTTAGAGGAGGGGGTACTGTCACGAACCGGTCTCTTACCTCTGCGGGTTCTGGGGTTCATCCGTTGCCAGTGCGGTTGCTCGCGGTGCTGTGCGCCCGTGTGGGGACACGGCGTGATCAATGGCACAGGTAATGCAGAGTCTGGGAACTGTGAGTGCGGGGACCAAATGGCCTAAGGCACTGCGGTGTGTCTGCTGTATAGGAGGTGGCCATGTTGGAGACCAAATAGCTAATACAGAGCACTTGTGAAAACACCTGTGGGCAGGTGTAAGCCAATCCCGTGCTTGTGCTGCCTTTAAGTAGGCTGGGATTATGTTACTCTGGGCCAGTGCTTTGTTGTATCAAAGCTGTGCTCTAGCTCTGAGCTCTCTCCGTGCATTCCTGTGTGATTCCCGTGGTCCAGATATCGCCTCCGTTCCCAGAGGTCCGTCTGCAGCCTTCACTGCTGAAAGATCCACCGGCTCTCTGCTGTGCTGTCAGTTAATTGCACTCCTATTGGAAATAGTTGGATTCCCAGTGTCCTGCATGAGGTTACCTTGTCAGTCTGCCTATCATTCAAAGTCTGGAGGATTCTGTTTCTCTCAGCTGTTCGTTTGTTCAACTCTGCATTTAACCCATTCATCACCTTGTCTTCTACTACAGTTTCACAGTGATCTCCGGAACCCGCAAGTAACCCAATTCAGTACTTTTATTTGCTATGTTGTCATTACAAGGATAATTCATCACAGTCTCTCAGTTAACTCTCAAAGCTCCATTGCCAATTCTTACAGTTAATTCTCCATGTCTGCATTAACCAGTTAAACACAATCTGCAGTTCAGCATCAAAGCTTGTTTATATTTGCTATGTTGTCATAGCAAGGATAATTCTTCAGTCTCTCAGTTAACTCTCAAAACTCCATTGCAAATCCTTACAGTTATCTCTTCATGTCTGCATTATCCAGTTAATAACATTCTGCAGTTCAGCATCAAAGCTTGTTTATATTTGCTATGTTGTCATAACAAGGATAATTCTTCACAGTCTCTCAGTTAACTCTCAAAACTCCATTGCAAATCCTTACAGTTATCTCTTCATGTCTGCATTATCCAGTTAATAACATTCTGCAGTTCAGCATCAAAGCTTGTTTATATTTGCTATGTTGTCATAACAAGGATAATTCTTCACAGTCTCTCAGTTAACTCTCAAAACTCCATTGCAAATCCTTACAGTTATCTCTTCATGTCTGCATTATCCAGTTAATCATATTCTGCAGTTCAGCATCAAAGCTCGTTTATATTTGGACAATCCAACATTTATTCATCAGCTTGTTTTGCATATGTTTCCATGAACATTTCTTTTATGTATTTTTGAGTTTTCTCTTGCATATTATTCCTGCAATACTTCAGTATAATATGATGATTAACAACTTGTCAGTTAACTCTTTACTGAATTGTTATTTTGAATAAATATATGAATCGGAACTTTCTTCGTCCTCCCTGCTTTCTTCATAGCCCAGCACCTACACCTGTGGTTGGTCCCGGGTTAACGGATTCACAAAAACACCCGGACCTGACAACCATAGGGTTTTTTGCATTATACTATATATTTGCATGCCACTCAACTGTCCCGATTTTTGCAGGACAGTCTCATTTTTTTGGGACTGTCCCACCCGCAGGCCGCAGTGTCCCGCGGTGGGAGGGCAGTTGGGAGACTCCTGTCACTCGCTGCTCTTCTTAGCAGAGCAACGTTGAATAGATGCTATGCGCATGCGCACAGTGTCTATTCAATGGAGACAGAGGGACTGGGGGCATGCCAGCAGCTTAGAGTGCTGGGCGTGCCCCCTTAGTGATGGAAAACAGGGACGTGGCTAGCGATAGCGGCACTGCCATGAAGCAACACCCCTTTCACACAGGCCATGCCCCTTTTCGGGCATCCCATTTTCAGGTATGTATTTGCAGTTAATACCCTGGGTTGTGCTCTCTTCTATAAACACACCACACCTGCGATATCATGTCATCTGGTTCCTGTCCCCCCACCTGCTCCCCTTTCTACTTCCATATTATTAGATGATGATGTTAATTCATGACTCATATGCACAAATGGTAGTTTGACTTATTTTTATTATTATGCTAACCAGTGACGTGCGGTGGGGTGAGGCAGAGCCTTTCCTGTCATTCTAATGTCTAAGCCAGAGTTTTGACTACATAAAGCATAGGAAAAATGCAAAGAATACAATAAGAAATATATTTTTTGTGTTATTCAAATCATTTTTAGAATCAAAACTCTGGTGTAAAAGTCTATGGCAGGTGAGGCACCTACTCACATCTCTGATCAAATCACACCAAATTTCCAGCAATATATACTGCTGCATCTTTGATTCTTTGTGTAATGCCCACATAAACCCTTTGGCTCATTCTTTGTGTGTAACTCTGTCTCCGGAACTAGGCAGTGCCTCCTAAGCCATTTAGCTCACCGCACATCCCTGATGCTAACAAGACTCTGCTGCTCAGTATTGACTCTTGTTATGTCATTTTGTGTTATTTGCAACACACCTTTGTACTTGTGTATTTTGTACTGCTTATTTAGTTTGGAAATGTTACATCTATTTTACATATGCCTTCAGCATGTCTGCTACTTTAATAGAGAATTAAAATAACAGCAATTATAATGAAACATAATGCTCCCTCACCTCCTTATTTTCTGTGCTGTACTATCCACTGTACAACTCCTCAGAGACCAAACTTGCTTGTAATCTCCACTTGTAGTGGTCTGCAACAGGGGCTGGTTCTTAAATTAAAGTGATCAGCTGTTCTGTATTTAAATATGTCCAAGCCATCTCCAATGATCTACGGCTCGGATTCAGGTTAATGAAGCACTGAACTGTCAGTGTTAAGGCTCCCATACATCTGAGATATATGGGGGCAATGCTCCAATCCCTCATGTTTAAAAATTCCCAGCAGATCACCGATCATTGATGGCCGCCGGACCTGCATTGGGGAATCACCTTATAGCTGTATGGAGGCCTTTAGTCAGTGGCAGAGGCTGGAGCTGTAACACAAGCCTCTCACAGCCTGATGCTTACCTCCATTGTGCAGGTTTGTTGAGGCGTATGTGGAAAGCTAGGGAGCTGTAGCAGGTGCTTTACTGTCCCTGATGACACCTATTGTGCACGGTGGTGAAACAAGGCGTGGCCTTATGGGAGGGTGCGTGCTTAGCGGGAGGGGCGTGGCATCGTGGCCCGAACCCCTGTTTTCGGCATTCTGGGGGTTCGGGAGATACAGACTGCCCCTCAGTGAGTGCTATGGCTGCAGTGCCGGCTCCTACACAGTGAAAGGAACCAGGTGCTGAACGTAATGTCAAAGTGCAGCACCCGGCTCCTGTCACTGAGCAGGAGCTGGTAATTTGGTGTCACCCCTCGGCGGGTGACACCCAGTTGTGACCCGTTCACCACGCACCCCCCTTATGATGCCACTGAGCTGTAGATAGACTTCACATTCTCTCCCCTAACCACAACAGGATTCTCCAGATTTAAAGATTCCCCAACCCATCAATCTGCGCTCATACATTACAGATATTTTTCAGTGATTTGCAGATCATTTTTAACAAATACATACATAAAGGCTCATCAGTTTACTTTGCTAATCTGCTGATTGATACCATACACTAGCAATCTACAGCCCCAAGTGATCTGTTAAAAGGCCCCCATACATACTGTAAACAATCAATTTGTAGAGCATATGGCATTTGCAGATAATTGTGTAAATACATTTGCAATATATGGGGCTACCAGATCGCAGATTCTGACCAAAATTGATTGTGATTGTTAAATCAGGGTGTCCAAAATATTATTTTCACAGATCGCTGCAGCAGGCTTAGCGCTCATGGATTCTTCTGAGGAGTCATGGATAGGGGATGAGTCAGTAAGCAGGACTACCTCTGATCATTAGTGAGGCTACTGATGATGAAGGTGTTGGTGGTGGAGATTACATGTGCTGGGTTCTAGCTGAGAGATGGGAGCTAGCTGATGCTGGACTGCTTGTTGTTATTTTGTAGCATAAGTTTCTGGTTTTTACTAAAACTTTTCATGATCTTGCTGCGAATGACGTAACAGGGGGGAGGAGGTTCCTAGGTGGATAACATCCCTACCCCTACTTACTGTTGCTTTACAAATACTACAGCTGGCTGTTGTCAGGATTTGGCTAAAAATAATTCCACATATAAGAGGTGGATTTTTTGGTTTTATGTCTTGACAACGTTCTTCTCGGGCAAGAACTGCTTCCACTGGTGCCTGACTTGCACAAACAACATCCTCATCATCAAAATTTTTATTAGTGCTGGTGTCAGCTACTCAAATATCCCCATCATCCTATTGCACTTCCACAGCAGCATCCTCAAATTCTATGTCAGCATGTTGACTTGTGCTGCTCATCCCCACACTTGCAGAGGGTGCAGAAATGGTGGAAGGAGGCTTCATTATGAGTACAGAATCAGACAAGTCTGGCACACACATAGCACAAATGGATACATTTAGACTCTTCTCAGGGATTTGAGACATTTCTGAACTCACAGTTTGTTCTACTGCCTTGGTAGTTTTTTTTCCAGCACTGATTTTCCGTTTTTCGTTTTTTTTTGACATGTCTTCTAGTCTCTGAGTGAGAAGGTCTTGCATCATCATGAGAGGTAGAAGAAAATGCCTCACTGACAGTTGCAGAACCACCACTTAGAACTTCATGTGGTGTATAGCATGTTGGCAATTTTATGTTTTTCTGCAGTAAACTTTCCCTTTATTAGAGGTGTTTTTTTCTTTAGCAATGTAAAATATTGTTCTGATTTCAGATACCCTGACTTAAACCCTCTATGCCCTTGCGTAACAGCTTTAGTAGATGTTGTAGGGCTAGTATCATCATAACTGGTGGCAGAAGTTGCAGTATTTGGTAGCTGCTCCTGCTCTTCTCTGTATGCAGTGCAGTACGGCACCTATTGACCTTCACTGAACACACAAATTGTACAAAAAAAAAACAACTTTTTTTGTTTTTTCACAAATGACAATTGCGGATTCATAGCGCTTATATTTATGAACACAGCGCTGTATAGCACCTATTCAGATTTATTGAACACACAAGTTACCAAAAATATAGATAAAAACAACTTTTTTTTGTTTTTCCACAAATGACAAGTCACACTGCGGACTACCACTGCTTACATTTTTGAACGCAGTGAAGCATGACCTGTTTTGTTTAGAGATGTGTGGCTGGCACTTTTCGTGTTTTGTGTTTTAGTTTTGGTTCTAATTCCACTTTTGTGTTTTGGTTTTGGCTTGGTTTTGCCAAAACCACCCTTTCGTGTTTTGGTTTTGGATCTGGATGATTTTTGAAAAAAAAACATAAAAACAGCTAAAATCACAGAATTTGGGGGTAATTTTGATCCTATGGTATTATTAACCTTAATAACATTAATTTCCACTCATTTCCAGTCTATTATGAACACCTCACAATATTGTTTTTAGGCCAAAAGGTTGCACCGAGGTGGCTGTATGACTAAGCTAAACGACACAAGTGTGCGGCACAAACACCTGGCCCATCTAGGTGTGGCACTGCAGTGGCAGACAGGATAGCAGTTTTAAAAACTAGGCCCCAAAGAGCACCTCATGCAAGGATGTAGAAGAGGTGCAATGAGGTAGCTGTATGACTAAGCCAAGCGACACAAGTGTGCGGCACAAACAGCTGGCCCATCTAGGAGTGACACTGCAGTGTCAGACAGGATTGCACTTTTAAAAAAATAGGCCCCAAACAGCACCTCATGCAAAGATGTAGAAGAGGTGCAATGAGGTAGCTGTATGAAATAAGCCAAGCAACACAAACAATTGGCCCATCTAGGAATGGCACTGCAGTGGCAGACAGTAGAGCAAATATCCCAGCACCTCATGCAAAGATGTAGAAGAGGTGCAATGAGGTAGCTGTATGACTAAGCCAAGCAACACAACCACCTGGCCCATTTAGTAGTGTCACGCAGTGGCTGAATGTCGAAAGTGGGCCACAATTGTTCGGTCCACTGACAGCATCTCCTGCGCGCCCCTGTCAGTGTTCAAAAATTCTGCAATTGGTGGACTTATACGGCAGTACCCCAGGACTAATACAGCAGTGCCCCAGGACTGATATGGCAGTGTCAGACAGGATGGCACTTTTCAAAATCTAGGCCCCAAACAGCACCTTATGCAAAGATGTCGAAGAGGTGCAATGAAGTAGCTGTATGACTAAGCCAAGCGACACAAACAATTCCCACTGGAATTATACGTCCAAATCACTGGAATTATACGTCCAAATCACTGGAATTATATGTCAAAAACACTGGAATTAAATGGCAAAATCACTGGAATTATACGTCCAAATCACTGGAATGATACTGCAAAATCACTGGAATTATACGTCCAAATCACTGGAATTATACGTCCAAATCACTGGAATTATACGGCAAAATCACTGGAATTAAATGGCAAAATCACTGGAATTATATGTCCAAATTACTGGAATTATACTGCAAAATCACTGGAATTAAATGGCAATATCACTGGAATTAAACATCCAAATCACTGGAATTAGACGGCAAAATCACTGAAATTATACAGCAAAATCACTGGAATTAATGGCAGTACCACTGGACATACAGTATACGGAAATGTCAGACAGGATGGCACTTTAAAAAAGTAGTCCCCAAACAACAGATGATGCAAAGAAGAAAAAGAGGTACAAGATGGAATTGTCGTTGGGCCCTTCAACCCACCCTTATGTTGTATAAACAGGACATGCACAAACCAATCATTTCAGCGACAGAGTCTGCCACACGACTGTGGCTGAAATGAGTGGTTTGTTTGAGCCCCCACCAAAATAGAAGCAATCAATCTCTTCTTGTACAAACTGGCTCTACAGAGGCAAGATGTCGACTTCATCCTCCGATTCCTCACCCCTTTCACTGTGTACATCCCCCTCCTCACAGAGTATTAATTCGTCCCCACTGGAATCCAACATCACAGGTCCCTGTGTACTTTCCGGAGACAACTGCTGGTCGAGGTCTTCCTGAAGGAATTTATAATTCATTTTGATGAACATCATCTTCTCCACATTTAGTGGAAGTAACCTCCTACGCCGATCGCTGACAAGGTTACCGGCTGCACTAAACACTCTTTCAGAGTACACACTGGAGGGGGAGCAACTTAGGTAAAATAAAGCCAGTTTGTGCAAGGATATCCAAATTGCCTCTTTTTCCTGCCAGTATACATACGGACTGTCTGACATGCCTACTTGGATGCTGTCACTCATATAATCCTCCATCATTCTTTCAATGGTGACAGAATCATATGCAGTTGTAAGGGTGCCGAAGTGGTGTGAAACCAGCGCTCGTGTAAGTGGACCACTGCTTACCTCCGTCTGAGCCGCACACTCCGCCCCACTCAGCCTCGACTACGAAGGACTCCTCTTCGGGACCTCCGCCCGGAACTCAGTCTAGAACTCGGCGGCTAGAAGGGACAAGAAATATTCTCACTGCGTGCCCACTTCTTCCTCCAAAGGGAATAAGTGGCACACCGGGGTGGCCGCGACGTTCACCGGTTAGGCGAATGTCATCATCGGCCCGTGGGCCTCAGCCACCCAAATCGTCACCTATTGGCACTTGCGCACCGAGGTGGGAGCGAGCCCGCTAGGCCTAGCGGGGTCTTGCGACCGGCGCTCAACACAGACAAGGACACACAATCACAGAGGATACTCACACTGGTACTCTTGTCAGCTTGCTTGACGCGAACTTCCGCTCCTGGGGAGAGAATGACAGCAGCCTCCCTACAACTGAACAACGGCTAACAACAAAACTGAGCCTAACTACTAGGAACTACAACGGTTTACTTGGTCGGCTACTTCACCTAATCTCTGTCAACAGGTCAAACAAATACAAGTTCAATGTGAGCACAACATAAATGAGGAGTACCTTTACCATCCGGTCCGACGCGGTTCTGCTACCTCGCCCCAGTGAAGACCAATTCCCCACGACCCTTCCCCACCTCGAGGGCGTATACGAGACGCGAGGGTCATCCGACCCTCCGTGCCCAGCCTGCAATGTACCCCGCCCGAGCGGCCGCACAGCTCACTCGCCGGAGTATACAAGGGACGGGGCTCCGCCTGAATTAAGGATGCCTCAATTCCTTCCCCCTCTTCCTAGCCGATGCCGCTGGATGGCCTGGACCTGATGCCCAGGGCCACCTTATGAGTACCTACCCCAACTGGCCAGATACACTAGGGCCTACTGCCCCGCAGGCCTATGGCCTGTTATGCCCCCGGGCCTAATGCCCGCCTGACTGGGTGACTGGGGGGTGGATCGGGCCTAACGCCCAAACCCCCCCAAGCGAAGGAGTGGTCGGGTCTGGACCTACAGGCCACGGGCCGGGTGGAGCCCCGACTGCGCGTGGCCCCCGGGCCCAGACGCGCCGACCACTGGTGCCCACGGGCCGGAAGGGCCCGACTATCTGCCCACAGGCCGGGAGGGCCTAGTGCCCGAACACCCGGTGGTCCAGGAGGAATCAGAGACTCGGCTCGAGGCCGCTTACCGGTCCGTAGGGAGAGGCCGCAATGGGGAGCTTCGTTAGCTCTTTTGCCTCCCACACACCGCGGCACTCTCCTCCGGAACTCCCGGTGGGCTCCTCTTCCGCGGCCGTCCCGATGTCTTCTTCCCGGGCGTCGACTGGCTCTCTCCGCGGGGGCCTCTTCTGGCTTCTCCTTCCCGGCCGCTCCCGTCGCCGTCGCCGCCGCCGCTTCTTCTTCTCGACCGCCGCGTCTTCTCTTCTTGTTCTTCTTCTTCTGGAGCTCTTCTCTGCTCTGTCCCCGGCGCCGACTGGCCGCTCCCGCTCCGCCGCGTCTGTTATAAGACGCTGGGAGGGGGCGGCGCTATGACGCGACGAGCCCTGATTGGCTCGTCGCGGCATGTTCCTATTGGCTGACCGGGCGCGAGCCCTGATTGGCTCCCGCCCGGCGCCATCCCCGCCTCTCTGCGCCGTGATTGGAGGGGCTTGAATCCCACCGGATGCAAGCCCCTCCACGCTGGGGACCAGCCGCAACGCCGCCGCTGTCCGGGGGGAACGGAGGCGAGTGACCTCCCCCGTCCCCCCAACCCGCTGCCCTCTCACACAGTGACAGTAGACATGTCAGTAATCGTTGGCAGGTCCTTCAGACCGGACCAGATGTCAGCTTTCGCTCTTGACTGCCCTGCATCACCACCAGCAGGTGGGCTAGGAAATCTTATCCTTTTCCTTGCAGCCCCAGTGGTGGGAGAAATTGAAGGAGGAGCTGTTGACAGGTCACGTTCCGCTTGAGTTAACAATTTACTCACCAGCAGTTCTTTGCACCTCTGCACACTTGTGTCTGCTGGAAAGGGAGATACAACGTAGGCTATAAACCTAGGATCAAGCACGGTGGCCAAAATGTAGTGCTCTGATTTCAACAGATTGACCACCCTTGAATCCTGGCAAAGCGAATGAAGGGTGCCATCCACAAGTCCCACATACTTAGCGGAATCGCTCTGTCTTAGTTTCTCCTTTAATTTCTCCAGCTGCTTCTGGAAAAGCCTGATGAGTGGAATGACCTGACTCAAGCTGGCAGTGTCTGAACTGACTTCACGTGTGGCAAGTTCAAAGGGTTGGAGAACCTTGCACAAGACGGAAATCATTCTCCACTGCACTTGAGTTAGGTGCATTCCCCCTCCTTTGCCTATATCGTAGGTGGATGTATAGGCTTCAATGGCCTTTTGCTGCTCCTCCATCCTCTGATGCATATAGGCCCTCATTCCGAGTTGTTCGCTCGCAAGGCGATTTTAGCAGTATTGCACACGCTAAGCCGCCGCCTACTGGGAGTGAATCTTAGCTTCTTAAAATTGCGAACGAAAGATTCGCAATATTGCGATTACACATCTCGTAGCAGCTTCAGAGTAGCTTCAGACTTACTCGGCATCTGCGATCAGTTCAGTGCTTATCGTTCCTGGTTTGACGTCACAAACACACCCAGCGTTCGCCCAGACACTCCTCCGTTTCTCCAGCCACTCCCGCGTTTTTTCCGGAAACGGTAGTGTTTTTACCCACACGCCCATAAAACGGCCTGTTTCCGCCCAGTAACACCCATTTCCTGTCAATCACACTACGATCGCCTGAGCGAAGAAAAAGCGGTGAGTAAAAATCCAAACTTCATAGCAAATTTACTTGGCGCAGTCGCAGTGCGGACATTGCGCATGCGCACTAAGCGGAAAAACGCTGCGATGCGAAGAAATTTTCCGAGCGAACGACTCGGAATGACCTCCATAGAGTGTTGAATTACACCTCGTTACCACCTCTCGCTTCAGATGATGGCAGGGCAGGTTCAGGAGTGTTTACTTGGTGCTCCAGTCTTCGGCACGCAGTGGCAGAATGTCGAAAGTGGGCCGTAATTTTTCGGCCCACTGACAGCATCTCCTACCAGTGGCGTGCGGTGAGGTCAGTGGCTGGGGAGGCACTGGCTGCTAACCATCTCCCCCCCCCCCCCATACAATGGGGGGGAGCTTAGTCCCCCATACATTCGTAAAACCGGCACCAGGCAGAACCAGCCAAAGGGGGTAATGCCATAGCAGGGTAGACACTCGGTATGGGGTACCCCTGCCATAACATTGATCTGCCCCCCAAAACTAGTCAGCCCAGGGCTGGAAATCCTCGGAAGTGTGGACCCCATAAATAAAAATGGGGTCCCCCTCCTGAGCAATAACCCGCACAAGGCTGATAGCCCAGTGCTATGCCTCGCACCCCTGGAGGCGGTGGGTGCGGGGTTCATTGCTAATATTGTTCTTTACAGGTGGCCTACAGGTGCCAGCAAGCCTGCCCCACCATGCTGGCACTTGGAGAACCACAAGTGCCAGCATGCCCGGACATAATGGGCCCACTGGCACCAGTAGTCCACCTGTAGAGAATAGTAATATTGTTCTTTACAGGTGGCCTACAGGTCCCAGCAAGCCAGCCCCAGCATGCTGGCACTTGGAGACCCACAAGTGCCAGCATGCCCGGACATAATGGGCCCGCTGGCACCAGTAGTCCACCTGTAAAGAATAGTAATATTGTTCTTTACAGGTGGCCTACAGGTCCCAGCAAGCCAGCCCCAGCATGCTGGCACTTGGAGAACCACAAGTGCCAGCATGCCCGGACATAATGGGCCCGCTGGCACCTGTAGTCCACCTGTAAAGAAAATATTAAAATAAAAACACCACACTATCTTTAAAAAATTAGTTTATTTGTCATGGTTTTCACGGGCTTCCGGCGTCTTCGCCTGGTGGGCTGGTGGCCATATAGCTCTTTTGCGCAGCCACCAACCCACCAGGGCTTCCGACGTCTTCGCCTGGCGGGCTGGCGGCCATATAGCTCTTTTGCGCGGCCGCCAACCCACCAGGGCTTCCGATGTCTTCGCCTGGTGGGCTGGTGGCCATATAGCTCTTTTGCGCAGCCACCAACCCACCAGGGCTTCCGATGTCTTCGCCTGGTGGGCTGGTGGCCATATAGCTCTTTTGCGCGGCCGCCAACCCACCAGGGCTTCCGGCGTCTTCGCCTGGTGGGCTGGTGGCCATATAGCTCTTTTGCGCAGCCACCAACCCACCAGGGCTTCCGACGTCTTCGCCTGGCGGGCTGGCGGCCATATAGCTCTTTTGCGCGGCCGCCAACCCACCAGGGCTTCCGATGTCTTCGCCTGGTGGGCTGGTGGCCCTATAGCTCTTTTGCGCGTTCGCCAACCCACCAGGGCTTCCGATGTCTTCGCCTGGCGGGCTGGCGGCCATATTGCTCTTTTGCGCGGCCGCCAACCCACCAGGGCTTCCGATGTCTTCGCCTGGCGGGCTGGCGGCCATATAGCTCTTTTGCGCGGCCGCCAACCCACCAGGGCTTCCGGTGTCTTCACCTAGGGAGCAGCAGCCAGTAAGCTGCTACCTCTTCCCAGGGCTTCTGTTCTGATGTGTTCACCTAGTGGGCGGTAGCCTTTAAGCTCTTTTGCATGGCCACCGCCCACCAGGACTTCCTTTCTCTTCTTTCTTCAGGAGCTCTTCCCTGCTCCTCCCCGGCCGACGAACTGACTGCAACGCATCTTGCTGGTTTATGTAAGCCAGCCTCAAGGGGGTGGGGCGATGACGCGGCGAGCCGTGATTGGCTCGCGGCGGCCATCTTGCATTTAAAAAATGGCTCTGCTACGCCATTTTTGAAACTGGTAAATGCTTTCAAACTACAAAGTTTGATATCACGGCTGACAGGGACTGGATCTATGATCCAGGCCTGCTGCCGCTCACCACCGCCGATGCCTGCCGCCGCCGCCCAGGTCCCGCCGCCACCGCCGCCGCCCAGGTCCCGCCGCCACCGCCGCCATCCAGGTCCCGCTACCGCTGCATAACTTCAGCCGCCGCTACAGTCCCGCAGCCGCCTCCGCCCGCTACCGCCCCCTAGCCCGGGTCTCACACTGCAAAGTGTGCCTGCTCATCAAACGTGATGAGCAGGTACTAAAACTGTCTGTGTGCCGTACTTACATACATGTAAACATTTATTGTGGAACGGGGGAGAGGGGGGACACGGGGGGGGGGGAGGTAAGGGACAACAGTAATATAATATTGCTGTCCAGGGCTTCCATCCATTAACTTAATAGCGCTGCGGGTGCGGCGCTATTAAGTTAATGAAAGACCTGAACAGCAATATAGGGGTTTGTAGAGTAAACTGTGTGACAGTGTGTGTGAGTGTACTGTAACTAAACACTTACATGCACTGACACACTGCAGCAGACACCATCTCTCTCTCCACCTGTACAGCACTGACAGTGATAGCAGGATGCAGTCACTGTCAGTGCTGCAGCTGCTGCTCAGTGCCCAATCACAGTGACAGGGGCGTGCTTTCATATGGCTGAAAGCACGTCCCTGCTGCTCTGAGGCACTTGTATAGGTGCCGCTTTTAGTGCATTTCTTAATGTGCTTTTTCAGCACTATCCCTGGCCCCGCCCCCCGCCTGTCCCCTGCTTCCGGACTTTACAATGGGCAGCGAGAGGCACCGCTCTCGGTGCCGCAGATGTTGTCAGAAAGCAACTTAAACAGGTATTTATGCTCTAAAGTGATTAAATTAATATAAAGCAGATACTTATGACACAGAATAATTGTCATAAGTATCTTCTTTGTATTATTTTAATCAGTAATGACAGGGGAGGCACTGCCTCCCCTGCCTCCCCTGACTGCACGTCCCTGTCTCCTACACACCCCTGTCATTTTTCAAAAAATTCTGCACCACCAAATTAATTGTATGTGCAAAACATGGGACGTGCTGGAATTTGCCCAGTTGTAATGCACGCACAATATTGGTGGCGTTGTCCGATATCACAAATCCCCAGGAGAGTCTATGTGGGGTAAGCCAATGCCCGATGATGTCCCTCAGTTTCCGTAAGAGGATGTCAGCGGTGTGCCTCTTACGGAAAGCAGTGAGTCACAGTATAGTCTGCCTAGAAACGAGTTTGGATTTGCGAGATGCTGCTACTGGTGCCGCTGCTGCTGCTGTTGTTGCTGCGGGAGGCCATACATCTACCCAGTGGGCTGTCACAGTCATATAGTCCTTAGTCTGCCCTGTTCCACATGTCCACATGTCCATGGTTAAGTGGACACTAGATACAACCGCATTTTTTAGGACACTGGTGACACTTTTTCTGACGTCTCTGTACATTCTCGGTATCGCCTACCTAGTGAAGTGGAACCTAGATAGGATTTGGTACCGGGGACACAATACCTCCATCAATTGTCTAAATCCCACTGCACTAAAGGTGGATACCGGACGCATGTCTAACACCAACATAAGTGTCAAGGCCTCAGTTATCCGCTTTGCAACAGGATCACTGCTGTGATATTTCATCTTCCTCACAAAGGACTTTTGGACAGTCAATTGCTTAGTTGAAGTAGTACAAGTGATCTTCCGACTTCCCCTCTGGGATGACGATCGACTCCCAGCAGCAACAACAGCAGTGGCAGCAACAGCAGGTGTATCACTCAAGGATCCTCCGGAGGAATCCCGGTTAGGAGAGGACTCGTCAGTCTTGCCAAGGACATGGCCTGCAGGACTACTGACATTCATGGCTGAGGAGGAAGTTGACGTTGAGAGAGTTGGTGGTGTGGCTTGCAGGAGCTTGGGTACAACAGGAAGAAGAGATTTAGGTGTCAGTTGACTGCTTACGCTCTTACCCAAAGTTTCACAACTTGACACTGACTTCTGATGAAAACGCTGCAGGTGACGTATAAGGGAGGATGTTTCTAGGTGGTTAACATCCTTACCCCTACTTATTACAGATTGACAGAGGCAACACATGGCTTGACACCTGTTGTCCGGATTTGTGGAGAAATAATTCCACACCGAAGAGGTGGCTTTTTTGGTATTTTGCCCAGGCATCACAATGGGCTTCTTAATCCCACTGACAAAAGGTGTCTCCCCCAGTGCCTTATTTAAACAAACCACATCACCATCAGAATCCTCATCGGCAACTTCCTCCTCAGCGCCAGCAACACCCATATCCTCATCCCGGTGTACTTCAACAGTGACATCTTCAATTTGAATAACAGAAACTGGACTGTGGGTGCTCCTTCCAGCACTTGCACGGGGAGTGCAAATGGTGGAAGGAGCCACCTCTTCCCATCCAGTGTTGGGAAGGTCAGGCATCGCAAACCGCCGACACACTTGGACTCTCCTTGGGGATTTGTGATACCATCTCAGAACGCACAGTTCTTTTCTGTGCTTTTTGCAGCTTAACTCTTTTAATTTTTCTAACGGGAGGATGAGGGCTTCCATCGTCTTGTGAAGCTGAACCACTAGTCATGAACATAGGCCAGGGCCTTAGTCGTTCCTTGCCACTCCATGTCGTAAATGGCATATTGTCAGGTTTACGTTTCTCCTCAGACCATTTAAATTTCTTTTTTGGGGCTTTTTACTGAACTTTGGCTTTTTGGATTTTACATGCCCTCTACTATCACATTGGGCATCGGCCTTGGCAGACGACGTTGATGGCATTTCATCATCTATGTCATGGCTAATGGCAGCAGTTTCAGCACTAGGAGGAAGTGGTTCTTGATCTTTCCCTATTTTATCCTCCAAATTTTTGTTCTCCATTACTTTTCTGAAGTTATATAGCCCAATATGCGGCACAGGAGCACTGGACATATGGCAGCAGAGTATACCACTGTGACTGGTCACTGGACTGACTGATGCACAGGACACTACCACTGGCCTGATGCAGGACAACACATCTAATTATACAGCAGCACTGGGCATATGGCAGCAGAGGACACCACCACCACTGTGAATGGTCACTGGGCTGACTGATGCACAGGACACTACCACTGGCCTGATGCAGGACAACACAGCTAATTATACAGCAGCACTGGGCATATGGCAGCAGATGACACCACCACTGTGAATGGTCACTGGACTGACTGATGCACAGGACACTACCACTGGCCTGATGCAGGACAACACAGCTAATTATACAGCAGCACTGGGCATATGGCAGCAGGTGACACCACCACTGTGAATGGTCACTGGACTGGCTGATGCACAGGACACTAGCACTGGTCTGATGCAGCTAATTACACAGCAGCACTGGGCATATGGCAGCAGATGCCACCACCACCACCACTGTGAATGGTCACTGGACTGACTGATGCACAGGACACTAGCACTGGTCTGATGCAGGACAACACAGCTACAGTAATTATACAGCAGCACTGGGCAGATGGCAGCAGATGACACCACCACTGTGAATGGTCACTGGACTGACTGATGCACAGGGCACTAGCAGTGGACTGATGCAGCACAAATTACACCACCCTGATCTGATGCAACACAACACAGCACTCTATACAGCAGCACTGGACATATGGGAGCAGAGGACACAAGCACTGTGACTGGACAGATTCAAGACACTGACACTGAGGACACTGAGAGAACGGAGACACGTCCTCTCTCTACACTCTCCAATGCCGGAGTGAAAATGGCGGGGATGTGCGGCTCCTTATATGGAATCCAAATCCCGCGAGAATCCGACAGCGGGATGATGACGTTTTGCCTCGTTCTGGTTTCCGAATCAGGCGGGAAAACCCAGATCCTGACTCGGATCCGGGCTTTGAGCGTGAAGTCCGGTAGGGTTCGGTTCTCTGAGAATGGAATCCGATCATCTCTAGTTTTGTTATATTTCTTTTTTATACACACCATGAATCACTGCACTTATACTATAGTAATGGTGGACCACACCAGTGTTCACCAATAAAGAGTTAATACTGAACTGTGGGCAGTAACAAAAAATCACCAGTGTGCAGCACCAAGGGTTAATGCTGCCCGTGTATTAAGACCTCTGGGATGCCCTGCAGGCAGTGACAAAAAAACACCAGTGCAGAGCCGGCCATAGGTATAGGCAAACTAGGCAATTGCCTAGGGCATTTGATATGCCTAGGGGCATCAGCAGCTTCTGCTGATTAAAATGATATGTGACATGCCTATATTCTGTGTGTAGCATTTCATATGCAGACACAGCCACAGTCTCACACAGTATATAGCAGGCTTTTTCAACCAGTGTGCCGTAGCACACTAGTGTGCCGCGACCAATTGCAAGGTGTGCCGCGGAGCCAGAGCAGCTTCCTGCACCTTCAGAGTGAACTGTTGGCCCGGGCTCTTCTTAGAGGATCAGTCGTGCTGCGGCCGTGACCTATGCCTTGAAAACGTGGCGGTGTGATATCATAAGTCACGGCCGCCGCCTCTCACCACCCAGCCAGCCCACCCGCCTGCATACACATCTTCCAGTTCCTGCCTACATACACTGCTTTCCTTGCCCACCCACATCCACACCTGCCCGACCGCCCGCTGCTCAGTATTCGCAGAACTCCACTATGAACAACCTTCAACACTGAGGGACAGGGAGGAGGACAGCTGACCGGTAGGGGCTAATATTTGTTATTTTATTTCTCCTGTGGGGAACAATAGGATTTATGTGGGGAGAATAAGGATTATATGGATTTATGGGAGGAACAATCTGAATAATTCATGTAGGGAGCAATAGGATCTATGTGGGGTGCAATGTGATTGTTTTTTCTGTGTAGGCCAATGTATGTGTGGATTTTTTTTACTGTGAGGACCAATGTGTGTGTTTTGTTTTTTTTCTGTGGGGAACTGGTGGTGTGCCTTGGCAATTTTAAAATATTGTTCGGTGTGCCACGAGTAAAAAAAGGTTGAAAATCACTGGTATATAGGCATGCTGCATATCATTTTAATCAGTAGGAAGCTGATTGTGCATCCTAGCCACACAGCAATGCAAATAAGATGCATTTTGATTAAAAAAAAGGTGCCAGACGTTAGCATTGAGGCAAGATTTATGAGGACATCCAAGCAGAGGCAGAGGTCACAGTGTTAGTGGCAGTGTGGTAGCTGTGTGCATGTGAGTGGGTTGGTTGTGCAGTAGTGTTCGGAATATGTGTAAGGGGCACTATGCGTGTCATTATGTGTATAAGGGCATTAATAATGTGCGGCATATGTGTAAAAGGGTACTACTGTAAGCATCTCATTATGTGTATAGGGGCACTAATAATGTGCAGCAAATGTGTAGGGGGCACTATGTGTGTCATTATGTGTATAAGTGCATTAATAATGTGCGGCATATGTGTAAGGGACATTTTGTGTAAAAGGGCATTAATAAAGGATGTCATAATGTGTAAGGTGCATTATGTTTATAAGGACATTAATAATGTGTCTCATATGTGTAAGGGGCTTTACTGTGTGGAATTAGGTGTATAAATGCATTACTAATGTGTGGCATTATGTGTATAAGGTGCTCTACTATGTGGCGTTGCATATAGAAAAGGCACTACTGTATCATCTAATGTGAATAAAGAGCAATAAGGTGTGGTGTAATATGAATAAGGAGCAATTCAGTGTGATGTATTGTGAATAAGGGGCTCTACTGTGAGGAGTTTCATTTATAAGGTAAAGTAATACTTCTGTTGGATGTAATATGAATTATGGACACTATCGCATGATCAAATGTGAATGAAGTTGCAGTACTGTGTGGCGTAATTGGAATTGGGGTTACTATTGTGTGTCCATGCCCCTTGCCAGCAAAAACACACCCCTTTTTGGGCTGTGCGCCAAATGTGCGAACTGTTCCTATTTAAAATATAGGGGGTACAAACACCAAAATAAGGACTGCTATGGGTGAGGGGTGATGGTGCTGGGAAAGAGGTGCAAGGTCAGAGGCGGAACCAGCGGTGGTGCTAGGGGGCACCAGCCAAAATCTTGCCTAGGGCATCATATTGGTTAGGGTCGGCTCTGCACCAGTGTACACTGTGCACTAATGGTTAATGCTGCCCCTGTATTAGGACCTCTGGTCTGTGCACCAAGGTGCTGCAGTTAAGTTACAGCACCAGTGTAAAACACTTTGGTGGTCATTCCGAGTTGTTCGCTCGCTAGCTGTTTTTAGCAGCCGTGCAAACGCTATGCCGCCTCCCACTGGGAGTGTATGTTAGCTTAGCAGAAGTGCGAACGAAAGGATCGCAGAGCGGCTACAAAGTTTTTTTGTGCAGTTTTAGAGTAGCTCAATACCTACTCAGCACTTGCGATCACTTCAGACTGTTCAGTTCCTGTTTTGACGTCACAAACACGCCCTGCGTTTGCCCAGCCACGCCTGCATTATTCCTGGCATGCCTGCGATTTTTCAAAAACTCCCTGAAAACGGTCAGTTGACACCCAGAAACGCCCACTTCATGTCAATCACTCTGCGGCCAGCAGTGCGACTCCAATGGTTCGCTAGACCTTGTGTGAAACTACATCGTTCGTTGTAATAGTACGTTGCGCGTGCGCATTGTGCCGCATACGCATGCACAGAAATACCATTTTTTTTGCCTCATCGCTGCACAGCGAACGAATGCAGCTAGTGATCAACTCGGAATGACCCCCTTAGTCAGAACAGAATGCAATAGATGCAGGGGTGTCAGAACGTTTTTTGGTTGGGGGGGGCAAAATGAAATCTCAGTTTGGCGCCCCTAACTTCTGACCACCTTAGACAGGACATTTGTACCTGTACTGAACTCTATGGAGTAGCTGTCAGTTAGTGTCCCCTTGTACACATTATCTTAGATAGAGCCACTTATACACATTACGCCAGGTAGAGCCCATTATATACATTATGCCAGGTAGAGACACGTATACACATTACTCCAGGTAAAGCCCATTATACATATGATGCTAGGTAACCCCTTATACAAATTAGGCCAGGTAGAGCTCATTATACACAGTATGTCAGGTAACCCCTTATACAGATTGTCAGGTAGAGCCACTTATACACATTACGCCAGGTAGAGCCCATTATACACATTATACAAGGTAGCTCCTTATACACATTACGCCAGATAGAGCTCATTACACATTTGCACACATTTTGCCTGGCAGAGCCACTTAGGCCCAGATTTATTAAGCCATAGTGATGAATGGCACGTGATAACGTAACAACCAATCAGCTCCTGTCATTTTTCAAACACAGCCTGTAAGATGACAGTTAGGAGCTGGTTGGTTGGCACCTTATCACCATGCTATTTATCACTCTCCAAGGTTTGATAAATCTGGGCCCCAGTCAGAATGAGAACTCTGCAGGCTCAGTGAGTGAGGGCTCATTCAGAAACAATGAGAATTTACAACCATTGAAGCCAATTCTGCAAGGAGCCATAAAGTGCAGCTCCTCTTTGTGTTCTCCAGCACTAAGCAAATACACAATAAACAGGTTCAAAAGCCAAGTGTCATGTTTACTAACAGCGGGATGAGTGAGTCTGCTACCTGCCCCTCCCTCACTGTCACCTACCCCTCTGTCACTGTCACCTGCAGCCGGGTGAGGGATATGGGGGGACACATACTGGGCGTCCGGTGAGGGACATGAGGGTATACATAAGGGGGGTGGGTGAGGGATACGGGGACACACATAGTGGGGCCGGGTGAGGGATATGGGGACCACACAGTGGGTCCCCGGTGAGGGATATGGGAACAGACATACAGGGGGGTGGGTGAGAGATACGGGGACACACATAGTGGGGCCAGGTGAGGGATATGAAGACACACATACTGGGGGGTGGGTGAGAGATATGGGGACACACATACTGGGGGGGTGGGTGAGAGATATGGGGACACACATACTGGGGGGGTAGGTGAGAGATATGGGGACACATACTGGGGAGTGGGTGAGAGATATGGGAACACACATACTGGGGGGGTGAGAGATATGGGGACACACAAACTGGGGGGTGGGTGAGAGATATGGGGACACACATACTGGGGGGTGGGTGAAGGATATGGGGACACACATACTGTGGGGTGGGTGAGGGATATGGGGACACACATACTGGGGGGTGGGTGAAGGATATGGGGACACACATACTGGGGGGGTGGGTGAGAGATATGGGGACACACATACTGCGGGGTGGGTGAGGGATATGGGGACACACATACTGGGGGGTGGTTGAGGGATATGGGGACACACACAGTGGGGCATCGGTGAGGATATGGGGACACACATACTGGGGCGTGGGTGAGGGATATGGGGACCCACACGGTGGGTCCCCGGTGAGGGATATGGGGACACACATACTGGGGGGTGGGTGAAGGATATGGACACACACACAGTGGGGCATCGGTGAGAGATATGGGGACACACATACTGGGGGTGGGTGAGAGATATGGGGACACACATACTGGGGGTTGGGTGAAGGATATGGGGACACACATACTGGGGGGTGGGTGAAGGATATGGGGACACACACAGTGGGGCCAGGTGAGGGATATGGGGATGCACATAGTGGGGATGGGTGAGGGATATGGGGACGCACATACTGAGGGGTGGGTGAGGGATATGGGGACGCACATTGTGGGGATGGGTGAGGGATATGGGGACACACATACTGGGGGGTGGGTGAGGGATATGGGGACACACATACTGGGGGGTGGGTGAAGGATATGGGGACACACACAGTAGGGCCAGGTGAGGGATATGGGGATGCACATAGTGGGGATGGGTGAGGGATATAGGGACGCACATACTGAGGGGTGGGTGAGGGATATGGGGATGCACATAGTGGGGATGGGTGAGGGATATGGGGACACACATACTGGGGGGGGGGTGAGGGATATGGGGACGCACATACTGGGGGGCGGGTGAGGTATAGGGGGACACACATACTGGGGGGTGGGTAAAGGATATGGGGACACACACAGTGGGGCCAGGTGAGGGATATGAGGACGCACATAGTGGGGATGGGTGAGGGATATGGGGACGCACATAGTGGGGATGGGTGAGGGATATGGGGACGCACATAGTGGGGATGGGTGAGAGATATGGGGACGCACATAGTGGGGATGGGTGAGGGATATGGGGACGCACATAGTGGGGAAGGGTGAGAGATATGGGGACGCACATACTGGGGGGGTGAGGGATATGGGGACGCACATAGTGGGGATGGGTGAGGGATATGGGGACGCACATACTGGGGGGGTGAGGGATATGGGGATGCACATAGTGGGGATGGGTGAGGGATATGGGGACGCACATACTGGGGTGGGGTGAGGGATATGGGGACGCACATAGTGGGGGGGGTGAGGGATATGGGGACGCACATAGTGGGGATGGGTGAGGGATATGGGGACGCACATAGTGGGGATCGGTGAGAGATATGGGGACGCACATACTGGGGGGGGGGTGAGGGATATGGGGACGCACATAGTGGGGATGGGTGAGGGATATGGGGACGCACATAGTGGGGATGGGTGAGGGATATGGGGACGCACATAGTGGGGATAGGTGAGGGATATGGGGACGCACATAGTGGGGATGGGTGAGGGATATGGGGACGCACATAGTGGGGATGGGTGAGGGATATGGGGACGCACATACTGGGGGGTGGGTGAGGGATATGGGGGCACACATAGTGGGGATGGGTAAGGGATATGGGGACGCACATAGTGGGGATGGGTGAGGGATATGGGGACGCACATACTGGGGGATGGGTGAGGGATATGGGGCACATAGTGGGGATGGGTGAGGGATATGGGGACGCACATAGTGGGGATGGGTGAGGGATATGGGGACGCACATACTGGGGGATGGGTGAGGGATATGGGGACACACATACTGGGGGTTGGGTAAAGGATATGGGGATGCACATAGTGGGGGGGTGGGTGAGGGATATGGGGACACACATACTGGGGGGTGGGTGAAGGATATGGGGACACACACAGTAGGGCCAGGAGAGGGATATGGGGATGCACATAGTGGGCATGGGTGAGGGATATGGGGACGCACATACTGAGGGGTGGGTGAGGGATATGGGGACGCACATAGTGGGGATGGGTGAGGGATATGGGGACACACATACTGGGGGGGTGGGTGAGGGATATGGGGACGCACATACTGGGGGGTGGGTGAGGGATAGGGGGACACACATACTGGGGGGTGGGTGAGAGATATGGGGACACACATACTGGGGGGTGGGTGAAGGATATGGGGACACACACAGTGGGGCCAGGTGAGGGATATGAGGACGCACATAGTGGGGATGGGTGAGGGATATGGGGACGCACATAGTGGGGATGGGTGAGGGATATGGGGACGCACATACTGGGGGGGGGGTGAGTGATATGGGGACGCACATAGTGGGGATGGGTGAGGGATATGGGGACGCACATACTGGGGGGGGGTGAGGGATATGGGGACGCACATAGTGGGGATAGGTGAGGGATATGGGGACGCACATACTGGGGGGGGGTGAGGGATATGGGGACGCACATAGTGGGGATGGGTGAGGGATATGGGGACGCACATACTGGGGGGGGTGAGGGATATGGGGGCACACATAGTGGGGATGGGTGAGAGATATGGGGACGCACATACTGGGGGGGGTGAGGGATATGGGGACGCACATACTGGGGGATGGGTGAGGGATATGGGGCACATAGTGGGGATGGGTGAGGGATATGGGGACGCACATAGTGGGGATGGGTGAGGGATATGGGGACGCACATACTGGGGGATGGGTGAGGGATATGGGGCACATAGCGGGGTCGGGTGATGGATATGGGGGCACACATACTAAGGGGTGGGTGAGAGATATGGAGACACACATAGTGGGGATGGGTGAGGGATATGCGGACACACATACTGGGGGGTGGTTGAGAAATATGGGGACACACATACTGGGGGGGGGGTGAGGGATATGGGGACACACACAGTGGGGCATCGGTGAGGGATATGGGGACACACATATTGGGGGTGGGTGAGAGATATGGGGACACACATACTGGGGGTTGGGTGAAGGCTATGGGGACACACATACTGTGGGGTGGGTGAAGGATATGGGGACACACACAGTGGGGCCAGGTGAGGGATATGGGGATGCACATAGTGGGGATGGGTGAGGGATATGGGGACGCACATACTGAGGGGTGGGTGAGGGATATGGGGACGCACAAAGTGGGGATGGGTGAGGGATATGGGGACACACATACTGGGGGGTGGGTGAAGGATATGGGGACACACACAGTGGGGCCAGGTGAGGGATATGGGGATGCACATAGTGGGGATGGGTGAGGGATATAGGGACGCACATACTGAGGGGTGGGTGAGGGATATGGGGATGCACATAGTGGGGATGGGTGAGGGATATAGGGACGCACATACTGAGGGGTGGGTGAGGGATATGGGGACGCACATAGTGGGGATGGGTGAGGGATATGGGGACGCACATAGTGGGGATAGGTGAGGGATATGGGGACGCACATACTGGGGGGGGGTGAGGGATATGGTGACGCACATAGTGGGGATGGGTGAGGGATATGGGGACGCACATACTGGGGTGGGGTGTGGGATATGGGGACGCACATAGTGGGGATGGGTGAGGGATATGGGGACGCACATACTGGGGGGGGTGAGGGATATGGGGACACACATAGTGGGGATGGGTGAGAGATATGGGGACGCACATACTGGGGGGGGGTGAGGGATATGGGGACGCACATAGTGAGGATGGGTGAGGGATATGGGGACGCACATAGAGGGGATGGGTGAGGGATATGGGGACGCACATAGTGAGGATGGGTGAGGGATATGGGGACGCACATAGTGGGGATGGGTGAGGGATATGGGGACGCACATACTGGGGGGTGGGTGAGGGATATGGGGGCACACATAGTGGGGATGGGTGAGGGATATGGGGACGCACATAGTGGGGATGGGTGAGGGATATGGGGACGCACATACTGGGGGATGGGTGAGGGATATGGGGCACATAGTGGGGATGGGTGAGGGATATGGGGACGCACATAGTGGGGATGGGTGAGGGATATGGGGACGCACATACTGGGGGATGGGTGAGGGATATGGGGACACACATACTGGGGGGGGGTGAAGGATATGGGGATGCACATAGTGGGGGGGTGGGTGAGGGATATGGGGACACACATACTGGGGGGTGGGTGAAGTATATGGGGACACACACAGTGGGGCCAGGAGAGGGATATGGGGATGCACATAGTGGGGATGGGTGAGGGATATGGGGACGCACATACTGAGGGGTGGGTGAGGGATATGGGGACGCACATAGTGGGAATCGGTGAGGGATTTGGGGACACACATACTGGGGGGGGGTGAGGGATATGGGGACGCACATACTGGGGGGTGGGTGAGGGATAGGGGGACACACATACTGGGGGGTGGGTGAGAGATATGGGGACACACATACTGGGGGGTGGGTGAAGGATATGGGGACACACACAGTGGGGCCAGGTGAGGGATATGAGGACGCACATAGTGGGGATGGGTGAGGGATATGGGGACGCACATAGTGGGGATGGGTGAGGGATATGGGGACGCACATACTGGGGGGGGGGTGAGGGATATGGGGACGCACATAGTGGGGATGGGTGAGGGATATGGGGATGCACATACTGGGGGGGGTGAGGGATATGGGGGCACACATAGTGGGGATGGGTGAGGGATATGGGGACGCACATACTGGGGGATGGGTGAGGGATATGGGGCACATAGTGGGGATGGGTGAGGGATATGGGGACGCACATAGTGGGGATGGGTGAGGGATATGGGGACGCACATACTGGGGGATGGGTGAGGGATATGGGGCACATAGTGGGGTCGGGTGATGGATATGGGGGCACACATACTAAGGGGTGGGTGAGAGATATGGAGACACACATAGTGGGGATGGGTGAGGGATTTGCGGACACACATACTGGGGAGTGGTTGAGAGATATGGGGACACACATACTGGGGGGGGTGAGGGATATGGGGACGCACATACTGGGGGGGGTGAGGGATATGGGGACGCACATAGTGGGGATGGGTGAGGGATATGGGGACGCACATACTGGGGGGGGTGAGGGATATGGGGACACACATAGTGGGGATGGGTGAGAGATATGGGGACGCACATACTGGGGGGGGGTGAGGGATATGGGGACGCACATAGTGGGGATGGGTGAGGGATATGGGGACGCACATAGTGGGGATGGGTGAGGGATATGGGGACGCACATACTGGGGGGTGGGTGAGGGATATGGGGGCACACATAGTGGGGATGGGTGAGGGATATGGGGACGCACATACTGGGGGATGGGTGAGGGATATGGGGCACATAGTGGGGATGGGTGAGGGATATGGGGACGCACATAGTGGGGATGGGTGAGGGATATGGGGACGCACATACTGGGGGATGGGTGAGGGATATGGGGCACATAGTGGGGTCGGGTGATGGATATGGGGGCACACATACTAAGGGGTGGGTGAGAGATATGGAGACACACATAGTGGGGATGGGTGAGGGATTTGCGGACACACATACTGGGGAGTGGTTGAGAGATATGGGGACACACATACTGGGGGGGGTGAGGGATATGGGGACACACACAGTGGGGCATCGGTGAGGGATATGGGGACACACATACTGGGGGGGTGGGTGAGGGATATGGGGACACACACGGTGGGTCCCCGGTGAGGGATATGGGGACACACATACTGGGGGGTGGGTGAAGGATATGGGGACACACACAGTGGGGCAACGGTGAGAGATATGGGGACACACATACTGGGGGATGGGTGAGGGATATGGGGACACACATACTGGGGGGTGGGTGAAGGATATGGGGATGCACATAGTGGTGGGTGGGTGAGGGATATGGAGACACACATAGTGGGGATGGGTGAGGGATATGGGGACACACATACTGGGGGGTGGTTGAGAGATATGGGGACACACATACTGGGCAGGGTGAGGGATATGGGGACGCACATAGTGGGGATGGGTGAGGGATATGGGGACACACATACTGGTGGGTGGGTGAAGGATATGGGGACACACATACTGGGGGGTGGGTGAGGGATAGGGAGACACACATACTGGGGAGTGGGTGAGAGATATGGGGACACACATACTGGGGGGTGGGTGAGAGATATGGGGACACACATACTGGGGGGTGGGTGAAGGATATGGGGACACACACAGTGGGGCCAGGTGAGGGATATGAGGACGCACATAGTGGGGATGGGTGAGGGATATGGGGACGCACATACTGAGGGGTGGGTGAGGGATAGGGGGACACACATACTGGGGGGTGGGTGAGGGATAGGGGGACACACATACTGGGGGGTGGGTGAGAGATATGGGGACACACATACTGGGGGGTGGGTGAAGGATATGGGGACTCACACAGTGGGGCCAGGTGAGGGATATGAGGACGCACATAGTGGGGATGGGTGAGGGATATGGGGACGCACATAGTGGGGATGGGTGAGGGATATGGGAACGCACATACTGTGGATGGGTGAGGGATATGGGGACGCACATACTGGGGGGGTGGGTGAGGGATATGGGGACGCACATAGTGGGGATGGGTGAGGGATATGGGGACGCACATACTGGGGGGGGGGGTGAGGGATATGGGGACGCACATAGTGGGGGGTGGGTGAGAGATATGGGGACACACATACTGGGGGGTGGGTGAAGGATATGGGGACACACACAGTGGGGCCAGGTGAGGGATATGAGGACGCACATAGTGGGGGGGGGTGAGGGATATGGGGACGCACATAGTGGGGATGGGTGAGGGATATGGGGGCGCACATACTGGGGGGGTGGGTGAGGGATATGGGGATGCACATACTGGGGGATGGGTGAGGGATAGGGGGACACACATACTGGGGGGTGGGTGAGAGATATGGGGACACACATACTGGAGGGTGGGTGAAGGATATGGGGACACACACAGTGGGGCCAGGTGAGGGATATGAGGACGCACATAGTGGGGATGGGTGAGGTATATGGGGACGCACATAGTGGGGATGGGTGAGGGATATGGGGACGCACATACTGGGGGGGGATGAGGGATATGGGGACGCACATAGTGGGGATGGGTGAGGGATATGGGGACGCACATAGTGGGGATGGGTGAGGGATATGGGGACGCACATACTGGGGATGGGTGAGGGATATGGGGACGCACATACTGGGGGGGTGGGTGAGGGATATGGGGACGCACATAGAGGGGATGGGTGAGGGATATGGGGACGCACATACTGGGGGGGTGAGGGATATGGGGACACACATAGTGGGGATGGGTGAGAGATATGGGGACGCACATACTGGGGGGGGTGAGGGATATGGGGACGCACATAGTGGGGATGGGCGAGGGATATGGGGACGCACATACTGGGGGATGGGTGAGGGATATGGGGACACACATACTGGGGGGTGGGTGAGGGATATGGGGACGCACATACTGGGGGGTGGGTGAGGGATATGGGGACGCACATACTGGGGGGGGTGAGGGATATGGGGACGCACATAGTGGGGATGGGTGAGGGATATGGGGACGCACATACTGGGGGGGTGAGGGATATGGGGACACACATAGTGGGGATGGGTAAGAGATATGGGGATGCACATACTGGGGGGGGTGAGGGATATGGGGACGCACATAGTGGGGATGGGTGAGGGATATGGGGACGCACATAGTGGGGATGGGTGAGGGATATGGGGACGCACATACTGGGGGGTGGGTGAGGGATATGGGGGCACACATAGTGGGGATGGGTGAGGGATATGGGGACGCACATAGTGGGGATGGGTGAGGGATATGGGGACGCACATACTGGGGGATGGGTGAGGGATATGGGGACGCACATAGTGGGGATGGGTGAGGGATATGGGGACGCACATACTGGGGGATGGGTGAGGGATATGGGGACGCACATACTGGGGGATGGGTGAGGGATATGGGGCACATAGTGGGGTCGGGTGATGGATATGGGGGCACACATACTAAGGGGTGGGTGAGAGATATGGAGACACACATAGTGGGGATGGGTGAGGGATATGCGGACACACATACTGGGGGGTGGGTGAGATATATGGAGACACACATAGTGGGGATGGGTGAGGGATATGGGGACACACATACTGGGGGGTGAGTGAAGGATATGGGGACGCACATAGTGGGGATGGGTGAGGGATATGGGGACACACATAGTGGAGATGGGTGAGGGATATGGGGACGAGCATAGTGGGGATGGGTAAGGGATATGGGGGTACACATACAGCGGGGTGGGTGAGGGATACGGGGACACACATGGTGGGGCCGGGTGAGGGATATGGGGGAACACATACAGTGGGGTGGGTGAGGGACAGGGGGACACAAATAGTGGGGCCAGGTGAGGGATATGGGGACACACATACTGGGGGGTGTGTGAGAGATATGGGGACACACATACTGGGGGGGTGGGTGAGAGATATGGGGACACACATACTGGGGGGGTAGTTGAGAGATATGGGGACACATACTGGGGAGTGGGTGAGAGATATGGGGACACACATACTGGGGGGGGGGGGTGAGAGATATGGGGACACACAAACTGGGGGGTGGGTGAGAGATATGGGGACACACATACTGGGGGGTGGGTGAAGGATATGGGGACACACATACTGTGGGGTGGGTGAGGGATATGGGGACACACATACTGGGGGGTGGGTGAAGGATATGGGGACACACATACTGGGGGGTGGGTGAGAGATATGGGGACACACATACTGGGGGGTGGGTGAAGGATATGGGGACACACACAGTGGGGCATCAGTGAGGAATATGGGGACACACATACTGGGGGGTGGGTGAAGGATATGGGGGGACACATACTGCGGGGTGGGTGAGGGATATGGGGACACACATACTGGGGGGTGGTTGAGGGATATGGGGACACACACAGTGGGGCATCGGTGAGGGATATGGGGACACACATACTGGGGGGTGGGTGAGGGATATGGGGACACACACGGTGGGTCCCCGGTGAGGGATATGGGGACACACATACTGGGGGGTGGGTGAAGGATATGGGGACACACACAGTGGGGCATCGGTGAGGGATATGGGGACACACATACTGGGGGTTGGGTGAAGGATATGGGGACACACATACTGGGGGGTGGGTGAAGGATATGGGGACACACACAATGGGGCCAGGTGAGGGATATGGGGATGCACATAGTGGGGATGGGTGAGGGATATGGGGACGCACATACTGAGGGGTGGGTGAGGGATATGGGGACGCACATAGTGGGGATGGGTGAGGGATATGGGGACACACATACTGGGGGGTGGGTGAAGGATATGGGGACACACATACTGCGGGGTGGGTAAGGGATAGGGGGACACACATACTGGGGAGTGGGTGAGAGATATGGGGACACACACAGTGGGGCCAGGTGAGGGATATGAGGACGCACATAGTGGGGATGGGTGAGGGATATGGGGACGCACATACTGAGGGGTGGGTGAGGGATAGGGGGACACACATACTGGGGGGTGGGTGAGGGATAGGGGGACACACATACTGGGGGGTGGGTGAGAGATATGGGGACACACATACTGGGGGGTGGGTGAAGGATATGGGGACACACACAGTGGGGCCAGGTGAGGGATATGAGGACGCACATAGTGGGGATGGGTGAGGGATATGGGGACGCACATAGTGGGGATGGGTGAGGGATATGGGGACGCACATACTGTGGATGGGTGAGGGATATGGGGACGCACATACTGGGGGGGTGGGTGAGGGATATGGGGACGCACATAGTGGGGATGGGTGAGGGATATGGGGACGCACATACTGGGGGGGTGGGTGAGGGATATGGGGACGCACATACTGGGGGGTGGGTGAGGGATAGGGGGATACACATACTGGGGGGTGGGTGAGAGATATGGGGACACACATACTGGGGGGTGGGTGAAGGATATGGGGACACACACAGTGGGGCCAGGTGAGGGATATGAGGACGCACATAGTGGGGATGGGTGAGGTATATGGGGACGCACATAGTGGGGATGGGTGAGGGATATGGGGACGCACATACTGGGGGGGATGAGGGATATGGGGACGCACATAGTGGGGATGGGTGAGGGATATGGGGACGCACATAGTGGGGATGGGTGAGGGATATGGGGACGCACATACTGGGGATGGGTGAGGGATATGGGGACGCACATACTGGAGGGGTGGGTGAGGGATATGGGGACGCACATAGTGGGGATGGGTGAGGGATATGGGGACGCACATACTGGGGGGGGTGAGGGATATGGGGACACACATAGTGGGGATGGGTGAGAGATATGGGGACGCACATACTGGGGGGGGTGAGGGATATGGGGACGCACATAGTGGGGATGGGTGAGGGATATGGGGACGCACATACTGGGGGATGGGTGAGGGTTATGGGGACGCACATACTGGGGGGTGGGTGAGGGATATGGGGACGCACATACTGGGGGGTGGGTGAGGGATATGGGGACGCACATACTGGGGGGGGTGAGGGATATGGGGACGCACATAGTGGGGATGGGTGAGGGATATGGGGACGCACGTACTGGGGGGGGTGAGGGATATGGGGACACACATAGTGGGGATGGGTGAGAGATATGGGGACGCACATACTGGGGGGGGTGAGGGATATGGGGACGCACATAGTGGAGATGGGTGAGGGATATGGGGACGCACATAGTGGGGATGGGTGAAGGATATGGGGACGCACATAGTGGGGATGGGTGAGGGATATGGGGACGCACATACTGGGGGGTGGGTGAGGGATATGGGGGCACACATAGTGGGGATGGGTGAGGGATATGGGGACGCACATAGTGGGGATGGGTGAGGGATATGGGGACGCACATACTGGGGGATGGGTAAGGGATATGGGGCACATAGTGGGGATGGGTGAGGGATATGGGGACGCACATAGTGGGGATGGGTGAGGGATATGGGGACGCACATACTGGGGGATGGGTGAGGGATATGGGGCACATAGTGGGGTCGGGTGATGGATATGGGGGCACACATACTAAGGGGTGGGTGAGAGATATGGAGACACACATAGTGGGGATGGGTGAGGGATATGCGGACACACATACTGGGGGGTGGGTGAGAGATATGGAGACACACATAGTGGGGATGGGTGAGGGATATGGGGACACACATACTGGGGGGTGAGTGAAGGATATGGGGACGCACATAGTGGGGATGGGTGAGGGATATGGGGACACACATAGTGGAGATGGGTGAGGGATATGGGGACGAGCATAGTGGGGATGGGTAAGGGATATGGGGGTACACATACAGCGGGGTGGGTGAGGGATACGGGGACACACATGGTGGGGCCGGGTGAGGGATATGGGGGAACACATACAGTGGGGTGGGTGAGGGACAGGGGGACACACATAGTGGGGCCGGTTGAGTGATATGGGGGTACACATACAGTGGGGTGGGTGAGAGACATGGGGACAAACATAGTGCGGCCGGGTGAGGGACATGGGGACACACATAGTGCGGCCAGGTGAGGGATATGGGGACACACATAGTGGGGCCGGGTGAGGGATATGGGGACACACATAGTGGTGGGTGGGTGAGGGATTCGGGGACACACATAGTGGGGCCGGGTGAGGGATATGGGGACACACATCCTGGGGGGGGAATATGGTGACACATATTGTGGGGCCTGGTGAGGGCTATGGGGACACACATCCTGGGGGGGGGGGGGGGATACGGTGACACATATTGTGGCGCCTGGTGAGGGATATGGGGACACACATCCTGGGGGGAGATATGGTGACACATATTGTGGGGCCTGCTGAGGGATATAGGGACACACATCCTGGGGGGGGGGGTATGGTGACATATATTGTGGGGCCTGGTGAGGGATATGGGGACACACATACACAGGCTTTAGCTACAGTGATTATCACATGCTGGGGCAGCGCAGCATTGCTCATCTCAGATTGTGACTTAGCTGCACACAGCGGAGGAGGAGCTGACGCAGCAGATCACAGCTGCAGATCCTGAATAAACGTGCTTCCATCGGCTCCACCATGTTTTCTGTTGACTGGCAGCGTTGAGGAGAAAGATCACAACCGAAAGAGAGGGGAAGGCAGCAGTGTACACTGCTAGAGCCCGCCCTCACTCTCTGACAGCACTTGCGGCTCCCCGTTCCGCCCTCCGGCCAACACGTACTTGCTGGTGATCACTGATCACAGCCCCTATGTGGTGATCGGGGGTATGTCCTCCTCTTCCCATGTGCGCTGCGCAGCGGCGCCCTCCCGGTTCCCATATGGCCCGCTGCGGCTAAGCACATTCTGGGGCCGGCTCTGGCGCTGCCTGCACTATTAGCAGCACACTGCGTGCCGCTCTGCAGCTGGTGGTGGTGGCAGCGGCGGCATGCACAGGCAGAAGAGGTTGTATGGCGCCTCTCCCATATTTGGGGGGAGCGAGCTGCCCCCTTGCCCCCCCATTCCGACGCCCCTGAATAGATGAGATGTTCCTTCCTGCAAAATAAAAAAACGAGTTTTATGGTAAGAACTTACCTTTGTTAAAACTCTTTCTGCGAGGTACACTGGGCTCCACAAGGAATGGACAATGGGGTGTAGAGTAGGATCTTGATCCGAGGCACCGACAGGCTCAAAGCTTTGACTGTTCCCAGAATGCATAGCACCGCCTCCTATATCACCCCGCCTCCCTGCACAGGATCTCAGTTTTTAGTTAACCAGTCCAATGCATTAGCAGGAAAAGAGACGACAACGGTTAGTAGCCACAACACCGCATTCTCACAACAGGAGACGTGTCAGCGGCTAATGCCATACCAACCCAAAGAAGCTAAGTGCGTCAGGGTGGGCGCCTTGTGGAGCCCAGTGTACCTCGCAGAAAGAGTTTTAACAAAGGTAAGTTCTTACCATAAAACTCGTTTTCTGCTGCGGGGTACACTGGGCTCCACAAGGAATGGACAATGGGGATGTCCTAAAGCAGTTCCTTATGGGAGGGGACGCACTGTAGCGGGCACAAGAACCCGACGTCCAAAGGAAGCATCCTGGGAAGCTGCAGTATCGAAGGCATAGAACCTTATGCACGTGTTCACAGAGGACCACGTAGCCGCCTTGCACAATTGTTCAAGGGTCGCACCACGTTGGGCCGCCCAAGAAGGTCCAACAGACCGAGTAGAATGGGCATTAATGTGATCAGGAGCAGAGAGACCAGCCTTCACATAAGCATGTGCAATCACCATTCTAATCCATCTGGCCAGAATTTGCTTGTGAGCAGGCCAGCCACGTTTGTGAAACCCAAACACAACAAAAAGAGAATCAGATTTCCTAATAGGAGCAGTTCTCTTCACATAGATACGGAGAGCCCGTACCACATCCAAAGACCGCTCTTTGGGAGACAGATCAGGAGAAACAAGTGCCGGAACTACAATCTCCTGGTTAAGGGGGAACGAAGAAACCACCTTAGGTAGATAGCCGGGACGAGTTCTAAGAACCGCCCGGTCACAGTGAAAAATCAGATATGGGGAGCTACAGGACAAAGCACCCAAATCCGACACACGTCTAGCTGAAGCAATAGCCAGAAGAAACACCACCTTAAGGGAAAGCCACTTAAGGTCAGCTGAACCAAGAGGTTCAAACGGAGACTCTTGCAACGCCTCCAAAACCAACGACAAGTCACAGGCGGGACATAGGGAGGTTGGATACGCAACACACCCTGAGTAAAGGTATGCACATCAGGTAAGGTCGCAATTTTTCTCTGAAACCACACCGACAAGGCAGATATTTGAACCTTGAGGGAGGCCAGACGCAGGCCTAATTCCAGGCCCTGTTGAAGAAAGGCCAACCACTTGGCTATACTAAATTTGGAAGCGTCATAATCGTTAGATGTGCACCAAACATAGGCCCTCATTCCGAGTTGTTCACTCGTTAGCTGCTTTTAGCAGCATTGCACACGCTGGGAGTGAATCTTAGCTTTGCAGAATTGCGAACGAAAGATTAGCAGAATTGCGAATAGAAATTTCTTTGCAGTTTCTGAGTAGCTCGAGACTTACTCCTACACTGCGATCAGTTCAGTCCTTTTCGTTCCTGGTTTGACGTCACAAACACACCCAGCGTTCGTCCAGTCACTCCCCCGTTTCTCCAGACACTCCCGCGTTTTTCCCTGAAACACCTGCGTTTTTCCGCACACTCCCACAAAACGGCCAGTTTCCGCCCAGAAACACCCACTTCCTGTCAATCACACTACGATCAGCAGAACGATGAAAAAACCTCGTTAGGCCGTGAGTAAAATACCAAACTTTTGTGCAAATTTACTTGGCGCAGGCGCACTGCGAATATTGCGCATGCGCAGTTTGCGACTAATCGCTCCGTAGCGAAAAAAAATAACGAGCAAACAACTCGGAATGAGGGCCCAAGTCGGAATGCCAGACCCTATAGTAAATCCGAGCCGATGCCGGTTTCCGGGCCCGCAACATTGTTTGAATGACCGCCTCAGAAAACCCTTTAGCCCTTAAGACAGAAGCTTCAAGAGCCACGCCGTCAAAGACAGCCGGGCTAGGTGCTGGTAGACACAGGTGCCCTGAACGAGGAGGTCTGGGCGTTGTGGAAGTAGAATTGGACGCTCTGACGATAGGCCTTGCAGGTCTGAGAACCAGTGCCGTTTGGGCCACGCTGGAGCTATGATAAAGCAGAATTCCTTTTTCTTGCTTGAACTTCCGATTTACCCTGGGCAGGAGTGACACCGGAGGGAACACGTACGGCAGCCGAAACCTCCACGGTACCGACAGCATATCCACGAATGCTGCTTGAGGATCCCTTGTCCTTGCTCCGAAGACCGGAACCTTGTGATTGTGTCGAGACGCCATCAGATCTATGTTTGGAAGGCCCTACCTTTCCACTAGGAGTTGAAACACTTCTGAATGGAGGCCCCACTCGCCGGCATGTACGTCCTGACGACTGAGAAAGTCCGCTTCCCAATTCAGGACTCCCAGAATGAATATTGCCGAAATGGCCGGTAGATGGCGTTCTGACCACTGTAGAATCCGTGAGACTTCCTTCATTGCTAGGCGGCTTCGAGTGCCGCCTTGATGATTTATGTAAGCCACTGTGGTGGCATTGTCCGATTGTACTTGAACAGGACGGTTCTGAATTAAATGCTGGGCTAGGTTCAATGCATTGAAGACCGCCCGCAACTACAGAATATTGATCGAGAGGAGGGACTCCTCCTTGGTCCACCGCCCCTGAAGGGAGTGTTGCTCCAGCACCGCGCCTCAACCTCTTAGACTGGTATCTGTAGTCAACAGGACCCAGTTGGATATCCAGAACGGACAGCCCCTGCACAGTTGTTGGTCCCGGAGCCACCAGAGCAGCGACAGACGGACCTCCGGAGTCAATGAGATCATTTGAGACCTGATCCGGTGAGGCAGGCCGTCCCATTTGGCTAGAATCAGCCTCTGGAGAGGTCGAGAGTGAAATTGAGCGTACTCCACCATGTCGAATGCTGACACCATGAGGCCCAGCACCTGCATCGCCGAATGTATCGACACTTGCGGACGAGATAGGAAGCAACGAATCCTGTCCTGAAGTTTCAGGACTTTCTCCTGAGACAGGAACAACCGCTGGTTGTGAGTGTCCAATAGTGCTCCCAGATGCACCATGCTCTGAGCAGGGATCAGGGATGACTTCTTCCAGTTGATGAGCCACCCGTGGGCTTGCAGAAACCGGACCGTCACATCTAGATGACGTAGGAGAAGTTCTGGGGAATTTGCCAGGATTAACAAGTCGTCCAAATACGGCAGTATCCTGACCCCTTGACGGTAGAGTACCACCGCCATCACCGCCATGACTTTTGTAAAGACTCGCGGAGCCGTTGTTAAACCAAAAGGTAAAGCCCGAAACTAGTAATGGCAGTTGCCAATCGCAAATCTCAGGTTTTGCTGATGAGACACTGCTATAGGAATATGCAGGTAAGCATCCTGTATATCCAGGGAGACCATGAAGTCCCCAGGTTCCAAGGCCAGAACTATAGAGCGAAGGGTTTCCATACGGAATTTGGAAACCTTCACAAACCTGTTCAATGCCTTGAGGTTGAGAATGGGCCGGGAGGACCCATTCGGTTTCGGGACTAGAAACAGCGGAGAATAGTACCCCCGGCCCCTCTGAGCAAGGGGCACCTGTACTACGACTCCTGTATCCAGGAGGGTCTGTACCACCGAATGTAGAGTGTTTGCCTTTGTCTTGTCCAATGGGACATCTGTCTGGCAAAATCGATGAGGGGGTCGGTTTTTGAAGGCTATGGCGTAACCTCGAGTGACAACTTCCCGTACCCAGGCATCTGAAGTGGTCTTCAACCATTCCTGGGTATACCCTAGAAGCCGACCCCCCCACCCTGGGATCCCCCAGAGGGAGGCCCGCCCCGTCATGCGGCCGGCTTATCTGTCTTGGAAGTTGGCTGACGGGCCGCCCAGGCTCTTTTGGGCTTAGGCTTACCAGGTTTGGAAGTGCGGGCCTGCGTGTTGTACGCCTAACCTTTTGCTTTACCTGAAGGATGAAATGGGTGAAAGGAAGTACCTTTAGCCTTCGACACAGAAGGAGCAGTACTTGGCAGACAGGCAGTTTTGGCAGTAGCCAAGTCAGCCACAATCTTATTTAAATCCTCCCCAAACAGAATATCTCCCTTAAAAGGGAGTACCTCCAGGGTTTTTCTAGAGTCCAGATCCACAGACCAGGATCTCAGCAACAATATCCGGCGAGCCAGGACTGACGTAGTAGAGGCCTTGGCTGCCAGGATACCGGCATCAGAAGCCGCCTCTTTAATATAACGAGAAGCTTTGACAATATAAGACAAGCATTGTCTAGCATGGTCAGAGGAGATTTCAGCATCTAACTCCAAGGCCCATGCTTCAATGGCCTCTGCAGCCCAAGTAGCTGCAATAGTGGGCATTTGTACAGCACCCGTGAGGGTGTAAATCGCTTTAAGACAACCCTCCACACGTTTATCCGTAGGCTCTTTTAGAGACGTGACGGTAGTGACCGGTAGAGCTGAGGAAACCACCATCCTAGCCACATGTGAGTCCACTGGAGGAGGCGTTTCCCAATTCTTAGACAGCTCCGGCGCGAGGGGATAGCGAGCCAGCATCTTCTTTTGAGGCACAAACTTCGTACCCGGGTTTTCCCAGGGATCCTGACGTATATCAATTAGGTGGTCAGAGTGAGGTAAAACGTGTTTAATCACCTTCTGACGCTTGAACCTATCTGGTTTCTTAGGAGGAACGGATGGCTCGGGATCATCCGTAATTTGTAAAATTAACTTAATAGCCTCCAAAAGATCAGGAACATCCATACATGAACCACCCTCCCCATCAGCCGTATCTGAGTCAGAACCTGTGGGGTCAGTGTAAGTGCCGTCTTCATTCGACGAGGTGTCAGTGACAGCAGTGGATTGTGAGGAGACAAGCGCTCGCTTAGAGTACCCCTTGGACGTAGGCGAGCGACGGTCAGACTTTTTAGTAGTCAGGGACTGGTACAACTCCGCAAACGGCGGGTTAGCTGCAGGGACCACAAACGGTTGTACCGGCATTGGGGGTCCCATAGGGGGTGTTAGTTTATGAACTAGCGTATGCAGAAGCGTGGAAAAAGCGGGCCACGGCGGGTCATTATTTGCCCCCATTGCCACCGTCCCACTGGGGGCAAGGAGCCCCCAGAACCAGAGCCCAAAGCTGCTATATTCTCCTCATAGGTATCTGCGGATTCAGCAACACCAACAGTGTGTTCAGCCCCAGAACAGTTACCCTCAGAAGCAGACATGATATAACTTGCAGTATCAGGTAACACAGTACAATTTGTCAGCAGCACAATACCTCTAGCCCAAACCCCTGCTCAGTGTAGTCAGCACCAGCAGAGATAAAGGAGAGATATGGTGACTAAATCACAGAGAAAAAATAAGAATTTACTCACCGGTAATTCTATTTCTCGTAGTCCGTAGTGGATGCTGGGTACTCCGTAAGGACCATGGGGAATAGACGGGCTCCGCAGGAGACTGGGCACTCTTAAAAGAAAGATTAGGTACTACATCTGGTGTGCACTGGCTCCTCCCTCTATGCCCCTCCTCCAGACCTCAGTTAGGGAAACTGTGCCCGGAAGAGCTGACATTACTAGGAAAGGATTTGGAATCCAGGGTAAGACCAGAGCCGGCCATAGGTATAGGCAAACTAGGCAATTGCCTAGGGCATTTGATATGCCTAGGGGCATCAGCAGCTTCTGCTGATTAAAATGATATGTGACATGCCTATATTCTGTGTGTAGCATTTCATATGCAGACACAGCCACAGTCTCACACAGTATATAGCAGGCTTTTTCAACCAGTGTGCCGTGGCACACTAGTGTGCCGCGACCAATTGCAAGGTGTGCCGCGGAGCCAGAGCAGCTTCCTGCACCTTCAGAGTGAACTGTTGGCCCGGGCTCTTCTTAGAGGATCAGTCGTGCTGCGGCCGTGACCTATGCCTTGAAAACGTGGCGGTGTGATATCATAAGTCACGGCCGCCGCCTCTCACCACCCAGCCAGCCCACCCGCCTGCATACACATCTTCCAGTTCCTGCCTACATACACTGCTTTCCTTGCCCACCCACATCCACACCTGCCCGCCCGCCCGCTGCTCAGTATTCGCAGAACTCCACTATGAACAACCCCCAACACTGAGGGACAGGGAGGAGGACAGCTGACCGGTAGGGGCTAATATTTGTTATTTTATTTCTCCTGTGGGGAACAATAGGATTTATGTGGGGAGAATAAGGATTTATATGGATTTATGGGAGGAACAATCTGAATAATTCATGTAGGGAGCAATAGGATCTATGTGGGGTGCAATGTGATTGTTTTTTCTGTGTAGGCCAATGTATGTGTGGATTTTTTTTACTGTGAGGACCAATGTGTGTGTTTTGTTTTTTTTCTGTGGGGAACTGGTGGTGTGCCTTGGCAATTTTAAAATATTGTTCGGTGTGCCACGAGTAAAAAAAGGTTGAAAATCACTGGTATATAGGCATGCTGCATATCATTTTAATCAGTAGGAAGCTGATTGTGCATCCTAGCCACACAGCAATGCAAATAAGATGCATTTTGATTAAAAAAAAGGTGCCAGACGTTAGCATTGAGGCAAGATTTATGAGGACATCCAAGCAGAGGCAGAGGTCACAGTGTTAGTGGCAGTGTGGTAGCTGTGTGCATGTGAGTGGGTTGGTTGTGCAGTAGTGTTCGGAATATGTGTAAGGGGCACTATGCGTGTCATTATGTGTATAAGGGCATTAATAATGTGCGGCATATGTGTAAAAGGGTACTACTGTAAGCATCTCATTATGTGTATAGGGGCACTAATAATGTGCAGCAAATGTGTAGGGGGCACTATGTGTGTCATTATGTGTATAAGTGCATTAATAATGTGCGGCATATGTGTAAGGGACATTTTGTGTAAAAGGGCATTAATAAAGGATGTCATAATGTGTAAGGTGCATTATGTTTATAAGGACATTAATAATGTGTCTCATATGTGTAAGGGGCTTTACTGTGTGGAATTAGGTGTATAAATGCATTACTAATGTGTGGCATTATGTGTATAAGGTGCTCTACTATGTGGCGTTGCATATAGAAAAGGCACTACTGTGTCATCTAATGTGAATAAAGAGCAATAAGGTGTGGTGTAATGTGAATAAGGAGCAATTCAGTGTGATGTATTGTGAATAAGGGGCTCTACTGTGAGGAGTTTCATTTATAAGGTAAAGTAATACTTCTGTTGGATGTAATATGAATTATGGACACTATCGCATGATCAAATGTGAATGAAGTTGCAGTACTGTGTGGCGTAATTGGAATTGGGGTTACTATTGTGTGTCCATGCCCCTTGCCAGCAAAAACACACCCCTTTTTGGGCTGTGCGCCAAATGTGCGAACTGTTCCTATTTAAAATATAGGGGGTACAAACACCAAAATAAGGACTGCTATGGGTGAGGGGTGATGGTGCTGGGAAAGAGGTGCAAGGTCAGAGGCGGAACCAGCGGTGGTGCTAGGGGGCACCAGCCAAAATCTTGCCTAGGGCATCATATTGGTTAGGGTCGGCTCTGGGTAAGACTCATACCAGCCACACCAATCACACCGTACAACTTGTGATAACTATACCCAGTTAACAGTATGAACAACAACTGAGCCTCATTCAACAGATGGCTCAGAACAATAACCCTATAGTTAAGCAATAACTATACACGAGTATTGCAGAAAGTCCGCACTTGGGACGGGCTCCCAGCATCCACTACGGACTACGAGAAATAGAATTACCGGTGAGTGAATTCTTATTTTCTCTGACGTCCTAGTGGATGCTGGGTACTCCGTAAGGACCATGGGGATAATACCAAAGCTCCCAAACGGGCGGGAGAGTGCGGATGACTCTGCAGCACCGAATGAGCAAACTCAAGGTCCTCCTCAGCCAGGGTATCAAACTTGTAGAATTTTGCAAAAGTGTTTGATCCCGACCAAGTAGCAGCTCGGCAAAGTTGTAAAGCCGAGACCCCTCGGGCAGCCGCCCAAGAAGAGCCCACCTTCCTCGTGGAATGGGCTTTTACTGATTTAGGATGCGGCAGTCCAGCCGCAGAATGTGCAAGTTGAATCGTGCTACAGATCCAGCGAGCAATAGTCTGCTTAGAAGCAGGAGCACCCAGCTTGTTGGGTGCATGCAGGATAAACAGCGAGTCAGTTTTTCTGACTCTAGCCGTCCTGGAAACATAGATTTTCAGGGCCCGGACTACGTCCAGCAACTTGGAATCCTCCAAGTCCCGAGTAGCCGCAGGCACCACAATAGGTTGGTTCAAATGAAACGCTGATACCACCTTTGGGAGAAATTGGGGACGAGCCCTCAATTCTGCCCTGTCCATATGGAAAATCAGAAATGGGCTTTTACAGGACAAAGCCGCCAATTCTGACACACGCCTAGCTGAGGCCATGGCCAACAGCATGACTACCTTCCACGTGAGATACTTCAACTCCCCGGCCTGAAGTGGCTCAAACCAATATGATTTTAGGAAATCCAACACTACGTTGAGATCCCAAGGTGCCACTGGAGGCACAAAAGGGGGCTGAATATGCAGCACTCCCTTAACAACGTCTGAACTTCAGGCAGCGTCTTTCCTAGCCTTTAACAGCATAGGAATCACTTCATCTGGAACGCCCTTTTCCGTTAGGATCTGGCGTTCAACCGCCAAGCCTTGAAACGCAGCCGCGGTAAGTCTTGGAACAGACAGGGCCACTGCAGTAACAGGTCCTGTCTGAGAGACAGAGGCCATGGGTCCTCTGAGATCATTTCTTGTAGTTCTGGGTACCAAGTTCTTCTTGGCCAATCCGGAACTACGAGTATAGTTCTTACTCCACTCTTTCTTACTATCCTCAGTACCTTGGGTATGAGAGGAAGAGGAGGGAACACATAAACCGACTGGTACACCCACGGTGTCACTAGTGCGTCCACAGCTATCGCCTGAGGGTCTCTTGACCTGGCGCAATACTTTTTTAGCTTTTTGATGAGGCGGGACGCCATCATGTCCACCTGTGGCCGTTCCCAACGGTTTACAATCTGCGTGAAGACTTCTGGATGAAGTCCCCACTCTCCCGGGTGGAGGTCATGCCTGCTGAGGAAGTCTGCTTCCCAGTTTTCCACACCCGGAATGAACACTGCTGACAGTGTTAGCACGTGATTCACCGCCCATCGGAGAATCCTTGTGGCTTCTGCCAACGCCATCCTGCTTCTTGTGCCGCCTTGTCGGTTTACATGGGCGACAGCCGTGATGTTGTCTGACTGAATCAGCACCGGCTGGTTTTGAAGCAGGGGTTCTGCTTGACTTAGGGCATTGTAAATGGCCCTTAGGTCCAGAATATTTAGAAACATAGAAACATAGAATTTGTCGGCAGATAAGAACCACTTGGCCCATCTAGTCTGCCCCCTTTTTTTTTTTTTATTATTTTTTATCTCTAACCTTATTTGATCCTTATTTCTTTGTAAGGATATCCTTATGTCTATCCCATGCATGTTTAAATTGCTCTACTGTCTTAGCCTCTACCACCTCTGATGGGAGGCTATTCCACTTGTCCACTACCCTTTCTGTGAAATAATTTTTCCGCAAATTTCCCCTGAACCTCCCCCCCTCCAGTCTCAGTGCATGTCCTCGTGTCCTTTTGCTTCTCTTCATTTGGAGAATGTTTCCCTCCTGGACTTTGTTAAAACCCTTGATATATTTGAAAGTTTCTATCATGTCCCCCCTTTCCCTTCTCTGCTCCAAACTATACATATTGAGATTTCTTAGTCTTTCTGGGTATGTTTTGTGATGTAGGCCATGCACCATTTTAGTTGCCCTCCTTTGTACAGTTTCTAATGTATTAATATCCTTTTGAAGATATGGCCTCCAGAACTGAATACAGTATTCTAGATGAGGCCGTACCAATGACCTATACAGTGGCATAATTACTTCTTTCTTTCTGCTGCTGATTCCTCTCCCAATGCAGCCAAGCATCTGACTAGCCTTCCTCATTGCCTTGTTACATTGCTTACCTGCCTTTAAGTCATCTGAAATAGTGACTCCTAGATCCCTTTCCTCCTCAGTAGTTTCCAGTATAGTGCCAGGGAAGTCTCCTGACTCGACCATTGTCCTTGGAAGTTTCTTCCCTGAGTGACTGCTCCCCAACCTCGGAGGCTTGCATCCGTGGTCACCAGGACCCAGTCCTGAATGCCGAATCTGCGGCCCTCGAGAAGATGAGCACTCTGCAGCCACCACAGCAGAGACACCCTGGCCCCGGGGACAGGGTGATCAGCCGATGCATCTGAAGATGCGATCCTCACTTGTCTAACAGATCCCACTGAAAGTTCCTTGCATGGAACCTGCCGAAGGGAATTGCTTCGTAAGAAGCTACCATCTTTCCCAGGACTCGCATGCAGTGATGCACCGACACCTGTTTTGGTTTCAGGAGGTCTCTGACCAGAGATGACAACTCCTTGGCCTTCTCCTCCGGGAGAAACACCTTCTTCTGTTCTGTGTCCAGAAACATGCCCAATATCAGCAGACGCGTCGTAGGAACCAGCTGCGACTTTAGGATATTCAGAATCCAGCCGTGCTGTTGTAGTACTTCCTGAGATAGTGCTACTCCGACCAACAACTGCTCCTTGGACCTCGCCTTTATAAGGAGATCGTCCAAGTACGGGATAATATTAACTCCCTTCTTTCGAAGGAGTATCATCATTTCGGCCATTACCTTGGTACATACCCTCGGTGCCCTGGACAGACCAAACGGCAACGTCTGGAATTGGTAATGGCAGTCCTGTACCACAAACCTGAGGTACTCCTGGTGAGGTGGGTAAATGGGGACATGTAGGTAAGCATCCTTGATGTCCAGTGATACCATAAAATCCCCCTCTTCCAGGCTTGCAATAACCGCCCTGAGCGATTCCATTTTGAACTTGAACTTCCTTATATAAGTGTTCAAGGATTTCAAATTTAGAATGGGTCTCACCGAACCGTCTGGTTTCGGTACCACAAACATTGTGGAAAAGTAACCTCGTCCCTGTTGAAGGAGAGGAACTTTGATTATCACCTGCCGGAGGTACAGCTTGTGAATTTCCGCCAGTACTACCTCCCTTTCCTTGGGAGTAGCTGTCAAGGCTGATTTGAGGTAACGGCGAGGGGGAGACGTCTCGAACTCCAGCTTGTATCCCTGAGATACCACTTGTAGAACCCAGAGATCCACCTGTGAGCGAACCCATTGGTCGCTGAAGTACCGGAGACGGGCCCCCACCGCACCTGGCTCCACCTGTGGAGCCCCAGCGTCATGCGGTGGACTTAGTGGAAGCAGGGGAGGATATTTGTTCCTGGGAACTGGCTGTCTGGTGCAGCTTTTTCCCTCTACCCCTGCCTCTGGGCAGAAAGGACGCGCCTCTGACCCGCTTGCCTTTCTGAGGCCGAAAGGACTGTACTTGATAATACGGTGCTTTCTTAGGCTGTGAGGGAACCTGAGGTAAAAAAGTCGACTTCCCAGCTGTTGCTGTGGATACGAGGTCCAAGAGACCATCCCCAAACAATTCCTCACCCTTATAAGGCAAAACTTCCATGTGCCTTTTAGAATCAGCATCACCTGTCCACTGCCGAGTCCATAATACTCTCCTGGCAGAAATGGACATTGCATTAATTCTAGATGCCGGCTGCAAATGTCCCTCTGTGCATCCCTCATATATAAGACTACGTCTTTAATATGCTCTAAGGTTAGCAAAATCGTATCCCTGTCAAGGGAATCAATGTTATCGGACAGGGAATCAGACCATGCTGCTGCAGCACTACACATCCATGCTGAAGCAATAGCAGGTCTCAGTATAGTACCTGAGTGTGTATACACAGACTTCAGGATAGCCTCCTGCTTTCTATCTGCAGGCTCCTTTAAGGCGGCCGTATCCTGAGACGGCAGTGCCACCTTTTTTGATAAGCGTGTGAGCGCCTTGTCCACCCTAGGGGATGTTTCCCAACGCAACCTGTCCGTTGGCGGGAAAGGGTACGCCATTAGTAACCGCTTAGAAATCACTAATTTCTTATCTGGGGAACACCACGCTTCTTCACACAAGTCATTTAACTCATCAGATGGGGGAAAAGTCACTGGCTGCTTTTTCTCCCCAAACATAATACCCTTTTTTGTGGTAACCGGGTTAATGTCAGAAATGTGCAACACATTTTTCATTGCCGTAATCATGCATCGGATGGCCCTTGTGGATTGTACATTTGTCTCATCCTCGTCGACACTGGAGTCAGACTCCGTGTCGACATCTGAGTCTGCCATCTGAGGTAGCGGCCGTTTTTGAGCCCCTGATGGCCTCTGAGACGCTTGGGCAGGCGCGGGCTGAGATACCGGCTGTCCCAAAGCTGTTACGTCATCGAACCTTTTATGCAAGGAGTTGACACTGTCGGTTAATACCTTCCACATATCCATCCACTCTGGTGTTGGCCCCGCAGGGGTCGACATCACACTTATCGGCTCCTGCTCCGCTTCCAGGTAAGCGTCCTCATCAAACATGTCGACACAGCCGTACCGACACACCGCACACACACACAGGGAATGCTCTGACTGAGGACAGGACCCCACAAAGTCCTTTGGGGAGACAGAGAGAGAGTATGCCAGCACACACAAGAGCGCTATATAACAGAGGGATTTACACTATACACAAAGTGAATTTTCCCCAAATAGCTGCTCACAATTTTGCGCCTAAATTTATGTGCCCCCCCCCTCTCTTTTTTACCCTTTCCGTAGTGTATACTGCAGGGGAGAGCCTGGGGAGCGTCCTTCCAGCTGAGCTGTGAAGAGAAAATGGCGCTGGCTGTGCTGAGGAAGATAGCCCCGCCCCTTCAGCGGCGGGCTTCTCCCGCTTTTTTAATAATAATTATGGCGGGGGATTAGGCACATATACAGTTTAGAACTGTATTATGTGCATTTTGCCACTTAAGGTATACTAATTGCAGCCCAGGGCGCCCCCCCCCCTCCCCCCAGCGCCCTGCACCCACCAGTGACCGGAGCGTGTGGTGTGCTGTGGGAGCAATGGCGCACAGCTGCAGTGCTGTGCGCTACCTTATTGAAGACCGGAGTCTTCAGCCGACGATTTTCTCCGGAATCTTCCGTCTTCTGGCTCTGCAAGGGGGACGGCGGCGCGGCTCCGGGAACGGACGATCGAGGTCGGGCCCTGTGTTCGATCCCTCTGGAGCTAATGGTGTCCAGTAGCTTTGAAAGCACAAGCTAGCTGCAAGCAGGTAGGTTTGCTTCTCTCCCCTAAGTCCCACGTAGCAGTGAGTCTGTTGCCAGCAGATCTCACTGAAAATAAAAAAACCTAACAAATACTTTATTTTTAGTGAACTCAGGAGAGCCCACTAAGTGCATCCAGCTCTGGCCGGGCACAGATTCTAACTGAGGTCTGGAGGAGGGGCATAGAGGGAGGAGCCAGTGCACACCAGATGTAGTACCTAATCTTTCTTTTAAGAATGCCCAGTCTCCTGCAGAGCCCGTCTATTCCCCATGGTCCTTACGGAGTACCCAGCATCCACTAGGACGTCAGAGAAATACGTAATACAGTATATCTTTGTGAAAATCCTATATCAGATAAAACCTGACGCACCAAGCCCCCTCAGGTTATAGAATATAGGGATAGCAGGTTGAGTGAAAGACACGAAATGGACACCACTCAGCTATCAAATGCACACACAAATAGTCACAGTGTGTACAATGCAGAGGTTATTACTAACAATAATACTGCACTGGACTAGCTTACACAGCTATATAACAATAGATATAACAGTACACAGTAAGAACTGGATGTATATCACAGGGTAATTGTACTAGGAAACCCTGACTAAATGCACTCTTTCTTAACTAACACTGACTAAAAAGGCAGGTAGAATACTTAAGTGTCTTGTAAAGTCACAGCACTGACAACCAGGCGGCTTTACATAGGAGGATTTGCCCAAGCAATCCCAGGAACAGTGAGCTGAGGGATAATGGCGCCGCAGACACTGCCAGGGAGTGAGGGAGAGACAGATATGCAGCTCCAGGGCGGGACCATTTGCAGAAAATGGCACCCTGGGGCTGAGGGAGGGGCTTCAGGTCCAAGCTCTATCCCCCTGCTGGCAAAACCACCGGGTACTGCGGGCTCTAATAAAACGGTTTATAAAGAAAACCTGACCTGTCCCATGCCCTCGTGATCTAGTGGGATCGCCTGTACTGCCACAGTGTCCACCGCCAGCGCGCGCGGCCCGCCTCCCACTGACCACGCCGGATCACGATAAAGACCGGGTCCCGCAAGCGGGACCCACTTACCACCTCCCGAAGCGTGGCCACGCGATCCCGGAGAGCCCCCGTCGTGTGTGCCTGACAAGAAGAAAACCGGAGCCTCCTGCTGTAGTTGCCCGGCAACCAGGGCTCGGGAGTGTACAGCGCTGCTGGGGAGAGCCGGAGCTGCAGCTGTGAATGTCCACTGACATGTAACACTGCTGCTGCCCCTGAAGTCTTCACTTTTTTCCTCAGAAAAAAAGCTCTTCTTAGGGCTGCCTGGAGCAGCCCCTCTGTTAAGTGCCTGCTACTGCAGCACCAACTACAAAACTGAGATCCTGTGCAGGGAGGTGGGGTGATATAAGAGGCGGCGCTATGCATTCTGGGAACAGTCAAAACTTTGAGCCTGTTGGTGCCTCGGATCAAGATCCTACTCTACACCCCATTGTCCATTCCTTGTGGAGCCCAGTGTACCCCGCAGCAGAAATAACTGCTTACTGCCTACATGATCCATCTAGCTCAGCCAGTACTATTAACTAGGGACATGTGGGTACCTGTCAACAGTGTCCTGGCCCAGTATTAACTAGAGACATCGGGGTGCCCGTCAAACAGTGTCTTGACTCTTCTGGCGTTCCTGTGTGAAAAGGTGCCCAAAACACAAAAGAGACATACAGTATATTGAATCTAAAACACACAAGATCCGACGCCAGGAAGACAATGTTTTACCTTGTTTTGGAATCCAAGCCTGGTGGAAAATCTGAGCCGCAGCTTGGATTACCTCGGATCCCGGAAATTCGGGTGGGCTCGGTTCTCAGATAACCGCGCCAGTCATCTCTAACTTTTACAAGAAGTAATAATTATTTATTTTTTATTTATTTATTTATTATTATTATTTTTTTGGGTGGGGGTTCTATTCTCTCAGCAAATCTGTAGTCTATATTTGTTCTACTAGTTGATAGTGCCACTCGCATTGAATCTTTTTAACCACTTGAATATTTACAATAAAAAAAGCTTTATTTGTTGTTCTGATTTGGCTTTATGCTCTCAGTCATACTACAGTATGTATTTTTGCTGTTGGTTATCAGAGCCCTGATAATAGAACGGCTGATTTATATTGCCCAGTTTGTACGTACCATAAGCAGGGCCGTCATTTCGTATGGGCTCAATGGGCTCTTGCCCAAGGGCCCCAGGAATATGCCATAGGCTGATAGCTGAGGGTCCCCTCTTTCCAGGGGTACCAGATTTTTGAAAATCGGCCATGGGGAACTGGAGATATCCGACTTGAAAGCAGTGGTCCCCATCTGAACATGTTAATTCCTCTTCCCAGCCAGATATCTCAGGTTCTGTCTGACTTACAGTTTTTCTGAGAGTATAATCCAAAAGCTGGGGCTTTCCCGGATGACACTGGCAGATTGTCTCTACTATACCCAGAACCAGAGATATCATCCTTCCAGCAGCTGGTCCCTGCTCCAGCTCCACACGCCTAATATGCAGTTTTAGATCTTTGTTGGTGAATTGCTCTGGCTCATGAACTCTGATCCCCAAGTCCCCAGAACTTCCTGAAAGGTGGGACTCTCTAGTTTTTTATCCCATTCAAAGCTAAGAAATATATTTTCAGGAACTTGAGATATCTGCAGTCAAGCAAGTTGCCCTCCCACTGGAAAATGATAAATATTATATAGCCCACTCCACTACCCACCCCTCCCCTACGTATTAAACACCCCCTACCACCCTGGAAGTTATGTACCAGTGCTTCTTCATTCAGCCCAATGACCACTTTTACAGTTTAGCCCCATTTGTACAGTAAAGCATACCTCCCAACTTTTACCCTACCAGAAGAGGGACACACACGCGGGGGCGTGGACTACAAAAGGGGGCGTGGCTTCGCGGGAGGACCCGCGATCGCGAGCCACGCCCCCGTTTTCGTCACTGAGGGGGCATGCCCAGCGCTCTATGAGCAACTGGCATGCCCCCTCTCCCTCTGTCTCTAGTGAATAGACGCTGTGCGCATGCGCACAGCGTCTATTCACCGCTGCTCTGCTAAGCAGGGCAGCGAGTGATGGAGACTCCCAACTGCCCCCCACCCACCGCGGGACACTGTGGCCCGCGGGTGGGACAGCGGTACAGTCCCCCAAAAGCGGGACTGTCCCGCGAAAATCGGGACAGTTGGGAGGTATGGTAAAGGAGTAATTTGCAGAAATTACTGCTCCAGGTCCTACATGCTGAGCGGAAGATAGAACACCCTCTACCACTCACGGGACATCAAAGCTGCCGCTGATAGCATCCCCCACCCCTACCGTTGGAGCATAGCTGTGCCCAGGGGCCTACACTGCTGTTAAGATGGCCCTGACCATAAGATGCCCAAGTAAGTCCAAATGTGTCTCTTTTGTAAATATAAACGTTATTCTTTTGCCTAGTAATATTCATTTTCTTTATGATGAGTGACAATCTTAGGCGGGCCAGGTAAATGCAGCAGAGTCGTAACTAGACTTTTTGGTCCCCTGTGCCAGTAAGAGAATTGGCGTTCGCCCTATTTCTCCATTTGGAACAAACGGGCATGTGCTTATGGGGAAGGCGCATGACAAAACTGATCCCAGAGAAAGCCCATGCTTTTGCTCAGTGTTCCAAATGGGAACAGCCTCATTCACATTTTATCTTGCAGCAGAGCTGTGTATTTTGTAAGATCCACACTGGCAACATTCCATGAATCCTACATGTGAGGCCAGAAATCCTTTATCAGCAGAGGAGATAAGCGGTCGTGAACTGCTGTTGAAATAACATTTTCAGCCCAAAATCCTCCAATTTGAAAGACCTGTGTCCTCAGGTGTCTTCAGACAGGGCAGCAGCACAGGATAGACAGTCCCCTGTCCCTATTGTTCTAAGCACTAGATAGAAGCATTCTCAGATAGTGGAGGAACGTGTGAACATGGAGCTTCTCCTTCTTCCCATCATGCTGTCCTTTTTTACTCCAGCGCTTTCATCAGCTGCAACACCGTAAGTCGATTCCTAATTTCTTCAGCCTGAGACCCAAAATATGCTGAAACATATGAGAATGCATGTAACCATAGACTACAGTCTAATGTACTGTTCATCAGTCAGGCCCCAAATAACTGCTGTATCTACGGCATACAGAGAAAAATCACTTTAATATTGTGTTTAATGAATTGCATTTCAACTAGTATAATTTTATATTTTAACTAATATAATTGAATATTTTAAAATACGTTTTATTACTTCCAATCACATTTGCCCAAAAACTTGTGATATTGTTCAATAGAAGTTGTGCATTATTTTTATGTTGCTGCAGCTACTATATGATCACAATACCTGCTCAGATGACACAACCTTCAGTGGAGAAAGCTTGTGTTACCATACTCCATCTGCAGGGGGAGCTAAAACTTGGGATGGAGTTAAAGAAAGATGAGAAAATTCAACTAGTGACAGAGGACACAATAAACACCCCCAATTATTTCCACTGTTATTCTTTTCAGGTGAGTACAAAATCATGTGTTTGTCCTGAAAAGTAGAACTAGTAGAAAAGTATTGCATCACAGTTTGCTGTAGATAAACACAGGCGTTATCATTTCACATGGTAACACACAGGGGTAATTCCAAGTTGATCGCAGCAGAAATTTTGTTAGCAGTTGGGCAAAACCATGTGCACTGCAGGGGAGGCAGATATAACATGTGCAGAGAGAGTTAGATTTGGGTGGGTTATTTTGTTTCTGTGCAGGGTAAATACTGGCAGATTGCAGATTGAACACACCACACCCAAATCTAACTCTCTCTGCACATGTTAAATCTGCCTTCCCAGCAGTGCACATGGGCCCTCATTCCGAGTTGTTCGCTCGTTAGCTGCTTTTAGCAGCATTGCACACGCTAAGCCGCCGCCCTCTGGGAGTGAATCTTAGCTTAGCAGAATAGCGAACGAAAGATTCGCAAAATAGCGAATAGAAATTTCTTAGCAGTTTCTGAGAAGCTCCAGACCTACTCACAAAGGGAGTCATTCCGAGTTGTTCGCTCGTTGCCGATTTTCGCTACGGAGCGATTAAGGCAAAAATGCGCTTGCGCATGGTACGCAGTGCGCATGCGCTAAGTATTTTTGCTCAAAACTTAGTAGATTTACTCACGCCCGAACGAAGATTTGTCATCGTTGAAGTGATCGTAGTGTGATTGACAGGAAGTGGGTGTTTCTGGGCGGAAACTGGGCGTTTTCTGGGAGTGTGCGGAAAAACGCAGGCGTGTCAGGGAAAAACACGGGAGTGTCTGGAGAAACGGGGGAGTGGTTGGCCGGACGCTGGGCGTGTGTGTGACGTCAAACCAGGAACAAAACGGCCTGAACTGATCGCTATTTGTGAGTAGGTCTGGAACTACTCAGAAACTGCTAAGAAATTTCTATTCGCTATTTTGCGAATCTTTCATTCGCTATTCTGCTAACCTAAGATTCACTCCCAGAGGGCGGCGGCTTAGCGTGTGCAATGCTGCCAAAAGCAGCTAACGAGCGAACAACTCGGAATGAGGGCCAAATAGCCATCACTTCAGGCCGTTTCGTTCCTGGTTTGACGTCACACACGCCCAGCGTCCGGCCAACCACTCCTCCGTTTCTCCAGACACTCCCGCGTTTTGCCTGACACGCCTGCGTTTTTCCGCACACCCCCAGAAAACGGGCAGTTTCCGCCCAGAAACACCCACTTCCTGTCAATCACACTACGATCACTTCAACGATGAAAAATCTTCGTTCGGGCGTGAGTAAATCTACTAAGTTTTGAGCAAAAATACTTAGCGCATGCGCACTGCGTACCATGCGCATGCGCATTTTTGCCTTAATCGCTCCGTAGCGAAAATCGGTAACGAGCGAACAACTCGGAATGACCCCCATGGTTTTGCCCAACTGCTAACAAAATTCCTGCTGCGATCAACTTGGAATTACCCCCACAGTACGTATTTACTTCTTGGGCAATTTGTTGTGGCAGCTTCACTTTTTCAACAGTTCAGAACTAAGGACCTAATTCAGACCTGATTGCAAAAGCAAAATCTTTCTCTAATGGGCAAAACCATGGGGGTCATTCAGACCCGATTTCGCAGTCGTGCGATCGGGTCTGAACTGCGCATGTATGTGACCCGCAATGCGCAGGCGAGTTGCTGCCTGGCGACCTGGGTCGCCGGAGAGCGTCGGCTTCTACGACGGAAGCGATCGCAGGGGCGATCGCAAGAAGATTGACAGGCAGACTTTTGTTTGTGCAGCTCACTGACAGGCAGACTTTTGTTTGTGCAGCTCACTGCACAGGCCATCGCACCCCTGCAAAGCCCTTACCCCCTCCTCCTGTAGGCACCGATTACCTGGTCGCAGCAGTGCAAAAAAATAACCTGCATGCAACCAGGTCTGAATTAGGCCCCATGTGCACTGCAGGGGAGGGCAGATGTAACATGTGCAGAGAGAGTTAGATTTGTGTGGGTTATATTGTTTCTGTGCAGGGTAAATACTACAGATGAGCGGGTTCGGTTTTACTTCGGTTTTACTCGGATTTACTCGGTTCTCAAAACGGCATCTTATTGGCTCACGGACGTCACGTGTTTTGGATAGCCAATAAGAAACATCCAGATAAAACCGAACTGGCGTTAATTCTGGCGTTACATTTGAACCCGCTCATCTCTAGTAAATACTGGCTGCTTTATTTTTACACTGCAATTTAAATTTCAGTTTGAACACACTCCACCCAAATCTAACTCTTTCTGCACATGTTATATCTGCCCCACCTGCAGTGCACATCGTTTTGCCCATTAGAGAAAAATGTTGCTGTTGCGATCAGGTCTGAATTAGGCCCTAAATCCAAAAGAAATGGATCAGCTGAACTGGGAGCGAAATCCAATGATTATGGGCCTGATTCAGAGCTGGACGGAAGTTCAATACCGCATGCAAGCAGCACTGAATTTCCGTCCGATCTCTAGGAGGGCATGCAGGAGACGTCTCAGCAGAAGAGACTCCTACTGCATGTAACTGATCCCAGCACTGAAACCGATGTTGCAAGCTGGGCCCCAACATCGCGACCATCGATTTCACGCAGTTAGACAATTTAGTAAGCCTCAGCCTGCACAGGTGGCCAACGGAAGCATCTTTCAAAGCCATTTTGCATCTGTTGATTTCGGACACTGAATTTAAAGTGGTAATAATATTAAATACAAACCTAGCCATGTTGTCTATTTAATGTTATTGACACTGGAAAACCAGTGACTGAAACCAACGAAGATATGGTGACTTTGAAAAGCGCCGTTTAGTAACATTTACAACAAAATCTTAACTGTTGACAAAAAATCAGCAAAGTTAGTACTCGGTTTAAGCTGAACTATTTTGCCAATGATACAAGCCAACCTGACTGCAAAGATAGCCTCTGGGTGGCCGATAGTATACTTATTCAGACGCATAATATATGTCAGATAATACACACAGCAAAGTTTTTCTGGCATATATTGGGTCATTCCGACCCGATCGCTCGCTGCAGTTTACCGCAGCGATCGGGTCGGAACTGCGCATGCTCCGGCGCCGCAATGCGCCGGCACATGCCGGATGGCCAAAGGCCATTGTTTCCCTGCAATCACCTCTGCCTGATTGACAGGCAGAGGCGGTCACTGGGCGGGAGGGGCGGCACGGCGGAGTTTGGCCGCCGTTATGGGGGCGCGGTCCGGCCAACGCAGGCGTGGCCGGACCGTGCGGGTGGTGGGCCGCAGCGGCTGCGTGACATCACACGCCGCTATGCGATGCTTTTGCACTTTTACAATGGAGGGGGGGGCGGCACTGCCATGCGGGGCGCCGCATGTCTAGTCTACTGTCATGATCGTAGCCCTGCAAAATTTTGAAGGGCTACGATCAACTCGGAATGACCCCCTTACTCCGCATCCCAGGCTGCAGCAGCAGTTGCACTATGGGCCTTATTCTGTGATTCATGCTAACCCATTTCTTTTTCGTAGTTGAGCAATTACTGAGCAACCGCACATGTGCCTAAATTGCTCTGTGCATGTGCTGTGATGGTCTTGGGACGTTGTACGCAGAGAGGATTTATTGACAGTCAAGGACTGTTTGTGTGAGGTAATGGGGAGAGGCAGCAAAAATACAGGCGTGTCGCAACTGTGGCAGAGAAGCCACACCAACTGCCACCCCAACCGCTGCCAAACATCGGTGTGCAGGACTCACTGGCAGTTGGTGTGACTCCTCTATTCGAATATTGGACTGAGCTGCAGCCCCACCTCTGGAGCCGCCATTGGTCACAGTCGTTTTGGGGGAGCCTGTGTCTGAGATCCTATATGCAGTAATAGTGGCTCCGGTGTCTCACTTCCTGTGTCCATGTTGAATGATGATACCGTTATTCAGACCCTTAGATAATCTAATGATCTGCAATAGATGCTGCATCTTGTATCCACATGCTGAGATGTGTGAGGCCACCGGTGGCCATTTCCAGGTGACTACAGCGTTAGCAGAATTTTGCACATTAGCTGTATACATATTGGCCCTCATTCCGAGTTGTTCGCTCGCAAGCTGCTTTTAGCAGATTTGCTCACGCTAAGTCGCCGCCTACTGGGAGTGAATCTTAGCTTCTTAAAATTGCGAACGACGTATTCGCAATATTGCGATTAGACCTCTCTTAGCAGTTTCTGAGTAGCTCCAGACTTACTCGGCATCTGCGATCAGTTCAGTGCTTGTCGTTCCTGGTTTGACGTCACAAACACACCCAGCGTTCGCCCAGACACTCCTCCGTTTCTCCAGCCACTCCCGCGTTTTCCCAGAAACGGTAGCGTTTTTTCACACACACCCATAAAACGGCCAGTTTCCGCCCAGAAACACCCACTTCCTGTCAATCACATTACGATCACCCGAACGAAGAAAAAACCGTGAGTAAAATTCCTAACTGCATAGCAAATTTACTTGGTGCAGTCGCAGTGCGAACATTGCGCATGCGCACTAAGCGGAAAATCGCTGCGATGCGAAGAAATTTACCGAGCGAACAACTCGGAATGACCCCCATTATTTGCAGCTGCGATTGCGTTAGTGTCCATTTTTGAATCATGCCCTAGGTTCTGTCAGATGAACATCTGATACACAAGTGCCCAACTCAACACATTTGTGCATTGTGATTGCCCTGTGAAAGCTCTGGTTGTAAACTGGCAACAACTTTTTGACTCAAAATATTTAAAAATAATTTATTCAATTCATTAGGTTTCATTTTTGTAGTCTATGTTCAATGAAAGATCAGACTGAAGTAATAGCAACTTTATTTTTATAACACTTTCGTTGTTTGTTTTTAAACTTTATATGAGTCATATTCTGTAATGCCAGCTCCATTATTTTCTACAAGTTTCTTATGTACAGCTTCTGTGTATTAGCAAAAGACAAAGGGGGTCATTCCGAGTTGATCGTAGCCCTGCAAAATTTTGCAGGGCTACAATCATGACAATAGACATGCGGGGGGACTCCCAGCACAGGGCTATCCTGCCCCGCATGTCAGTGCCGCCCTTCCCCCCCCCCCCCCCCCTTCCCGCAGAAGTGCAATGCTTTTGCACTTTAGGAGTAGCTCCCGGCCAGCGCAGCTTTAGCGTGCTGGCCGAGAGCTACTCGACGCTCCCCGGCCCGCAGCGGCTGTGTGTGACTTCACGCAGCCGCTGTGGCCCGCCCCCCTGCACGGCCCGGCCACGCCTGCGTTGGCTGGACGGCGCCCACGAAACGGCTGCCAAACGCCACCGTTCCACCCCCCCCCCCCCCCCCCGCGCCCAGCGACCGCCTCTGCCTGTCAATCGGGCAGAGGCGATCGTAGCTCAGCGATGGCCTTCGGCTGTCTGGCATGCGCCGGTGCACTGCGGCGCCGCCGCATGCGCAGTTCTGACCTGATCGCTGCGATAAACTGCAGCGTGCAATCGGGTCAGAATGACCCCCAAAATACACAGCAAGTGTGTCAGTAAAAAAAGGTTGCATACAAGCATACTCTAGTACCAAGATCATCCATAATTTTTGATAATTGGGATGTGGAGATTAATTTTTTATTTCTACTTTGTCATTATCCATTATATGAAATATTGTCTTCATTTACTTGCTAAATACACAAACCAAGGGCAATATATAGAGGGGTTGAGAGAGCACATATATGTAGCACACATGCACATATACAGTATTGTATATAACACACACATAATATATAAATGTATAATACTGTACATGCACATATATATCTACTATATACAAGCGAAAATCCGTCCTTCTGTCTTTCTATACAAATCCACAGTTTACAAGCGAGGATTGTGAAATTTTTACATACAAGGGTATTTAAACACGGCAGATGCAACTAAAACAATTAGAAATCCCTAGCACCCCTGGGGGGGGGGGGGAGACAGCAGCACAGAGTATATCAGGAGATAGCATAACTCCAGAATTGCTGGAGCAATGTACTCCAAAATTGGTACACATATGCCTTACAATGTGGGAACAAACACTGTCGGGGGAAGACACCCTTAGGGGTGAGGTAGCAGCACTGAGTATTTCAGCAGACAGCATAACTCTGGAATGCCTGCAGCAATTTACAACAAACTTGGTACACATATGACATACACTCTGGAAACAAACACTGTGGGGGTCAGACACCCCTAGCACACCTAGGGGTGGGGCAGCAGCACAGAGTATGTCAGCAGACAGCAAAAGTGTGAAAGGCCTGAAGCAATTTACACCAAACTTGGTACACATCTGACTTACAATCTGGGAACAAACACTGTGGGGGTTAGACACCCCTAGGGGTGGGACAGCCAGGGCCGGCGCCACCATTAGGCAGCTTTAGTCAGCTGCCTATGGGCAACGGCCACTAGAGGGCGGCGCTGCACATTGTAGATTAATGCTTCCTCTATTATTTCCTTAGCTAGACCAGGAGCTGGGATTCCGCAGCCGCCCATCCATTATAAGCAGGCACTGACAGCATGAGTTCTACGTGGTTAACGTAAGCTGGCTCTTGTTAAATGTAGCTCCCCTCCAACCTGCGATAGCACCCAGCATTTCCCGCTCCATGCCACAACCACATACTCGTGTATACAGCTTCTCTCTCTCTCCCCTCCCCATCCCCCGCAATTATATCCCGCATATTCTTACCCTCCCCCCTACCCTTCATCTTAACCGCCCTCCCTCCCCATTCGCCGCTGAGCAAAGTGTCCAGCTGTCAACAGTTAAGATGCATTCAGCCTCCCACCACCCCGCGATTTTCCTCCCTCCCTCCCCACCACCCACCGTGACTGCATCCCGCACAGTCTCTCCCTCTCCCCCTACCCTGCATGACCGCTGCGACCATAGGTGTCGGAACGGGGAAGGGGGGGGGGCAAGGGGGCAGCTTGACCCCCCCCCCCAAACACGATGGATGTGCTGGTGCGGGGGAGTGCTTCCTTCCGCATCCCCGTAAGCGGCTTTAAAGGCAGTGTGCTGCCGCAGGCAGGGTGCGGTGCCCCTTCTGTACTGCCCAGCTGTCATGCATCACCAGTGAAGAGACAACCGGGCAGTACAGAGGGGTCACCGTACCCTGCCTGCGGCAGCACACTGCCTTTAAAGCCGCTTACGGGGATACAGAGGTAAGCGCTCCCCCTGCACTGATGAGGGGGTTTTGAAGGAGAGGAGCCTGGCACCACGGGGGAGGGGAGGGGAGGGGGGGGGGGGGGGGGCAAAATTTAATTCAAACTTGCCCCCCCGTGTGTGAAATCATTCTGGCACTCCTGCCACTGCCCGAACCGAACCTCCCTGAGCTGAGCAAACTGACCAGCTGTCAGTCAAGTTAAACTGTGTGCAGCCAGTAGGCTGTAGGGAAGAAGGAGGATTCCTGTGTTCATTCAGAGAGACTGTGAAGCATAAGGAAGACAGGCTGTATTCACTCTTATTTTATTACTAACTAAATTTGAGTTTTAGGCTCTGAGTTTATATATATATATATATATATATATATATATATAAATAATATATCATCAACTCCTGCAGTGGTGTCCATATAACCGCAATGCTGCTTGTTCCCCTCCTCAGGTGGGACCAGTGAGTAGTACTACTAATCAAGCTGCTGGCACCTGCTTGTTGTACTTAATACTGCTGTAGAATTAGTTTATTTATCATTCTTATTATTTTTATTTATAATTGGACCAACAGTAATAGAACAATACTGGATTTTAGCAGACAGACATAGAGGTAGGAAGGCCCTGCTTGCAGGCTTACACTCTATTGGGAGATAGGCATTAATACACAAGGATATGTGCTACGTATTATTGCCAGTGGGTTGGGGACAGGATGCTGGCGGTCAGACGGGTTGAAATCCCAACAGGGGCAGTGGAGGTACAGATGTGGCCTCCATTATCTTTGCTCCCAGTGTGACTAGGCGTGCCCGCCTGGGCGCACCTAGTTACTGTGAGCGTCTCCATCTGGACGTGCGTGCACGCCCAGACAGATGCTTACAATGGGAAGCTGCTCTGTGCACTCCCGGCGTGACAAGGCATGCATAGATAACGGAGGCTTCATCTGTAAGTATCCCTAATTCTAACCCTCCCTCCCCGCAGCCTAAACCTAACCCTTTACCCGCAGCCTGCACTCTCCTGTGTATACTTACGTTGGGGATTCTGGCGTCGGCATTGTGATAGATTTCAGGATTTGAGCGCCAGTATTCCGATTGCTGGGATATATAGCGCACACATATTCCGCAGCGCTTTACAGAGAATATTTGCCCATTCACATCAGTCCCTGCCCCAGTGGAGCTTACAATCTATATTCCCTACCACATGTACACACAAACACACATTCACGCTAGAGTTAATATTGTTGGAGCCAGTTAGCTGACCAGTATATTTTTTAATTGTGGGAGGAAATCAGATTACCCGAAGGAAATCCACGCAAGCACATGCACATACAAACTCCACACAGTTAAGGCCATGGTGGGAATCAATGACTGCAGTGCTGTGAGGCAGTAATGCTAACCATTACACTGTCTGTCCTATTGCATGAAGGTCTTTGCAGATTGCAAATGTTCTTACTGGGTTGTATGAAAAGGTCATACAGCAATATTGGTCAGGGGTCAGGAGGATGTGAACGTGAAGAAAGACAAAATATGTAAGGTTATGTATGGACTGTACAGAGAGGATGAAATTAGATAAGGAGGCATTGAAGGTAATTTGGGTGGGTCCGGAACTTATAAGACCCCGACTCCATACTTTCACCTGAGGGACTGGGAAGTGGTGGGCGGCTGAAGTTTTGCCTAGGGTGCCGAGAAACCTTGCACCGGCCCTGGGGACAGCAGCACAGAGTATTTCAAGAGACAGCATAACTCCCAAATGCCTGGACCAATTTACAACAAACTTGGTACACCTATGACTTAAAAGCGGGGAACAAACACTGTGGGGGTAAGACACCCCTAACACCCCTAGGGGTGAGGCAGCAGCACAGAGTTTTTCAGCAGACAGCATAACTCTGGAATGCCAGGAGCAATTTACACCAAACTTGCTACTCATATGACTTACACTCTGGGAACAAACACTGTAGGGGTAACACACCACTAGCACCCCTAGGGGTGGGCCAGCAGCACAGACTATATCAGGAGATGCATGATATGTCAGTGATGACAGGGCTGCATGTGACAGGTCCAGTGACATGATGTGAGGAGGGGAATGCAGGTAGCACAAACCCACACACTGAGAGTTATATAGTGGAAGTAGCACGGTCCCCCAGCAGCACAGAGTATATCAGGAGATGCATAATGTGCTGCGCTACATAAGAAACTGTTAAAAAAAATGATAATTTCACAGGGGCACTGACATGATGTGAGGAAGGGAATGAAGGCAGCAGGAAGCCACAGACTGAGAGTTGTATGGTGGGAAGAGCAGGGTCTAATTTACCATCCTCATCCCGTAGCGAAGCACGGGTATTCAGCTATCTACAATGTTATTTATACTGTGTGTTTAATATTTACATTTATTTTTGTAAACAAACATTCTTTAAATCCCGGGCAACGCCGGGTACTCCAGCTAGTTTATTATATAACATAAACATAATAACATATAAATAAACTACTGTACTTTTCATGCAGTAACAGATTTCTGATGGGGGTGGGACCAGGGGTGTATCTAGGGGTCCGAGCGTTCCTGGCAAAGTAAGGGGCTAAGGTTTGATTATTGGAAATGGGGCATGGTCTTGTGGGGGAAGGGCGTGGACACAATAGTACTTCCAATTCAAATTATGCCACACAGTAGTGTCCCTTATTCTCATTACACCTCACAGTAGTGTCTCGTATTCACGTTACACCATCCCTCCTCCCTAACCCTAACCCACCTTTCCCACAGCCTGACCTTAACCCGCCCCCCCCCCCCCCCCAAAAGCCTCTTCAGTGGTGCCTAACCCTAACCCACCCTTCCTAATCTCCCTCCCTGCAGCCTAGCCCTCGCACCCTCACAGCCTAACCCTAACCCTCCCATGCGGCTTGCCACCAGTGGAGACTTTGGCACCAACTTGATCCGGATTTTGGCATTCTGCATCGCTATCTATGTTGGGACACCAGCATCAGCATTCCGAACAGTTTCGGGATGCTGGCATCAGCTTTCCGACTGCCGGGATGCCAAACGCCGGCATCTTGACTGCATCTCAAATAAAATGCTAATGAGCTGCTGTGAGATGAGCCTCAAATGGACTCAGCCATTAACCAAACACCATTAGTTGGATGGTAGAAGTGCTTCCTGTTAGAAAAAACATCAGGGTGCCATCACTTCCAAGATAAAATGATCAATTACACAATTAACTGATATACATTTCCTTGTACCTGGCCTTGAAATAGGTAAGATTTGTATTTTCTTTATTACACTCAACAAGTTAAAGTTTTCGCTTACTTACTACTTACTTACATCTAACATGCATGAAAATCGTGTAGTTTTCCAGGTACTACAGTCCCTTCTCCCAAACACTGACACTTATTTATTATCTTCAACAACATATAGACCTATAGCACTGTGCTATATAACAATTGCTGTGTACCTTGTGAGAGTCTGTTACTGCCGGCGCGGCGCTGGTGTCCGTAAGCACCGCACTGCACTAGTTATCAGACTAGTGTCCGGCAGCACCGCACTTGTAATCAGATTCACAATAAACTACAGTTCCCAGCAGCCCTTGCTGCCGGGAGCTCCCAGCAACAAGGGCTGCTGGGAGCTGTAGTTTATTTTGAGTCTGATTACAAGTGCGGTGCTGCCGGACACCAGCGCCGCTCCAGCAGTAACAGACTCTCAGCAGGTACAGTCTGACAGTACTGCTTTTCTACCCTTTGGCCGCAGGTGGCACAGTCAGGCGGCGCCCCCCTCCTTGCCTGGCGCCCCTGGCGAGTGCCATCCTGGCCAATGTATAGATACACCCCTGGGTGGGACCATGAACCTCACATCCATATGCCCTACCCCTGGTGGTGTAATGCCATGATTCGAGAGGATATGGGGGGGCTAATCATATTTTTCCACCCCTTTTCTATGTCCTCAGAGTAGGTGGGAAATCTGTCATTTCAGGGGGATTTTTAACCATCCCTGTGTGCACCAGTGTGCAAACATCAATTACACATTGATCTACATCAAGCATTCCTAACCTGGATACTCAAGGCACACTAACAGTCCAAGTTTTAGTGATTTCCATGCTTGAGCACAGATGACTTAATTAGTACCTCAGTTATTTTGATTGAACCATCTGTGCTGAAACCTGGATATCACCAAAACCTGCACTGTTTAGGTGTGTACACACTACGCAATATCGCGTAGGATCCAGCTAATACCGTCCGGTTCCTAACGATAATGTTGAGTGTGTATGCTAGATATTGTGTACGATGCGCCATCTCCTGCGGGTTGTATGCTGCATCGCACATCGAACATGCATGCAGGTCCGATGTACGATGTTGTTTATGAGGGCCATGCTGCTGAAAAAAACCTAATCGTTCAGCTGGGGCGATGGAGTGGAGAGCAGGGGGGGTTTCTAGGTACTCAGAAACCCCCCCTGCGTGCGCTCCCCCCCCCCCCACTAGCGCACGCAGGGGGGTTTCTGAGTACCTAGAAACCCCCCCTGCTCTCCACTCCATCGCCCCAGCTGAACGATTAGGTTGGGGTTTTTTTGCAATAAAGACGGAGGAGCTGGTCTATTCATAGAGCCGCCGGCAACGGGCTGACTCTACTATAGGTGGCGCTGGACAGCACAGCTCCTCAGGAGCAGCAGTCCCCATGGTAACAATGCTGGCCGGGATAAGCACTCTCTTCCTCCGTCCCGGCCAGCCATAGTCACAGATATGAAGCCCACGGATCAAGCATGTGTGGCGCAAGTATGGGGTGCTGGGGGATGGCAGGGGAGGCATCGCATCCACCTGTGTTTATGTGCATACATATTATTAAGTGATATAGGGGAGAGGGGAAAGTAAAGTGTGTGTGTGTTATTAAGGTGAAGTGTGTGTGTGTGTGTGTGTGTGTGTGTGTGTGTGTGTGTGTGTGTGTGTGTGTTATTAAGGTGAAGTGTGTGTTTGTAATAAGTGAAGAGGGGTGTGTGCATAATTTGAAGTGAAAGGTGTGTGTGTGCGTAATAAGTGAAAAGTGTGTGTGCATAATAAGTGAAAGCGGTGTGCATATAAAGTGAAAGGGGTGTGTGTGTGTGTGTGTGTGTGTGTGTGTGTGTGTGTGTGTGCGTCTGTGTGTAATAAGTGAAAGAGGTGTGTGCATATAAAGTGAAAGAGGTGTGTGTGTGTGTGCGTAATAAGTGAAAGCGGTGTGCGTATAAAGTGAAAGAGATGTGTGTGTGTGCGTAATAAGTGAAAGAGGTATGTGTGTGTGTGTGCGTAATAAGTGAAGTGTGTGTGTGCGTAATAAGTGAAATGTGTGTGTGCGTTTAAAGTGAAAGATGTGTGTGTGTGTGCGTAATAAGTGAAAAGTGTGTGTGCGTAATAAGTGAAAGAGGTGTGTGTGCGTATAAAGTGAAAGATGTGTGTGTGTGTGTGTGTGTGTGTGTGTGTGTGTGTGTGTGATAAGTGAGAGGTGTGTGTGTGTAATAAGTGAAAGAGGTGTGTGTGCGTATAAAGTCAAAAAGATGTGTGTGTGTGCGTAATAAGTGAACATTGTGTGTGTGTTATAAGTGAAAGAGGTGTGCGTATAAAGTGAAAGGGGTGTGTGTGCATATACAAAGTGAAAGAGATTGTGTGTGTGCGTAATAAGTGAAAAGTGTGTGCGTAATAAGTGAAAGAGGTGTTTGTGTGCGTATAAAGTGAAAGAGGTATGTGTGCTATATATTTATGTACACATATAGTGTCACTTTAGTCCTTCCCCTGCCCCCACCTACCGTATGCATGGCTCCACACCCACATTGGAAACCCCCCTTCACAAATCCTGCGTTTGCCCCTGCCCCCCGCCACTAGTTGCAGCCGACATCGGCAAGTGTGTATGCACTTGATGATGTTGGAGTCCTGTAGCAGGTGTTGTCGCATTGTGCGGACATCACACTAATGTGTACATAGCCTTAATGTGCCTTGAGGGCTGAGGTTGGGAATGCCTGGTCTACATTATAGAGCAGTATCCATCAAGTGTGTTTATTAGCATGCCATCATTTTCAAAAATGGTGTACTGGACAAACATATGCAGTCATGTTTCATTACAGAAATGTTTTAGTCCTAAATGTGCTTAAGGTGCCTGATGATGTGAATGATCCTGTGTCTATTCTCAGCTCCCAACTCTTGAAGAGCCAAAAGAGGTTTGGTTGTTCCATGTATCTGCTCAAGGAAAGCACATCAACATTGACCAGTCCAAAAAGGTTATGCTATTGAAAGGGACCCATGTGACTTTAATCCAGACTGATAAACCTATCTACAAGCCTGGACAGACAGGTAGTACCATTACAATGCATCAAATAAGTCACTTTTTGAATGTCATCGCATCAGTTATCATTGTTATATTTTATCTTTTAATTTTAAGTGGCCATATATTTTTCACAACTAGCTTACATTACAAGGAATATACCAAATTACAATGAAATTTGCTACATCATAGGTATAGTGAATATACAGTATACTGACATGTTTTAGGAACAACACAGCAGTGGCGTGTGGTGAGGTCTGTGGCTGGTGAGGCATTGCAGTCATAATGTTCGCTGAGTCCCACTGATGAACCATACCACCACTGTGTTTGTAGACATGTCCCCTCACAGAGAGCCTTCCTCATGCTGACGGCCAGGCCAAGCAGCAGAGGTTTGCAGTTGCAACGATCCCTCCTTGCAAAAGAGCCCTCTCACCCCCTGGGGCTCCCAGTGCCTGTAGTGATCCCCACTGCCAGAGTTTCCTCTCATGGATCCGTGATCCTCCCCTCCATGGCACTCCCTGCTCACCTGGACCCCCGACCAGCGCTCACTTGGACACCCGTTGGTGATGCAGTGTACAGGGAGGATCCGGGTATGGTGTGGGGACACTGGGGACCCATAGACAAGTAGCAAACAACTCTCTAACCCACTGCTGACAGTGTCGGCAGAACCATGTGACCTGACCCAGCCGGATTCGGGGACAGCGGGAGACACACGGGAAAAGGACCCTTAAACCCGTTATGCCACAAACTAGTGCTCTTGTACACGTTATGCCACACGGTAGAGCTTATTCACATTATGCCACACAGAGCTTAGCGTTATGCCACATACCCCTTATACACATCACTAAGTTTACATGCTCACAGTAAAATGGAAGCACACTAATAGTTTAATACAGAATAATCTAACTGCTATAGGTAACACTAATGTATATGGTAAGAAAACTGTATTTAATCTGAAATAAACTGAAAAATAAAACATAGCTGTATTAACTAGTATAGCCAAGGATTTATCCAGCCAGACACAAAATAAATGCACTCCTATGTAATATAAGGATATTGATATAAGGACAATGGGGTATACTTACTAAGGTCCCGATTTTGACCGAGATGAGGTTTTTTCTTCAGAGTGTCATGTCGGGAATTTACTAAGCAAAAATCTCGGCAGTGATGAGGGCATTCGTAATATTTTGGAAGTCCTAGTAAAAAATTACGAATCAATACACCATCGGTCAAATACGCCTGCAATTTGGTAGAAATCGGTAATTTACTAAAAAGTGCAAATCACAAACACTGCCGACAATAGCCAAACACTGCCGTGCTGAAATACAATTCGTGAAAAAGTGCTAAAAAAAACAGACCTGCTTTTTTATCCCGTGTTTGGATAGGCATGTATGGATCCATGAGATCCGTGCATGTTTATCAGTGGGAAGGGGATGGGAAAGTAATATTTAAAAAAAAAAAATTGTGGGGTCCCCCCTCCTAAGCAAAACCAGCCTCGGGCTCTATGAGCCGGCCCTGGTTGAAAAAATATGGGGAAAAAATGATAGGGGTTCCCCCATATTTAAACAACCAGCACCGGGCTCTGCGCCTGGTCCTGGTTCCAAAAATACGGGGGACAAAAAGCGTAGGGGTCCCCCGTATTTCTGAAACCAGCACCGGGCTCCACTAGCCAGATACATAATGCCACAGCCGGGGGACACTTTTATCTAGGTCCCGGCGGCCCTGGCATTACATAACCAACTAGTCACCCCTGGCCGGGGTACCCTGGAGGAGTGGGGACCCCTTCAATCAAGGGGTCCCCCCCCTCCAGCCACCCAAGGACCAGGGGTGAAGCCCGAGGCTGTCCCCCCCATCCAAGGGCTGCGGATGGGAGGCTGATAGCCGTTTTGTAAAAAAATGAATATTGTTTTTAGTAGCAGTACTACAAGTCCCAGCAAGCCTCCCCCGCAAGCTGGTACTTGGAGAACCACAAGTACCAGCATGCGGTGGAAAACCGGGCCCACTGGTACCTGTAGTACTACTACTAAAAAAATACCCCAATAAAAACATAAGACACACACCTTGAAAGTAAAACTTTAATGCATACATCCACACCTCCATATACACATACTTACCTATGTTCACACGAGGGTCGGTCCTCTTCTCCATGTAGAATCCATGGTGTACCTGTTGATAAAATTATACTCACAAAATCCAGTGTAGAAGGCTCCTCTTGTAATCCATTTGTAATCCAGGTACTTGGCAAAATAAAAAAACGGACACCCGACCTCGCACTGAAAGGGGCCCCATGTTTTCACATGGGACCCCTTTCCCCGAATGCCAGAAACCCCCTCTGACTTATGTCTAAGAGGGTTCCATCAGCCAATCAGGGAGCGCCACATTGTGGCACCCTCCTGATTGGCTGTGTGCTCCTGTAGTGTATGACAGGCAGCACACGGCAGTGTTACAATGTAGCGCCTATGCGCTCCATTGTAACTAATGGTGGGAACTTTGTGGTCAGCGGTTGATCGAAAGTAACCTCACCGCATGCTGGTACTTGTGGTTCTCCAAGTACCAGCTTGCGGGGGAGGCTTGCTGGGACTTGTAGTACTGCTACTAAAAACTATATTTATTTTTTTACAAAACGGCTATCAGCCTCCCATCCGCAGCCCTTGGATGGGGGGGACAGCCTCGGGCTTCACCCCTGGTCCTTGGGTGGCTGGAGGGGGGGGACCCCTTGATTGAAGGGGTCCCCACTCCTCCAGGGTACCCCGGCCAGGGGTGACTAGTTGGTTATGTAATGCCAGGGCCGCCGGGACCTAGATAAAAGTGTCCCCCGGCTGTGGCATTATGTATCTGGCTAGTGGAGCCCGGTGCTGGTTTCAGAAATACGGGGGACCCCTACGCTTTTTGTCCCCCGTATTTTTGGAACCAGGACCAGGCGCAGAGCCCGGTGCTGGTTGCTTAAATATGGGGGAACCTCTGACAATTTTTTCCCCATATTTTTTCAACCAGGACCGGCTCAAAGAGCCCGAGGCTGGTTTGGCTTAGGAGGGGGGACCCCACGCAATTTTTTTGGGGATTTTAACAATGATTTTAAATTTTAAAAAGGTGCACAGTGAAGCCCAGCACGGATCTCTCAGATCCGGCCGAGATTCATTGTATTAAAGTCGGCAGTGTTTTACAAGTCACTCACGTAAAACACTGCCAAAAAAAACGAATGACATCGACATCGGTAAACCCAAAAATGCAGAATACGGCAGCTTAGTAAATTAGTCGTACTAAATTCAAAAAATTGCAACTTTATACTTTCGATGTCATTCGTAATTGACCTCAAACGGGAAAATACGAATTTTAGTAAATATACCTCAATGGACCCAGACTGAAGTAGGTATAATAAATAGCAGCAAACAATCCGCTTTATGGGGTATATGCAATTGCCGGCGAATTGCTGCAAAAGTCGAAAAACGGTCCGTTTTCGACAAAAAAACATGTCGAATTGGATTCGACAATGCAATACAGCACTTTTCGACAAAAAAACACGTTTCAGATTCGACTTTTTGCAATTCGACATTTTCTAAATTCGACATGTCTGCAGTGGTAAAAATACGTCAATTCAACAAAAGTATATTCAATTGAAGAATGTCGATTTGACAACAGTGCTTTTCAACAGTAATTTCGTCAATTTCATTCCACCTCACTTTGCTGGCGGAATCTAATAAAATTGTTTAAAAACATGTTTTTTTTGTGTTTTTTTTATTGCTAATAGCATATCTATTTATATTAGAAGGGATTAGGTACTTGGTTTGTCTATTTAGGAGCCACAAGTATTATTTATATATTTTTTTATATATATATATATATTTTTTTAATGGAATGGGTTAAAAACCCTGAGAAAAAATGCGTGGGGTCCCCCCTCCTAAGCATAACCAGCCTCGGGCTCTTTGAGCCGGTACTGGTTGTAAAAATACGGGGGGGAAATTGACAGGGGATCCCCCATATTTTTAGAACCAGCACCGGGCTCTGCGTCCGGTCCTGGTGCACAAAATACGGGGGACAAAAAGCGTAGGGGTCCCCTGTATTTTTTGAACCAGCACCGGGCTCCACTAGCTGGGGAGATAATGCCACAGCCGGGGGACACTTTTATACCAGTCCCTGCGGCCGTGGCATTAAAACCCCAACTAGTCACCCCTGGCCGGGGTACCCTGGAGGAGTGGGGACCCCTTCAATCAAGGGGTCCCCCCCTCCAGCCACCCAAGGGCCAGGGGTGAAGCCCGAGGCTGTCCCCCCATCCATGGGCTGCGGATGGGGGGCTGATAGCCTTGAGTAAAATGAAAGAATATTGTTTTTTTGCAGAAGAACTACAAGTCCCAGCAAGCCTCCCCCGCAAGCTGCTACTTGGAGAATCACAAGTACCAGCATGCGGGGGTAAAACGGGCCGCTGGTACCTATAGTTCTACTGCAAAAAAAATACCCAAATAAAAACAGAACATGCACACCGTGAAAGTACAACTTTATTACATACATGCCGACACACATACTTACCTATGTTGACACGATGTTCGGTCCACTTCTCCAAGTAGAATCCATGGGTTACCTGAAGATAAAATTATATACTCACCTAAATCCAGTGTCCTGTTCTTTTATTTGTAATCCACGTACTTGGCAAAAAAAAAAACGCATACCCGATCCACACGGACCCCTTTCCCCGAATGCAGAGACCCCCTGTGACTCCTGTCACAGAGGGTCCCTTCAGCCAATCAGGGAGCGCCACGTCGTGGCACTCTCCTGATTGGCTGTGCGCGTCTGAGCTGGCAGACAGCGCATCGCACAGCCGCTGCATTAGTTTCAATGGTGGGAACTTTGCGGTCAGCGGTGGGGTTACCCGAGTGGCATTATCTCCCCAGCTAGTGGAGCCCGGTGCTGGTTCAAAAAATATGGGGGACCCCTACGCTTTTTGTCCCCCATATTTTTTGCACCAGGACCGGACTCAGAGCCCGGGGTGCTGGTTCTAAAAATACGGGGGATCCCCTGTCAATTTTTCCCCCGTATTTTTACAACCAGGACCGGCTCAAAGAGCCCGAGGCTGGTTATGGGGGGACCTCACGCAATTTTTTTCTGTATTTTTTAACCATTTTGGCGCCGTCGGAAAAGTCGAATCCAGGACGCACCATATCCGTCAATTGGTCCGATTTTCGACAGCGGGACTGTCGAATCCGTTTTTTATTGAATATGTCGAATTCCGGCGCCGGCGGCCGGAATTCGACAGTCGAATTGTGTCGAATTTAAAAACGGGCGAAAAAAAGCCGCAATTCGCCCGGAATTGCATATACCCCTATGTCACAGATCTCATTATATATCAATTAAGGTATAATTTACAAGTGTATGCCAAGTGTTTCATGAAGGCTCTTTGGATTCAAAATATTGAGGCTGTCACTCCAACCTTCAGGCAGCAGGTGCTGTGCAATGGGAATCCTTCCCTGTGTGTCTAGCCTCCAGGGGCTCCTGTGAGTGGTGGACTCAGTGGTGCATGTGTACCTTAGGCACTTCCTCCTTTATCTGGCCCTCCCTCACCATGGTAACCAGCTAGTAAATCAGAATCACATATAACAATATTAACAGTTGACTACTGGATCGAGTACTCTGTTATCATGGTTGTATGTGAAACCGGTTTACTAGTTACTAGCTGGACAGGGGTGTGACTGGTGTTGGGGATGGAAAGGGCGGGGCCTCAGCGTAGGTTGTGAGTGACAGGAATTGATTTTGTTTCTTGTACACACTTCCAGTCTCCGGCAGATCTGACTGATACAGAATAGATTATTGATGATGTCCGTGGGGAAGTTATGTGGCATGCTCTCTATTGAAAGGCAGGGTGTGCTTGTTGTGTATCACAGTGCAGGTTATTAACAAGAAAAAAGTAGTAAAATAGAGAAATCATCACCCGGACAATAGGCAGCCTCCTCAGACCGGACATGCTGTTAAGTGTAATAGCCCCAGTAAATCTGCTTCTCCCGCCAGCTTCTGGAAAGGGAAGTTTATTATCTCATGTGCAGGTGCCGAGGACACTATCAGCCGTAGCTGCTCTTCACGCTGCAGCAGCCGGACGCAACAACGCAAACAAGCAAGGCTGTAGACCGCGCCTCCCTGCATTGCATCCCTTACTGAGCTGTGCGCGCACAGCCTGGGTGCGGGTACACTGGCAACCCATGGACCAGTAGCACACCCTCCGCTGACAGTGCCAGCAGACACCATCTGACCCGGCCGGGTGGGGGGCAGAATGACTTACTGCGGCATGGTATGTTGGGCAGCGGCGCCCTCCTAAATGTGGTGCCCGCGCCATACACAGCGGCTGCCTCAACCAGGTCCAGGAGTAATGATCAGGCCGGCCCTGCCTGCTGCCCAATCACATCCTCCCCAGTGACAGGGGCGTGCTTTCAAATGGACTGAGAGCACGCCCCTGTCAAAGCGGCACTTCTGTTAGGTGCCGCTTCTTCTGCTTTTTTTAACGTGTTTTCACTGTCCAGTGCTTGGCCCCGCCCCCCGCTTCCGGCGCTTTCACACTGACAGCGGGAGGCACAGAGAACGGTGCCTCCGAAACAAATTTAAAACTGTTTTTTATATGGCAAAAATGATTAAAATAATACACAGTCTAAAGCAGATACTTTTGACACAGAACATGTGTCATAAGTATCTTCTTTGTATTATTTTAATCATTATGACAGGGGAGGCACTGCCTCCCCTGCCTCCCCTGACTGCACGTCCCTGCAACACAGAGTAATAAACTGACATTCTAGATTATGGACAAAGGGCAAAGGTAAGGGAAATCACTGTGGGGAAGATTAATCAAATCTTATAAAGAGGACACATGGAGTTACCCATAAAAACTAGTGATGTGCACCGGACATTTTTCGGGTTTTGTGTTTTGGTTTTGGATTCGGTTCCGCGGCCGTGTTTTGGATTCGGATGCGTTTTGGCAAAACCTCACCGAAAATTTTTTGTCGGATTCGGGTGTGTTTTGGATTCGGGTGTTTTTTTCAAAAAACCCTAAAAAACAGCTCAAATCATAGAATTTGGGGGTCATTTTGATCCCATAGTATTATTAACCTCAATAACCATAATTTTCACTCATTTCTAGTGATGAGCGGGTTCGGTTTCTTGGAAACCGAACCCCCCCGAACTTCACCCACTTTACACGGGTCCGAGGCATACTCGGATTCTCCCGTATGGCTCGGTTAACCCGAGCGCGCCCGAACGTCATCATCCCGCTGTCGGATTCTCGCGAGATTCGGATTCTATATAAGCAGCCGCGCGTCGCCGCCATTTTCACTCGTGCATTGGAAATGTTATGTTAGGGAGAGGACGTGGCTGGCGTCCTCTCCGTTATTGTTGAACTTGATTGTGCATTATTGCTTAATTGTGAGGAGGACTGGGGAGCAGCTGCATAATATAGGAGGAGTACAGTGCAGAGTTTTGCTGATCAGTGACCACCAGTTTTATCCGTTCTCTGCCTGAAAAAAACGCTCCATATCTGTGCTCAGCGTGCTGCATATATCTGTGCTCACACTGCTTAATTGTGGGGACTGGGGAGCAGCTGTATTATATAGCAGGAGTACAGTGCAGAGTTTTGCTGACAGTGACCACCAGTATACGTTGTCTGCCTGAAAAACACTCCATATCTGTGCTCAGTGTGCTGCTTTATTGTGGGGACTGGGGACCACCAGTATAATTAATATTATATAGGAGGAGTACAGTGCAGAGTTTTGCTGACCAGTGACCACCAGTATATAATATATAGCATTACGGTACAGTAGGCCACTGCTGTACCTACCTCTGTGTCATCATTAAGTATACTATCCATCTACATTCTATACCTGTGGTGCATTTTAGTTTTGCAGTTTGCTGACACAGTGACCACCAGTATATATAGCAGTACGGTACGGATGGCCACTGCTGTACCTACCTCTGTGTCGTCATTAAGTATACTATGCATCTACATTCTATACCTGTGGTGCATTTTAGTTTTGCAGTTTGCTGACACAGTGACCACCAGTATACTATATATAGCAGTACGGTACGGAAGGCCACTGCTGTACCTACCTCTGTGTCGTCATTAAGTATACTATCCATCTACATTCTATACCTGTGGTGCATTTTAGTTTTGCAGTTTGCTGACACAGTGACCACCAGTATATATAGCAGTACGGTACGGAAGGCCACTGCTCTACCTACCTCTGTGTCGTCATTAAGTATACTATCCATCTACATTCTATACCTGTGGTGCATTTTAGTTTTGCAGTTTGCTGACACAGTGACCACCAGTATACTATATATAGCAGTACGGTACGGAAGGCCACTGCTGTACCTACCTCTGTGTCGTCATTAAGTATACTATCCATCTACATTCTATACCTGTGGTGCATTTTAGTTTTGCAGTTTGCTGACAGAGTGTCCACCAGTATACTATATATAGCAGTACGGTATGGGAGGCCACTGCTGTACCTACCTCTGTGTCGTCATTAAGTATACTATCCATCTACATTCTATACCTGTGGTGCATTTTAGTTTTGCAGTTTGCTGACACAGTGACCACCAGTATATATAGCAGTACGGTACGGAAGGCCAATGCTCTACCTACCTCTGTGTCGTCATTAAGTATACTATCCATCTACATTCTATACCTGTGGTGCATTTTAGTTTTGCAGTTTGCTGACACAGTGACCACCAGTATATATAGCAGTACGGTACGGAAGGCCACTGCTCTACCTACCTCTGTGTCGTCATTAAGTATACTATCCATCTACATTCTATACCTGTGGTGCATTTTAGTTTTGCAGTTTGCTGACACAGTGACCACCAGTATACTATATATAGCAGTACGGTACGGAAGGCCACTGCTGTACCTACCTCTGTGTCGTCATTAAGTATACTATCCATCTACATTCTATACCTGTGGTGCATTTTAGTTTTGCAGTTTGCTGACACAGTGACCACCAGTATATATAGCAGTACGGTACGGAAGGCCACTGCTGTACCTACCTCTGTGTCGTCATTAAGTATACTATCCATCTACATTCTATACCTGTGGTGCATTTTAGTTTTGCAGTTTGCTGACACAGTGACCACCAGTATACTATATATAGCAGTATGGTACGGAAGGCCACTGCTGTACCTACCTCTGTGTCGTCATTAAGTATACTATCCATCTACATTCTATACCTGTGGTGCATTTTAGTTTTGCAGTTTGCTGACACAGTGACCACCAGTATATATAGCAGTACGGTTCGGAAGGCCACTGCTCTACCTACCTCTGTGTCGTCATTAAGTATACTATCCATCTACATTCTATACCTGTGGTGCATTTTAGTTTTGCAGTTTGCTGACACAGTGACCACCGGTATATATAGCAGTACGGTACGGAAGGCCACTGCTGTACCTACCTCTGTGTCGTCAAGTATACTAGCTTAGTCACACAGCGACCTTGGTGCGCCTCTTTTTTCTTTGCATCATGAGCTATTTGGGGACAAGTTTTTTGAAGTGCCATCCTGCCTGACACTGCAGTGCCACTCCTAGATGGGCCAGGTGTTTGTGTCGGCCACTTGTGTCGCTTAGCTTAGTCACACAGCGACCTTGGTGCCTCTTTTTTTCTTTGCATCATGAGCTGTTTGGGGACAATTTTTTTGAAGTGCCATCCTGCCTGACACTGCAGTGCCACTCCTAGATGGGCCAGATGTATGTCGGCCACTTGTGTCGCTTAGCTTAGTCACACAGCGACCTTGGTGTGCCTCTTTTTTTCTTTGCATCATGCGCTGTTTGGGGACAATTTTTTAGAAGTGCCATCCTGCTTGACACTGCAGTGCCACTCCTAGATGGGCCAGGTGTTTGTGTCGGCCACTTTTGTCGCTTAGCTTAGTCACACAGCGACCTTGGTGCGCCTCTTTTTTTCTTTGCATCATGTGCTGTTTGGGGAAAATTTTTTAGAAGTGCCATCCTGCCTGACACTGCAGTGCCACTCCTAGATGGGCCACGTGTTTGTGTCGGCCACTTGTGTCGCTTAGCTTAGTCACACAGCGACCTTGGTGCCTCTTTTTTTCTTTGCATCATGAGCTGTTTGGGGACAATTCTTTTGAAGTGCCATCCTGCCTGACACTGCAGTGCCACTCCTAGATGGGCCAGGTGTATGTCGGCCACTTGTGTCGCTTAGCTTAGTCACACAGCGACCTTGGTGCGCCTCTTTTTTTCTTTGCATCATGCGCTGTTTGGGGACAATTTTTTAGAAGTGCCATTCTGCCTGACACTGCAGTGCCACTCCTAGATGGGCCAGGTGTTTGTGTCGGCCACTTGTGTCGCTTAGCTTAGTCACACAGCGACCTTGGTGCGCCTCTTTTTTTCTTTGCATCATGTGCTGTTTGGGGACAATTTTTTAGAAGTGCCATCCTGCCTGACACTGCAGTGCCACTCCTAGATGGGCCAGGTGTTTGTGTCGGCCACTTGTGTCGCTTAGCTTAGTCACACAGCGACCTTGGTGCGCCTCTTTTTTTCTTTGCATCATGTACTGTTTGGGGACTATTCTTTTGAAGTGCCATCCTGCCTGACACTGCAGTGCCACTCCTAGATGGGCCAGGTGTTTGTGTCGGCCACTTGTGTCGCTTAGCTTAGCCATCCAGCGACCTCGGTGCAAATTTTTGGACTAAAAATAATATTGTGAGGTGTGAGGTGTTCAGAATAGACTGGAAATTAGTGGAAATTATGGTTATTGAGGTTAATAATACTATGGGATCAAAATGACCCCCAAATTCTATGATTTAAGCTGTTTTTTAGGGTTTTTTGAAAAAAAACACCCGAATTCAAAACACATCCAATTCCGACAAAAATTTTTCGGTGAGGTTTTGCCAAAACGCGTCCAAATCCAAAACACAGCCGCGGAACCGAATCCAAAGCCAAAACACAAAACCCGAAAAATGTCCGGTGCACATCACTACTCATTTCCAGTCTATTCTGAACACCTCACACCTCACAATATTATTTTTAGTCCTAAAATTTGCACCGAGGTCGCTGGATGGCTAAGCTAAGCGACACAAGTGGCCGACACAAACACCTGGCCCATCTAGGAGTGGCACTGCAGTGTCAGGCAGGATGGCACTTAAAAAAAATAGTCCCCAAACAGCACATGATGCAAAGAAAAAAAGAGGCGCAATGAGGTAGCTGTGTGACTAAGCTAAGCGACACAAGTGGCCGACACAAACACCTGGCACATCTAGGAGTGGCACTGCAGTATCAGGCAGGATGGCACTTCAAAAAAATTGTCCCCAAACAGCACATGATGCAAAGAAAAAAAGAGGCGCACCAAGGTCGCTGTGTGACTAAGCTAAGCGACACAAGTGGCCGACACAAACACCTGGCCCATCTAGGAGTGGCACTGCAGTGTCAGGCAGGATGGCACTTCAAAAAAATAGTCCCCAAACAGCACATGATGCAAAGAAAAAAAGAGGCGCACCAAGGTCGCTGTGTGACTAAGCTAAGCGACCCAAGTGGCCGACACAAACACCTGGCTCATCTAGGAGTGGCACTGCAGTGTCAGGCAGGATGGCACTTCAAAAAATTAGTCCCCAAACAGCACATGATGCAAAGAAAAAAAGAGGCGCAATGAGGTAGCTGTGTGACTAAGCTAAGCGACCCAAGTGGCCGACACAAACACCTGGCCCATCTAGGAGTGGCACTGCAGTGTCAGGCAGGATGGCACTTCAAAAAAATAGTCCCCAAACAGCACATGATGCAAAGAAAAAAAGAGGCGCACCAAGGTCGCTGTGTGACTAAGCTAAGCGACCCAAGTGGCCGACACAAACACCTGGCCCATCTAGGAGTGGCACTGCAGTGTCAGGCAGGATGGCACTTCAAAAAAATAGTCCCCAAACAGCACATGATGCAAAGAAAAATGAAAGAAAAAAGAGGTGCAAGATGGAATTGTCCTTGGGCCCTCCCACCCACCCTTATGTTGTATAAACAGGACATGCACACTTTAACGTACCCATCATTTCAGCGACAGGGTCTGCCACACGACTGTGACTGAAATGACTGGTTGGTTTGGGCCCCCACCAAAAAAAGAAGCAATCAATCTCTTCTTGCACAAACTGGCTCTACAGAGGCAAGATGTCCACCTCATCATCATCCTCCGATTCCTCACCCCTTTCACTGTATACATCCCCCTCCTCACAGATTATTAATTCATCCCCACTGGAATCCACCATCTCAGGTCCCTGTGTACTTTCTGGAGGCAATTGCTGCTGGTGAATGTCTCCACGGAGGAATTGATTATAATTCATTTTGATGAACATCATCTTCTCCACATTTTCTGGAAGTAACCTCGTACGCCGATTGCTGACAAGGTGAGCGGCTGCACTAAACACTCTTTCGGAGTACACACTGGAGGGAGGGCAACTTAGGTAAAATAAAGCCAGTTTGTGCAAGGGCCTCCAAATTGCCTCTTTTTCCTGCCAGTATACGTACGGACTGTCTGACGTGCCTACTTGGATGTGGTCACTCATATAATCCTCCACCATTCTTTCAATGGTTGTAGAATCATATGCAGTGACAGTAGACGACATGTCAGTAATCGTTGGCAGGTCCTTCAGTCCGGACCAGATGTCCGCACTCGCTCCAGACTGCCCTGCATCACCGCCAGCGGGTGGGCTCGGAATTCTTAGCCTTTTCCTCGCACCCCCAGTTGCGGGAGAATGTGAAGGAGGAGATGTTGACGGGTCACGTTCCGCTTGACTTGACAATTTTCTCACCAGCAGGTCTTTGAACCTCTGCAGACTTGTGTCTGCCGGAAAGAGAGATACAACGTAGGTTTTAAATCTAGGATCGAGCACGGTGGCCAAAATGTAGTGCTCTGATTTCAACAGATTGACCACCCGTGAATCCCGGTTAAGCAAATTAAGGGCTCCATCCACAAGTCCCACATGCCTAGCGGAATCGCTCTGTTTTAGCTCCTCCTTCAATATCTCCAGCTTCTTCTGCAAAAGCCTGATGAGGGGAATGACCTGACTCAGGCTGGCAGTGTCTGAACTGACTTCACGTGTGGCAAGTTCAAAGGGTTGCAGAACCTTGCACAACGTTGAAATCATTCTCCACTGTGCTTGAGTCAGGTGCATTCCCCCTGCTTTGCCTATATCGTGGGCAGATGTATAGGCTTGAATGGCCTTTTGCTGCTCCTCCATCCTCTGAAGCATATAGAGTGTTGAATTCCACCTCGTTACCATCTCTTGCTTCAGATGATGGCAGGAGTGGTTCAGGAATGTTTGGTGGTGCTCCAGTCTTCGGCACGCGGTGGATGAATGCTGAAAGTGGCCCGCAATTCTTCGGGCCACCGACAGCATCTTTTGCACGCCCATGTCGTTTTTTAAATAATTCTGCACCACCAAATTCAATGTATGTGCAAAACATGGGACGTGCTGGAATTTGCCCAGATGTAATGCACGCGCAATATTGGTGGCGTTGTCCGATGTCACAAATCCCCAGGAGAGTCCAATTGGGGTAAGCCATTCTGCAATGATGTTCCTCAGTTTCCGTAAGAGGTTGTCAGCTGTGTGCCTCTTCTGGAAAGCGGTGATACAAAGTGTAGCCTGCCTAGGAACGAGTTGGCGTTTGCGAGATGCTGCTGCTGGTGCCGCCGCTGCTGTTCTTGCTGCGGGCGGCAATACATCTACCCAGTGGGCTGTCACAGTCATATAGTCCTGAGTCTGCCCTGCTCCACTTGTCCACATGTCCGTGGTTAAGTGGACATTGGGTACAACTGCATTTTTTAGGACACTGGTGACTCTTTTTCTGAGGTCTGTTTACATTTTCGGTATCGCCTGCCTAGAGAAATGGAACCTAGATGGTATTTGGTACCGGGGACACAGTACCTCAATCAAGTCTCTAGTTGCCCCTGAATTAACGGCGGATACCGTAACCACGTTTCTCACCGCCCAGGCTGCCAAGGCCTCAGTTATCCGCTTTGCAGCAGGATGACTGCTGTGATATTTCATCTTCCTCGCAAAGGACTGTTGGACAGTCAATTGCTTACTGGAAGTAGTTCAAGTGGTCTTCCGACTTCCCCTCTGGGATGATGAGATGATGATCGACTCCCAGCAGCAACAACAGCAGCGCCAGCAGCAGTAGGCGTTACACTCAAGGATGCATCGGATGAATCCCAGGCAGGAGAGGACTCGTCAGACTTGCCAGTGACATGGCATGCAGGACTATTGGCTTTCCTGGGTAAGGAGGAAATTGACACTGAGGGAGTTGGTGGTGTGGTTTGCAGGAGCTTGGTTACAAGAGAAAGGGATTTAGTTGTCAGTGGACTCCTTCCGCTGTCACCCAAAGTTTTTGAACTTGTCACTGACTTCTGATGAATGCGGTCCAGGTGACGTATAAGGGAGGATGTTCCTAGGTGGTTAACGTCCTTACCCCTACTTATTACAGCTTGACAAAGGCAACACATGGCTTGACACCTGTTGTCCGCATTTGTGTTGAAATAATTCCACACCGAAGAGCTGATTTTTTTTAATTTTGACCAGGCATGTCAATGGCCATATTCGTCATACGGACAACAGGTGTCTCCCCGGGTGCCTGACTTAAACAAACCACCTCACCATCAGAATCCTCCTTGTCAATTTCCTCCCCAGCGCCAGCAACACCCATATCCTCATCCTGGTGTACTTCAACACTGACATCTTCAATTTGACTATCAGGAACTGGACTGCGGGTGCTCCTTCCAGCACTTGCAGGGGGCGTGCAAATGGTGGAAGGCGCAAGCTCTTCCCGTCCAGTGTTGGGAAGGTCAGGCATCGCAACCGACACAATTGGACTCTCCTTGGGGATTTGTGATTTAGAAGAACGCACAGTTCTTTGCTGTGCTTTTGCCAGCTTAAGTCTTTTCATTTTTCTAGCGAGAGGATGAGTGCTTCCATCCTCATGTGAATCTGAACCACTAGCCATGAACATAGGCCAGGGCCTCAGCCGTTCCTTGCCATTCCGTGTCGTAAATGGCATATTGGCAAGTTTACGCTTCTCCTCAGACGCTTTTAATTTTGATTTTTGGGTCATTTTACTGAACTTTTGTTTTTTGGATTTTACATGCTCTCTACTATGACATTGGGCATCAGCCTTGGCAGACGACGTTGATGGCATTTCATCGTCTCGGCCATGACTGGTGGCAGCAGCTTCAGCACGAGGTGGAAGTGGATCTTGATCTTTCCCTATTTTACCCTCCACATTTTTGTTCTCCATTTTTTAATGTGTGGAATTATATGCCAGTATCAATAGCAATGGCCTACTACTATATATACTGCGCACAACTGAAATGCACCACAGGTATAGAATGTAGATGGATAGTATACTTGACGACACAGAGGTAGGTACAGCAGTGGCCTTCCGTACCGTACTGCTATATATACTGGTGGTCACTGTGTCAGCAAACTGCACAACTGAAATGCACCACAGGTATAGAATCTAGATGGATAGTATACTTGACGACACAGAGGTAGGTACAGCAGTGGCCTTCCGTACCGTACTGCTATATATACTGGCGGTCACTGTCAGCAAACTGCAAAACTAAAATGCACCACAGGTATAGAATGTAGATGGATAGTATTCTTGACTACACAGAGGTAGGTACAACAGTGGCCTTCCGTACCGTTTTTCTATATGTACTGGTGGTCACTGTGTCAGCAAACTGCACAACTGAAATGCACCACAGGTATAGAATGTAGATGGATAGTATACTTGACGACACAGAGGTAGGTACAGCAGTGGCCTTCCATACCGTACTTCTATATATACTGGTGGTCACTGTGTCATCAAACTGCACAACTGAAATGCACCACAGGTATAGAATGTAGATGGATAGTATACTTGATGACACAAAGGTAGGTACAGCAGTGGCCCTCCGTACCATACTGCTATATATACTGGTGGTCACTGTGTCAGAAAACTGCACAACTGAAATGCACCACAGGTATAGAATCTAGATGGATAGTATACTTGACGACACAGAGGTAGGTACAGCAGTGGCTTACTGTACCGTAATGCTATATATTATATACTGGTGGTCAGCAAACTGTGCAAAACTGAAATGCACCACAGGTATGGATGGATAGTATACTTGACGACACAGAGGTAAGTACAGCAGTGGCCTACTGTACCGTAATGCTATATATTATATACTGGTGGTCAGCAAACTGTGCAAAACTTAAATGCACCACAGGTATGGATGGATAGTATACTTGACGACACAGAGGTAGGTACAGCAGTGGCCTTCTGTACCGTACTCCCATATATTATATACTGGTGGTCAGCAAAATTATGCACTGTACTCCTACTATATACTACACAATGCAGCACAGATATGGAGTGTTTTTCAGGCAGACAACGTATACTGTTGGTCACTGGTCAGCAAAACTCTGCACTGTACTCCTCCTATATAATATTATACTGGTGGTCCCCAGTCCCCACAATAAAGCAGTGTGAGCACTGGTACAGTATATGCAGCACACTGAGCACAGATATGGAGTGTTTTGCAGGCAGACAACGTATACTGGTGGTCACTGTCAGCAAAACTCTGCACTGTACTCCTCCTATATAATACAGCTGCTCCCCAGTCCCCACAATTAAGCAGTGTGAGCACAGATATATGCAGCACACTGAGCACAGATAAGGAGCGTTTTTTTCAGGCAGAGAACGGAGAAAACTGGTGGTCACTGATCAGCAAAACTCTGCACTGTACTCCTCCTATATTAATATAAAGCTGCTCCCCAGTCCCCACAATGATATAAGCAAGCACAAATATTTGCCTCAACTCAACAATGAATAAACGGAGAGGACGCCAGCCACGTCCTCTCCCTAACATTTCCAATGCACGAGTGAAAATGGCGGCGACGCGCGGCAGCTTATATAGAATCCGAATCTCGCGAGAATCCGACAGCGGGATGATGACGTTCGGGCGCGCTCGGGTTAACCAAACCATACGGGAGAATCCGAGTATGCCTCGGACCCGTGTAAAATGAGTGAAGTTCGGGGGGGTTCGGTTTCCGAGGAACCGAACCCGCTCATCACTAATAAAAACCAATCAGCTTCTAGCTATCATTTTATGTACTTAATAAATGATAGCTAGAGTCTGACTGGTTGTTATGGGCAATGATTCCACTTGTCTTCTTTACAATGTTTGATACATCTCCCCCAGTGTCTTGGCACACAAGTGGGGTTGACTCACTGGGAAGTGAAGTAGTTAAGGTTTCACTATGCCTGTACCCAATAAAGGGTGAGTGTACAGAATCTGAGTCACTGAATGGGACTAGGGGGAGATGTGTCAAGCCTTCCCTAGAGTAAACAAGTGCAGAAGTTGCCCATAGCAACCAATCAGTTTTATGTATCAGTTAATAGATTGTACTTAATAAACGATAGCAAGAAGCTTATTGGTTAGTATGGGCAATTTCTCTACTTATCCACACTTTAGTAGGCATAATACATCTCCCCCTAGATCAGTGGTTCCCAAACTTTTTTGAATCGTGGCCCTAGAGTATCAGAATTTTTTCATGGAGCCCCTAGGCCAAAAGTTTCTTATTGAGGAATTTAGAAAGAAATATTAAATTAAGTAAATTGTGTTTATGTGTAATCCTTAGGTTCAGTTATGTGGTTAGGGACAAGATTTGCTTCTGTTTGTCCACATATGTTATGACTGACAGCCATCAGCAATGGTTGTGTCTTTTACAATGACCACAGTGGTGCACGCAAGGCGGGTTTCTGAGTACCCAGAAACCCCCCCTTCCCATAGACCACATGTTTTTTTCTAATGTCCACAGTCCTGCTAATCGCGATCGCTGCATTTTGCCGTGATTTGCGGGTCCGTGGGGAGATGGCAGAGACACTGTCAGTCTGTGATGCAAGTTTCATAGAATTTAAAATTAGGCCCCGCCCCCCGCAGCATTTTTTACGCGATTTGTGGGCCAGTGGGTAGGGGGTGAAGTGTAATTATGTAAGGTGACTGGCTCCACTGAACAATCTCAACTCGTACTGTAGTGCCTACAAAGTGTACAGTAAGTGAAAGTGTGTGTGTGTGATGCATATGCTTCTAGTTAATGTATTGAAAGAAGGAATAATGCATATATAATATATGTGTAATGTTAGTATAAATATATATGTGTATGTATGTAAGTGTATATATATGTATATATAATGTGTGTATATACTGTATATATATATATATATATATATATATATATATATATATACAGATTCAAAGGTGGCTGGCACTCCGTAATACTAGTCCAATATTTGCCCAGGTGCCTTCCTTACCACTCAAAGTGGAAATAAATAAATGGAAGATGCTGGCGGCACTCACAGGACTTGGTATATGCAGTAATAAGCAAAGGCACTCACGCCTATAGTGATCACTATAGGCGTGAGTGCCTTTGCTTATTACTGCATATACCAAGTCCTGTGAGTGCCGCCAGCATCTTCCATTTATATATATATATATATATATATATACAGTATATACATATATATATATATGTGTGTGTATATGTGTATATATATATATATATATATATATATATTGACAGACAGTCCCGGCACTCTTTACGCGAGGTGAAGATACTGCGGTGCCTTCCCAGAGGGGTTACCTCATGGATACATGTGGGGAATAAAGGCGGCACTCACGCAGGTTTTAATGCCCTGAGGACGGGGCGAGTCCCCGAAACATGTCGGTACAATAAAACTGACAACTTTTTACTTCAGCAAAAACCTGCGTGAGTGCCGCCTTTATTCCCCACATATATATATATATATATATATATATATATGTATATATACTGTGTGTGTATATATATATATATATATATATATATATATTTATTTTATACCAATCGTGTGGTCCGACACTCTCGATTAAATTCAACACTTTCCCGGGTGCCCTCACAAGTAGAAACATATGATGACATAAAGTGCGGCACTCCGCAATTACAAAGATACACACCGCACAGTGGATTGCATCAACATTTGAATCTTAATGATTTTCGTCAGGATAACCTGAGTAATTCCGGAGTGACGCACATTATGTCGTTTTATATATATATATGTATATATATATATATATATATCTCTGCACAACAAACTTTCCTTCAGATAGGATGCATGAGTTCAGTACTCAGTGCGTTTGCCTGGCTCCCTGCTCTTCCGACTCTCCCAGCTCCGTGAATGGTCTGTGATAGCAGCTCCATCTGAAGGAAGATGGCAGCCATGGGCGCCAAACACATTGCCCCCCATATACCCCACAGATGTCACTTGTCATGTCTGTACCTATGTCTGTATAGTAATGGTGGCTACGTGTGCACTGGGAGGTCAGGAAACCCTCCCTTATAAATCCTGCGTTTGCCACTGGACCATACTTAAATAATTTTAATTGGCCCTGGACCACCAATCCAAGGCATCCCTGCAAGTGTCCTGAGGCACCCCAGGATGCCAAGGCACACAGTTTGAGAACCACTGCCCTAGGAGAAAAGAGAAAGAAGATAAGGAACAATGAATGCAAGGATAGTGCTAGGTGTGAACATGGGGAAGGAATTGCAGCTCTAATCCCATAATGCTTTCACATCGGAAAATCAATGAAACTGGCGTACAGTGCACAGAACAGTACAAACAATAGATCTATATTTTATTTTATTTTGAACTTGCAGCTTGGTTTAAACAGTCACAGGGCTTTGAACAAAGGACACTAGGGTAAAACACACGAAACAGTACAAACAATATATAGATATACATAAGTATTCACAGCCTTTGGTCAATTCTTTGTTGATGCACCTTTGGCAGCAATTACAACCTCATGTCTTTTTGAATATGATGCCATAAGCTTGGCACACTTATCTTTGGACAGTTTTGCCCATTCCTCTTTGCAGCAGCTCTCAAAGTTCATCAAGTTAGATGGGAAGCATCGGTGCACATCCATTTTCAGATCTCTCCAGAGCTGGGCCACTCAAGGACATTCACAGAGTTGTCCTGAAGCCACTCCTTTGATATTTTGGCTATGTGCTTAGGGTCCTGCTGAAAGATGAACCATCGCCCTAGTCTGAGGTCAGGAGCGCTCTGGAGAAGGTTTTCATCCAGGATGTCTCTGTACATTGCTGCATTCATCTTTCCCTCTATCCTGACTAGTCTCCCAGTTCCTGCCACTTAAAAACATCCCCACAGCATGATGCTGCCACCACCATGCTTCACTGTAGGGATGGTATTGACCTGGTGATGAGCCATGCCTGGTTTCCTTCAAACATGACGCCTGTCATTCATGCTAAAGAGTTCAATCTTTGTCTCATCAGACCAGAGAATTTTGTTTCTCATGGTCTGAGAGTCATTCAGGTGTAGTTTGGCAAACTCCAGGTAGGCTGCCATGTTCTTTGTACTAAGGAGTGGCTTCCGTCTGGCCACTCTACCATACAGGCCTGATTGGTGAATTGCTGCAGAGATGTTGTCCTTCTGGAAGGTTCTCCTCTCTCCACAGAGGAATGCTGTAGCTCTGACAGAGTGACCATCGAGTTTTTGGTCACCTCCCTGACTAGAACCCTTCTCCCCCGATCACTCAGTTTAGATGGCTGGCCAGCTCTAGGAAGAGTCCTGGTGGCTCTGAAGTTCTTCCATTTATGGATGATTGAGGCCATTGTGCTCATTGGGACCTTCAAAGCAGCAGATATTTTTCTGTACCCTTCCCCAGAGTTGTGCCTCGAGACAATCCTGCCTTGGAGGTCTACAGACGATTCATTTGACTTCATGCTTGGTTTGTGCTCAGACATACACTGCCCCCTATACACAGTCACTTAAAGCAGAGCCACTTGTGAGTCTGAACACAGCAAAATATAGCAGAGTATAGCACAGCATACAGCAGCGTGCAGCATGCCCCTATACACAGTCACTTAAAGCAGAGCCACTTGTGATTCTGGACACAGCACACAGCCAATACAGGAGAGTCAGCACAGCATACCGCAGTGTGCGTTACTGTGAAATGGCACCGATTCCTGACCGCAGTGCCTTATATAGAATCCCACGAGATTCCGATGCCAGGATAATGACATTCGGCCTCAGCTCAGGTGGACTCGAATCCCTGGTGTTCGGAGTAGCTCGGATTTCACAGAATCCAAATTGCTCATCTTTAATTAACAGAGGAAGGTCCCATGTGCAGTCTCTGAGCAGTAGATGGTTCACAGGTCTCTGCGAAAATGGCACAGCAGCCATTTTCCCGACGATTTTCCCTACTATGCATGAGCAAAATGCTGGTAAAATGGCCACGGCACCATTTTCCTGGAGACCCACACACCACCCAGTGCTCAGAGTCACTTTCATTGCCACTGCCATGAAACTCTGGAGAGGTAAGTATTGAAAAAATGGGTGCAGGGTGTGCGGTATGAGCCCCTCTGGACCCAAGGGCCCATGTGCACCACACACACTGCACCCTTTATAGATACGCCACTGCTTGCATGTTTTGGATGCCATGTAAGTCCCTCTCTTGTGATTTCAGGTGACATTTCACCCTGGAAATGACTGGAAATTAATGTGATTGATGTTAATAATACAGTAGGAACAAAAACAGGTCCAAAATACATGATTTTAGTAGCCTCACCTACTGTAATTAAACTTCATAGCACATGGACCCAGAGACCTAGTTAACCATAGTCCTTGCAAATCTTCCAAAGGCCCAAGTATCTTTAGGCTAGGACTTATTACATGGCGCTGGTATTGTCCTTATATTGATATGATGTGGATATTTCTCACCCTGTGACAATGATCTCATAAATATTTTTGAGATAGATTCAAACTGTGTGATGCATATTATGACTAATGACCAAAAATTTTAATTGTCTGTTCTTTATCTCCTAAATATTTTGATTTTGAAAAATCTTTATAGAAAACAAATAAACTAAATATTTCTCATGATAAAACATGTTGATATTTTCAGTCAATTTCCGAGTTGTAACTCTGGACAAAACCTTCCGTGCACAAAACGTCAAGGTAAGATGTTTATAATTATTTATATGTACTGTTGTAATAGTTTAAAGACATTTATAAAGCAATTCTCTTTCCTGTTGTTCATTGCTAATTTTGACAAAGATTTTAAATTTGGTTTTACTCTTAGTCGCTTACTTAATATTGTAGTTGGTTTAAAGTCACATTTTAGTCTCTTTTTTATTGTTTTAATCAAGATTTAGTCAGTGGATCTCAGTTTTCATTGTAGTCTAATTTTAGTCAATGTTTTAGCCGTAACTTTTGCAAACAGAGTAATGATACTGTAATGGATTTTACTGAACATTTCTCTGAAATTCCCTTGAGAAGTTTGCATACCTTTAATTATATATGTAGGAATCTAGGGACAGTAAGCTGAGAATGTGTTACATACTGAGTCTGACTTACTGTAGTACTCCCATATATCATATACAAACAAATGCATTAAGTTTGTTAGAACAAACAAGTGCAATACACAATCATACTTCCTTCACTTCAGGTCATATTTATTTTCTGCAAATATCTAGAATACATAATTGTTCTTTAAAAATGTAAAAACTTTCAGTGTTACAGTATTTTGGACAAGAATTTTGTATTTAATTTTAATCTTAGTCACTTTGGCTTTCTTTGTTTTACTCAAGATTTAGTCAGTGGATCTCATTTTTAATTTTTATCTAATTTGGTCTAAATTTAGTCATGAAATAAACTGTCATCGATGATTACCTTTTAGTCAACATTTTGGTCAACAAAATTAACATTTCTGTTGTTAAAATGATTAGATTAAAAGTACTGGACTTTAATAGAGTAACATTTCATAATTCAAATAATATCAAACATGATTAAATTATGAGAAGACATCAATTCAGTAGTTACCAGTTTTGTCATTGGCTGCTAATGAATGGATAGACATTTTTATAAATATTAGTTTACTGTACATAAAGGCTGCCTCTGCTGCGTGTAACAGATGGGCACTCTTTAAAAACTAAGACTATAGGAAAGTTTAATAGTTTAGGTTAAGAAGGTTAAGTTAGTGTATATTAAGAAATTATGCAATCTTTACACACACACACACACACACACACACACACACACACACACACACACACACAGTGCTGTAACTAGACATTTTAGCACTGTGTGCAAGAAACAGTAACAGCGCCCCTCCCCCCCCCCCCCCCCCCCCACACACACACACATACAAAACAGGCACCAAAAATATAGGGGCATCACTTCATGGGGAAGCGGCGTGGCCACAAAATAATACCAATTCATATTACGCTGTACAGGAGTCTCCATTATTCAAATTACGCCACACAGTAGCGCCACTTAAACACATTACGCCAGGTAGAGCCCTTATCACACATTATGCCAGGTAGAGTCCCCTTATACACATTACGGCAGGTAGAGTCTCCTTTTACACAGTACAGCAGGTAGAGTCCCCTCTTTTACACAGTACGGCAGGCAAAGTTCCCTTTTACACATTAGGCAGCAGAGTCCCCCTTTTTACACATTAGACAGCAGAGTCCCCCTTTTTTACAGATTAGGCAGGCACAGTCCCCCTTTTTACGAGAGTGAGTGTGTGTGTGTGTGTGTGTGTGTGTGTGTGTGTGTGTGTGTGTGTGTGTGTGTGTGAGTAATGGCCCTGACTTAAACATTATGCAACACATTTTGCCCCTCACACTTCTGCCACACATGCCTATGCCCCTTACACATCCAGCCACACATTATGCACTTACAGTTTATGCCACACCCTTACACATTCTCTCTCCCCCCATATCCAGTCAGCCAACTATCCAGCAAAGAGAAATCCTTTGGCTCCCCAGACCAGGGCCGCCTTAACAGCTGTGTAGGCCCCTGGGCACAGCAATGCACTGGGCCCCCTACCCATCCTCCAGCAGTAGGGGTGGGGGGTGCTATCAGTGGCAGCTTTGATGTCCCGCGGGTGGTATGGGGTGTTCTATCTTCCGCTGAGCATGTAGGACCTGGAGCAGTAATTTCTGCTAACTACTCCATTACTGCACAGATGGGGCTAAACTGTAGAAGGGGTCATTGGGCTGAATGAAGAAGCCCAGGTATATGACTTCCAGGGTGATAGGGGGTGTTTAATACGTAGGGGAGGGTAGATAGTGGAGTGGGCTTAATATACATCATTTTCCGGTGGGAGGGCAGCTTGCTTGACTGCAGATATCTCAAGTTCCTGAAAATATATTTCTTAGCTTTGAATTGCATAAAAATCTAGAGAGTCCCACCTTTCAGGAGGTACTGGGAACTTGAGAATTAGAGTTCAGGAGCCAGAGCAATTCACCAACGAAAATCTAAAACTGCATATTAGGTGTGTGGAGCTGGAGCAGGGACCAGCTGTTTGAAGGCTGATATCTCTGGTTCTGGGCATAGTAGAGACAAGCTGCCAGTGTCCAGCAAAAGGACAGAGTCCCAGCTTTTGGATTATACTCAGAAAACTCTAAGTCAGACAGAACACAAGATATCTGGCTGGGAAGAGCAATTAACAGGCTCAGATGGGGACCACTGCTTTCACGTTGGATCTCCGGTTCCCCAGGGCCGATTTTCTAAAATCTGGTACCCCTGAAAAGAGGGGACCCTCAGCTACGAGCCTAGGGCCCTTATACTCCTGGGGCCCTTGGGCAAGAGCCCACTGAGCCCATACGAAAAGACAGCCCTGCCCCAGACCCCTAGCCCAGCAGTGGCTCTCTCACCCGGTGGAAGCGGCTCTCCCCCGGCAGCAGCAGTTCTCTCCTGGCGGCAGTGGCTCATCCCCAGTGGCAGCAGCTCTTTCCCGGTGGCAGTGGCTTTCCCCCGGCGGCAGCGGCTCATCCTCGCCGGCAGTGGCTCTTTCCCGGCGGCTCATCTCCGATGGCAGCTTGGCTCTTTCCCGGCGGCTCATCCCCGGTGGCAGCTGTCTTCCGGTGGCAGCGGTTATCCTGGCAGTAACGGCTCTCTCCAGGTGCAAGTGGATAACATGGAGGCAGCGGCTCTCTTCCGACGGCGGCTTCAGGAGCGGGTCACTTATGTTGCAGTATGATCGCTCCTGCTTCCCCATAGGGCTAGTCTCTCCATTGCTTCTGTAGTGCTGTGCTGTGAACTGCACTTTTCTCCTGGATGCCCTGGAGACTCTGGTGACTCTAGATAGCGTGGGCCTGTTATTGCGGGTGTGGATGGTTTTCCGCCCACAGGGCATATGCACTGTGTGCTGAGCACCATCCGCACACACCTAGTTACAGCCCTGCACACACACATGTGATAAAGCCCGGATTGGCACATGTTAATTATTCATCCAATTCACCATGACTTGCTGAGGTGAATGGCAAACTACTGGAGCAATTCAATATTGCTCCTGCAGGGCTGCCATCAGAAACTATGGGCCCGGAACTGACAAAATAGACAGGGCCCCTCCCTCCCCCAAAAAAAGATTCTGCTGCACTGCTCCAACCCTATTTGATGTCATACATTGTGATGTTACATATAGGTGGAGTGTTGCAGACCTGGCGGTAGGATCCAGGGGTGGGCCCCCCTCTCTGTAAGGGCCCGGGACACCAGTCCCCACAGTCCCCCCCTGATGGCAGCTCTGTGCTCCAGTGTGCAAACAGCTGCTCTAAAAAGCAGTTATCCCCGCAAGTCATGCCACTACTACTTTACACTTGAGCTTTGTCCCAGCAGCAGTGTCACTGCACATGAACTGAGATCACACATGTGCAAAGAAATCCAGGGGCAGATTCAATTAGCAATGGGCTACCAAAGGCAGCTTACATTACATTGATCATTTTTGACTCATTATGGTAGTCAGATTCTGTTTACAGCTCCAGAGGCCTTGAGTAGAATCTGCTTTCTGCAGTTAACGTGCTGAAGCCACTGGGACCTGTTCTGGTGGCTTCTGCTCCTAAGTGAATCTGCCACTACACAGAGAATAGCATGACCTCTGTGTGAATTATTAACTATGAATAAAGGCTTAGTGCAATCTTTTCTTTAATTTACAAATAATAGTGTCAGATGTGACATTGCAGTTGTTATCAGTTTTAATTGGTAATAAGTATAGTAACTGTTGTGCTTTACGTAGCACGTGTCAATTTAATTAGATGTGAAATGTAATTTGCATTCTGTTTCTTCTACAGTATCCATTGGTGGAAATAATAGTGAGTATGTCCTGAATATATCCGCTAGAACTCCTTGTTGTTCTGTGCTGTTCTACCGACCTCTTTGTGGGTGTTCCACGTGTGTTATTATAGGCATTATTTCCAATAAATATCAACAAAATAGAATCACGACCATATATTACCTCACCAAATTCCTGGATAATATGGTTGCGAAATATAAAAAAAAAACATATATAAGGTTTATTTGACAACATGACAACACTGTGAATTACAAGAAAGATTAAAAATAATAAACGTGAATATTTAAAACTACTGAGCGTCTTTTTTATGTCTGTTCTCTGTAATTAATGTCTCTGTATAAATCCCTAGTATCATGTATCCACTTTGAGTCAATATTGTGGATTTTTTGTGACAGAAAGTCACTGCTGTGCTTTTATATAAGTCTTGGCATATTGCCCGGAAAGAACATTAGCATACCTCCCAACATGACCCTCTCCAGGAGTGACAAAATACTCTGTTTCTGGACTTCTTTTTTTATTTAGGATTGCCGGCACCTGTTTTGAAAAGGTAAATGGACAAGAAAGGTGTTTCACCACAGGTGATGGCAATCATAAATTAAGAGGGAAGTCCAGGAGCAGAGCATTCTGTCCCTCCTGGAGAGGGTCATGTTGGGAGGTATGCATTAGGTAGAGCTTTGTAACATGGTAGACATAAATTTGTGACAAAGTATCACTTTTGTACTCTTATAGAAATCTTGGCTCGTTGCCCGGAAAGAAAGTTAGATGAAAATTTAACAGCACAATAGTAATTTATGTAGGAGTATTGAACATATGTAACCTGGCTAAATTTACTGTCATATGTCAAGAAAATAGTCATGTCAGTGCCGCCCCCCCCCCCCCCATCCCCCGCAGAAATGCAAAAGCATCTCACAGCGGCGATGCTTTTGCATCTCAGGAGTTACTCCCGGCCAGCGCAGCGCCTGCGGCTGGCCGGGAGAACCTCTTCGCTGCCACGGGTAACAGCCCCCCCCAACGGTCCGGCCATGCCTGCGTTGGCCGGACCGCGGCCCCTAAATGGTGACTTAACGCCTCCGTCCAGCCCCCTCCCACCCACCGACCGCCTCTGCCTCAGAGATGATCGCTAGGCAACGACGGCCTTCGGCCGCCTGGCATGCGCCAGCGCATGCGCAGTTCCGACCCGATCGCTGCGCTGCAATAAACTGCAGTGAGCGATCAGGTCGGACTGACCCCCACAGTCTAATCTCTAGCCACCTGCTTGGAACCAACCCTTGCCAGGCATGGCTGCTTATTTGTATCCACTTCCCATAGCTAAATTATCCACAATGTGCCAACGCAATGGTCGCAAACGTATCTTTGATATTTTCCTTCTCACTATCCTTCATGAGTAAAGCAATATAAACATTTATCCATTTTCCCATAGGATCCAAATGCTAATCGCATCGGACAGTGGCTGGATGTGTCACAGAAACAAGGAATTGCAGATTTTACCTTCCCTCTGACGAAGGAGATCACGTTAGGAGATTACACAATAAGAATATCCAACATGCATGAAACATCATTCTCTGTGTCTGAATATGGTATGCTTTATGACTTTTGATTTTTTTTTATGATGTACAGTGTACACTGTATCATGAACAATTTATGGCCCTCATTCCGAGTTGTTCGCTCGCAAGCTGCTTTTAGCAGCTTTACACACGCTAAGCCGCCGCCTACTGGGAGTGAATCTTAGCATAGTAAAATTGCGAACGAAAGAATTCTCAAAATTGCGATTACACCTCTCTTAGCAGTTTCTGAGTAGCTTCAACCTTACTCGGCATCTGCGATCAGTTCAGTGCTTGTCGTTCCTGGTTTGACGTCACAAACACACCCAGCGTTCGCCCAGACACTTCTCCGTTTCTCCAGCCACTCCCGCGTTTTTCCCAGAAACGGTAGCGTTTTTTCCCTCACGCCCATAAAATGGCCAGTTTCCGCCCAGAAACACCCACTTCCTGTCAATCACACTGCATAAAGTGATTTCTTTTGCATACTGAGGGGCAGATTTAACAAAAAGTGATATTCTTGTTATCACTTGTTACGAATGCTACAATCAGCTGCTAACTGTTATATGTTTGAAAAATTACAGGAGTTGATTGGCTGGAGCCGCATTTAACATTCGTAACAAGTGATAACAAGAATATCACTCATTGTTAAATCTGACCCTGAGTATGAAGCCTGCGTTGCATATGCCTCTTTGTGTGCATACCCATATTACATCAGCCCTGCAGCACAGCCAATGCGGATATATCTTGCAGCTATATCGGCTTATCTGGCTTGGTGTATGGGCTACCTACTGATCGCTGTACACTGACACTGACATTACAGATGGGCAGGGAAATTCAAATGTCTCTCCAGCTGCGATGTCTAGTCCGTCATATCGAGTGGACAATCGGTAAGTGTGTATGCTTACCAGAATTGGCTGCTCGAGTGGAGAGATGGCCAGTCAGCACATATATCTGTGCAGTGTGTTTCCGGGCTTTGTAACAGTGAAATGAAACAAAGCTTATATTTAGAAAGTAATGCCATACATTTAACAATATTATGTATTACAGTGTAGGGGTAGAAATAAAGTCAGGAGTACAAGGACTTTATCACAATATGAGCATAACAAATCAATAGCTTTACAAATAATATTTTCAGTTTACATTGATTACTGAATATGTTCATACGACATATATATATAACTGACTACATCTTGTTCTCTCATCATTGCACTTTAGCCCTGAAGAGATTTGAGTTTAACATTAACTCACCATCTAAAGTGGCTGTGGCTGATGAAGCTTTTGCCATTGAAGTATGTGGAAGGTAAGTCAGAAGGCCCGTCTTAGTTATATATCAGAGGCTGTATATACATTTTTATTTATGTTCCCAGTGGAACCAGGTTCTTTGATACACAGGAATTAAACAGCCGGGATATCATAGTAGACCCATTAATGGGATGCACCAGGAGGCTCTAGTCCCAACAAATACAGTTTAACTGAGGAAAGTATTCAATGTAATGCAAAAGCTTGTCTGGGTGACAGCGTAGTGTTCAGTTTGATGTTCCAGAGAGCCCGCCACTTGTTTCAGGGTCTGGACCTTGCTCGTCTTCTTACTGTGGGCACATTGAAGGCTTTGGTTCCAACAATGAGGCTCTCTTAATTGGTAATGAACTACAGTAGCTTACATACCCTTAACTAGGTGCATCCGTAGGGCAGTACGGATGGTGTAATGGTTAGCATTACTGCCTCACAGCACTGAGGTCATGGGTTCGATTCCCACCATGGCCCTAACTGTGTGGAGTTTGTATATTCTCCCCGTACTTGCGTGGGTTTCCTCCGGGTACTCCGGTTTCCTCCCACAATCCAAAAATATACTGGTAGGTTAATTGGCTCCCAACAAAATTAACACTAGTATGAATGTGTCTGTGTACATGTGGTAGGGAATATAGAATGTAAGCTCCACTGGGGCAGGGACTGATGTGAATGGGCAAATATTCTCTGTACAGCGCTGCGGAATATGTGTGCGCTATATAAATAACTGGTAATAAATAAATAATAAATAAATAAATCCTCTGGACACACTGAACAAACATTTTACAGGCAGAGAAAAGGGTTCAAAGTTCAACATGTAACATATACATTAATTCTGCTAGACAGTAGTGGGCAGTGTTGCCACAATTATGTATGAGCAATAATATCATCTACAATGTATGTACCTGGATTAGTTACAAGGTTGAGTATACAGAGTTATATAGCAGCTAAAACACTTGTTTGTCTAGTCACGTAGTAACCAGACAATGATCCTTGTTATTCTTGAAACACACTTTTAAATCAGCTAGTGGTATGTAAGCAATTAACCATAATTGTACAATGAAATACACCAGATTGTAACGATATGACAATTTCAATTTAAAACGATGTTTTGAAATATAAAATTAAATAAATTTGCTACTGTGAAATCTATTTTGAAGAAGGCAAAATCACAGGGGAAATTTTGTTCATACAACCAACTTATTTAGAATGACTTCCTCATTTAACATTTTATTTGTTATAAACGAGATGTAAGTACACAATCATACTCTTTAGCAAGTCCTCAGTGGAAAGTTACGGTACGGATAAACTCTCATCTGTATATTTATACCATGGACCGGATGTAATGATGCCCGAGAACACTGGAGGTGCTGGATGCCAGCCAATCTCGGATGTTTTTTAAAGGCATCTAGCGCCTCTCAGCAATCATGGGCGTCGTTACCTCCGACCCCATATTCAAGTGTTTCCTTTATATGTTACTAGTGACCTACCCCAGCTTCGCACGGAAGCAATTTTGAATTCACGGGTATAGGCTTTTTTAACTGAGGTCTTATACTGTAAGAGTAGTGTGAGGAAAAATAATTGTTTTTCACATAAATTAAACAGGAATGGAAAACAAAAGGGAAAAGCTGAAATTTTGTATCAGTAAACAGGGCTTACATTATCTTTTTCTGGAGAAACTGGATAATACGTATCAATCTCTGCACAGTATGAAATAATGTCTATCGTTATGATATATCTTGTAAACCAAGAAAGCACACAAATTACTGTTTTTCTTTGACTTGCTTCACTAAAATCGTCACTTCTCGGCTCCCTTTTCTCATAGATTAATGGTTCTTACTCCTAAATCTTCCTAGACAAATGCTCTATAGAATTGTGAAAACTGCATCAAAATCTGTCCAGTGCTTCTTAAGATTAGTCCGAACAGACAGACTACTGTGGACTTTATAATATGTAGAGATTTAAGCCCTTCACTGTGGAGGACGAGTGGGTCTGTCCTCTGGGTATACAGTTAGACTGTCAGGTGAAAATGCTATTACATGCACCTGGTTTATGTCATATTGTGTTATTTGACAGTGTTAGTAATAAAGGCAAAGTTATAGTACAGGATTTGTGTACAAAATTGTAATTTAGTTAAGTATGTCTAAGTCTGGACAGTGTTATTGATAAATGGTAAAGTTGCATTTACCAAGTAATTAAGACAGATACAAGTACAAGTAAAATAGCTTAAGTTAAAGTAATTACACAAAAAATTATAGATAATAGACTGCACATAAATAATAGTAATAATATCACTGAAAGAGATCAAAAACCACTCAGCCAATTAGAAGTAAAAAAAATGGCTGCGGAGATTGCTGTCATTATCAGAGTGTATTTTGCACCATGGATGGAGCATGCACAAGATAGATATCTCATGGCAGGTGCACATGCATCTTTGTAGAAAAACAAAGCCCAGACACGCTGTCACAGCTGCCAGTAAGGGATTGTCAGTCCCAAGGAAACAGTAATGTAAAGGAAAAGATTATACTGGCGCTATGTGTTTCTCCAATAATAATAAACAACCGTGGATTAATTTTAAAAAGACATGTAATTTATTCACATATAACAAATAAAAAAAAAAAAAAAAATATATATATATATATATATATATATATATATATATATAATGCAATAAAAATATAAAATTAGAGCATGAATGGAGCTGAGAATAAAGAAGTCAGACTTCTGTCAGCGGAAGATTTAGATATGGACTTTTAATCCTTGCCTTTGGAACTTTCTCTGTGGGACTTCACCATTACAGCACCGATTGGAGAGACCCAGCTTTTACACAATCGTCACAGCTTGCTTGCTGTCAACTTTCAAGTGTCACAACTGAGGGCCTGAGCTGACGGGAGGCAGCCTCAGTTGTAGGGGCTGAGATGTACCGGAACCTGGGAGGTTGTATCAGACCCCTGGACATGTAAGTAACATGAATAATAACTGCCCGAAGGCGTGACCACGACAACTTAGATAAAAGTCAATGATGTTTATTATGACAACTCCGCAACACAGCAGCAGTAAAAGAAAACGTAAAAGTCAGCAAAGAATAAATACAGTTCCTGGGTACTACAGGATGGCAGGAGCCACAGGGCACTGGTAGTGTGAGATAGTTCTTATGATCTTCTAGATGGAAAGTCCTTACCAGGCCCGACTGTAGCAATGGAGATAACCCAGGATTGTGCCAGCTGGTGTTCCAGGAAAAGCTGGGTTGCTGAAGATAAAACAGCTGCTGTGGATACTGGCTGGAACCAGACTGTTGTTAGCACGGAGTGGATACTGGCTGGAACCAGTTAAATAATAAATGAACTTGGGAGCGATGAAATATGAACTGAAATGTAGAACTTGAGAGCGGAGAAATAATAATACCGGTGGAGAGTGGTAAAGTGTAGAAAGGACACCGGCCCTTTAAGGGAAGCTGTACTCTGCTGGAAGCTGAGCTGGAAGCAGGTAATGTTGTAGCTGGAAACAGATGAATCCACAATGGATTGGAGAGTCAGGCTACACCGCAGGTGGAATGCTGGTGCGGGTCTCCATGGTAGAAGTCTTGAGACAGGAGCTGGAACCTGGAAGACAATCACAGGAGAGAGACAAACAGGAACTAGGTTTGACAACCAAAGCACTGACGCCTTCCTTGCTCAGGCACAGTGTATTTATACCTGCAGCAAGGAAGGGATTGGCTAGGCAATTATGCAGATTATCAATACTGAGAACAGATTGGTGGAAATGATCAGCTGACAGAATCCAAGATGGCTGCGCCCATGCAGACACTTGGAGGGAAGTTTGGTTTGTAATCCATGTGGTAATGAAAACAGTAATGGCGGCGCCGGCCACCGGAGACAGGAGGCGCCAGGCTGACAGATGCACATCCAACCACGCGGACACAGCGGAGGCCGCGGCTGACGTAATCGCCACTCAGACACTCTGCATGCAGAAGAGCAGGGACGGCGGCGGAGGCCGCGGGAGACGCCATGCCAGGTGTAATATGGTGTTTACTGTGACAGCGTCCCAGAGTGACAGGAGAGGATACAGGAATGTACACATCAGGATAACAGATGGGATCCGGTCCTGGAGCGCTGAGCCAGCCTTAGGAGGCATCTGATGGGTAAGAAATGGCGTCCAGATACCCGGATCGTGACAGCACCCCCCCCTTTAGGAGTGGCCCCAGGACACTTCTTTGGCTTTTGAGGAAACTTGGAATGGAATCTCCGGACCAAGGCAGGAGCATGGACATCAGAAGCATTGGTCCATGAACGTTCCTCAGGACCATAACCCTTCCAGTCAATAAGATATTGTAGTTGACCGTAACGGTGACGCGAGTCCAGGATCTTGGCCACTTCATACTCAACGCCTCGTTGAGTTTGGACTTTCGGAGTTGGAGGAAGTGAGGAATGAAACCGATTCAAGATCAGCGGTTTCAACAGGGAAACATGGAATGTCCTGGGTATTTTTAAGAAGGGAGGCAACTGGAGTCTGTAAGCAACAGGATTGATGACTTGTTCAATCTTGAAAGGACCGATATAGCGAGGTGCAAACTTCATACTGGGAACTCTTAACCTCAAATTCTTCGTGGATAACCAAACCCGATCACCCACCTTGAGAGCAGGAACTGCTCGACGCTTCTTATCCGCAAACTTCTTGTACCTGAACGATGCCTTGAGCAGAGCTGATCGTACGCTCTTCCAGATATTGGCAAACTGATGCAAGGTGATATCCACTGCGGGAACAGAAGTTGCTGGAAGCGGTTGGAACTCAGGGACTTTAGGGTGGAATCCAAAGTTAGTGAAGAATGGTGTTGAAGCAGATGAAGAATGATACTGGTTGTTATGACAGAACTCGGCCCAGGGAAGTAATTGAACCCAGTCATCTTGAGAGGAGGACACATAGATGCGGAGGAAGGCCTCCAAGTCCTGATTCACCCTCTCGGTTTGACCATTGGTCTGAGGATGGTAAGCCGTGGAAAACTTTAGCTTGACTTGGAGGACTTGACATAAACTTCGCCAGAATTTGTCTGTGAATTGAACTCCTCGATCTGAGATAATTTCTTCAGGAAGACCGTGGAGTCGGAAGATCTCTTGTATGAATACTTGAGCCAACTTGGAAGCTGACGGAAGACCGGTGAGAGGAATGAAGTGTGCCATCTTGGTGAACCGGTCAACTACCACCCAGATGGTATTGAACTTGTTGCACATGGGTAAGTCTGTAATGAAATCCATCGACAAGTGGGTCCATGGTCGACGGGGAACGGATAGTGGAACCAGTTGCCCCGCAGGCGACTGGCGGGATACTTTATGTTGGGCACACTTTGGGCAAGATGCAATAAACTCCAAGACGTCCTTTTTCAGAGTTGGCCACCAATAGGACCTAGAGATAAACTCCAGGGTTTTTTGGATACCTGTATGTCCGGCAAAACGGGAAGCAGGGGCCCAATGCATGAGCTTCTTCCTTAGCATCGGCTTCACAAAACTTTTCCCTGATGGGGGCGTAGAGTCCATCCCTACCATGGAGAATGCCAACGGATTTATAATAGGATGCTTGTCTGAAGACTCTGACTCATTTTCTTGCTCCCATGAGCGGGAAAGGGCATCGGCCTTGCGATTCTGAGAGCCCGGACAGAACTGGAGTTTAAAGTCGAACCTGGAAAAGAAAAGTGCCCATCTGGCCTGACGAGGGTTGAGACATTGTGCGCCCTTCAGGTATAAAAGGTTCTTGTGGTCTGTAAGTATGGTGATTGAATGAGAAGCTCCCTCCAACAGATACCTCCACTCTTCTAGAGCGAGCTTGATGGCTAGCAACTCCTGGTCGCCAATGGCATAGTTGCGCTCAGCTGGGGAGAACTTCCGGGAGAAGAAACTGCAAGGGTGTAAATGGCCATCTTTTCCCCTCTGAGATAACACCGCTCCTACTCCAACGGAGGAGGCATCCACCTCTAAGATGAAAGGAGAGTCGATGTCAGGCTGTTTCAGAACAGGCGCAGAGATGAACCTTTGTTTTAAAAGATGAAATGCTTGCATGGCTTCTTCAGACCACTTGGACGGGTTAGCACCCTTCTTAGTGAAAGCAGTAATAGGCGCCACAATGGTGGAAAAGTCTCGTATAAACTTTCGGTAATAGTTGGCGAACCCTAAGAACCTCTGGACCCCTTTGAGGGTTAAGGGTACCGGCCAATTTTGGATTGCTTGTAGTTTCTCAGGATCCATCTCTAGTCCGGAACCGGACACAATGTACCCTAGAAACGGAATGGACTTGACTTCAAAGACGCATTTTTCTAATTTGCAATAGAGATGATTGACACGGAGACGGGACAGAACCTCTTTAACCCAAAAACGATGTTCCTCTAAATCGTTGGCAAAAATGAGGATATCGTCTAGATAGACCACGACATGACGGTATAGAATGTCTCTGAAGATCTCATTGACAAAATGCTGGAAGACAGCTGGAGCATTGCTCAATCCGAAGGGCATGACGAGGTACTCATAATGTCCATCACGGGTGTTAAAGGCGGTCTTCCACTCGTCACCCTCACGGATCCGGATGAGATTGTATGCACCTCGCAAGTCCAGCTTTGTAAAGATGGTAGCTCCGCTAACTCTGTCAAAGAGCTCAGTAATCAGGGGTAAAGGATAACGGTTCTTGATGGTAATGTCGTTCAAACCTCTGTAGTCGATGCACGGCCGCAGACCACCATCTTTCTTTTTTACAAAAAGAAGCCTGCGCCGGCTGGAGAAGAAGAAGGTCGAATGAACCCCTTTGCTAGGTTCTCTTTAATATATTCCTCCATAGAATGCGTCTCAGGCAGAGACAACGGATAAGTTCGGCCTCGAGGTGGAACCTTCCCTGGAACGAGATCAATCGGACAGTCCCATTCTCTATGAGGAGGAAGGATATCAGCAGAAGCTTTACTGAACACATCCGTGAAATCTTGATATGGAGGAGGTGGAACATCAGACGACCTGGGGGAGGAAGAACAGACAGGCAATACTTTAAACAAACATGTCTCAGCACAGGAGGAACCCCATGCCAGGATTTGCGTAGTCGTCCAATCAATTGTAGGATTGTGAAGACGGAGCCATGGAAGGCCCAGGACCACAGGATGTGTGGCTCTTGGAATCACTAAAAAAGAAATAAGTTCGGAATGAAGAACTCCCACTCTCAGACGAACTGGTAGAGTCCTTAAAGAAATAACTGCATCAAAAATTTTGCTGCCATCCACGGCAGTTAAAGAAATGGACGAAGGAAGTCTCTCGGTGGGTAGGGACCACCGTTTAACATAGGCTTCGGTAATAAAGTTCCCAGCTGCTCCGGAATCAAGGAGGGCAATGACGTTCCGATAACGTTGAGCAACTTGAAGCGAGACTGGGAGATTACAATCTTGAGGAGATGGAGAGGAGATCATTACTCCTAGCCGGCCCTCTCCTTGGCGAGCTAGGATTTGGAGTTTCACGGACGTTTGGGACAGGCATTAATGGTGTGAGACGGAGCTGCACAATAGAGACAGAGAAACTCGGAGAGACGTCTTCGGCGCTCAGCAGGAGTTAAACGGGAACGGCCAAGTTGCATGGGCTCATCTTTAGATGGTGACAGTTGACGAGGAGGAGGAGCAGAAGATTTTGGAGTAGATGATCTTCCACGCTCAGTTGCTCTCTCTCTGAAACGTAAATCAACTTTCGTGCAGAGTGAGATTAGCTCATCTAACTTAGAAGGTAAGTCTCTGGTAGCTAACTCATCTTTAATACGCTCAGATAAGCCATGCCAGAATGCAGCATACAGGGCCTCGTCGTTCCATGCCAGTTCAGATGCCAGGATCTGGAACTGTATCAGATATTGTCCTACAGTACGTGACCCCTGGCGTAAACGGAGAATCTCGGATGAAGCTGAGGTTACCCGGCCTGGCTCGTCGAAGATGCGCCTGAATGTTGACACGAAGGCAGTGTAGGAAGATAGCAGGGTGTCGGACCTCTCCCATAACGGTGATGCCCAATCAAGGGCTGAGCCACTGAGAAGAGAAATAATGTAGGCAATTTTTGTACGGTCACTGGGAAAATTGCAAGGTTGTAGCTCAAACTGAATCTCACACTGGTTGAGAAATCCCCTGCAGAATCTTGGAGATCCGTCAAATTTTGCTGGCGTTGGAAGATGAAGACGTGGAGCAGAAATGGGTAAGGTGGGTGGGGTTATAGCTGGAGTCACTGTGGTTGACGCACCAGACGCGCCTGATCCACGGAGAGTTGTCTGAATCCCATCCAGCCGAGTAGAGAGATCCTGGAGACAGCAGATGATGTGGCCCTGTGCAGCCTCCTGATGTTCTAGTCGGGCTGCCAGTTCTTGCATCGGCCTGGCCGCTTGATCCTGGTCTCCGGCTGGATTCATTAGGTCAGTGCTTACTGTCACAACTGAGGGCCTGAGCTGACGGGAGGCAGCCTCAGTTGTAGGGGCTGAGATGTACCGGAACCTGGGAGGTTGTATCAGACCCCTGGACATGTAAGTAACATGAATAATAACTGCCCGAAGGCGTGACCACGACAACTTAGATAAAAGTCAATGATGTTTATTATGACAACTCCGCAACACAGCAGCAGTAAAAGAAAACGTAAAAGTCAGCAAAGAATAAATACAGTTCCTGGGTACTACAGGATGGCAGGAGCCACAGGGCACTGGTAGTGTGAGATAGTTCTTATGATCTTCTAGATGGAAAGTCCTTACCAGGCCCGACTGTAGCAATGGAGATAACCCAGGATTGTGCCAGCTGGTGTTCCAGGAAAAGCTGGGTTGCTGAAGATAAAACAGCTGCTGTGGATACTGGCTGGAACCAGACTGTTGTTAGCACGGAGTGGATACTGGCTGGAACCAGTTAAATAATAAATGAACTTGGGAGCGATGAAATATGAACTGAAATGTAGAACTTGAGAGCGGAGAAATAATAATACCGGTGGAGAGTGGTAAAGTGTAGAAAGGACACCGGCCCTTTAAGGGAAGCTGTACTCTGCTGGAAGCTGAGCTGGAAGCAGGTAATGTTGTAGCTGGAAACAGATGAATCCACAATGGATTGGAGAGTCAGGCTACACCGCAGGTGGAATGCTGGTGCGGGTCTCTATGGTAGAAGTCTTGAGACAGGAGCTGGAACCTGGAAGACAATCACAGGAGAGAGACAAACAGGAACTAGGTTTGACAACCAAAGCACTGACGCCTTCCTTGCTCAGGCACAGTGTATTTATACCTGCAGCAAGGAAGGGATTGGCTAGGCAATTATGCAGATTATCAATACTGAGAACAGATTGGTGGAAATGATCAGCTGACAGAATCCAAGATGGCTGCGCCCATGCAGACACTTGGAGGGAAGTTTGGTTTGTAATCCATGTGGTAATGAAAACAGTAATGGCGGCGCCGGCCACCGGAGACAGGAGGCGCCAGGCTGACAGATGCACATCCAACCACGCGGACACAGCGGAGGCCGCGGCTGACGTAATCGCCACTCAGACACTCTGCATGCAGAAGAGCAGGGACGGCGGCGGAGGCCGCGGGAGACGCCATGCCAGGTGTAATATGGTGTTTACTGTGACAGCGTCCCAGAGTGACAGGAGAGGATACAGGAATGTACACATCAGGATAACAGATGGGATCCGGTCCTGGAGCGCTGAGCCAGCCTTAGGAGGCATCTGATGGGTAAGAAATGGCGTCCAGATACCCGGATCGTGACATCAAGCCTCTGGAAGTCTCCGTCGTTATGGGTAACACCAGCTGTACATAACATCATTTTCCCCAGGGAATCTTTATACATTGTTTCAGTTCGGGATCCTTGTGGACACTTACCAGCAGCTATCACAATTTCATTCTCAGCTCCATTCATGCCCTAATTTTATGTTTTTATTGCATCATATATATATTTTTTTTTTTATTTTTTTTTTATTTGTTATATGTGAATAAATTACATGTCTTTTTAAAATTCATCCATGGTTGTTTATTATTATTGGAGAAACACATAGCGCCAGTATAATCTTTTCCTGCACATGCATCTTTGTTGTGCATTACATGAGCTGTATTTCTTAGAACGTACCCATATTGGGGGTCATTCCGAGTTGTTAGCTCGTTATTTTTTTCTCGCAACGGAGCGATTAGTCGCTAAAGCGCATGCGCAATGTCCGCAGTGCGACTGCGCCAAGTAAATTTGCTATGCAGTTTGGTATTTTACTCGCGGCATTACGAGGTTTTTTCTTCGTTCTGGTGATCGTAGTGTGATTGACAGGAAGTGGGTGTTTCTGGGCGGAAACTGGGCGTTTTATGGGAGTGTTGGAGAAAACGCTACCGTTTCTGGGAAAAACGCGGGAGTGGCTGGAGAAACGGGGGAGTGCCTGGGCGAACGTTGGGTGTGTTTGTGACGTCAAACCAGGAACGACAAGCACTGAACTGATCGCACTGGAAGAGTAAGTCTCGAGCTACTCAGAAACTGCACAGAGAAGTCTTTTCGCAATTTTGAGAACCTTTCGTTCGCAATTTTGATAAGCTAAGATTCACTCCCAGTAGGCGGCGGCTTAGCGTGTGCAAAGCTGCTAAAAGCAGCTTGCGAGCGAACAACTCGGAATGAGGGCCATTGTACTTGGGCAAAGTGTGCATGCTCCCAGCATCCTTTGCTCAACCTAATTAAGCTTAAAAAGGCATAGGCATAAAATGCATCTGAATCTATATTGATGGATACTTAACAATTTTTTTCTGGGCATGTGCAAAACAAAGCACAACACAAATAGACTTAAGTCCAACTGAGGCCTTTATTCTTCTTTTAAATATTAAATATGGATACCAGCGCTAAGAGTTGCTAATCCAAAATAATCATACAAGATGGATCAGATGCTCAAAATTTTATTTTAACACTGATAAAAAGTATCGTATAAAACCACTTTTATGGCTGTAAAATTGGCAATTCAAATAGTATAAAATAATAATGGATTAAAAATGGAAAAAATCTATATAAAAAAGAATACATATACTTTAGCACTGTCTCTGAGATATTAGAGGGTTTTTCACTTTGCTGCTAGGAACCAGTTCAATAGTTTGTAATCCCGGACTTTATATATGGATTCACTCTTCCTTAAATAAACAATTTCTGTACACAGTCAGCTGGTAATACCCTGTTTGTAACTCACACACAGTTCCACGAGATTATTGCTGTATTGCTCGTCTGCGCAGAAGATTGAAGGGGTTCCCATATATTGCTGGATGTGTTGATTGAGAGCGGAGGTTTTAGGAGTCCTTAGAATTCCAATTGTTGTAAAGGAAAGTCCTTTATTCTTCTTTTACCTTTGCTCATGTTCATTTCAGTTATACATATGGAAAGCCAGTTCTGGGCGCTATTAACGTATCTGTCTGCCTACGAAAATGTTACGGATGGTGGGACTGCAATTATCTGAAAACTGTTGTGGAAAACACAGATGATGTAGATTTGCAGGGGTGCCTGCAAATAAAAGACGTGCAGGTGAGCAAAGTGGAAAAATGCTAGCATCAATGTAATTAGATGTGTTTGGTTTTTCTCATAAAGTTATTACAGGGGCGTTTTAAGAGAAGAGGGGACCCATGTTCAGCCTCCATTGCAGGCCCCCTCCTTTCCGGCAGCTAGTAGACTCTGGCATAATGCCAGAGTCTACTGCACATGCAAAGGTCTCCAGGAACATGGCGCCCGTGCCTTGTTCCTGGGGACATCTCCAGAGCGCATGCACAAATCACTTGGAAATGGCTGCAGTGGCCATTTTCCAAGTGATTTGTGCCCGCACTGCAGGGCCACAGCCATGGGATTCCGGAGGGGTAAGTATATTATACGGGTACAGTGTGTGCGGGGTGGGCCCCACTCCGGACCCAGAGGCCACGTGCACCGTACACACTGCACCCATTATAGAAATGCCTGTGAGCTAATAGTAAATTAATGATACTGTATGATTATTTGTACTGTATGCACTGATTATTTAAGGATTTATAGTACTTGACCACAAGCCAGTGTTGGCTGCTTAGTATGTATGTGCTTGTTCTACAGATGTGTCCTCATATATACGGTACTTATCATTTATTTGTCATGTAGCACAGCAGGCCTGGTCTTATACACGAGCCGAGATGCATTATAACGTATGCAGCATAATGTACTAAGGGACTAATTCAGGTTTGTTAGCATAACAGATGTAACATGTGCGGAGAGAGTTCGATTTGGGTGGGGTGTGTTCAAACTGAAATCTAAATTGCAGGGTAGTAATAAAGCAGCCAGTATTTGCAATGCACATAAACAATATAACCCACCCAAATCTAACTCTCTCTGCACATGTTACATCTGCCCTACCTGCAGTGCAACATGGTTTTGCCCAATTGCTTTTTTGGGCCCTCATTCCGAGTTGATCGCTAGCTGCTTTCGGTCGCAGCACAGCGATCAGGCAAAAAATTGGCAATTCTGCGTATGCGTATGGGCCGCAGTGCGCACGCGCAAAGTTCTTTCACAATAAACTATGCTGTTTTACACAAGGCCGAGCGATGCTTTTCAGTCGCACGGCTGATTGGGGAGTGATTGACAGGAAAGGGGCGTTTCTGGGTGGTAACTGAGCGTTTTCCGGGAGTGGGCTAAAAAACGCAGGCGTGTCGGGTAAAAACGCAGGCGTGCCAGGAGAAACGGGGGAGTGGCTGGCTGAACGTAGGGCATGTTTGTGACGTCAAAGCAGGAACTAAACTGTTTGCAGTGATCGCAAGGTAGGAGTAGGTTTGGAGCTACTCTGAAACGGTATGACATTTTTTTCGAGCAGTTCTGCTAATCTTTCGTTCGCACTTCTGCTAAGCTAAGATACACTCCCAGAGGGCAGCGGCTTAGCGTTTGCACTGCTGCTAAAAGCAGCTAGCGAGCGAACAACTCGGAATGAGGACCTTGGTTTGCTAACAAACCTGACAGTGAGAGTGTAATACCACTTTCCAACCACCAGATGCTGCCTTTCCTGAACTACACAGTGCATGTGATAAATAGCCAATGCAATCAAATGAGGGAGATTTGTAGCGAGCCAGTCGCAGAAAAAAAATATTAAGGTGTGATGCAGGTACATACTGCCTAGTAATGCACTAGTGTTTTTTGTTTCCTTCTTCAATGTTGTGCGCCAATTCACATACTTACTAGCCTTGGCTAATATTATTATTAGTAGTAGTATCATTACTACTACTATTATTAATAATTTAATTTAGTCTTTTATACAGTATGTAGCTGCTAAATGTACTACATGAACAAAAATTTCTGATGCGATCTACAACATTATACAAAGCTGCGTGCACTGATTACAGACACTCTTCATAGAAATGAATAGGGCCTGCAACAATTTACAAAAGCTATGTGCAACAAATTCTGAAACAATGTACAGTACTATAAAAACATTTCTGTATGAGAAAGAACTTCTTCAGTACACTCTCCATAGGAATGAATCAAGCTTCACTTATTGGTCAGTAGCTCTGACTAATCAGCATGGCACAACTCATTCCTTTGGAGAGGGGGCTCCCGAGTGACAGCTGTGGTGGGGTCACAAAAAGGACAACTTGAATTGTCTGATATGTTTTTTTTATTGCCAAGATCCCATGGAATAACTACAGGGACTGAAGAGGATTGATCTCTCGTTTCAGATAAAAGATCCTCTTCAATCCTTGTAAAAAAAAAAAATACAGTGCAATTTGTCACTTTCAGGACCCCACTGTGACTAAGAGGTCACTTGGGGAAACTCTCTATAGGAATGAATGGGGCCGCGCTGATTGATCAGAGTGCTGACCTGTCACAAACTGATATATTATCGTGGTCAGATTTATTCCTAAGAAGAGTGCCCGCAATGAGTTCTTCATCAATCAGATATTGTTGCATATAGCTTCAGAAAATGTTGTACTGTACATCACTTTTTTTAAAATAGTTGAGGACCCCATTCATCCCTATGGAGAGTGTCTGAGTACTCTGTCACTCAGAAATTGTCACACACCTCTTCGTAAAATGTTGTGCATTATTGCAGTAAAGAATTAAATATAAATAATTAAAAATAAGTGTGTGGTCACGCATAAACAGCCATAGCACTTGTGCATAGGCTGGTATTGGAAAATTCGGGGACGGGGAGAAAAAATGTGTGCGGTCTACTTCCGGCCCATGGCTGGTTGTCCCTTCTCCCGGCCTAGGGATGGTTCCTCCAAGGGAATAGCACCCGGTAAAACAAAATGTGCATGCCCCCTATCTCCTGTGTCCAACCAGCTCTAACGCCAATAGCAGTAGGGGTCTTCTCTGTTCCCCTTGTGGCAGTTGGTACATAAGTATTATTTGTAATTTGTAAATAATATTATTTTTTTAAAGTGAACTACTGAACCAAGCAAGAATGCTAGGCTACAATGGCACATGGAGAACCTCAAGTGCCACATGCCTGGTCATCAAGGATACTCTGGCACCTGCAGTCCACCTGTAAAAAAAAATGATTGGGCACACACACACTGTAGCAAAAATATTTGATTAAAGATAGACTCCCTCAAATACCCTATTTTCCTATCTATTATCCATGGACTTGACATAATAAAAAATTACAATCTTGAGATACTGTAGCATGAAGCTGAAAACTGTACTCGGTCAGTAATAGTCCATAGGAATGAATAGGGACAGCCTGCGACAGTGCTCTATTGACCCTTGTTATACAGCTTTTCAAAATTTGTTGCAAACAGTAATGTAACAAAGCGCTTGAAATTATATGAATAACAGTATCTAAAATGAATAAGTGTAACCGTGTGTTATGATTATATTGTAATTTGTCACCTCTTGTCATCTGTCTGTCGCCCCTCCCCATTAGATTGTTAGCTCTTCAGAGCAGGGCCCTCTTTCCTCTTGTTATCTAAGCCCTCGTCTCAACACATTTCACTCACAGCTCTCCCCTACTCAACGACCATCTTTATCCTGCTAGTAAAGGCTCATCTCCATCTATGGCCACCAGCCTCTAGTAGTACGATGATCACTCCCTCGATACTTACATCTTAGCTGTATTATGTCTTGAGAATGTGTGGTGCTCTGTTACCTGTACTTTATTTCTGTTATTTATTTACTGTAATGCAATGTTTTGTCCCCTGTACTGTCCTTTGTACGGCGCTGCGAAACACATGTGGCGCCTTATAAATAAAATGTAAGAATAATAATAATTGTTGCAATAAAATGTAACAATATAGGAGTATTGCAATGCCTGAAAAAGAAAAAGGATTATAATATGTTTACAGACCTTTTTTTGCACGATTGCTGTGGTCTCCAAGTGTTGTAACAAAGGGGTTCCGTATTTGCCGTACAAGGAGGTTTTGTAGTGAGAGAGTCCCGGTTACCTGACTTTCCCTATACTAACAACCTTGTTGAGGTGGTGACGTCCCTCTTTCTCCGGCTGGTTCCCCCGCTCCGACTTGCTGCTTTTTCCGAACGGGCAAAGAATCTAAAGCAAGAGCTCACCAGAAGCTTCATACCACCAGAGGCATCAAAAGAAATAAGAATGAAGAATACAGGATATCACTTCTGTCTAAACTGCAATGCTTGCAAAACAGTAAGAAACTCTTCCACCACCCCGACAAAAGCATTTATGTCACAAGTCACAATGAAGAGTTATAAAATTAAAGATACTATCACCTGTAATACGGAGGGGGTCATTTACCTGTTGGAGTGTCCCTGTCATAAACAATATATTGGTCAAACAAAAATAAAATTAAAGATCAGAATAATGGAACACATATATAATATAAGAAAAGGACTATTAACACACAGTGGGGGTCATTCCGAGTTGTTCGCTCGTTGCCGATTTTCACAACGGAGCGATTAAGACAAAAATGCGCATGCGCATGGTTCGCAGTGCGCATGCGCTAAGTATTTTAGCACAAAACTTAGTAGATTTACTCACGTCCGAATAAAGATTTTTCATTATTGAAGTGATCGGAGTGTGATTGACAGGAAGTGGGTGTTTCTGGGCGGAAACTGACCATTTTCTGGGAGTGTGCGGAAAAATGCAGGCGTGCCAAGATAAAACGCGGGAGTGTCTGGAGAAACGGGGGAGTGGCTGGCCGAACGCAGGGTGTCTTTGTGACGTCAAACCAGGAATGAAACGGCCTGAGCTATCGCAATCTGTGAGTAGGTCTGGAGCTACTAGGAAACTGCTAAGAATTTTCTATTCGCAATTCTGCAAATCTTCCGTTCGCTATTCTGCTAAGCTAAGATACACTCCCAGAGGGCGGCGGCCTAGCGTGTGCAATGCTGCTAAAATCAGCTAGCGAGCGAACAACTCGGAATCACCCCCAGTGTGTCAAAGCATTTTCTGGACCATCATGATAAAAATCTAATAGAATTAAAATTTATAGGAATCCAAAAAATCCAACAGCATTGGCGAGGTGGAAACATTTCAGACACTCTCAAAAAGAAAGAAACAGAATGGATTTTTGCCTTACAAACACTGCAACCATTTGGTTTAAATGTGGACGTCGAATTAAATGTGTTGTTAAAATACAAATATATTTTATATTAAGATGAATTTTTTCTGCTTGTATATAAAACACACACATATTTTTTACATCTAATGAATTTATTGATACTTTTAATCCACTTTCACATAACTACAAATGGAGTGCAATACCTGTAGTTTTGCTTTTTAGCCATGTGTATGCCGCACTTTTAACATTGAACTTCCAGGGAAAATGCTCTGGAAAGTTTTTTTCTAATAAAGTTTTTTTTTTAAAAACCCAGCTGGCTAAACCTGCGCTATCCATGATTAAGGGCTTGTAGCCTGAAACGCGTTGGAGGAAGCGCTGATAACGGACTCCTAAAAGACTTCTTAATCACTCCACTCTGCACTGCCAGCATGCTCCTGGATAATTTCAAGCCGCTTCACAGACCGGGACATCCATTAGTCATCAAGCGCCGCATGGCGCAATAAAGCAGCGTTTGGAAAAAGCAGCAAGTCGGAGCGGGGGAACCAGCCGGAGGAAGACGGACGTCACCACCTCAACAAGGTTGGTAGTATAGGGACAGTCAGGTAACCGGGACTCTCTCACTACAAAACCCCCTTGTACGGCAAATACGGTACCCCTTTGTTACAACACTTGGAGACCACAGCAATCGTGCAAAAAAGGTCTGTAAACATATTATAATCCTTTTTCTTTTTCAGGTATTGCAATACTCCTATATTGTTACATTTTATTGCAACAATATAATCATAACACACGGTTACACTTATTCATTTTAGATACTGTTATTCATAGAATTTCAAGCGCTTTGTTACATCAATTATAAGTCTCATTTTTACATACAGAGCAGCTAAAACAAAGGAATCCCAGGCACAGCACGGTTATTTTTGTTATTTATATATGCAAACAGTAATGTATTCATTAGAGATGTGCGGCGGGCACTTTCCGTGTTTTGGTTATGGATCTGGATCCCCGCTCCTGTTTTGGATCTGGATTGGTTTTGCCAAAACCACCCTTTCGAGTTTTGGTTTTGGATCTGGATGATTTTTGAGAAAAACATAAAAACAGCTAAAATCACAGAATTTTGGGGTAAATTTGAGCCTATGGTATTATTAACCCCAATAACATTCATTTCCAGTCTATTCTGAACACCTCACACCTCATAATATTGTTTTTAGACCAAAAGGTTGCACCGAGGTCGCTGGGTGACAAAGCTAGGAGACACAAGTGTGCAGCACAAACACCTGGCCCATCTAGGAGTGGCACTGCAGTGTCAGACAGGATGGCAGTTTTAAAAACTAGGCCCCAAAGAGCACATAATGCAAAGAAAAAAAGAGGTGCAATGAGGTAGCTGGATGACTAAGCTAAGCGACACAAGTGGGCGGCGCAAACACCTGGCCCATCTAGGAGTGGCACTGTAGTGTCAGACAGGATGGCAGATTACAAAAATTGTCCCCAAACAGCACATGATGCAAAGAAAAAAAGAGGCGCAATGAGGTAGCTGTGTGACTAAGCTAAGTGACCCAAGTGGCCGACACAAACACCTGGCCCATCTAGGAGTGGCACTGCAGTGTCAGACAGGATGGCACTTCAAAAAAATAGTCCCAAACAGCACATGATGCAAAGAAAAATGAAAGAAAAAAGAGGTGCAAGATGGAATTGTCCTTGGGCCCTCCCACCCACCCTTATGTTGTATAAACAGGACATGCACACTTTAACAAACCCATCATTTCAGCCACAGGGTCTGCCACACGACTGTGACTGAAATGATGGCCCTCCCACCCACCCTTATGTTGTATAAACAGGACATGCACACCTTAACAAACCAATCATTTCAGCAACAGGGTCTGTGTGGCAGACTGTGGCTGAAATGATTGGTTTGTTTGGGCCCCCACAAAAAAAGAAGTAATTAGTCCCCTCACCAAAAAAGAATCAATTCATCTCTGCATCTACAGAGGCAAGATGTCATCCTCAGGGGAGTATCCAGAACTTTGTGGGCCCCATAGCATTATTTTGGGGCCCCAGTCCCAATACTTCAAGAAAAAAACTTCTCTGCAGCAGTTGTTAATTTTATGCCCTATAATAGTGCCCTAGTTCATTTTCTGAACCTTAGTAGAGCCTTACTTAATGTTATACGCCACAGTAGTGCCCTAGTTTATTTTATGAATCATAGTAGTGTTTAAGTTAACCCTATGTCACATTGCAGAGCTGCCAGTACATATTATCCCGCACAGTATCCCCAATTCACATTATGATATATAGTGCTGCCCGTTCATATTGTGTCTCATTACAGTGCCCCGGATCATATATAACATTAAAATACCCCCCAGTTCATTTTATACCACACTTCAATGAGCAGGTTCAGGGGCATACTGTACCTAGATATATTGCAGGCCCCAAGGAAAAAGTTTGAAAGGGCCTCTACATACTACCCAATGGCGAAAAATGTATATAACACATGTAACTTTGACAGGGAAGGTGGGCCCCATTCAGCTCTGGGCCCCATAGCAGCTGCACTGCCTGCACCTATGGTAGCTACACACTTGGTCGTCCTCATCCTCATTCTCCGATTCCTCACCCTTTTCAGTGTGTACATCCTCCTCCTCACAGAGTACTCATTTGTCCACACTGGAATCCACCATCACAGGTCCCTGTGTACTTTGTGGAGGCAATTGTTGGTAAATGTCTTCCTGGAGGAATTTATCATTCATTTTGATGAACATCATCATCTCCACATTTCGTAGAAGTAACCTCCTACGCCGATCGCTGACAAGGTTACCGGCTTCACTAAACACTCTTTTGGAGTACACACTGGAGGGGGGCAACTTAGGTAAAATAAGTCCAGTTTGTGAAAGGGCCTCTAAATTGCCTCTTTATCCTGCCAGTATACATACGGACTGTCTGACATGCCTACTTGGATACTGTCACCGATATAATCCTCCATCATTCTTTAAATGATGACAGCATCATATGCAGTGACAGTAGACATGTCAGTAATCGTTGGCAGGTCCTTTAGTCTGGACCAGATGTCAACACTTGCTCCTGACTGCCCTGCCAGCGTGTGGGCTGGGAAATTTTATCCTTTTCCTCACCGCCCCAGTTGCGGGAGAAAATAAAGGAGGAGCTGTTGGTCACGTTCCGCTTGAGTTGACAATTTTCTCACCAGCAGGTCTTTGCACCTCTGCAGACTTGTGAGAGATACAGCGTAGGCTTTAAACCTAGGATTGAGCATGGTGGCTGAAATGTAGTGCTCTGGTTTCAACAGACTAACTATCCTTGTATCCTGGCAAAGCGAATGAAGGGCTCCATCCACAAGTACCACATACTTAGTAGAATCGCTCGATCTTAGCTCCGCCTTCAATTTCTCCAGCTGCTTCTGCAAAAGCCTGATATGGGAAATGACCTGACTCAAGCTGGCAGTGTCTGAACTGACTTCATGCGTGGCATGTTCGAAGGGTTGGAGAACCTTACACAAGATGGAAATCATTCTCCACTGTGCTTGAGTCAGGTGCATTCCCGCTCCTTTGCCTACATTGTAGGTGGATGTATAGGGTTGAATAACCTTTTGCTGTTCCTCCATCCTCTGAAGCATATAGAGTGTTGAATTCCACCTCGTTACCACCTCTTGCTATAGGTGATGGCAGGGCAGGTTCAGGAGTGTTTGCTGGCGCTCTAGTCTTTGGCACGCAGTGGCTGAATGTCGAAAAAGTGGCCCGCAATTCTTCGGGCCACCGACAGCATTTCCTGCACGCCCCTGTCATTTTTCAAAAAATTCTGCACCACCAAATGAATTGTATGTGCAAAACATGGGACGGGCTGGAATTTGCCCAGATGTAATGCATGCACAATATTGGTGGCGTTGTCTGATATCACAAATCCCCAGGAGAGTTTAAGAGGGGTAAGCCATTGTGCGATGATGTCCCTCAGTTTCTGCAAGAGGTTGTCAGCGGTGTGCCTCTTACAAAAAACGGTGATACATTGCGTGTTTGTGAGATGCTACTACTGGTGCGGCTGCTTTTGTTGCTGCGGGAGGCAATACATCTACCCAGTGGGCTGTCACAGTCATGTAGTCCTTAGTTTGCCCTACTCCACTTGTCTACATGTCCATGGTTAAGTGGACAGTGGGTAAAACCGCATTTTTCAGGACACTGAGGACACTTTTCTTAATGTCCCTGTACAGTCCGGAAATCGCTTTCCTGGTAAAGTGGAATCTAGATGGTATTTGGTACCGGGAAGACACTATCTCCAACAATTGTCTAAATCCCACTGCACTAATGGCGGATACCGGATACACGTCTAACACCAAGCTGTCAAGGCCTCAGTTATCCGCTTTGTAACAAGATGACTGCTGTCATATTTCATCTTCCTCGCAAAGGACTGTTGGACAGTCAATTGCTTAGTTGAAGTAGTACAAGTGGTCTTCCAACTTCCCCTCTGGGATGACGATCGACTCCCAGCAGCAACAACAGCAGCAGCAGCAGTAGGCGTACCACTCAAGGATCCTCCAGAGGAATCCCGGTTAGGAGAGGACTCATCAGTCATGCCAGTGACATGGCCTGCAGGACTACTGATGTTCCTGACTGAAGAGGAGATTGACATTGAGGGAGTTGGTGGTGTGGCTTGCAGGATCTTGGGTACAAGGGGAAAAAAGGGATTTAGGTGTCAGTGGACTGCTTACGCTCTTACTCAAAGTTTCTGAACTTGACAATGACTTCTGATGAATGCGCTGCAGGTGATGTATAAGGGAGGATGTTTCTAGGTGGTTAACGTCCTTACCTCTACTTATTACCGATTGACAAAGTCAACACATGGCTTGACACCCGTTGTCCGGATTTGTGGAGACAATTCCACACCGAAGAGGTGGCTTTTTTGGTATTTTGCCCAGGCATGACAATGGGCTTATTCACCCCACGAACAGCAACTGTCTCCCTCGGTGCCTGATTTAAACAAACCACATCACCATCAGAATCCTCCTCGTCAACTTCCTCCTCAGCGCCAGCAACACCCATATCCTCATCCCGGTCTACTACAACAATTTGAATATCAGAAACTGGACTGTGGGTGCTCCTTCCAGCACTTGCAGAGGGCGTGCAAATGGTGGAAGGATCCACCATTTCCCATCCAGTGTTGGGAAGGTCAGGCATCGCAACCGCCGACACACTTGGACTCTCCTTGGGGATTTGTGATACCATCTTAGAACGCACAGTTCTTTGCTGTGCTTTTGCCAGCTTAACTCTTTTAATTTTTTTAGTGGGAGGATGAGGGCTTCCATTGTCATGTGAAGCTGAACCACTAGTCATGAACACAGGCTAGGGCTGATTTAAATTTATTTTTTTGGGTAATTTTACTGAACTTTGGCTTTTGGATTTTACATGCCCTCTACTATGACATTGGGCATCAGCCTTGGCAGACGACGTTGATGGCAGTTCATTGTCTATGTCATGACTAGTAGCAGCAGCTTCAGCACTAGGAGGAAGTAGTTCTTGATATTTTCATATTGTATTCTCCAAATTTTTGTCCTCCATTATTTTTCTGGAATTATATAACAATATGCGGCACAGGAGAGCGTACCCCTACACCACACAGGGCAAACCCTGTAAAAATTATTTGGATAATAATAACCCTTTTATTTGGAGTTATTATAATAATATGCAGCACAGGAGGGCATACCCCTACACCACACAGGGCAAACCCTGTAAACATTATTTGAATTAGATTGTAATAACCCCTTTATTTGGAGTAAATAATATACAGCACAGGACAGCACCACTGGACTTATACGGCAGTACCGCTGGAGTTATACGGCAGTACCGGTGGAATTATACGGCAGCACCACTGGACTTATACGGCAGCACCCCTGGACTTATGCAGCTGTACCGGTGGACTTATATGGCAGCACCACTGGACTGGACTTATACAGCAGCACCACTGGACTTATGGCAGCACAGGACGCCACCACTGGCCTGATGCAGCACAAGACAGCACCACTGGACTGGACTTATACAGCAGCACCACTGGACATATGGCAGCACAGGAAACCACCACTGGTGTGACTGGACTGATGCAGTACAAGACACCACCACTGGACTGATGCAGCACAAGACAGCACTACTGGACTGGACTTATACAGCACCACTGGACTTATACGGCAGTACGGCTGGACTTATACGGCTGTACTGCAGTTACCGCTGCACTTGTACGGCAGTAACAGTGGCGGTACTTGTGAGTGATGGGCCCAGGTGCAACAATATGCATTGAGCCCCCCTCCTCCACCCAACCCCAAGTTCATGATATGCCACACAACAGTGTATATTAATACATGATTCAATGGTATATTGTGTCTATTTTATGTGTCCAGTTTATATGGGTCTAGTTTTATCAATAAATATTAAGTTGGTACTAGATAGAAAGAAGCTTCCAGTTTTAATGATCACAAAGCAGATACATTAATATATGCACACACGCCCGCAGGAACCCAATGTAATTTCCAGGAACACGTTCCCTGCCTTTAAGCAGTACTGTGCATTCATGTTGCACATGCTATATCACTGCTGTAACCCCTTAATACATACTCTCCACTATATGTCACTGCTGGAAGTTATAAAAAAAAAAGAAAATGAATAATATATATACATAGATATATGTAGAGTGGAGAGTATGTATAAAGAGCTTACAGCAGTAAAATAATATGTGCAACATGAATACACAGTACCGCTCAAAGGTAGGGAACATTTTCCAGCAAATTACATTGGCTACTTGCTGATGTTTGTGTGGGTGCGCACCTAGAAATGCCATTGCTCCGCCCTAGGTCTTATGACATCACTACCGCCCTTACCTCATTGTTTAGGTTCAGCAGCAGCTCCATGACGTCCTGACTTCTGCGCTGGGGCTGGTCACTACATTGTGACATCGGACCCCCTGCAACAACAATGTCAAGAGAAGGAGAGGAGATGAGAGGAAAGGGGAGAAGAGGAGAGCGCTCCCCTCCTGTCCTCCGGCCAGACCGCTACTTCCTCATTTGTTGCAGCATAGTACTGTAATGAGTCCGTCTGACTCATTATTAGTACTGCTGCTGTCAATGCCGCTGTGGTCCCTTTCATTGCTGCGGGCACCGATGCAATGCACTGGCTGCACCGCTAATAGTTCCGCCACTGGGCAGTACCCCTGGATCTATACGGCAGCACCACTGGACTGGACTTATACGGCAGGACCACTGGACTGGACTTATACAGCAGCACCACTAGACTTATGGCAGTACAGGACACCACCACTGGACTTATGGCAGCACAGGACACCACCACTGGACTGATGCAGCACTAGACAGCACCATTGGTCTGGACTTACAGTATACAGCAGCACTGAACTTATGGCAGCACAGGACACCACCACTGTGACTGGACTGATGCAGCACAAGACACCACCACTGGACTGATGCAGCACAAGACAGCTCTACTGGAATAATTCAAAAGAGCAGGTCACCACCCCACGCGCCATGCCACTTTCCCGCACAGACACTGAGGAGATACGTCCTCTCGCTACACTCTCCAGGACTGGAGTGAAAATGGCGGCGACCCGCGGCTCCTTATAGGAAATCCAAAACCCGCAAGAAACCGACAGCGGGATGATGACGGTTTCCGCTCATCTCTAGTATTCATGTTCTTGGACACAATGCAATTCCAAAATTATTGCACACCCCTTTTAAAATTGTCACACATCTCAATCAAAATGTTGTGTACTGAATGTTCACATCTATGGCTGTTAACATTACTGTCCAAACAGGATTGGCCGCCATCAGGGCTTGCTATAGTGCCACCTCCATCCACTACTATTACTGTAGTTTTAATCAGCAGAGCATTGGCCATCCTGCAGTTTGTGTGTACTGCATAATGTGAACCATTTGGTGCCTTAGCATGCCTAATTGCATACTGCAATAAGGATACCTGTTTGGCGCAATTTTAGCCACAGTGTATGTGGACACATTTGTAAGTGTGTGTTTGATCCAGGCATGCATTCAGTATATTGCATAGCTGAAAGTTATACAGGAGTAAATTAGGAGCTAAAGAGGAGGAAAACACTGCAGAGAAGAATAACGCACATCGCTATTCTGTAAATTTCTCTTAATTATTTCTTTATTACACTCCGCCTCATGCACCTGATTTGTATATTTTATGCATAGAACTGTTTGCAAAAAATAAAAAGTGTCAAAGTCGAAAAATATCATGCTTCACATTGCCATATACTAACCCCATGCACATGCTGCTGCTCGTGCATTCAGTCTGCCGTACGTGCACATGTCCGCAAATTGCGTACACTCGCTCCGGCGATTACGCGCGGTATATGCGTATTTACGGTAGAGTTTATGAACTTGTAGCGGGCGACTCGTTTATAGCATAGTTAACTAATATAGTGCGTTTTGTAGATAATATTCCCTTTAATAATGTCGGCAAGTATGTTTAGTGTAAATGGTTCAGGGACTTGGGAATTCCTCCTTGCATGATACAAAGGGTCTGACAAAGGTTGAACAGTGGTGTCTAGTACCTAACTGAAGAGTATTTTATTAGAAACATTCCGGTGTTGGTTAGGAAGTGATTAATCGCTCCTGCGTATAGTTATGACTATAAGAAGGTTATGGACATTTGCTGTATTTGCAGTTCATTATCCATGCGGTGGGAATCCTGAGGATACCTCCCACCTGAGCAGTTTAAAATAGTCACAGCCCACCTGTTCAAATCCACCTATGACCTTTTGTTATAATGAAGAGAGACATTCCTGCGTCCAATGAACAATGAGATTGTAGGGCCCTTTGTAGTGTACTGTATGTTGTGTATATAAAGGCCACTGTCCCCTGACCGGCCAGTACTCTCTCTCATCAACAATTATCAGTCGGATAATTGGAGGACTGGATCCGGTTGCGCTAGCGAGTGTTCCCCCGTATGGTATGTTTCTCTGTGGCCACTTTGTTCCCGTTTAGTGTAAGCCATTCATTCTTATTTTATGTATTTGTGTTTGCGTTCTTTCGCTATTGTGTATATTTTTGTTTAGTTATTGTGTTTAGGTATTAATGTTAGGATTGTAGTGTATAAGCTGTAAACTGTATTTCTTTTCCCTTTTACATACTAAATATCATCTATAAAGGTGTTGGAACCTTAGCAAGCAGTGTGTGTTTCACCAGTCATTATAGAGGGTTTCTGAGCGTCTCAATCACTCAAACAGCTTACTTAATAACAAGGTTAACCAGTGTTACATCATTGCAGTATCTCAGTACTAAGGTTTACAGTATAAGCATATTCTGTGTTTAAGGTTTAAAAGGTTATTAACTGTGTGTATGCTCGCTGTGTGTATTCCGTACACCCAGCGCAGCGTGTACGTAACTTGCGTACCACGTGCAAGGTCTTTGTACGCAAATAGCGTACGAAGTGCGTAGCACGTGCACGTGGTTTAGCGGCCATTACGGCTTCACGGTATTAGTAAATAGCTTATGTTTAAAAGGTAAATATCTGACTCTATCAATTGGGGACTCGTCCGGTCCACCTCATATCCGCAGTCAGGCGAAAACGCGCAGACTTTATCGATCAGCAAAGGGCGGAAAGGTAGTATCCCCTGTATCCGTGTTGGTGGTTGGGGATACAGTAGTGCTGATCGGATAAGCGTCTGCGTCGGCTTTGCTTGATTTGTAGGGATGCTGGTGAGATCCGAGGAAGGTAAGAACATACAGCTATTGTTTTAAATCTGTTTTCTTTCTCTCTCTCTCCCTCTCTCTCTGTTTGGCGCCAATTGCGCACACAATACACGCACACACACCTGTATTTTTATTTTGTGTATTTTCGCATAGTCACTCTCTTGTTGCCATTAAAATTGATTGTTAGACACGTGCTGAGGAAATTTGGTGCTATTTAGTTGAGATTATAAAATTAATATTTAAGGGAATAATTGTTAAGGGCACGCACACAGCATAAACAGATACTGTGTGGTGTTCGGTAAGCGATTACAGTTGAACATCGTTTACATTTATAGAAGCGTGTTATTTGTGTTACTGTGAACGTATCTGGACTTTGTGCATACGTGTCTCGGGCAACGTGCGAGATTACGTACACGACGCAAAGGCGTACACACGTGGCGTATATTACGCAACGTGCGTACGGATACGCCCACTAAACTCAAATCACACGATAGCATTGTTTAGTGTGGGCAGGTATAGTAGCCACGCGATAATAGCACAAATTTGTTCAGTTTCCAAAAGTTTAAAGAGAACCTTTTTCTATTGCAAAACCTGGGGATCGAACTACTGCCTGAATGAAAGAAATTTCTGTACAGAAAAGTCAGTGTGCATATGAGTGAATAGGAGTGAGTGTGCAGGTATTCTTTTTGTGAACCCAGAAATCGGGATCCCGTCGGAGACCACATCAGGTGAGTGGACACTTGGTGGCGTGGGACTGGCTTGCTCACGTTAACATTATATAAGGTAAAGGAGCAAGTAGTATTCGCAGACAAAAAGAACTGCGAAGGTTAAAGCGCAGCCCAGGGGGTTGGTGTGGCACCCATATAGGCACAAGTTGAGAAAACGCTCCGGCTGAAGGTTTTGCAGCCTAATCAACCGATTCCATTGGTTGCACGGCAAATAAATAATAGTTATTTATACGAAGTGCGACTGGACCGCACGCTACTGTGTACATTAGTTAGTTCACCTTGATACCCACTTCCAATTTACTATGGGATCATAGACGCTATTTGTACATTTTAACGTGATTTGTGTAGGTTTTTGTTATTTTAAGGGAGTTTCGCTGTTCACTCAGGAAATCTCCAACAACTAATATTTACTGGGAAGGGTAGCATACTCCCAGACGCCCCAGTAAACAGAGGTTACAAAAAGATCCCAAGATTGGGTACGACCAGTGGTGGGCACATTGCTGGAATTCGTATTGGCTAATAGGGGCGTGAGTGAGTGAAGGCACTCGTTGAACTTTCACCGTCGCCTTATCTCTGGGAACTTGGTTTGTTTTGTAAGAATTCGCTGAGACAGCAATATCTGCAAACGATGGGGGCCAGTTGCTCAAGTAAGGGACGACCAACAAGGGTTCACGTTGGTAGTTGTTGGCCCAAAGGGTCAGCACGGTATATAATGTGTGAGAAATACGGATCACACACACAGGTATTATGCAAAGAATGGGAACGAATGACTGAGGATGATGGGGAACAGTTTCCCAGGGTGGGCAGTTTGAATCCTGAGGTATTGCAAAACTTAAGAAAGAGGATAGGTCTAATAAAATCTGCAAAACAGAGGATTAGACATTATGATTGTTTACAGTTATGGCAACAGGAGAGTGAAATACAACAGGAATTAGCTCAAAAAGCAAATTCAAATCCTGGTAGGAGTCTGATAGCAACGGCACCACCACCGTATATAGTAGGGGAAAAAGTGGCTGCAGAGAATGGCATACGGGTGAACGAAAAGAGTGCACTTAACAAATATAGTAGTGATAAGAGTAAAATGAATGTTAATGCAAATGTTGATGCTAATGCTAACCCGTGCAAGTTGTATCCCATTTTAAATTTCCCTCAGGAATGCGACCAGGAAGATGAGCCCACGACGATTTCAGCTCTCTCTCTAGCGGCCACCATAAACGATACTCCAGTGGGCACGGCCCAACCAGTAAGAGTGGTAGCGAAGGCCCATAGTGCAGGGACAGGTGAGGTTGTGTCAACAGGTAAGTACGGCACTGTACAATATGCTGAAACTGTTACACCACACACTGTAGAATCAACCCAGAGTGAGGTAATTGATCTTAATCCTGTTAGAGTGATAGCGGTCCCCAATGGGAAGACCGACGCAAGTGGAGTCACACCCATCAGGAATATTGCAATGCATTGTCCCTGGTCCCGGACAGAATTAAGAACAATTTTGTCTGAATTTCCCGATCCCAGAAAAGATCTAGCTGCATGTCAAAGGTTCATTAAGGACCTAGGTAACTCCGCTGAACCCAATAACAAAGATTGGCGGACACTACTGCGGGCATGTTTGCCCTCTAGTATTGACCATGTTAAATTAATTGCAGATTGTAAATTGGATGCTGAGGTACCCCTCACTGATGAGTACAATCAAGAAAATGTTAAACAAATCAATCTGCAGTTAGGAGTATATTTCCCAGCCGTTGTAAAATGGAACAAAATTTTCTCCATTAAACAAATGGAAGGAGAAACTGCTTCTGAGTATTTCCACCGGGCACTGGAGGAAATGGCTAGATATACTGGGATCATGGACATTGAGGCAAATGTACATCATAGAGAGGTAGCGGTGTCCGTACTGATGGACGGTTTAAAGGAAGTATTAAGAAATAGAGTACAAACCACTCAACCTAACTGGAGAGGTATGTCGGTGGCCGCCTTAAGAGAGACTGCTGTCGGGCACGACAGGAACATCACAAGACGCAGGGAGTCACAGGGTGATAAGCTGATGGCCATAAGTATCCAAGCCCTTACAACAAGGCCGCCTCAGTTTAAATCTCAGACCCCTGGTGGTAAGCCGTATATGGTAAAATGTTACAATTGTAATAGGGAAGGACATTTTGCACGTAACTGCACCAATAGAAACTCACATAATGTATATCGACCCCCTAGACCAGAGCATGACACACAGTATGGCACACGTAGATGGGAGCAGGGACCGCAGAGGAGGAGTGATGAGCCACACGCAGGGGAAACTAGGAGGTACTCACCAAAAAGAGACTGGCAGATCTCTGAAAATTCCCAGTTACCTCCCTCACATATTGTAGCAACCAATGCGCTGCGGGAAGGTCACAATTTACAATAGGGGTGGGGCCACACCTGTAGTTTGCAGCCAGTGAAATTAATTGCGAGCCTTGGAAGTGAACCCGAGGTCACAATTGATGTAGCTGGTAGGTCTCTACCTTTCCTTGTAGACACGGGGGCGGCCAAATCAGTGATAAATTCAACAGTGGGTATGAAGACCACGGGTAAGACAATTCCAGCCATGGGAGTAACGGGAGTAGTACAACACTACCCGTTAAGCAAACCAGCAGAGATTACGATAGGGCCTTTGCATACCAAGCATTCTTTTCTGCTGGCTGCATCGGCTCCGACTAATCTACTCGGTAGAGACTTACTGTGCAAGATGGGATGTGTCATATATTGTACTCCTGAAGTGTATTCTTAGACATACCTGAGAATCACGCTCAGGAAGTGCAGGATATGTTAGACACCCCACAAAAGTTAATGACGCATACTGCTGTTACACATAGATGTCCATCCAAGGTAGAGGAAATTATTTCCCAGATACCGGAATCACTTTGGACCAAGGATGGACAAGACACTGGATTAATGGCAAATGTAGCTCCTGTAGTAGTTCAAGTAAAAGATGGTAGGATAGCTCCAAAAATCCCACAGTATCCTCTGAAGCCAGAGGTGGAGTTAGGAGTTTACCCAGTAATAGAGCGCTTGCTACAACAGGGCATTCTGGTTAGGACGTCCAGCACTGCCAATAGTCCCATCTTCCCTGTTAAAAAGAGTGGGGGGAGGGGTTACAGGCTAGTGCAGGACCTAACGGGGATCAACAAAATAGTTGACAGCCAATTCCCCGTAGTGCCAAATCCAGCTGTCATCCTTATGCAAATCCCTCCCACTGCCAAATTTTTCACTGTAATTGACCTCTGCTCCGCTTTCTTCTCGATACCTCTGCACCCTGACAGCCAATATTTGTTTGCATTTACATATAGAGGAGTACAGTACACCTGGACTCGTTTACCACAAGGTTTCATCGACAGCCCAAGTATTTTCTCGCAGGCCTTGCATGATTGTTTACAATCCTTTCAACCTGAGAGTGGATCAATATTAATATAGTATGTAGACGACTTACTGCTGTGTTCTGATTCACTCAAATCGTCCTTGAGAGATACGAAACAGCTTCTGTTTCATCTTTCTGATACAGGACACAAGGTTTCAAAGGACAAGTTGCAATTATGCCAGACAAAGGTAAAATATTTGGGGCATTGTTTGACACAAGGACTGAGACACCTCACCACTGATAGAGTACAGACAATTCATGACATGACCCTGCCACAGACTCAGCAACAGATTCGCACGTTCCTAGGAATGTGTGGGTACTGTCGTAACTGGATCCCAGGATTTTCCATACTGGCCCTACCTTTGCAGGAGATGGTCTCATCAAACAAACCAGATCGGATCTCGCACACAGATGAGTCTGAGCTGGCGTTTGAAAGACTCAAGCAATGCCTAACGCAGGCACCAGCATTAGGTATGCCAGATTATGGGAAACCCTTTGAACTGTACGGTACGGAAAATGCTGGATGTGCGGCAGGTGTCTTAACCCAGAAGCACGGTGATGCCAGCAGGCCGGTAGCCTACTACAGCGCTCAGCTAGACACGGTAGCGCGATCCCTCCCCACATGCTTGCAAAGTGAGTAAAAGCGAAGATGTAGTACTAGGACACAACCTCACAATCCATACACCTCATGCAGTGTCAGCCTTACTAAATTCTGCACAAACCAGACATGTCTCATCCGCACGGTTTACAAGGTGGGAATTAACACTAATGGCCCCTGTAAACATCACCATAAAGAGATGCAGTGCACTAAATCCAGCAACGTATCTCCCAGGTGTGCCTGGACAGGCACAAAGGGTGGGGGATGAGAGTGATGGTGAAGGAGGATTTAGTACAGACACTGACTCACATGATTGTATGGAATATTTGGCCCAAAATTTCACGGCAAGGCCTGACATCAGTGACAATCCACTGGAAGGTGTAGATTTTACTTTCTACACTGACGGTAGTTGTCACATACAGACGGACTCGGGAGACTTGTGTACTGGATACGCAGTCGTAGATGACAAAGGTACCATAGAAGCGGAACCCCTGGGCCCACCTCACTCAGCACAAGTTGCTGAGCTGGTCGCCCTAACCAGAGCGTGTGAATTGGCTAAAGGTGTTAGGGTCTCCTGCTCTGTGCTGCCACGTCGTCATGGCAACCGGGAGACAAGTACTAGCGGAGTAACCTGAGCGTAGCTGATACTCCGGTTCGGGTCTTTTGCTGTGCAGTGGTTACAGGCTCTGTGCACGGCAGGGGATCCGGTGCTGGTTTTTGTGCTCACAGTCTGTGAGGTCTGAGTGGGGCGTGGACAGCACCTACTATATAAACCCTCTTCTCAGGTTAGGCAGATGCTGCTGAATCTTTGTTGGTTAGTCAGTTCCTGAAAGCTAGCTAGTACTGTGTAAACTTTGTATTTGTTTGTTGCTTACTGCAAATAGGTCTTGGGATTTGGTATTACACTCTGCCAATCCAGACCTAGCAGTAAGACTGGAGTCAGTCGTTTAACCTGCTGGGGTTCTTTTGCTACTCTGTGAACCTAGCAAGTTTGCGGCTGTATTCTCAGACTTGCCTGCCAAACTCCTTTCTCACTGTGCAAGGTGTTCAGGTGTCAGTTTAGTGGCAGTAAGCTGAACCAGTGCACTGCAAGTGAGGACTAGGATTGTGGAGACTCTCCTTGTGTCTATTATTCCATCTCTGACCAAGGAGTTTACTGCCACACCCGTTGGTAACCCTTTAGGGTTTTGCTGTTGCCCTTAGCAACAGTATTTCGGGTTCTCTACGTATTAAATCACTACATCTTGCTTCTTTCCATCTGAGCATTCCTAATATTAGGGAGACACCCAGTTTCTTAGCCTTTGGGCTTCTCTGTTCACTTTGTGTTTATTTTGTTACCCTATCACCTTCTGTGTATGTAATGTCATATTCCCCAGTCTGTCTGTGAGTTCATTTGTTTTGCATCCCTCACCGTTCAGACACCAGTACATTCCTGCTGGCACTGGTGTGCATAACATATTCAGCAGCCTAATACTCCTGTTGAAATTTTGTGGGAATATGGAGCATACCCCTCAAAATACTTTGCAACAGGTGGTCGATCAGGTGCAGGTCCTGACTCGACAATTTAATGATTTGTCCATTAAAATGCACACCTCGCAGGCCGCTGGCGGAGCTCCCGCAGCAGCAGTACCTTCAGGGGTTAAGGAGCCGAAAGTAAATCTCCCGGATCGTTTTTCTGGAGATCGCTCGCAGTTCTTTTGTTTCAAGGAGAGCTGCAAGCTATATTTCCAGCTTAGGCCTCAGTCTTCTGGGTCGGAGGTTCAGCGGGTGGGCATAGTGATTTCCCTGCTACAAGGAGACCCACAGGTCTGGGCATATGGGTTGCAGCCTGACTGTCCGTCGCTTAAAAGTGTTGATGCTTTTTTTACGGCACTGGGCATGTTGTATGATGACCCTGACAAGACGGCCTCAGCCGAGGCTCAGATTTCGATCCTTAAGCATGGGCGAAGGCCAGTTGAGGTTTATTGTACGGAGTTTCGGAGGTTGGCCCATGATACCCAGCGGAATGACCCAGCCCTGAGACACCAGTACCGAAGAGGTCTTTCTAACCAATTAAAAGACCAACTGGTACAATATCCCTTGCCTGATAGCTTGGATCAGCTCATGCAGTTATCCATTCGGGTGGATAGACGGCTGAGAGAGCGCAGGCTTGAAAGGGAGACTGAGGTTTCCTTCTTTCCCAAGGGAACCTCAGACTCTTAGGAATTTTCCGAGGAGCCTATGCAGATTGGGGCTACCCGCCTCTCCTCGCGTGAGAAGACGCGGAGGAGACAGCAGGGGTTATGTTTATACTGTGGGAATAAAGGTCATGTGGTAGTATCATGCCCAGAAAAGCCGGAAAACTTCAGGGCCTGAGGGTGATGGGAAATATCCTGTCAGGCCAGAAGTCAGAATTTCCCAAGAAGACTTTTATCATTCCGGTGACCATGAAGATCCTCGGTCAAACTGTCAAGACTGAGGCCTTTGTGGACAGGGGGGCCGACGGGGTTTTTATGGACCGCCAATTCGCCCTGAAACACTCTGTTCCCTTAGTACCCTTGGCATCGGAAATTGAGATTTGTGGGTTAAACGGGGAACCATTATCCCAGGGTAAAATTACCTCTTGCACTAGCCAGATTTCTTTGTCTATTGGAGCCACTCACTCTGAAAAATTGTCCTTTTATGTGACTGTCTGTACTTTTGCCCCATTGGTGTTGGGGTTACCCTGGTTAAGGGTCCACAATCCTCAATTTGACTGGGTCTCTGGGGAGATTCTTAGTTGGGGTACTGATTGTTTCAGGAGTTGCTTGAGCCTTCCAGTCAGGCTTTCGCAGCTAAGTTTGCCAGGATTGCCAGGATGTTATGCAGATTTTGCGGACGTGTTGTCCAAAAGAGTTGCAGAGGTACTACCTCCCCATCGCCCCTATGACTGTGCCATTGATTTGTTGCCGAATGCTAAGCTTCCCAAGAGCAGGTTGTACTCCCTGTCACGTCCTGAGACTCAGGCTATGGCAGAGTACATTCAGGAGAACTTGGCTAAGGGATTTATCAGACCTTCACAGTCTCCAGTTGGGGCGGGGTTCTTCTTCGTGGGTAAAAAGGACGGTTCGTTGCGACCCTGCATCGACTTCAGGGAATTGAACCATATCACGATTAAAAACTCATACCCACTGCCTCTCATTTCGGTCTTGTTTGACCAGCTTCGTACTGCCACCATTTTTTCTAAGATTGACCTACGCGGTGCGTACAATCTAATCCGAATAAGAGAGGGGGATGAATGGAAGACTGCCTTTAATACCCACTCAGGGCATTATGAATATTTGGTGATGCCTTTTGGGCTCTGTAATGCCCCGGCAGTCTTCCAGGACTTCATGAACGATGTGCTCAGGGAATATTTGGATAGATTCTTAGTTGTATACTTAGATGACATCCTAATCTTCTCCCATTCCCTGGAGGAACATCGGAAGCATGTACGCTTAGTCCTCCAGAAACTCAGAGACCACCGGCTTGGGGCGAAGCTGGAGAAGTGCGAATTTGAAGTTCAGCAAATAGCATTTCTAGGATATATTATCTCCCCAGAAGGTTTCCAAATGGAGGGTTCCAAGGTACAGGCAGTCCTGGATTGGGTGCAGCCCACTAGTTTAAAGGCGCTTCAGCATTTTCTGGGCTTTGCAAATTTTTATAGACGATTTATCGCTGGATTTTCGTCTATAGTGGCGCCCTTGGTGGCACTCACTAAGAAAGGGGCGGATGTTGCTCACTGGTCTTGTGAGGCCAAATCGGCTTTTGCCCGTCTCAAAAGGGCATTTGTCTCGGCCAAGGTGCTGCGACACCCAGATCCAGAGCGTCCTTTTGTGGTGGAGGTGGATGCCTCTGAGATGGGTATTGGGGCAGTGCTCTCTCAGATGGGGGTGTCTGATAATCGCCTTCATCCCTGTGCTTACTTTTCCCGTAAATTTTCGCCTGCCGAGATGAATTATGACGTGGGTAACCGGGAATTGTTGGCTATTAAGGATGCACTCGAGGAGTGGAGACACTGGCTTGAGGGGGCTAAGTTTATGGTCTCACTTCTCACCGACCATAAGAATTTGGCATATTTAGAGTCAGCGAAGCGCCTCAATGCCAGGCAGGCATGATGGGCTTTGTTTTTTGCTCGCTTTAATTTTTTGATAACATATCGCCCTGGGTCAAAAAACATCAAGGCTGATGCGCTCTTGCAGAGTTTTGCTTCAATCCAGGAGACCACCGAGGAGCCATTGCCCATTGTGTCCCCATCATGTATTAAAGTGGGCATTACCCAGGACCTCTTGTCATTGGCCCTCATGCCGAGTCGTTCGCTCGGTATTTTTCTTCGCATTGCAGTGAAATTCCGCTTAGTGCGCATGCGCAATATTCGCACTGCGACTGCGCCAAGTATCTTTGCTATGAAGAAAGTATTTTTACTCATGGCTTTTTCATCGCTCCGGCGATCGTAATGTGATTGACAGGAAATGGGTGTTACTGGGCGGAAACACGGCGTTTTATGGGCGTGTGGCTGAAAACGCTACCGTTTCCGGAAAAAACGCAGGAGTGGCCGGAGAAACGGGGGAGTGGTTGGGCGAATGCTGGGTGTGTTTGTGACGTCAAACCAGGAACGACAAGCACTGAACTGATCGCACAGGCAGAGTAAGTGTGGAGCTACTCTATAACTGCTAAGTAGTTTGTGATCGCAATATTGCGAATACATCGGTCGCAATTTTAAGATGCTAAGATACACTCCCAGTAGGCGGCGGCTTAGCGTGTGTAACTCTGCTAAATTCGCCTTGCGACCGATCAACTCGGAATGAGGGCCATTAGTCCTTAGAGCACAGGAGCAGGCTCCTCCAGACCTTCCGGTAGGTCTTTTGTTTGTGCCTCCTAGGTTAAGACAGCGAGTGTTCCTGGAATTCCATGCCAAGAAGTCGGCAGGTCACCCGGGTATTGCCAGAACTCGGGAGTTGCTATCTAGGGCGGTGTGGTGGCCCTCGGTGGCTAGGGATGTGGATCAGTGGGTTCGGGCATGTGACATCTGTGCCCGAAATAAGACTCCTAGAGGGGTTCCTGTTGGCCCATTACATCCACTCTCTATTCCATCTAAGCTATGGACCCACATTTCAATGGATTTTGTGGTGGACTTGCCCAAATCCTCGGGGATGACAGCCATCTGGGTTGTCGTTGACAGGTTTTCGAAGATGGCGCACTTCGTTCCATTGGTTGGGCTGCCATCGGCCAGACGCCTGTCTGAATCATTTATGCTGCATGTTGTGCGCCTCCATGGGGTGCCACTTGATGTGGTCTCTGACCGCGGATCCCAGTTTGTGGCCAAATTCTGGAGGGCATTTTGTTCCGATCTCCAGATTTCTGTCAGCTTGTCTACAGGCTACCATCCGCAGTCTAATGGGCAGACTGAAAGGGTGAACCAGTCCTTGGAGCAGTTCCTCAGGTGTTATGTCTCCAAGTGTCAGACTGACTGGGTTGCTCATCTGTCCATGGCGGAGTTTGCCTATAACAACGCGGCTCACTCTGCTACAGGGATCTCTCCCTTCCTTTGTGTGTATGGGCATCATCCTAAGGTCAATTCTTTTGACCCCCTGGACTCCACGCCTGGTGGTTTCTCTGTGGTTTCGGTCCTTAGAGGTATTTGGAGGAAAGTGAAGAAAGCCCTTGTGTCTGTGTCATTAGTGACCAAAAGGGTTTTTGATAAGCGGAAAAGACCCTGCAGCTTCAAATTAGGGGACTTCGTCTGGTTGTCTACCAAGAATTTGAAGTTGAGACAGCCATTTCATAAGTTTGGCCCCCGGTTCATCGGTCCTTATAAAATCACTAGGGTTATCAATCCGGTGGCATTTCAGTTAGATCTACCCCGTTCTTTGGGTATCAATAAAACATTTCATTGTTCCCTTTTAAAACGGCCGATTAGTAATTCTTCTTCCAGTGGAAGACCTTCCCCTCTTCTGATACGTGGCCAGAGGGAGTTTGTTGTTGAAAGGATTCTTGACTCCAAGATGGTTCGGGGTCGGCTGTCATTTTTGGTGCACTGGAAGGGGTATGGCCCGGAGGAGCGGTCGTGGGTGCGCAGTTGTGATCTTCATGCCCCCAGACTGTTACGTTCTTTCTTCTCGCAGTTCCCCGATAAACCCGGTGGTAGGGGTTCTTTGACCCCTCGACAGAGTGGGGGTACTGTTAGGATCTCCTGCTCTGTGCTGCCACGTCGTCATGGCAACCGGGAGACAAGTGCTAGCGGAGTAACCTGAGCGTAGCTGATACTCCGGTTCGGGTCTTTTGCTGTGCAGTGGTTACAGGCTCTGTGCACGGCAGGGGATCCGGTGCTGGTTTTTGTGCTCACAGTCTGTGAGGTCTGAGTGGGGCGTGGACAGCACCTGCTATATAAACCCTCTTCTCTGGTTAGGCAGATGCTGCTGAATCTTTGTTGGTTAGTCAGTTCCTGAAAGCTAGCTAGTACTGTGTAAACTTTGTATTTGTTTGTTGCTTACTGCAAATAGGCCTTGGGATTTGGTATTACACTCTGCCAATCCAGACCTAGCAGTAAGACTGGAGTCAGTTGTTTAACCTGCTGGGGTTCTTTTGCTACTCTGTGAACCTAGCAAGTTTGCGGCTGTATTCTCAGACTTGCCTGCCAAAATCCTTTCTCACTGTGCAAGGTGTTCAGGTGTCAGTTTAGTGGCAGTAAGCTGAACCAGTGCACTGCAAGTGAGGACTAGGATTGTGGAGACTCTCCTTGTGTCTATTATTCCATCTCTGACCAAGGAGTTTACTGCCACACCCGTTGGTAACCCTTTAGGGTTTTGCTGTTGCCCTTAGCAACAGCATTTCGGGTTCTCTACGTATTAAATCACTACATCTTGCTTCTTTCCATCTGAGCATTCCTAATATTAGGGAGACACCCAGTTTCTTAGCCTTTGGGCTTCTCTGTTCACTTTGTGTTTATTTTGTTACCCTATCACCTTCTGTGTATGTAATGTCATATTCCCCAGTCTGTCTGTGAGTTCATTTGTTTTGCATCCCTCACTGTTCAGACACCAGTACATTCCTGCTGGCACTGGTGTGCATAACAAAAGGTAAATCAGCCAATATCTACACAGATTCTAGGTACGCCTTTGGAGTAGTTCATGATTTCGGGGCCCTATGGCGCCTTAGAAATTTCATGACGGCAGCTGGCACACCCGTGGCACATGCAACACACATCAAAAGACTTTTAGCAGCAATACAAGAACCTGACAGAGTGGCTGTTATCAAGTGTAAAGCCCACACGTACAGCCAAGACCCAGTATCACTTGGTAACAGCCGAGCAGACGAAGCAGCTCAGACGAATCAGCAGCCAGCACCCCCATGCAGACAGACATCACTCAACTGATGGTATTTAATACTGTTAGCACACAGAAATTGTGTGAAATGCAAAATTTGTGTTCACCACAAGAAAAGGCAGTTTGGAGGTCAAAAGGATATGGCCAGGAGTCCTCAGGACTCTGGACAGATGGACAGGGTAAGCCAGTGGCACCCAGAGCATACCTCCCAAGTCTAGCAGAAGCGGCACATGGGCTGACTCATCTAGGTAAAGAAGGAATGTGTAAGTTGGTAAGAGCTTATTGGTGCGCGCCAGGATTTTCTTCCCATGCGGGTAAAAGAGCGATGACATGTCTCACCTGCTTGAGGAAGAATATCGGAAAGGCAATACCAACAGAGCCATCCCATATCCCTCCTACAGATGGTCCTTTCCAGGTAATACAAATTGATTTCATACAATTACCACCTTTTAGAAATTTAAAGTATGTATTGGTTTGTATTGATGTGTTTTCAAATTGGGTAGAAGCATTCCCCGCTGCCACAAATACCGCTGTGTTTACTGCAAAGAAAATTGTGCAGTAATTTGCGTGTAGGTATGGTATCCCTAGAATAATTGAAAGTGATAGGGGTACCCATTTTACAGGTGACGTCTTTCAAGCAATGTGTAAGTTAATGGGAATTAATAGTAAGCTGCATACTCCGTATCGCCCCCAGGCGAGTGCGAAAGTGGAAAGAGTAAACAGCACTATTAAGAACAAGTTGAGCAAAGTGATGGCTGAAACAGGATTGTTGTGGCCGGAATCTTTGCCAATTGTATTGTACAGCATCAGAACCACTCCCAGGTCCCCTCTTAATCTGTCTCCCTTTGAGATTCTTTTTGGTCGACAACCTCATGTAATGATTGACCCCCAGGATGATTTGAAATGTAACAATGAAGTAACTGTAAAGTACCTGGTTAAGATGAGTAAGCAGTTAATGAATCAAAATGACAACCTAAAGCTGGTGATTCCTGATCTGCCAGACAGTAATTGTCATGACATTGAACCTGGGGATTATGTAATGATTCGCAATTTTCTACGCTCAGGTTGCCTTATTGACAGATGGGAAGGACCATATCAAGTCTTATTGACCAGCACGACAGCGTTAAAGGTTGCCGAGAGAGAGACTTGGGTCCACTCGTCTCACTGTAAGAAGGTCACTGACCCAGAGAGGTCCCGTGGCAAAGAACAAGCGGTAGAGGAAATTGTATCGCTAGAGTGTTTGTTCCAGGAAGGTTGAGACGGCACCTGAGCACTGAAAAAGATCGGAGGCGGTTGTCGAGCCAGATTTCTTTTTCCCTTTTGTTATTTTCTCCAGTTCCCATCTCCCTCCTATTCTTCTTCCCCCTTCTTACTCTTCTCCTTTTCCTCCTCTAAGATGGACTTACCCCAAGAGACTGTGTTCCGGATTTTCCTGTTGACCCTGTTGTTGACCAGAGCAGTCTGTTTCGGTGAGAGTACCCGAGAGGCCAAAGAGGGATCTGGAATGGGATCTGATGATCAGGATGGAGGCGTAGAATTTCCAGAACAACACAATCACCGAGCAAAGGCGAGTATCAGAAAACGATCTGGTAGCCATGACATTCATAGACATTGTGAAGGATTGTTAGCTGAAGAGAACTGCATCTGTAGAAATTGTAAAAATATAGTTGAGGACGATTGCATCAAGGAATGTCAGTCCAGTTTTAATATCAACATGGACCAGCATCCATTGAGTGACTATCACTCATTGGTGGGTAAAGTGTTAAATCAGACAGACTGTTGGGTATGCTCACAAGTACCTCAAGGTCATAGAAAGTCAGGACTAGTGCCATATCCTTTAACGGTAGATGAGGTACTTGAGTTAAAGGGTGGGAGACCGATGGACAAGAGATTTAACATTTCTAGTCCTCCTAGTTTAAAGCTCCAACAATACCATGTAGATAGGTCCCTAATATGTTTTAACATTTCCAATCCCCGAAAGCCGGGAAATTGGGAAGTGTCATGGAACAACCAAACCATGACATTCTCACACAGAGCCGACAAAATGCCCCTAGACTCAGAACTTATACGCCAAATAGCCGACAGTGGAAAATATTTCCGATATAGGTACACCCTAGGAAATAGGATCATGCGAGTTGGAGAAGTATCACCAGGATACTGTGCACATATCGTACAACCAGATACGTGTATTAGACAGATGGGAGAATTAGGGTTAGGAGATTTCACATGGAAAGTTTGTAACATGGTTATGTCATACTCCATCCCATATGTTCTTCCCGATGATGCATATTTCATATGCGGGAGGATGGCGTATAAGTGGCTTGCCCCAAACTCAGAGGGATTGTGTTATATTGGAAAGGTATTGCCTGAAGTAATAACTGTATCCCCTAACAAAATGAAAGACATTCACCGAGGTGCCCAAGCTCCTTATACTCACACTCATTACGAGCACGTTGTTAAAAGGCACCTGATAGAGAGGACAGAGCATCCGGCCTCTGATCTGATCCATGAATCCACCGGGATTCAATTCCTAATCGCGTTAGATATCACTCGTACCGCCAGAGGAGTGATAAACTTTAGGTATATAAACGCACTTGCGAATCTGATAGACAATATCACCGAAATGTATGACGATACGTTCAGGTATACTGGGAGAGAGCTACAAGCCTACAAAACAGAGCTGGTTCAGCATAGGATGATTCTCAATTACCTCACAGCAGTGACAGGCGGGTATTGTGTTACCCTAGCAACTCAGTATGGTGTAAAGTGCTGCACGTATATTACAAACAGCACTGAGGACCCGGCCGAGGTCATAGACCAAAAGATGGATGACATTTTGCAATTAAAGTGGGAGTTTCGAAGGAGGCATAATCTTACTCTCGCTGCTGTGGGTAATGAACTGACCGGCTGGGTGTCATGGTTAAACCCACGAAATTGGTTCTCTGGTTTAGGAGAATGGGCCCAAGGCATTATCATGGATGTAGGGAAATTTCTCTTGTGTATTCTGGGAGTCGTCATATTGGTTTGGTCTGATATTTAGATGCGTTCGGACTTTAACGAAGTGTAAACGTAGTACCAGAGTGATGAGTCTGAGGAGCGAGGACACTGTAATAACAACAACTAATTTAATTTATGATCCGTCAATATAGACAATGTTGTGATGAAAATGTGATTCCACTGTCCGTTTCTTTCACCCGTTTCTCCTTTGTTTTCCTCCAAGGTACAAGGACATCCACTTGGAAGAAGAATTTGACAACCTCTTTTATACAGACCATTGATGAACTGTGTCACAGACACCCAATACTTTTAGTGACTTTAACTATCTACTGGAAACCCAATACTTTAGAGACTGTAATTCTATGGACACTGGAAAAGCTTTTGCCCACCACTTACAGCAAAAGCACCGCGAGACATCAGACAACACGTACATCAGACAAGACATCAACAAGACCTCAATCGGCGACTGTATACTAAACCTCACATAGTTATATGACTGCATTTATAACGCTTGTTTCTTATTTTCATCTCTACAACCTCCAGGTAGTATCCCACATAGTCGACAGGTGATTTCCACATATTAGCATCCACATATTCTCCCCCTTCATGTATCGTCAACTAATGTGCACCCCATTTGTTGTATCCAAAAGCCGGAAAGAGCTCGGTAGAGTTTGACAGCCCATCCACAGACCCTTAACACGGGATAAGAAGGATTCAAATGTATACTTCGCAATACCTCGAAGCTTGATTTAGAACACGTAGATGATACATGACCCCTCAGACATGGATCTCATACACACATGCTTTTACTATCTCACTAGGTTATATCTTTCCCACCTTCTCCTCTCCTCCCTCTACCCAATCATAAAAAGGTATTTATATGATGACGTATATTTTTCTGTTTGAATTGTTTAGAAAGTGGCAGTTATTGGTGACTGCCAAAGGGTGGACTGTCAAAGTCAAAAAATATCGTGCTTCACATTGCCATATACTAACCTCATGCACATGCCCGCTGCTCATGCATTCAGTCTGCCGTACGTGCACATGTCCGCAAATTGCGTACACTCGCTCCGGCGATTACGCGCGGTATATGCGTATTTACGGTAGAGTTTATGAACTTGTAGCGGGCGACTCGTTTATAGCATAGTTAACTAATATTGTGCGTTTTGTAGATAATATTCCCTTTAATAATGTCGGCAAGTATGTTTAGTGTAAATGGTTCAGGGACTTGGGAATTCCTCCTTGCATGATACAAAGGGTCTGACAAAGGTTGAACAGTGGTGTCTAGTACCTAACTGAAGAGTATTTTATTAGAAACATTCCGGTGTTGGTTAGGAAGTGATTAATCGCTCCTGCGTATAGTTATGACTATAAGAAGGTTATGGACATTTGCTGTATTTGCAGTTCATTATCCATGCGGTGGGAATCCTGAGGATACCTCCCACCTGAGCAGTTTAAAATAGTCACAGCCCACCTGTTCAAATCCACCTATGACCTTTTGTTATAATGAAGAGAGACATTCCTGCGTCCAATGAACAATGAGATTGTAGGGCCCTTTGTAGTGTACTGTATGTTGTGTATATAAAGGCCACTGTCCCCTGACCGGCCAGTACTCTCTCTCATCAACAATTATCAGTCGGATAATTGGAGGACTGGATCCGGTTGCGCTAGCGAGTGTTCCCCCGTATGGTATGTTTCTCTGTGGCCACTTTGTTCCCGTTTAGTGTAAGCCATTCATTCTTATTTTATGTATTTGTGTTTGCGTTCTTTCGCTATTGTGTATATTTTTGTTTAGTTATTGTGTTTAGGTATTAATGTTAGGATTGTAGTGTATAAGCTGTAAACTGTATTTCTTTTCCCTTTTACATACTAAATATCATCTATAAAGGTGTTGGAACCTTAGCAAGCAGTGTGTGTTTCACCAGTCATTATAGAGGGTTTCTGAGCGTCTCAATCGCTCAAACAGCTTACTTAATAACAAGGTTAACCAGTGTTACATCATTGCAGTATCTCAGTACAAAGGTTTACAGTATAAGCATATTCTGTGTTTAAGGTTTAAAAGGTTATTAACTGTGTGTATGCTCGCTGTGTGTATTCCGTACACCCAGCGCAGCGTGTGTACGTAACTTGCGTACCACGTGCGAGGTCTTTGTACGCAAGTGCGTAGCACGTGCACGTGGTTTAGCGGCCATTACGGCTTCACGGTATTAGTAAATAGCTTATGTTTAAAAGGTAAATATCTGACTCTATCAAAAGGCTTCTCAAAAAGGTTTTACCCATTATTTTACTTACTTTCCTATTCACTTGTCTCTCCTCCCTAGCATTCTCCTTATTATATATACTACTATCAATCCTGTGCCCTGTACTACCCGACTCAGCTATACAGTTCTTATACTTTTATTACTTTAGTTGTCTGTCATGGGTATAGTACTGTATATTAAGGTAATATTCAGAATATTGACAACTGAATGTCCATACATACAGTATTAATTATTTATTTGGGCATCATTTTGCAATTTTTTTTTTCCAAATAACATTTTTGCCACCAATTCCTTAATTTCAGCACCTAATTATTATTATTATTATTATTATTATTATTATTTTTCACTTACAAAGACATCACCCAATCCTCTCTTACACTATTTAGCTACTCTCCCTTCACATCCCCACCGCTCCACAAAAGAAAACCACTTCCCCTCCCAACTGATTACTTCCTCCAGCTCCCCACCACTGGAACTCTCAAAACCCATTTCTTTATCAGAGCCATCCAGCTCTCATCCTAAACCACAACTCCCCAGTAGACTGTAAGCTCGCAGAAGCAGGGCCTTGTTCCATTAAGTGGTTTTCCTTCCCTCACCCTGCTGCTTATTTGATATTATGACTGTTTAAAAAGTAATAATAATACTAGTGTCTGGCGCTATTATTAATAATAATATTGTTAAAACAATTGTGGATGGGTGTCTAGATCTATACTCACACCCAATCCACACAAGACAATCTAAACTTGCTCATGCAACTCATGCAATCTGAATAGCCGCAAACAGGGTATAGTGGCCTGTGGATGTGGCCAACACAATCTCACCTGATTGAAACCAGGTGTACCAAAAGCAAAACTGAATTACCCCTTGCGCTAATTAATTGAAGGCAACATGACATGAAAACACACAAGTTAATTAATTAAGATAATTTTAATGTCTATAAAATCAATCATATATGAGTTAACTAGACACAATCATAAAAAAGTTGAATTAATTAGTATGCGCATACAAATAAAAAAGCTAAATGCTAGACCTACTATTTGAGCATAAGAGGTGGATCATATAGCTACTTGTGACCACAAAGGACTGATTCAATAATCATAGGTTGACAATGTCCTAAAATTTTTCTTCTCAAAATAGGACAGTCCCATTAGATGTGCTCATATAAATTTGTTTAGGTAAATACCAAATGTTAGGTTGAACCAAATGATCAAATGTGGATGGTTCTTTTACATGTGATAAAGCTATCCAGACAACATGGAGGAAATTTGTATATCACCCGGGGCTTGGTGCACAGCAAGCACCTGTAGAAGAAAGCTCCCGTCTGCCACAGTCCGTGAGTGGCGTGCTCCGTCTCCCACTGTGTCAGGTTCTCATGCACACACCTTATATCGCTCTGAGAGAAATAGAGGTTGGTCCGGCTCCCGGAGCTCTGCGCACTGCAGGCGCTGATCAGATGGTTTTGCTCCCGTCTTTAAGCCGCCGCATATAGCGTCCTCCCGTCTCCCGTTTAACAGTCTCGAGCAGCGTTGCACATCAATAAGGACCTAGATGCAATGTCCACTGGGTCACAAAAGGGCGCCTTCTCTGACGCGTTTCGCTTCTAATTGAAGCTTCCTCATAGAGTAAAAACTTTATGACAATAAAGCCCTTTTTAAATGACAGCCTCATACTCGACTGGTGCAATCATCCACCTAAAAAAGTAACACCTGTCTAAGATCCACCTCCTGATCCTAAATCGATGATTTATTTTTTATTTGGGATGGGGATGAGATTTCTGCACGTAATTTTGTCACTCACCTTAATGATAATGATTATAATTTGAAGTTTACACACTCATATAGTAGAGACACTATTAATTTTTTGGATCTCACTATCTCCTCTGAGGGCAGACAGATTATTACAAAAAACTATAAAAAACCTATTGATACAAATAATTTTTTACATTACTCTAGTAATCATTATAAACCTTGGTTAAAAAATGTGCCGTTTAGTCAATTCAGTCGACTTCGTAGGAATTGTTCTACTGTAGGGGATTATAGAACTCAAGCTGATAATATGGCCAAGGACTTTATGGATAGAGGTTATCCTGAAGCCCTAGTGAAGACAGCTCATACAAAAGTAGAGATGACAGATAGGAAACAATTAATAAGTATAAAGGAGAAATCACATAAATTTGATACTAAGAATAAAGGTGATTTGATTAAAATGTGTTATGTGTCTAAATATAACAGTCAATCGCATGAAATCAAAAAAGTATTAAAAAGTAACTTCAAAATTTTACAACAGGATGCCGTATTACAATCAACAATTACAGAGACCCCCAGAATTATATTTAAGAAAAATAAGAGTTTAAAAAACATATTAGCGCCAAGCATTTTGAAGAGAAAAAAGGAAAATAAAGTAGTAGCCCCCGCCGGTAACTCATGGTTGACAACCCCTATAGTAGGTTGTTTTAAATGTGGGAAAAACCGCTGTATTACATGCGGTTTTATAGCTAATAGGGTCCAGAATATCGAATCCAGCACTACAAAAGAGAGATTCGAGATACGTGAATTTATTAACTGTGATACCACTTATTGCGTCTACGTGCTGCAGTGCCCTTGTGGCCTACAGTACGTGGGTCGCACTACCCGTTCGCTTAAAACTAGGTTTAGAGAGCATAGACTAAACATTCTCAAACAATTTCCCAATCACAGTGTGTCCCAACATTTTTCTAATGTCCATCAAGGTAAGATTGATGGGTTAGCTGTGATAGGGGTTCAACATGTTAAGACCACAATCCGAGGGGGTGACAGGTACCGCAAGTTGTGCGAGAAAGAAGCCCTGTGGATATTTCAATTAAGAACATTGGCTCCTGCAGGGCTGAATGAGTGCATAGATTTTGAATCATTCGCCAATTAGAGGCTGGTGGAATCCTCCTAGAAGTGGGGAGGGAGTGGCGGTCCAGCAGTTACAGGCCATTCCCAGGTTGCGCGTTTAGGAGGGGACCAACAAAACTCATATATACTAGAGATGAGCGCCTGAAATTTTTCGGGTTTTGTGTTTTGGTTTTGGGTTCGGTTCCGCGGCCGTGTTTTGGGTTCGAACGCGTTTTGGCAAAACCTCACCGAATTTTTTTTGTCGGATTCGGGTGTGTTTTGGATTCGGGTGTTTTTTTCAAAAAACACTAAAAAACAGCTTAAATCATAGAATTTGGGGGTCATTTTGATCCCAAAGTATTATTAACCTCAAAAACCATAATTTACACTCATTTTCAGTCTATTCTGAATACCTCACACCTCACAATATTATTTTTAGTCCTAAAATTTGCACCGAGGTCGCTGTGTGAGTAAGATAAGCGACCCTAGTGGCCGACACAAACACCGGGCCCATCTAGGAGTGGCACTGCAGTGTCACGCAGGATGTCCCTTCCAAAAAACCCTCCCCAAACAGCACATGACGCAAAGAAAAAAAGAGGCGCAATGAGGTAGCTGTGTGAGTAAGATTAGCGACCCTAGTGGCCGACACAAACACCGGGCCCATCTAGGAGTGGCACTGCAGTGTCACGCAGGATGGCCCTTCCAAAAAACCCTCCCCAAACAGCACATGACGCAAAGAAAAAAAGAGGCGCAATGAGGTAGCTGTGTGAGTAAGATTAGCGACCCTAGTGGCCGACACAAACACCGGGCCCATCTAGGAGTGGCACTGCAGTGTCACGCAGGATGTCCCTTCCAAAAAACCCTCCCCAAACAGCACATGACGCAAAGAAAAAAAGAGGCGCAATGAGGTAGCTGTGTGAGTAAGATTAGCGACCCTAGTGGCCGACACAAACACCGGGCCCATCTAGGAGTGGCACTGCAGTGTCACGCAGGATGTCCCTTCCAAAAAACCCTCCCCAAACAGCACATGACGCAAAGAAAAAAAGAGGCGCAATGAGGTAGCTGACTGTGTGAGTAAGATTAGCGACCCTAGTGGCCGACACAAACACCGGGCCCATTTAGGAGTGGCACTGCAGTGTCACGCAGGATGTCCCTTCCAAAAAACCCTCCCCAATCAGCACATGATGCAAAGAAAAAGAAAAGAAAAAAGAGGTGCAAGATGGAATTGTCCTTGGGCCCTCCCACCCACCCTTATGTTGTATAAACAAAACAGGACATGCACACTTTAACCAACCCATCATTTCAGTGACAGGGTCTGCCACACGACTGTGACTGATATGACGGGTTGGTTTGGACCCCCCCAAAAAAGAAGCAATTAATCTCTCCTTGCACAAACTGGCTCTACAGAGGCAAGATGTCCACCTCATCATCACCCTCCGATATATCACCGTGTACATCCCCCTCCTCACAGATTATCAATTCGTCCCCACTGGAATCCACCATCTCAGCTCCCTGTGTACTTTGTGGAGGCAATTGCTGCTGGTCAATGTCTCCGCGGAGGAATTGATTATAATTCATTTTAATGAACATCATCTTCTCCACATTTTCTGGATGTAACCTCGTACGCCGATTGCTGACAAGGTGAGCGGCGGCACTAAACACTCTTTCGGAGTACACACTTGTGGGAGGGCAACTTAGGTAGAATAAAGCCAGTTTGTGCAAGGGCCTCCAAATTGCCTCTTTTTCCTGCCAGTATAAGTACGGACTGTGTGACGTGCCTACTTGGATGCGGTCACTCATATAATCCTCCACCATTCTATCAATGTTGAGAGAATCATATGCAGTGACAGTAGACGACATGTCCGTAATCGTTGTCAGGTCCTTCAGTCCGGACCAGATGTCAGCATCAGCAGTCGCTCCAGACTGCCCTGCATCACCGCCAGCGGGTGGGCTCGGAATTCTGAGCCTTTTCCTCGCACCCCCAGTTGCGGGAGAATGTGAAGGAGGAGATGTTGACAGGTCGCGTTCCGCTTGACTTGACAATTTTGTCACCAGCAGGTCTTTCAACCCCAGCAGACTTGTGTCTGCCGGAAAGAGAGATCCAAGGTAGGCTTTAAATCTAGGATCGAGCACGGTGGCCAAAATGTAGTGCTCTGATTTCAACAGATTGACCACCCGTGAATCCTTGTTAAGCGAATTAAGGGCTCCATCCACAAGTCCCACATGCCTAGCGGAATCGCTCCGTGTTAGCTCCTCCTTCAATGTCTCCAGCTTCTTCTGCAAAAGCCTGATGAGGGGAATGACCTGACTCAGGCTGGCAGTGTCTGAACTGACTTCACGTGTGGCAAGTTCAAAGGGCATCAGAACCTTGCACAACGTTGTAATCATTCTCCACTGCGCTTGAGACAGGTGCATTCCACCTACTATATCGTGCTCAATTGTATAGGCTTGAATGGCCTTTTGCTGCTCCTCCAACCTCTGAAGCATATAGAGGGTTGAATTCCACCTCGTTACCACTTCTTGCTTCAGATGATGGCAGGGCAGGTTCAGTAGTTTTTGGTGGTGCTCCAGTCTTCTGTACGTGGTGCCTGTACGCCGAAAGTGTCCCGCAATTCTTCTGGCCACCGACAGCATCTCTTGCACGCCCCTGTCGTTTTTTAAAAAATTCTGCACCACCAAATTCAAGGTATGTGCAAAACATGGGACGTGCTGGAATTTGCCCATATTTAATGCACACACAATATTGCTGGCGTTGTCCGATGCCACAAATCCACAGGAGAGTCCAATTGGGGTAAGCCATTCCGCGATGATCTTCCTCAGTTGCCGTAAGAGGTTTTCAGCTGTGTGCGTATTCTGGAAAGCGGTGATACAAAGCGTAGCCTGCCTAGGAAAGAGTTGGCGTTTGCGAGATGCTGCTACTGGTGCCGCCGCTGCTGTTCTTGCGGCGGGAGTCCATACATCTACCCAGTGGGCTGTCACAGTCATATAGTCCTGACCCTGCCCTGCTCCACTTGTCCACATGTCCGTGGTTAAGTGGACATTGGGTACAACTGCATTTTTTAGGACACTGGTGAGTCTTTTTCTGACGTCCGTGTACATTCTCGGTATCGCCTGCCTAGAGAAGTGGAACCTAGATGGTATTTGGTAACGGGGGCACACTGCCTCAATAAATTGTCTAGTTCCCTGTGAACTAACGGCGGATACCGGACGCACGTCTAACACCAACATAGTTGTCAAGGCCTCAGTTATCCGCTTTGCAGTAGGATGACTGCTGTGATATTTCATCTTCCTCGCAAAGGACTGTTGAACAGTCAATTGCTTACTGGAAGTAGTACAAGTGGGCTTACGACTTCCCCTCTGGGATGACCATCGACTCCCAGCGGCAACAACAGCAGCGCCAGCAGCAGTAGGCGTTACACGCAAGGATGCATCGGAGGAATCCCAGGCAGGAGAGGACTCGTCAGAATTGCCAGTGACATGGCCTGCAGGACTATTGGCATTCCTGGGGAAGGAGGAAATTGACACTGAGGGAGTTGGTGGGGTGGTTTGCGTGAGCTTGGTTACAAGAGGAAGGGATTTACTGGTCAGTGGACTGCTTCCGCTGTCACCCAAAGTTTTTGAACTTGTCACTGACTTATTATGAATGCGCTGCAGGTGACGTATAAGGGAGGATGTTCCGAGGTGGTTAACGTCCTTACCCCTACTTATTACAGCTTGACAAAGGGAACACACGGCTTGACACCTGTTGTCCGCATTTCTGGTGAAATACCTCCACATCGAAGAGCTGATTTTTTTGGTATTTTCACCTGGCATGTCAACGGCCATATTCCTCCCACGGACAACAGGTGTCTCCCCGGGTGCCTGACTTAAACAAACCACCTCACCATCAGAATCCTCCTGGTCAATTTCCTCCCCAGCGCCAGCAACACCCATATCCTCCTCATCCTGGTGTACTTCAACACTGACATCTTCAATCTGACTATCAGGAACTGGACTGCGGGTGCTCCTTCCAGCACTTGCAGGGGGCGTGCAAATGGTGGAAGGCGCATGCTCTTCACGTCCAGTGTTGGGAAGGTCAGGCATCGCAACCGACACAATTGGACTCTCCTTGTGGATTTGGGATTTCGAAGAATGCACAGTTCTTTGCTGTGCTGCTTTTGCCAGCTTGAGTCTTTTCATTTTTCTAGCGAGAGGCTGAGTGCTTCCATCCTCATGTGAAGCTGAACCACTAGCCATGAACATAGGCCAGGGCCTCAGCCGTTCCTTGCCACTCCGTGTCGTAAATGGCATATTGGCAAGTTTACGCTTCTCCTCCGACAATTTTATTTTAGGTTTTGGAGTCCTTTTTTTTCTGATATTTGGTGTTTTGGATTTGACATGCTCTGTACTATGACATTGGGCATCGGCCTTGGCAGACGACGTTGCTGGCATTTCATCGTCTCGGCCATGACTAGTGGCAGCAGCTTCAGCACGAGGTGGAAGTGGATCTTGATCTTTCCCTAATTTTGGAACCTCAACATTTTTGTTCTCCATATTTTAATAGGCACAACTAAAAGGCACCTCAGGTAAACAATGGAGATGGATACTAGTATACAATTATGGACTGCCTGCCGAGTGCAGACACAGAGGTAGCCACAGCCGTGAACTACCGTACTGTACTGTGTCTGCTGCTAATATAGACTGGTTGATAAAGAGATAGTATACTCGTAACTAGTATGTATGTATAAAGAAAGAAAGAAAAACCACGGTTAGGTGGTATATACAATTATGGACGGGCTGCCGAGTGCCGACACAGAGGTAGCCACAGCCGTGAACTACCGCACTGTACTGTGTCTGCTGCTAATATATAGACTGGTTGATAAAGAGATAGTATACTCGTAACTAGTATGTATGTATAAAGAAAGAAAAAAAAATCACGGTTAGGTGGTATATACAATTATGGACGGGCTGCCGAGTGCCGACACAGAGGTAGCCACAGCCGTGAACTACCGCACTGTACTGTGTCTGCTGCTAATATATAGACTGGTTGATAAAGAGATAGTATACTCGTAACTAGTATGTATGTATAAAGAAAGAAAAAAAAACCACGGTTAGGTGGTATATACAATTATGGACGGGCTGCCGAGTGCCGACACAGAGGTAGCCACAGCCGTGAACTACCGCACTGTACTGTGTCTGCTGCTAATATAGACTGGTTGATAAAGAGATAGTATACTCGTAACTAGTATGTATGTATAAAGAAAGAAAAAAAAACCACGGTTAGGTGGTATATACAATTATGGACGGGCTGCCGAGTGCCGACACAGAGGTAGCCACAGCCGTGAACTACCGCACTGTACTGTGTCTGCTGCTAATATAGACTGGTTGATAAAGAGATAGTATACTCGTAACTAGTATGACTATAAAGAAAGAAAAAAAAACCACGGTTAGGTGGTATATACAATTATGGACGGGCTGCCGAGTGCCGACACAGAGGTAGCCACAGCCGTGAACTACCGCACTGTACTGTGTCTGCTGCTAATATATAGACTGGTTGATAAAGAGATAGTATACTCGTAACTAGTATGTATGTATAAAGAAAGAAAAAAAAACCACGGTTAGGTGGTATATACAATTATGGACGGGCTGCCGAGTGCCGACACAGAGGTAGCCACAGCCGTGAACTACCGCACTGTACTGTGTCTGCTGCTAATATAGACTGGTTGATAAAGAGATAGTATACTCGTAACTAGTATGTATGTATAAAGAAAGAAAAAAAAACCACGGTTAGGTGGTATATACAATTATGGACGGGCTGCCGAGTGCCGACACAGAGGTAGCCACAGCCGTGAACTACCGCACTGTACTGTGTCTGCTGCTAATATATAGACTGGTTGATAAAGAGATAGTATACTCGTAACTAGTATGTATGTATAAAGAAAAAAAAAAAAACCACGGTTAGGTGGTATATACAATTATGGACGGGCTGCCGAGTGCCGACACAGAGGTAGCCACAGCCGTGAACTACCGCACTGTACTGTGTCTGCTGCTAATATATAGACTGGTTGATAAAGAGATAGTATACTCGTAACTAGTATGTATGTATAAAGAAAGAAAGAAAAACCACGGTTAGGTGGTATATACAATTATGGAGGGCTGCCGAGTGCCGACACAGAGGTAGCCACAGCCATGAACTACCGCACTGTACTGTGTATGCTGCTAATATAGACTGGTTGATAAAGAGATAGTATACTCGTAACTAGTATGTATGTATAAAGAAAGAAAAAAAAACCACGGTTAGGTGGTATATACAATTATGGACGGGCTGCCGAGTGCCGACACAGAGGTAGCCACAGCCGTGAACTACCGCACTGTACTGTGTCTGCTGCTAATATAGACTGGTTGATAAAGAGATAGTATACTCGTAACTAGTATGTATGTATAAAGAAAGAAAAAAAAACCACGGTTAGGTGGTATATACAATTATGGACGGGCTGCCGAGTGCCGACACAGAGGTAGCCACAGCCGTGAACTACCGCACTGTACTGTGTCTGCTGCTAATATAGACTGGTTGATAAAGAGATAGTATACTCGTAACTAGTATGACTATAAAGAAAGAAAAAAAAACCACGGTTAGGTGGTATATACAATTATGGACGGGCTGCCGAGTGCCGACACAGAGGTAGCCACAGCCGTGAACTACCGCACTGTACTGTGTCTGCTGCTAATATAGACTGGTTGATAAAGAGATAGTATACTACTAATATTATATATACTGGTGGTCAGGTCACTGGTCACTAGTCACACTGGCAGTGGCACTCCTGCAGCAAAAGTGTGCACTGTTTAATTTTAATATAATATTATGTACTCCTGGCTCCTGCTATAACCTATAACTGGCACTGCAGTGCTCCCCAGTCTCCCCCACAATTATAAGCTGTGTGAGCTGAGCACAGTCAGATATATATATACATTGATGCAGCACACTGGGCTGAGCAGTGCACACAGATATGGTATGTGACTGAGTCACTGTGTGTATCGTTTTTTTCAGGCAGAGAACGGATATATTAAATAAAACAAACAACTGCACTGTCTGGTGGTCACTGTGGTCGTCAGTCACTAAACTCTGCACTCTCTTCTACAGTATCACAGCCTCAGGTCAATCTCTCTCTCTCTCTCTCAACCCTAATCTAAATGGAGAGGACGCCAGCCACGTCCTCTCCCTATCAATCTCAATGCACGTGTGAAAATGGCGGCGACGCGCGGCTCCTTATATAGAATCCGAGTCTCGCGATAGAATCCGAGCCTCGCGAGAATCCGACAGCGTCATGATGACGTTCGGGCGCGCTCGGGTTAACCGAGCAAGGCGGGAAGATCCGAGTCGCTCGGACCCGTGAAAAAAACCATGAAGTTCGGGCGGGTTCGGATTCAGAGAAACCGAACCCGCTCATCTCTAATATATACCGGTTGAAAGATATTTTTATTGGGAGTTATTTTTCAAAAAACTGCACAAATTAGAGTGGTTAACCTTTAATAAATTAAAATACATCTTGGGTTCGTTATCTAGGCACGAATGTATAGAGTAGAGGTATAGGAATGCTCTCATAGATTTGAGGTCACAGGATCGTGTACTGCTGATAGCTAATGGCATCTAAGGAATAGAGAAATTATGTAGATGGGCCTATCTTTACTGTGCGCGTGTATGTATTTATATGTGGATTGAATTGGTGCGTATGCATGTATATATATGTGCACTTTGAGAGTATATGCCGTATAGATTGCCCTTGAGTATATAATGAATTGTTTTTTGAACAAACCAAATACATGAGTTTCCTCATTTGTTTATCATACTTACCATTTTATTATCATCTCTATTAAAAACGCTGAGATATATCAAATAGTCAAATAGCTTCAAGGTAGAGTATTAGTTTACCACATCTAGAGTAACTAGTTCGATTCCCGGATGGTCTATGACCTAATATGATGTGAAAGGATTACACCATATTTTTAAATATATTTTGTAATTACCATTATTATGGTTTATGATGAATTATTGGACAAAAATAGGATGCTCCATCATTCTTATATATAATATATTATACTTATTCATGTATTTGTACATATTACCATCATTTTTTATCTCTGTAAGATGTGTGTATATAGACAGACGGGCATATGAAAGGTTAATGTGTATTTTCTAATTAAGGAATAGGTGAGCAAGGAGGTGGATCAGGAGGTGGATCTTAGACAGGTGTTACTTTTTTAGGTGGATGATTGCACCAATCGAGTATGAGGCTGTCATTTAAAAAGGGCTTTATTGTCATAAAGTTTTTACTCTATGAGGAAGCTTCAATTAGAAGCGAAACGCGTCAGAGAAGGTGCCCTTTTGTGACCCAGTGGACATTGCATCTAGGTCCTTATTGATGTGCAACGCTGCTCGAGACTGTTAAACGGGAGACGGGAGGACGCTATATGCGGCGGCTTAAAGACGGGAGCAAAACCATCTGATCAGCGCCTGCAGTGCGCAGAGCTCCGGGAGCCGGACCAACCTCTATTTCTCTCAGAGCGATATAAGGTGTGTGCATGAGAACCTGACACAGTGGGAGACGGAGCACGCCACTCACGGACTGTGGCAGACGGGAGCTTTCTTCTACAGGTGCTTGCTGTGCACCAAGCCCCGGGTGATATACAAATTTCCTCCATGTTGTCTGGATAGCTTTATCACATGTAAAAGAACCATCCACATTTGATCATTTGCTTCAACCTAACATTTGGTATTTACCTAAACAAATTTATATGAGCACATCTAATGGGACTGTCCTATTTTGAGAAGAAAAATTTTAGGACATTGTCAACCTATGATTATTGAATCAGTCCTTTGTGGTCACAAGTAGCTATATGATCCACCTCTTATGCTCAAATAGTAGTTCTAGCATTTAGCTTTTTTATTTGTATGCGCATACTAATTAATTCAACTTTTTTATGATTGTGTCTAGTTAACTCATATATGATTGATTTTATAGACATTAAAATTATCTTAATTAATTAACTTGTGTGTTTTCATGTCATGTTGCCTTCAATTAATTAGCGCAAGGGGTTATTCAGTTTTGTTTAAAAAGTAAGGTGGGAATCCAATCAGCCGCACTAACTGTCCTGCTGGGGGCCATCTAGTTAGTACCAATAAGCCGGCGTGAGACGTGACTTATCAGGGATTTTGTCTGACCTGCCACAGACAGGCGAAACCAAATCTCCAGAAGCAGCCCAGTTTTCATCCGAAAAAACGGGACTGTTTCTACTGAAAACATCCAGGTTTCACTGAACTTGTGTGTTTTTGTGGCAACATTTATTTTTTTACAGACATTCTAACTGGATAGCCTGTAAAGAAATATTGGTGAAACATCGGGGAAAAGTGCGAACACCGTCAGTTTTTCACACCCAGTTGGATACCTCCATAAGTCCATGTCCTGAAGTGTTTTGTACTGTAAGTCACTTTTTTCTTGCTATGTTTACATTGTTTTTATGTTCTTGTAAGGCGCTGCTTATGGTTTTATGGTTCCATAAAAATTAAGGACATTAATAATAATAGTCATAAGAGCTTATGCTATGGTATTAGTATAGCCATGGGTGATCCTATTTACAGATGTAGTAGCCGCCATCTAACCAACGGCACGGCCGTACGGGCACATGTGCTGTGCCATGGGTTTGACTTTCTATGCTGGGTTGTGACTATTCACAGCCCCCATGCATTCCTATGGACCTGAGCATCATAGTTGCGGGTGCACTAGCCGTGACAGCTTTGCTGTGACTAGGACGCACAGCGGTAAAACTGAGTGCGGCTACATCTGAAGATACTACTATAGTACTACATTTGCAGAGGATACTTACACTATATTAGTCTATTGCAAATGATTTTAGCATTGGATTTACAATTTCCTTGCTTCACAACTTATTCTGAACTCACATACATTTTCACACTTTAATTACTCTCCCCTTCCAGACTGATGACCGAGGTTGCCTATCCAGGGATATTGACCTTGAATATTTCAATGTCTCCAAAACAGACAAAAAACAATATGTAGAAATCAGAGCTTCGCTGACAGAGGAGAATACAGGTGAGAGTCAGATATTATTTAGCTACACTTATATATATATTATATATATATATATGAATATACACTAGTTGAATACCGTGCTTCGCTACAGGAGGATGGTAAATTAGAATTATAGTTGTTCGTTCATTTATGTTGGCTGGAGATCTAGTATATAGGTATATCTTGCTTCCCTGACCCACTTTGTGCAGTGGCCGGATCCCTTTTTGGTCCCACAAGGGACCCTGCTGTTCCCACTATACAACTCTCATTCTGTGGCTTCCTGCTGCCTCCATTCCCCTCCTCACATCATGTCAGTGTCCCTGTGAAATTATCAATTTATTTACATTTTCTTATATAGTGCAGCACATTATGTATCTCCTGATATACTCTGTGCTGCTGGGGGACCGTGCTACTTCCACTATATAACTTTCAGTGTGTGGGTTCATGCTGCTTCCATTCCCCTCCATACATCATGTCACTACCACTGTCACATGCAGCCCTGTCATCACTGATATATCATGCATGTCCTGATATAGTCTGTGCTGCTGGGGGCTACCCCTAGGGGTGCTAGGGGTGTGTTAAACCCCCCCCCCCCCCCCCCCGTGTTTGTTCCCAGATTGTAAATCATATGAGTTTGGTGTAAATTGCTCCAGGCATTCCAGAGTGATGCTGTCTGCTGAAATACTCTGTGCTGCTGCCACAACTATAGGGGTGCTAGGGGTGTCTTACCCACACAGTGTTTGGACCCAGATTGTAACTCAAATGTGTACCAAATTTTGTGTAAATTGGTACAGACATTCCAGAGTTATGTTGTCTCCTGATATACTCTGTGCTGCTGCCTCACCCCTAGGGGTGCTAGGAGTGTCTTACCCCCACAGTGTTTTTTCCCATATTGTAAGTCATATGTGTACCAATTTTTGTGTAAATTGCTCCAGCCATCCCGGAGTTAGTGTCTCCTGATTTACTCTGTGCTGCCGTCCCCCCAGGGGTGCTAGGGGTGTGTTACCTCCCCAGTCTTTGTTCCCAGATTGTAAGTCATATGTGTACCAAGTTTGGTGTAAATTGCTGCAGGCATTCCGGAGTTATGCTGGAAAATACATATACACATACATAAATACATACATACATCCATACACACATCCATTTTTGGCAATTACCGTGAATGGTCAGTAACATTTGTAAAACCAGTTCTTAGCAAGCACCTGGGACCTAAGGAGAAGCTACCTGCCAAGTTTCAAAATTGTAGGCCTTGTGGTTTAAGAGATTTCGTGATGAGTCAATCTCCTTTTTTGCAATTTATATATATATATACATATATATATATATTCTCCTACGTCAGCAGGCACTCAAGAACATTGAATTCATCCAGCCCCGTTGCCCGTCCACACATGCATAAGCTTCACCACAAGAAACGGCACTCAGAACATAATTTGAATAGAACGAATACCACCTGCATTCAATTCAACAGTCAACGGTTTTGGAGCATCAGCTCCTTCATCAGGATTTTACAAACAGATCACAAATATAACACATACCTACCCCCTATATACCCCTTGAATAACACCAACATAAAGTATGTGTTATATTTGTGATCTGCTCGTAAAATCCTGATGAAGTTGCTGATGCTCCAAAACCATTGACTGTTGATCTGAATACAGGCGGTATTTGTTCTATTCAAATTATGATCTGGGTGCCGTTTCTTGTGGTGAAGTATATATATATATATATATATATATATATATATTGTGACAAGGATCACACACATGGGGACTTAGATGAACACTTTCAGTGTTTATTTTGCACAGCAGGTTACCACATAGCAAGTTGATTCCATATAATCGGTATTACAGGCAGTAGCATACAGGTACTCACAGCATAGCAGACTCTTTGATAGGCTCCAGTGGTCCCTAGTCTAACCCATACAACCCGGCCTATCACTCGGGTAGCTATTCCACCGTCGAGAGCAAGGTGACCCTGTCTTGGAAAGCCTTATATCAGGAAATCCCAGGTGCTGCTGATCACACACCTGCAAGTCTGCTACTGCTTCTAACACCTGGTCTGGATCCTCCACATTACTTTTACATGGAAAACTGCTATCTCTGCCACACTCCTCCCCCCTTAGCTTCTTCCCCCTCCCCTAGCTTCACCATAGGGTTGCTTGGAGGAACAGGACCTACAAACCTCCTGGAAAGGGCATCGGCATTGAGGTGCTGTTTCCCCGGACGATGCCTCACCTCAAACTTAAATGCCTGCAAAGCTAAAAACCAACTGGCCACACGAGCATTCACCTCTTTATTTGTATGCATCCACTGTAAGGGTGCATGGTCTGTGACCAACAAAAACTCTTGTACCAATAAATAATATCTTAATGACTCAACTGCCCATTTAATGGCCAAGCACTCCTGCTCCACAATTGAGTACCTGCGCTCCCTGGGCAATAATTTATGGCTAAGATAGAGGATGGGCTTCTCCTCTCCATCTACCTCTTGGGATAGGACTGCTCCTAATCCTGTACCAGAGGCATCCGTTTGTAACACAAATTGCTTTTTAAAGTCAGGAGCTTGTAAAACAGGCTCAGTACACAAAGCTCGTCTTAAATCTTGCCAAGCAGTTTCCATTGGTCCAGACCACGTTATCTTGGCTGGGCATTGTTTTTTAAGACATTCGGTTAGTGGAGCCGCTCTAGCGTCGAAATCTCGAATGAACCTGCGATAATATCCGACCAAACCGAGAAATGTTCTAAGTTGTGATTTACATTTAGGTCTGGACCAGGTGAGGACTGCTTCTACCTTACTAGGCTGAGGTTTAACCTGTCCTCTGCCCACAATGTACCCCAAATACTTGGCCTCAATCATACCAATGGCACATTACTCGGGGGTTGGTGGTAAACACGTGTGCCCGTAGAGACTGTAAAACAGCTTCTACCTTTGGAAGGTGTTACTCCCAATCAGAGCTGAAAATAACGATGTCAACTAAATATGCAGCCACATATTCCCTGTGGGGCTGTAGCAACTTATTCATAGCTCTCTGGAAGGTTGCTGGGGCACCATGGAAACCAAATGGGAGCATTTTATATTGGAATAAGCCTTCTGGGGTAGAGAAGGCTGTTTTTGCCTTAGCAGCTTCTGTTAGCGGAATCTGCCAATAACCTTTTGTCAAATCAAGTGTAGTGAGTTATTGACTATTGGCTAAATTTTCTACTAACTCATCCACCCGAGGCATAGGGTAGGAATCAAACCGGGACACTTGATTTAATTTATGGAAGTCATTGCAGAACCGTAAGTCACCTGAAGGCTTTGGTACTAGGACGATTAGATTATTCCACTCACTGGTGGATTCCTTGATAACCCCTAGGCGTAACATTTGAACTTGAGTTTGCTGTCTTTCAGCCTGTGTTCGTTGCCCCTCATATAACATTTGAATCTGGGTTTGTTGCCCAGCTGCAAGTTCAGCAAATTGTTTAAGTAACTCCTCCATATTGTCCTGCGTGGCCCTTTTAAGGACAAATCTAGGAGGTTTAATATAATGTGCCAGGCTTATCAAAACAGGCCAAGCCAACACCCGCCTGCTTTGCTGGCTTATTTAACACATAACAGCAAACAGTCTGTGTATAATGCTATGGCCCTTTAAGGCTGCTACTTGCACTGTATAACCAGAGGGAAGAAAAGAAAAAGGAAAAACTTGCAGTTTAAACACTGGTATACTTACCGACAGTTTCTACTGTACACTGTGGCCTTGCTCGCATTCTCCACCACTTGTGACAAGGATCACACACACGGGGACTTAGATGAACACTTTCAGTTTTTATTTTGCACAGCAGGTTACCACATAGCAAGTTGATTCCATATAATCGGTATTACAGGCAGTAACATACAGGTACTCACAGCATAGCAGACTCTTGATAGGCTCCAGTGGTCCCTAGTCTAACCCACACAACCTGGCCTATCACTCGGGTAGCTATTCCACCATTGAGAGCAAGGTGACCCTGTCTTGGAAAGCCTTATATCAGGAAATCCCAGGTGCTGCTGATCACACACCTGGGAGTCTGCTACTGCTTCTAAAACCTGTTCTGGATCCTCCACATTACTTTTACATGGAAAACTGCTGTCTCTGCCACAATATATACAATCTCCAAACTCCAGCACTCACTGAAAACCACAGGAAACTGTACCTGGTGCCCTCCTCACAAAAAGCCGTGAGCTATGTGTAATACATCCTCCAATGGCGGCACTCAGGAAAGGAAAAAAGACTCATACAGCAGCTTGTTAGGCAACGTTTCAGCGCTTCCTTGCGCTTTTATCAAGCCAATTGGCCCAGTAAAATATGCCAATCCCAAGAACTGCTTAGTAGTTGCAGTGACTTACCATATGAAGCGCTCCCTGCAAATCACAGCCAGATAGGCAGAACTGGGGGATGTGTTTCTTACCCTGGGACTGCCAATCCATCTGTAATAGCAGAGAGAATACTTCCCATAGGAAGCCACTCCCCTGGTATAATGTCAGCTCTATCTGGCTTCTATGGGCTGCAGCTGATGCAGTCCCTAGAAGCCAACCTGTTAAGCAGTGCCAGAGTTAAGACCCGCCCCTAAGTCCCACCTCCCAGTGATGTCTGCCATGAATCACCGGGAGAGCAGGGAAAAGAGGGCTGCAGACCCTCCGGCCGAGCAGATAAAAACCACCAATGGTACCATCATTATTTTCCCACAGATTTGTGCATACATAATGGACTCTGGCACAATGTTTAGCAAGCAGACATGCTGGCTAAGTGAGGATGTCTCAGTGTACAATACCCAATCATCCTACTACCTTTGGCTACAGCAGAATCTATTGCCGTTGAACAGGCGTGGAACTCTTGTTTATCCCTCAGTATCTTCTTACATTCTAGGTGTTGTTTTTTCACAGGTTACATGGAGAAGGCATCAGAGGGTTTCCTCATTCATGTTTCCGACAAAATGGATTTTGAGGACATTGCACAGTATTACCAGAAAGGAATCCCTTTTACTGTCAAGGTAAGGGAATGAGTCTAGAATAGCTTTTTGCAACATGAGATCTCAGTTACAATCATGTAGTCATTCAAAAGTGCATAAATACTGTATTTCTTAATAATTATTCCATCGCTTTCCACAGAGATAAATCTCCCCTCAAAAAATAACTCGTATGAAATTGGGGACTGTACATGGGTGTCTTGGTGTACTCGTGTGTGTCTGTGTCAGAGTGTGTGTGTGTGTGTGTGTGTGTGTGTATCTATCTCTCTTTGCCTGTTTAGTAAGAAAAAAACATTTATGGGGATGCGGTCAGGATGCCGGCTGTCAAGATCCCCGCAGTCTAAATACCAGCCCCGGGATCCCAACATTCTTCAGAATCCCAACATCGGAACTCCGAATAGATCAGCATCCCGACGCCTTAATCTCGACAGCTGCCATCCCGACCGGAAGCATCCCTGTGTTTTTAGGTTTAGGGCCGGGGAGGGGGGTTAGGTTTAGGTGTCAGCCAGGGGGTAACGGTTAGGCTGCGTGGGGGGGGGGGGTAGGGTTAGGCTGCGGGGAGGGTGGGTTAGGCACCCCCAGGGGAGGTTAGGGTTAGGTTAAGGAAGCGAAGACGGGAGTTGGGATTAGGCACCTCCGCGGTGGGGGGGGGTTAGGCACTAAAGGGGGAGGATAGGGTTAGGGGGGTTGGGAGAGGGGAAAACACCCCTTACTCATGCCTGTCAGTCTTCTCATCAGCAGGTTCCCGGCTTTGGTTTTTAGATTCATACTGATCCCCATTTATGCTAACATGGACACTGCTACGAGATAGAGAGCACAGAGGACATGTATTGTATAATTCATTATAGAGGGTGTCGATGATTAAAGTTCACATATTACAAGCAGTCTACAGCAAAATATACTTATCAGAATGTCACTAAATTTCAATATGTCTTAATGATGCCATGGAGAAGAAATTCAGGGCAATAAACAATAATTAAAAAAATCATCACCAGGGGGCGTTTTTCCACTTGTAAGGAATCAGATATGCAATATTTCTTTAGCATATCATCCTTTTATCACTATTTACAATAAACAACATACTGTACTTACAATATTTTTCATTCTCTTATGGAAATTCAAAATGACAAAAAATGTACAAGAACGTGCATTACTGGTGACGTTGTTCTATGAAAAAGCGAATTCAGCACTAGAGATGAGCGGGTTCGGTTCCTCGGAATCCGAACCCGCCCGAAATTCAGGTTTTTTTACACGGGTCCGAGCGACTCGGATCTTCCCGCCTTGCTCGGTTAACCCGAGCGCGCCCGAACGTCATCATCCCGCTGTCGGATTCTCGCGAGGCTCGGATTCTATCGCGAGACTCGGATTCTATATAAGGAGCCGCGCGTCGCCGCCATTTTCACACGTGCATTGAGATTGATAGGGAGAGGACGTGGCTGGCGTCCTCTCCGTTTATAGAGAAGAGAGTGAGACTAGAGTAGAGAGAGACATAGTATTTACTTTAGTAATTTTGGGGAGCATTAGGAGGAGTACTACTACTTGCTGAAGTGATAGTGTGACTGTATATCTGACTTGTGGGGGAGACAGTGGGGAGCAGTTAGAGTCTGAGAGCAGGAGTAAATATTTTAACGTACAGTGCACACTTTTGCTGCCAGAGTGCCACACTGCCATTGTGACCACACTGACCACCAGTATATATTGTGATTGTCTGCTTAGGAGTACTACTTGCAAGTTGCTGATAGTGTGACCAGTGACCTGACCACCAGTTTAATTAATCACCACCAGTTTAATATATATATATATATATATATATATATAATTGTATATAATATATATATAATTGTATACCACCTACCCGTGTTTTTTTTTTCTTTCTTCTTGATACATACTACTATAGTAGCTTACTGTAGCAGTCTGCGGTGCTGCTGAGCTGACAGTGTCCAGCAGGTCCGTCATCAGTCATTACATAATAAATATATATACCTGTCCGGCTGCAGTACTAGTGATATTATACATATATATATTAATTTCATCTCATTATCATCCAGTCTATATTAGCAGCAGACACAGTACGGTAGTCCACGGCTGTAGCTACCTCTGTGTCGGCAGTCGCTGGTCCATCCATAATTGTATACCACCTACCCGTGGTTTTTTTTTTTCTTTCTTCTTGATACATACTACTATAGTAGCTTACTGTAGCAGTCTGCGGTGCTGCTGAGCTGACAGTGTCCAGCAGGTCCGTCATCAGTCATTACATAATAAATATATATACCTGTCCGGCTGCAGTACTAGTGATATTATATATATATATATATTAATTTCATCTCATTATCATCCAGTCTATATTAGCAGCAGTCACAGTACGGTAGTCCACGGCTGTAGCTACCTCTGTGTCGGCAGTCGCTGGTCCATCCATAATTGTATACCACCTACCCGTGTTTTTTTTTTTCTTTCTTCTTGATACATACTACTATAGTAGCTTACTGTAGCAGTCTGCGGCGCTGCTGAGCTGACAGTGTCCAGCAGGTCCGTCATCAGTCATTACATAATAAATATATATACCTGTCCGGCTGCAGTACTAGTGATATTATATATATATATATATATTAATTTCATCTCATTATCATCCAGTCTATATTAGCAGCAGACACAGTACGGTAGTCCACGGCTGTAGCTACCTCTGTGTCGGCAGTCGCTGGTCCATCCATAATTGTATACCACCTACCTGTGGTTTTTTTTTTTCTTTCTTCTTGATACATACTACTATAGTAGCTTACTGTAGCAGTCTGCGGTGCTGCTGAGCTGACAGTGTCCAGCAGGTCCGTCATCAGTCATTACATAATAAATATATATACCTGTCCGGCTGCAGTACTAGTGATATTATATATATATATATATTAATTTCATCTCATTATCATCCAGTCTATATTAGCAGCAGACACAGTACGGTAGTCCACGGCTGTAGCTACCTCTGTGTCGGCAGTCGCTGGTCCATCCATAAGTATACTAGTATCCATCCATCTCCATTGTTTACCTGAGGTGCCTTTTAGTTGTGCCTATTAAAATATGGAGAACAAAAATGTTGAGGTTCCAAAATTAGGGAAAGATCAAGATCCACTTCCACCTCGTGCTGAAGCTGCTGCCACTAGTCATGGCCGAGACGATGAAATGCCAGCAACGTCGTCTGCCAAGGCCGATGCCCAATGTCATAGTACAGAGCATGTAAAATCCAAAACACCAAATATCAGTAAAAAAAGGACTCCAAAATCTAAAATAAAATTGTCGGAGGAGAAGCGTAAACTTGCCAATATGCCATTTACCACACGGAGTGGCAAGGAACGGCTGAGGCCCTGGCCTATGTTCATGGCTAGTGGTTCAGCTTCACATGAGGATGGAAGCACTCAGCCTCTCGCTAGAAAAATGAAAAGACTCAAGCTGGCAAAAGCACCGCAAAGAACTGTGCGTTCTTCGAAATCACAAATCCACAAGGAGAGTCCAATTGTGTCGGTTGCGATGCCTGACCTTCCCAACACTGGACGTGAAGAGCATGCGCCTTCCACCATTTGCACGCCCCCTGCAAGTGCTGGAAGGAGCACCCGCAGTCCAGTTCCTGATAGTCAGATTGAAGATGTCAGTGTTGAAGTACACCAGGATGAGGAGGATATGGGTGTTGCTGGCGCTAGGGATGAAATTGACAAGGAGGATTCTGATGGTGAGGTGGTTTGTTTAAGTCAGGCACCCGGGGAGACACCTGTTGTCCGTTGGAGGAATAGGGCCGTTGACATGCCTGGTGAAAATACCCAAAAAATCAGCTCTTCGGTGTGGAAGTATTTCAACAGAAATGCGGACAACATTTGTCAAGCCATGTGTTGCCTTTGTCAAGCTGTAATAAGTAGGGGTAAGGACGTTAACCACCTCGGAACATCCTCCCTTATACGTCACCTGCAGCGCATTCATAATAAGTCAGTGACAAGTTCAAAAACTTTGGGCGACAGCGGAAGCAGTCCACTGACCAGTAAATCCCTTCCTCTTGTAACCAAGCTCACGCAAACCACCCCACCAACTCCCTCAGTGTCAATTTCCTCCTTCCCCAGGAATGCCAATAGTCCTGCAGGCCATGTCACTGGCAATTCTGACGAGTCCTCTCCTGCCTGGGATTCCTCCGATGCATCCTTGCGTGTAACGCCTACTGCTGCTGGCGCTGCTGTTGTTGCTGCTGGGAGTCGATGGTCATCCCAGAGGGGAAGTCGTAAGCCCACTTTTACTACTTCCACCAAGCAATTGACTGTCCAACAGTCCTTTGCGAGGAAGATGAAATATCACAGCAGTCATCCTGTTGCAAAGCGGATAACTGAGGCCTTGACAACTATGTTGGTGTTAGACATGCATCCGGTATCCGCCGTTAGTTCACAGGGAACTAGACAATTTCTTGAGGTAGTGTGCCCCCGTTACCAAATATCATCTAGGTTCCACTTCTCTAGGCATGCGATACCGAGAATGTACACGGACGTCAGAAAAAGACTCACCAGTGTCCTAAAAAATGCAGTTGTACCCAATGTCCACTTAACCACGGACATGTGGACAAGTGGAGCAGGGCAGGGTCAGGACTATATGACTGTGACAGCCCACTGGGTAGATGTATGGACTCCCGCCGCAAGAACAGCAGCGGCGGCACCAGTAGCAGCATCTCGCAAACGCCAACTCTTTCCTAGGCAGGCTACGCTTTGTATCACCGGTTTCCAGAATACGCACACAGCTGAAAACCTCTTACGGCAACTGAGGAAGATCATCGCGGAATGGCTTACCCCAATTGGACTCTCCTGTGGATTTGTGGCATCGGACAACGCCAGCAATATTGTGTGTGCATTAAATATGGGCAAATTCCAGCACGTCCCATGTTTTGCACATACCTTGAATTTGGTGGTGCAGAATTTTTTTAAAAACGACAGGGGCGTGCAAGAGATGCTGTCGGTGGCCAGAAGAATTGCGGGCCACTTTCGGCGTACAGGCACCACGTACAGAAGACTGGAGCACCACCAAAAACGCCTGAACCTGCCCTGCCATCATCTGAAGCAAGAAGTGGTAACGAGGTGGAATTCAACCCTATATATGCTTCAGAGGTTGGAGGAGCAGCAAAAGGCCATTCAAGCCTATACAATTGAGCACGATATAGGAGGTGGAATGTACCTGTCTCAAGCGCAGTGGAGAATGATTTCAACGTAGTGCAAGGTTCTGCAACCTTTTGAACTTGCCACACGTGAAGTCAGTTCAGACACTGCCAGCCTGAGTCAGGTCATTCCCCTCATCAGGCTTTTGCAGAAGAAGCTGGAGGCATTGAAGGACGAGCTAAAAGGGAGCGATTCCGCTAGGCATGTGGGACTTGTGGATGGAGCCCTTAATTCGCTTAACAAGGATTCACAGGTGGTCAATCTGTTGAAATCAGAGCACTACATTTTGGTCACCGTGCTCGATCCTAGATTTAAAACCTACCTTGGATCTCTCTTTCCGGCAGACACAAGTCTGCTGGGGTTCAAAGACCTGCTGGTGACAAAATTGTCAAGTCAAGCGGAACGCGACCTGTCAACATCTCCTCCTTCACATTCTCCCGCAACTGGGGGTGCGAGGAAAAGGCTCAGAATTCCGAGCCCACCCGCTGGCGGTGATGCAGGGCAGTCTGGAGCGACTGCTGATGCTGACATCTGGTCCGGATTGAAGGACCTGACAACGATTACGGACATGTCGTCTACTGTCACTGCATATGATTCTCTCCCCATTGAAAGAATGGTGGAGGATTATATGAGTGACCGCATCCAAGTAGGCACGTCAGACAGTCCGTACTTATACTGGCAGGAAAAAGAGGCAATTTGGAGGCCCTTGCACAAACTGGCTTTATTCTACCTAAGTTGCCCTCCCACAAGTGTGTACTCCGAAAGAGTGTTTAGTGCCGCCGCTCACCTTGTCAGCAATCGGCGTACGAGGTTACTTCCAGAAAATGTGGAGAAGATGATGTTCATCAAAATGAATTATAATCAATTCCTCCGTGGAGACATTGACCAGCAGCAATTGCCTCCACAAAGTACACAGGGAGCTGAGATGGTGGATTCCAGTGGGGACGAATTGATAATCTGTGAGGAGGGGGATGTACACGGTGATATATCGGAGGATGATGATGAGGTGGACATCTTGCCTCTGTAGAGCCAGTTTGTGCAAGGAGAGATTAATTGCTTCTTTTTCGTGGGGGTCCAAACCAACCCGTCATTTCAGTCACAGTCGTGTGGCAGACCCTGTCACTGAAATGATGGGTTGGTTAAAGTGTGCATGTCCTGTTTATACAACATAAGGGTGGGTGGGAGGGCCCAAGGACAATTCCATCTTGCACCTCTTTTTTCTTTCATTTTTATTTGCGTCATGTGCTGTTTGGGGAGTGTTTTTTGGAAGGGCCATCCTGCGTGACACTGCAGTGCCACTCCTAGATGGGCCAGGTGTTTGTGTCGGCCACTAGGGTCGCTTATCTTACTCACACAGCTACCTCATTGCGCCTCTTTTTTTCTTTGCGTCATGTGCTGTTTGGGGAGTGTTTTTTGGAAGGGCCATCCTGCGTGACACTGCAGTGCCACTCCTAGATGGGCCAGGTGTTTGTGTCGGCCACTAGGGTCGCTTAGCTTAGTCATCCAGCGACCTCGGTGCAAATTTTAGGACTAAAAATAATATTGTGAGGTGTGAGGTATTCAGAATAGACTGAAAATGAGTGGAAATTATGGTTTTTGAGGTTAATAATACTTTGGGATCAAAATGACCCCCAAATTCTATGATTTAAGCTGTTTTTTTAGTGTTTTTTGAAAAAAACACCCGAATCCAAAACACACCCGAATCCGACAAAAAAAATTCGGTGAGGTTTTGCCAAAACGCGGTCGAACCCAAAACACGGCCGTGGAACCGAACCCAAAACCAAAACACAAAACCCGAAAAATTTCAAGTGCACATCTCTATTCAGCACCAGAAGCTTTGTGGAGATTTAGGTTGTTGAAAGATCTTCGAATTCTTCACATTTTTGGCCCTGAATTTCCTTCCCATGGCCTCATTAAGATGTACTGAAAATTTTGGGATGTGGCCTGGCGTCTGAGAGAGGAGGTAATATGCTCTCTGAGCATGCCTAAAATAGCTTCAAACCACACTCCTGGGGCTGCATTTACCTCACTGCACCTTCCAGCCACCTTCCAAGCCCCCCCTTGGACCAGCCAGGACAGAGCAGTAGAGCCAAACTCTCTCGCAGGTTGTGGCCTACCCGACCCTCCAGAGTCGGGTTCTGGATTGCCCTGTGTGTCCCCCGCAGACGACCAGAGCCTCGGAATCAGGTCCGCTGAGTGCCTCTGCCCAGCAGACGCAACTTCTATCTGCCTGGAAGACCTGATCTCCCGCTGCTGTGCGGCTGGCCGCCCACAGACCTTCAGTGACGGCCCGGCGGCCTTATGGTAGCGGCGGGGGCAAACTGACTGCCCAGCGGCGGCGGTCATATTGCGGCTCCCTCCTCCCACCAACCCCTGCATCTCTTAAGCCCGGAGGGCCTATGGTGAAGCCCTGGATACTGGTAGGTCTGTACTCAATGCCCCTTAGGTATACTCCACAATGCCGAAGGTCAGTGAGGACCTACAGGGGAAACATCCTCCCCACCCTGACTACCGTGTGGGGTCTACATTTACAGATGGAGCCACGCTCATCATGGCTTCTCTGCTGCGCCTAGGCACACCATGGTTTATTAGCATAAGCCTTTCATCTATTGTTCTCAGCTGCAATACAATACAGAGAGAACAATACATCAGGGGATTAAGTCATTACAGTAGGAGATTAAGTCCAACTGCCCTGGCTCAGTTAATACTATTAAAGGATAAGATAAAGATGGCTCCATCTGTACATGGCCATCTTGCTAGCTTCTGAATCTCTCCTCCCCTCAACAGTGCTGGTAGTACTATACTGTGGAACTTTATTGACAACCTACCTATTAACGTAGGTAGCATTATTGTCCTGTTTGTCTGAATATGGACGAGGTCATCTATAGCGCATTTTGTGCTTGTCTGGTGACTTTCTGTCTCTACCTGGGAAGCTACATACCCTGCATAATTACCCTTACCTCACCTTGTTCTGCTCTGCCTTGGGTCTTCCAAAAATCGAAATACCAGACTGGGAAGGCATGACACCGCATTTCGAATTACCCCAATGCATCAAGAATCACACCTCATGGCAGAAAGTACAAAGCTCCAAGAAGTAGTCCCTCGATGTGCCAGACGTTTCTGATATAGGTCACACTTGACTGCACCATTCTTGCTGATCGAGCTTAATATTATTGATAAACTCTAGATGCCTCTACTGGCGGTGAGATCTTTCTTGTTTTCAAGCTTCTCATTTCAATGTTTGTTTGCTCATCTCCGTGTGTAGGCTCCACCTACATTGTGCATTTAGCATGTTGTGTTACCTATTGCATTAATATATAAGATGTTTATAGTTACAAAATTAATTTATTATGCCTTTTGATGTTGATTCCCTTATCCCCCCTACCCGCTCACTATGGTACTACTTCTTGGGACTCTGGTTTATTCAATTAACCGGTACTTCCACGGTGGATTTTTAATTGTTTTCACTGGTTTTTCCTCCATTTTTATCTTCTCTGTTGAGCCTTCTCATTTTTTCTTTCTTTCCTCCCCTCTGACCATTCTGGGAACTGACGAAAGAGAGCCTATACTTTGTTACCATGACCTCATTAGCAACAAGAAATATATCCTTGATTAATGCTCAGAGCCTTCACATCCCAGAAAAAAATCTAAATTACTTAAACCACTCTGGGCAGATAAGATTGATATTTCTCTGATACAAGAGATGCATATTAAACTTAATGCTCGCGACCCCTCTCTTACTGACCGTTACTTCCCAACTGCTTACTTTAGCAATAGCCCTGAGGGAAAGACCAAGGGTGTAGCAATCTTGTTCTCAAAAAGACAATGGGCCAGATGCATCATCGCTTGGAAAGTGATAAAATGGACAGCCAATCAGCTCCTAACTGTCATTTTTCAAACACGGCCTGTGACGTGGCAGTTAGGCCCTGATTGGCTGGCCCTTTTTCTTTCTCCATTTTATCACTCTCCAAGCGATGATGCATCTAGCCCTTCATCTTACTGATGTATCACAACATAGACTGGTGCCTGGGAGATTGCTATTGTTAAACTGTTTGATTTTTCTAACAAGTTACACCTTTATTGTAGTATACGCTCCCAATCAAGCACAACATCATTTTTTCACATCTCATCTTCCACACATTAATCCTCTTTTGAAAGGTATAATTGTACTAGGTGTCGATCTTGATTGGACACTTGACCCCCTACTAGACTTTTTTAAGCAAAAACATTGTCTAGTCCGAAAGGTTTTTCATGGGCACCAGCTGGCTGATACCTTGAGGGTCCTGCATCCCACTGGGGATTACTAATTCTTTTCCCATCCCCATCAGGTTTACTCTTGCTTGGATTATCTATTCCTCAGTCATAGACTCCTTCCCTTGCTCATGGATGCATCCATTGGTTTGATCTCTCCGTGTGTACCCCCCTTTAGTCTTCTCAAATCCATAAGACATATATAGGGAGACAAGAGGAGGATAATAGTGTAATACCATTTAAGTCAATCAAAAGTTAAAATAGACACAATTCATTAGCAGCGTACCGTAATCAGCGGTGTATAGTGCACACCAAGTCAAGCTTAGCAGGAAAACTTTCTTAGGTACCTCCCTGGACCAGAAATCCACCATTAGAGTCCTGGCTTTTTGGTCTGCTGCCACTGATGTGTATTCCTTCCCACTATGTCAGTTCCACATCACTCCCTAGGATAAAGGTTGTGGCGTCTCAATGAATCTCTATTGCACGATGCACAATGCAAGGCTGAGCTTGATAGGCTTTAGCTGACTATGGCCCTCATTCCGAGTTGATCGCTCGTTAGCTGTTTTTAGCAGCCAGGCAAATGCACAGTCGCTGCCCACAGTGGAGTGTATTTTCGTTTTGGAAGAGTGCGTACGCCTGCGCAGCTGAGCGGCTGCAAACACATTTTGTGCAGAACAAGACCAGCCCTGTAGTTACTTATTCTGTGCAATGATTGCTGCGAGGAATGACACGGTAATGACGTCAGATACCTGCCCAGCAAATGCCCAGCCACGCCTGCGTTTTCCCAAACACTCCCAGAAAATGGTCAGTTGCCACCCAGAAACTCCCACTTCCTGTCAATCTCCTTGCGGCCGCCAGTGTGACTGAAAGCGTCGCTAGAGCCTGTGCAAAACCACGATGCTCTTTGTACCCGTACGCCACGCGTGCGCATTGCGGTACATGTGCATGCTCAGTTTACGCTTTTTTTTAAATGATCGCTACGCAGCGAACAATAGCAGCTAGCGATCAACTCGGAATGAGGGCCTATATTGCTACAAACAACACTATGGGAGGCACATAAGTGTGTTCTCCGAGGCAAACTTATCCAACTTGGATCTTATTTGAAAAAGCAAAAAACTACACGAATAGCAAGCTTATTGCAGCAAATGAAACTCCTCGAGACACTTCCCACAAATCCTCTAAATCCACGTCTGTATATGTATATATCCATACACAATTAAACAAATTAGTCTCAGACCGTATACAACACTCTGTTCATAGATGCAAACGTCTGTTTTACCAATGGGGTAATAAGCCAGGATGATTGCTAGCCCGCACTCAGCCTCATTTATTAGTTACATGAAAGATAATAAGGGCATGTCCCACTTTAAAACCCAGATATAATCTTGCTTTAAACAATATTTTATATATTTATATATATATATATATATATATATATATATGTGGCTCAGGTAGTGCAGCTCATCCAGGATGGCACATCAATGTGAGCTGTGGCAAGAAGGTTTGCTGTGTCTGTCAGCGTAGTGTCCAGAGCATGGAGGCGCTACCAGGAGACAGGCCAGTACATCAGGAAACGTGGAGGAGGCCGTAGGAGGGCAACAACCCAGCAGCAGGATCGCTACCTCCGCCTTTGTGCAAGGAGGAACAGGAGGAGCACTGCCAGAGCCCTGCAAAATGACCTCCAGCAAGCCACAAATGTTCATGTGTCTACTCAAACGATCAGAAACAGACTCCATGAGGGTGGTATGAGGGCCCGACGTCCACAGGTGGGGGTTGTGCTTACAGCCCAACACCGTGCTGGACGTTTGGCATTTGCCAGAGAACACCAAGATTGGCAAATTCGCCACTGGCGCCCTGTGCTCTTCACAGATGAAAGCAGGTTCTCACTGAGCACATGTGACAGACGTGACAGAGTCTGGAGACGCCAAGGAGAACGATCTGCTGCCTGCAACATCCTCCAGCATGACCGGTTTGGCAGTGGGTCAGTAATGGTGTGGGGTGTCATTTCTTTGAGGGGCCGCACAGCCCTCCATGTGCTCGCCAGAGGTAGCCTGACTGCCATTAGGTACCGAGATGAGATCCACAGCCCCCTTGTGAGACCATATGCTGGTGCGGTTAGCCCTGGGTTCCTCCTAATGCAAGACAATGCTAGACCTCATGTGGCTGGAGTGTGTCAGCAGTTCCTGCAAGACAAAGGCATTGATGCTATGGACTGGCCCGCCCGTTCCCCAGACCTGAATCCAATTGAGCACATCTGGGACATCATGTCTCGCTCCATCCACTAACGCCACGTTGCACCACAGACTGTCCAGGAGTTGGCGGATGCTTTAGTCCAGGTCTGGGAGATCCCTCAGGAGACCATCCGCCACCTCATCAGGAGCATGCCCAGGCGTTGTAGGGAGGTCATACAGGCATGTGGAGGCCACACACACTACTGAGCCTCATTTTGACTTGTTTTAGGGACATTACATCAAAGTTGGATCAGCCTGTAGTGTGTTTTTCCACTTTAATTTTGAGTGTGACTCCAAATCCAGACCTCCATGGGTTAATAAATTTGATTTCCATTGATAATTTTTGTGTGATTTTGTTGTCAGCACATTCAACTATGTAAAGAACAAAGTATTTAATAAGAATATTTCATTCATTCAGATCTAGGATGTGTTATTTTAGTGTTCCCTTTATTTTTTTGAGCAGTGTATATATATATATATATATATGTGAAAAAATACTTAATGGAGCACCAGAAATGTGTGCGGGGCAGCTTTAACTGGTTAAATTCCCTAAAGGTGTCACCACACCACATACAATGTTTCAAAAAGGGAAGTCGGGAACATATATTCCTATATAAGCGCCACATTAATACAATTCAACAGAAGGGTAAGAATCAGGGACGTGCAGTCAGGGGAGGCAGTGCCTCACATGTCATGCTCCCTCTCATACTCACAGTTCTCACTATAAAAATGGGGATCCTGACTGAAAGTCGACAGTAACTAGGTCGACAATGTCTAGGTCGACCACTATTGGTCGAAAGTAACTAGGTCGGCAGGGTGTCTAGGTCGACAGGGTCTTTAGATCGACATGTTCTAGGTCAAAAGGTCGACATGAATTTTTCACAATTTTTATCTTTTTTTGAACTTTTTCATACTTAACAATCCACGTGGACTACGATTGGAACGGTAATCTGTGCCGAGCGAAGCGGCAGCGGAGCGAAGGCACCATGCCCAAAGCATGGCGAGCGAAGCGAGCCATGCGAGGGGACGCAGTGCACTAATTGGGGTTCCCGGTCACTCTACGAAGAAAACGACACCAAAATAACATTAAAAACTCATGTCGACCTTTTGACCTGTCGACCTAGAACATGTCGACCTAAAGACCCTGTCGACCTAGACACCCTGTCGACCTAGTTACTGTCGACCAATAGTGGTCGACCTAGACATTGTCGACCTAGTTACTGTCGACTTTCAATACCACACCCATAAAAATGATTGGGATAACACAAAGAAGATATTTATAATTTATAAGCATCTTCTTTGTAGCAATACAATCATCTTTATAGATAAAACTTACCAGAGTTGCAGAGCTCCTGGAACTGCAGGGAGAGATAGAGATGAGGCAACTGCAGCTCAGCCTCATCTCTCACACTGTCGGACACTGCCTGTACAGATGGGCGAGGCTACACAGCAGCCAATCAGACCTCATAGAACAGAGAAATGTGAAGCATGCCTCACAGTGGTGTGTGAGCTCTGATGGACATCTTAGATTGGTCATGTGACCAATCCAGGAAGTGAAGGAAGGCAGACACCGAAGCTGAGCATTGTGGCAGGAGAGGAGGGAAATGGGGACCCGCAGTGCCAGCAGCAGCCATCCGTGCACAGTGACTGGGGTGAGTAGCTGCCAGGACCTGGACCGTGTGTGTGTCATCTGTAGTGTGTGTAACATTTGTAGTGAGTGTGGGGACAGGACTGTGTGTGTGTGTGTGTGTGTGTGTGTGTGTGTGTGTGTGTGTGTGTGTGTGTGTGATCTGTAGTGAGTGTGGGGACAGGACTGTGTGTGTGTGTGTGTGTGTGTGTGTGTGTGTGTGTGTGTGTGTGTGTGTGTATGTGTGTGTGTGTGTGTGTGTGTGTGTGTGTGTGTGTGTGTAATCTATAGTGAGTGTGGGGACAGGACTGTGTGTGTGTGTGTAATCTGTAGTGTGTGTGTGTGGTATCTGTGGGAAGTGCTCTCCCTCCCCAGATGCTGCTGACTATATCACTGATGACTGTATTGCTCTGTGTAACCTGCTGCACCAGGCCAGATGTGTTTCTGCAGGTGAGGGGGCAATGGGGGGCACCTCACTGCACCAGTTTACTCACAACACTAGGGTGAAGGCTGTGGCCTGGCTATTACTGTATGTATGTTCTCCCTGTGTTTGCATGGATGTAGTGCAGGGACATAAGAGTCAAATTGTGTAGGGGTGAAACAGGCTCCTGGCTCTGAGAGCCTCCACCATTTGTGCCTCCCCAGCCTCTGACCTCACCGCACGTCACTGGTAAGAATATACTGTACATTCCTTATATATTCTTCTTTGAAATCTTCTTATTCAACGTCTCCTCAAAGTTCTTGATCAGATAGATGTACTCCAATCTCAATGAATTTATGTGGGAAGACATGCAACAAGAAGGGAATAATGTGTAGTACTGTTTAAGAGAGTTCAATTTGTGCTTCCACCAATTTAAAACAACAGGTAGATGTAACTTGATGACCGATAGCACCACAAGGGAGCGTACCCCAACTCACAGTGACGCATTGTTTTGTTCATATGTTTGTAAATCCAGTCATCAGGACACAGAGACATGTGAGTTCACTGCTGTGCTGTTTATTCCCTCACCAACTCCAGGCACACTGCACACTGGACCACCCACTTCCCAGAATCCCCCTGGTCCCAGGGACCATCACTGAAGATTCAGGCTTACACAGATTAGTAAGGGAGTGTCTACAAACATTAAGCATTCTAATACACTAACATCACATCCTCTTTTCTTTAAAGATAAGCCCTGTACGCTTCAATGCAACAATTAACAACGTGATATTAAGAACATCATCTAACACGTTTCAATGAGTCTGCGTATTTCCATTTTGGGTCTTTCATACACAGTCTGTGTTTCATCTACCATGTTGGACCTTTCTAGAATCGTGGTTTGTTTACCATTATGAGGATCATCATACATGTCAGATGAAGGGTATTCTTCAGTCATGTTGTCTTCATTATGGTTAGGTTGAGATCTTAAATCCACCCGATTTCTTCTTACTTCCGTTCCACACTCTGTACGTATAGTATAAGATCTTGGTGCTACTTGTGCTTGCACAATACCTTTCTGCACCCAAATACCTTTCTCGTGATCTCTGAGACGGACTTGGTCACCCGATTTTAGATCAGATAAGCTTTTTGCTCGCCTGTCATGGAACAGTTTCTGTTTCGCCTGTTGACGTTCCTTACTCAGTCTGACCAATGCTGAGTTATGTGTATTAAGCAGTTCATCATGTATCGGGAGATTTGCTCTAATCCTCCTTCCCATCAGCATTTGTGCAGGAGAAAGTCCATTCTGTAAAGGTGTACTGCGGTAGATTAAAAGACTTTTGTAGAAATCTTCTTTACCTTCTTGAGCTTTTTTCATGAGACTCTTTACAGTTTTTACTGAACTTTCCACCAACCCATTTGAGCGTTGATAGTGGGGACTTGACGTAGTATGGACAAATTTCCACTCATCAGCAAATTGTCTAAATTCAGCACTGGAAAACTGAGGAACACTTCCATAGGAACACCATGCCTTGCAAAGATTGACTTCATGCAATTGATTACGGCTTTATCAGTAGTTGTATGTAGTGTCTTCGCTCAGGGTAGTTAGACTAATAATCAGTCACGACAATGTACGTTTTCCCATTACAATCAAACAAATCTGTGCCAACTTTCTGGTACGGCCTCTCTGGCACTGCGTGAGGACTCAGTGGCTCGACTTGTTGTTTCGGTCTATACGCAAGACATAATTTGCATGTAGCTGTAGTCTGTGCTAGGTCTTGGTTCATTCTTGGCCAATACATAACATCACGCGCTCTCCGCTTACATTTTTCTTCTCCTAAGTGGCCTTCATGTATCTTACACAGCATAGTTTTTCTTAGTCGTGCAGGTATGACAAACCTATTGCCTTTGTAAATAATACCATCGACAACTGTAAGGTCACTGCGGTACATCCAATAATCATGGATAGACAGCGGGCACGCATGTTTTTCTGCTGGCCAACCTTTCAGAATGATATCTTTCAACACTTTCATTGTGTCATCTGTCTCAGTTTCTTTCCTAATCTGTTCTTGTCTTGCAAGAGACACTGGTAGAGAAGCTACGATCAAATTAACATAGGCTTCTATCTCTTCATCCATCAGACTTTTGGAACCTTCACTTTTGTCCACAGCACGAGAAAGTGTATCAGCAATGTACATGTATTTGCCGGGACAGTACAGCAAGTGTACATCATATTTCTGTAGTCTGATAAGCATTCATTGAATTCTCATGGGACAGTCATGCAATGATTTAGTCATGATAGCTACCAATGGCTTGTGGTCAGTTTCCACTGTAAATGTTTGACCATACACAAACTGATGAAATTGCTCACATGCATATGTGATCGCTAGAAGTTCTTTTCTATCTGAGCATACCTTGTTTCAGCACTTATCAGTGCTCTTGATGCATAGATTACTGGTTGCCATGTATCCTCTTGTAACAGCACTGAGCCTAGGCCAAATTGCGAAGCATCTGCTGAAATTCTTATTCTTTTCGCAGGATCAAAGAATTTTAGCACTGGTTGCTCTGTAATAATCTGTTTCAAGTTTTGCCAACTTTCTTCTTGTTCATGTGACCACATCCACTCATTATCTTTGTCCAACAACCATCTAAGAGAGGCTGTTCATTCAGAGAGTTGAGAAATAAACTTTCCTAAGTAAGTAATCATTCCTAGGAATCTTCTGACGTCGTCTTTGTTGTTAGGACGTTCCATGTTCACTATGGCTGATATTTTCCTTGGGTCTGGTTTTACACCTTGATCCGAGACCACGTCGCCCATAAAGGTAAGTGTATTCACGCCAAATTCACATTTGTCCTTGTTTAGCTTTAGATTCACTTTCTTGACAAGTTCCATTACTTGTCTCAATCTAGAATCATGTTCTTCCTTTGTAGATCCCCAGACAATAATGTCATCCATCATTGTTTCAACACCTGGAATATGTTCAAAAATCATGTGTATCTTTTTGTGATATACTTCTGGAGCAGACAAAATTCCATATGGTAGTCAAAGAAACCTGTATCGACCTTCTGGTGTATTAAATGTACAAAGCTTTGAGCTGGCCTCATCTAGCTTCATTTGCCTGAATCCTGAAGATGCGTCCAATTTACTGAACCATTTTGCTCCCGCAAATTGCGACATGATTTCATCTCTGGTTGGTAGTTTGAAATGTTCTCGTTTAATAGCTTTGTTTAAATCTCTGGGGTCTAGACATATTCTGAGTTGTCCATTTTTCTTTACAACAATTACTAAGGAGCTTACCCATTCAGTAGGCTCATCAACTTTCTGTATCACACCCAAGGCTTCTGTGTGATTTAACTCTTGTTTCAGTTTTTCTCTCAGCGCAAACGGCACTTTTCTACAGGGATGTATCACTGAAGAAACTTGCATGTCTATATTTATTTTATGCTCTCCAGGCAAACAACCTAGACCTTCAAACAAGTCTCTGTATTCTGTAAACATCGATTTGCACTCATCTTCTACTTGTGATGTCACCAAAAAAACTTTCTTTAGCAAGCTTAGTTTCTCACAGGAACTTAATCCTAGAATCGGTTGCACATTTTTATCCACAATCAGTAGAGATGTTTTAAACTGTTGTCCCTTATATTTCAGTGTCACTAAGCAAGTACCTTTCACAGGAATTTCCTCCCCAGTGTACCCTGTAACTTTTACTTTGGCTGGATGAATTTTAGGTTTTACTCTAAAAGTCTTATAGTCTTGAAATGATATTAAATTCACCTGCGCGCCAGTATCAAGCTTAAACGGAATGACAGTCTCGTTCACAGTTAAAGGGACAATCCATTCTTTCTTATCTGCACTGCAAAGTTCAATGCAATCCACAAAGAATTCATGTTTGTTTAACAGCATGCACTTTGGTTGTTTTACTTTTAATTTTACAGCATTTGGCAAAGTGATTAAGTCTACCACATTTCATGCAGGTTTTACCATAAGCAGGGCACATTTTAGGATTATGAGCATTTCCACATCTACTACACATTTCCTTATTAGACTGTGGCTTAGACTGCTTCATACTTGAGAATGGAGGTTTGCTTTGCTGTTTTCTGCACTACATATACAGCAGCATCAGCGTCCTTGTGTAACTTTTTGGCTTGAAATCTAGTTATTTCTGCAGATCTACACATAGTCACTGCCTTTTCTAGTGTTAGGTCTTGCTCTCTCAGCAGTCTCTCTCTGAGTCCATTATCAGGTATTCCACAGACAATACGATCTCTAATCAGTGAATCCTTTAAATCACCAAACTCACAGGTTTTACTGAGTGATTGCAGCTCTGTAACATACTGATCAAATCCATCTACAGACTTCTGATCACATGTGAAAAACTTATATCTTTCATATGTCACATTTTTCCTTGGCACAAAGTAATCTTCAAACTTTTGCATTATAAAAGATAGCACCATATTCTGCCCCTCAGCAAACTGAAAACTATTATAAATGTCCAGCACATCCTCTCCTATAACATGGAGGAAAATGGATGCCTTCGTTTTGTCAGCCTCTGAATCAGCTCCACATGCAGCAAGATATATATTAAACCTTTGCTTAAATCTTTTCCAGTTTTCAGACAAGTTACCAGACATCAGCATGCCGGTTGGAGGAGCTAGTTTATCCATGGTTACTCACTGTTCGAAGATAGGAGCACACGGCAGGCTTTGCAGACACAGAGTATCACAGCCTTACAGACTTCTGCAAGATTCTTTCACACTCTGAGAGCACTAGCAGTCCTAGTTAAACTTCTTCTGACACCATGTTTTGTTCATATGTTTGTAAATCCAGTCATCAGGACAGAGAGACATGTGAGTTCACTGCTGTGCTGTTTATTCCCTCACCAACTCCAGGCACACTGCACACTGGACCACCCACTTCCCAGCATCCCCCTGGTCCCAGGGACCATCACTGAAGATTCAGGCTTACACAGATTAGTAAGGGAGTGTCTACAAATATTAAGCATTCTAATACACTAACATCACATGCATGTAAAGGTATCTTTATTATTTTCTAAGGTGGTCATTCCGAGTTGATCGCAGCCAGCAACTTTTTGCTGCTGCTGCGATCAACTAATCCACACCTATGGGGGAGTGTATTTTCAAAATTTCAAGCAAAAGTAGACCAGCCCTATACCTACTGTACTTACCCTGTGCGATGATCTCTGCGATGCTGGAGCTGGCTTTGACGTCAGACATCCGCCCTCCGTTCTGCTGGACACGCCTGCATTTTCCTTACCACTTCCCGAAAACGGTCTCCAACGGTCCGGATCCGCCCAGGTATGCCTTCTTCTTGTCAATCTTCTTTGCGGTCGGCTCTGCGACCGCTTCCTTCGTTAGACGCAACATAACCCGGCGACCCCAGTCGCCGGGCAGCATCGTGCACGCGTTTGCGGCCGCCGCGCATGCGCATTCTGGACCCGTTCGCACCGCAGCGATAAACCGCTGCGTGCGAACGGGTCGGAATGGCCCCCTATATCTTGTGTGACCACCACCACCTTAATGGAAGAAAGGTGCATACCAAACTCACTTTAAAAGCTGTATGAATAGTGCCTATCAAGGTATCTTTATCTTTTTGTTTCATACATATCCCCATAGCTGGGGTATAGATGACATAGACAAAAAGTAAAAAAAAAAAAAAAGTTTTAAGTCCATAAAATGCATCAAAGACAATATCCAAAAAGTAAAAAGACAAAGAATTTCCTAAATCAGCAAAAATGCCAATATTATATATATAATTTGGCTACATCTACCACTCATATTGCCTCTCCCCACCCCCCACCCTCCCCCACATCCAAACAAACTAAGGATTATTTATTGTCTTTTCCTACCCTTTCACCTTCAGACAGGGAATCCTTGGAGCAACCTTTTACTTTACAAGAGGTTGATTAGGCTATTTCCTTATCTCCGACAGGCAAAAGCCCGGGCCTGAATGGTTTCACCATAGCATACAGTATTACAAGATATTTAAAGATACCCTTGCCCTCATGCTTCTTAATGCTTTTAACTCTGGGGGTAATTCAGACCTGAACACTATGCGGCGATTTCATACAGTGGGTGATCAGGTCTAAACTGCGCATGCGTATACTGCGGTGCGAACGGGTCTGGAATGCGCATGCGCGTCGTGCGCATTGTGCACGCGCGATGTTGCTTGGCGACAGAGGTCGCCGGACAACAACGCTTACAGAGAAGAAAGCGGTCGCAGCGGCGACCGCAAAGAAGATGGACAGCAAGAGGGCGTTCCGGGGCATCAACCTACCGTTTGCTGCCGTTTTCGGGGAGTGGTAAGCAAAACGCAGGCGTGTCCAGGCAAATGGAGGGCGGAGGAGTGACGTCAAAGACGGGCCCATCATCGCTGGATCCATCGCACAGGGTAAGTAGGTCTAGGGCTACTCTTGTTTTGAGTGAAACTTTTTTAGCATAGCAGGGCCTCACAAGCGTTCGCAGCCCTGCTATGCTAAAATACACTCCCCCATAGGCGGAGATTAGTTGATTGCACCAGCAGCAAAAAGTTGCTTGGTGCGATCAACTCGGAATGAGGGCCTGGGTCTTTCTTCATTTAATAGAATTATGGCCTTATACCGATCACCTGCGCCAGAGTTCTGGTAAATGGCTCCTAATCAGATCCCCTTCCCATCAATAACGGGACGAGGCAAGGGTGTCCCCTATCTCCGTTAATATTTGTTCTTTGCATTGAAGCATTAGCCAGAGCCATCAGAGCCAATATCAATTTATCAGGTCTTCAAGTTGGTGAAGAGGAATACAAACTGGCTTGTTCGCAAAGCCGGCCCTAGGCATAGGCAAACAAGGCAATTGCCTAGGGCATCTGGTATGCCTAGGGGGCCAATCAGCTTCTGCTGATTAAAATGATATGCAGCATGCCTATATTATGTGTGTAGCATTTCGTATGCAGATACAGCCACAGTCGCACACAGTATATAGGCATGCCACATATCATTTTAATCAGCAGAAGCTGCTTGTGCATCCTAGCCACATAGCAATGCAAATAAGATGCATTTTCATATTAGCAGAGCTGCCAGTTGACTCACGCCAGGAACTATATGTGTCATTATGTGTATAAGGGCATTAACAATGTGCGGCATATGTATAAGGGAAATTATGTATATAAGGGCATTAATAAGGGTTGGCATAATGTGTAAGGCGCATTATGTTTATAAGGACATTAATAATGTGTGTCATATGTGTAAGGGGCATTACTGTGTGGTATTATGTGTATAAATGCATTACCAATGTGTGGCATTATGTGTATAAGGTGCTCTAGTGTGTGGCGTAATGTATAGAAAGGGCACTACTGTGTGGTCTAATGTGAATAAAGAGCAATATGGTGATGTGTAATGTGAATAAGGAGCAATATGGTGTGGTGTAATGAGAATAAAGAGCAATATGGTGTGGTGTAATGTGAATAAGGAGAAATTCAGTATGATGTTATGTGAATAAGGGGCACTACTATGAGGAGTAATGTATATAAGGTAAAGTGGTACTACTGTGTGATGTAATGTGAATAAGGGACACTATCTCATGAAAATTTGTCAATAAAGTTGCACTACTGTGAGGCATAATTTGAATTGGGGGTACTATTGTGTGGGCATGCCCCTTGCCAGCAAAAACACATACCTTTTTGGGCTGTGCGCCAAATGTGCTCACTGTTCTTATTTAAATTACAGGGGGTAGGAAAACAAAAAAAAGGACTGCTATGGGTGGGGGGTGATGGTGCTGGGAAAGGATTGCAGGGTCAGAGGCGGAACTAGCGGTGGTTCTAGGGGGCACCAGCCAAAATCTTGCCTAGGGCAACATATTGGTTAGGGCCGGCTCTGTTTGTTCGCAGATGAGATATTTCCTTCCTTAACTCCCTAAAATTTCTTACTCACACACAACGATTTTTCCTACTCTTTCCTTGTGGAAAATCCTGAGACACCTATCGTCCATCTCCTCTGAGTTTAGTCCATTGACGTCATTTCTAGCAAATCCTAGCTTCTCTCCAGTCCTTCACTCCTCCCACTTTGCCCGGTGAACGAGTGCAGGTCTCTTCAGGGTCGGCCAGCTTCTGACATCCTCTAGTGTGAAACTATTTTCTGAGGTTCGAAACAAATGGGATATTCCACAAGCGGATTTATGGAAATTTCTACAATTTAGACACTTTTTAAACTAAGCGGCTAGACTAAAATTAGCCACCCGGAAACTAACACCTTTTGAGAGACTCTGTGTCTCCATCCAATCCCCTTCCCCCATAGTTTCCACTCTCTACAAACTTTTGCAAAGTGTGCAGTCCATATCCCTCCCTACTTATGCTCTAGTCTGGGAAAAGGATCTAGGTCTCACATTTTCAAAAAAAGATTGGGAAAATATATTTTTTAAAGCACACTCAAGTTCTATTTGTATACAGGTTAGAGAAACCCAGTATAATGTACTAATGCACTGGTAAAGGAATCCTTCACTTCTTCATGCCATGTATACCTCTACTCCTAATAAAAGTTGGCGTGTCTCTACTGCGGTGGGTACCTTACTCAATGTATTGCGGGAATGTCCTTTGCAAAAAACAAAACAAAACAGATGTCCTGATTGGCTCACGGATCGGCGCTGAATTAAACTGAGACACCCGCCGGAGACTGAGGGGAAGGAGAGGCACAGACTGCGCTCTCCTCCCCTCATACAGACAGGACGGCAGCGGTGAGCGGGGGGGGGGCATGTATACCTGACACTGGGGGATATCTGGCACTGGGGGGGCATGTATACCTGGCACTGGGGGATATCTGGCACTGGGGGGGCATGTATACCTGGCACTGGGGGATATCTGGCACTGGGGGGGCATGTTATACCTGGCACTAAGGGATATCTGGCACTGGGGGATATCTGGCACTGTGGGGGGGCATGTATACCTGGCACTGGGGGATATCTGGCACTGGGGGGGTATGTATACCTGGCACTGGGGGATATCTGGCACTGGGGGGCATGTATACCTGGCACTGGGGGATATCTGGCACTGGGGGGGCATGTATACCTGGCACTGGGGGACATCTGGCACTGGGGGGGGGACGGACACATGTATACCTGGCACTGGGGGATATCTGGAACTGGGGAGGCATGTATACCTGGCACTGGGAGCATATCTGGCACTCGGGGGGCATGTATACCTGGCACTGGGAGCATATCTGGCACTGGGGGACTTGTGTACCTGGCTCTGGGGGATATCTGGCACTGGGGGGCACGTATACCTGGCACTGGAGGCATATCTGGCACTGGGGGGACTTGTGTACCTGGCACTGGGGGATATCTGGCAAACGGGGCATATCTGGCACTGAAGGACATGTGTATCTGGCACTGGGGGCATATCTGGCACTGGGGGGACATGTGTATCTGGCACTTGGGGGACATGTGTATCTGGCACTGTGGCCATATCTGGCACTGCAGAGACGTGTATCTGGCACTGGGGCATATCTGACACTGAGGGCATATCTGGCACTGGGGGCATACTTGTGTATCTGGCACTGGGGGCATTCTGTATCTGGCACTGGGGGCATATCTGGCACCGTGGGCATATCTGGCACTGGGGGCATACTTGTGTATCTGGCACTGGGGGCATTTCTGTATCTGGCACTGGGGGCATATCTGGCACTGTGGGGGCATTTCTGTATCTGGCACTGGGGGAGCAATGTATATCTGACACAGTGGGGGCATTTGTGTATCTGGCACTGTGGGGCAATGTGTATCTGGCACTGTGAGGCAATGTGTATCTGGCACTCTGGGGACATTTGTGTATCTGGCACCCTGGGGGCATTTGTGTATCTGGCACTCTGGGGGCATTTGTGTATCTGGCACAGTGAGGCAATGTGTATCTGGCACAGTGGGGCAATGTATATCTGTCACTGTGGGGCAATGTATATCTGGCACTGTGGGGCAACGTGTATCTGGCACTATTGGGGTCATACGTGTATTTGCCCCTCCCCCCATGTGTATCACGCCCCCATTTTCATTGGCCACGCCCCATGTGGCATTTGGCCACACCCATTTCGGTGCGCGCACACAGTACCGTAAGACATTTTTTCTACTTGCACCACTGATACTATGGCAAGCCTATATTTTAGTAAATTTCAGTTTCTTCTTTGTAGCTAATGGCAAAATAGTTATCTACGACAGATTGAATATATGGGTGTGGTATGTAAGGTCGATGGTAAGTAGGTCGACAATGGTTAGATCGACCACTATTGGCCGACAGTAAGTAGGTCGACAGGGATGTTAGGTCGACAGGGTCTTTAGTAGAGATGAGCGCCTGAAATTTTTCGGGTTTTGTGTTTTGGTTTTGGGTTCGGTTCCGCGGCCGTGTTTTGGGTTCGAACGCGTTTTGGCAAAACCTCACCGAATTTTTTTTGTCGGATTCGGGTGTGTTTTGGATTCGGGTGTTTTTTTTAAAAAACACTGAAAAACAGCTTAAATCATAGAATTTGGGGGTCATTTTGATCCCAAAGTATTATTAACCTCAAAAACCATAATTTACACTCATTTTCAGTCTATTCTGAATACCTCACACCTCACAATATTATTTTTAGTCCTAAAATTTGCACCGAGGTCGCTGTGTGAGTAAGATAAGCGACCCTAGTGGCCGACACAAACACCGGGCCCATCTAGGAGTGGCACTGCAGTGTCACGCAGGATGTCCCTTCCAAAAAACCCTCCCCAAACAGCACATGACGCAAAGAAAAAAAGAGGCGCAATGAGGTAGCTGTGTGAGTAAGATTAGCGACCCTAGTGGCCGACACAAACACCGGGCCCATCTAGGAGTGGCACTGCAGTGTCACGCAGGATGGCCCTTCCAAAAAACCCTCCCCAAACAGCACATGACGCAAAGAAAAAAAGAGGCGCAATGAGGTAGCTGTGTGAGTAAGATTAGCGACCCTAGTGGCCGACACAAACACCGGGCCCATCTAGGAGTGGCACTGCAGTGTCACGCAGGATGTCCCTTCCAAAAAACCCTCCCCAAACAGCACATGACGCAAAGAAAAAAAGAGGCGCAATGAGGTAGCTGTGTGAGTAAGATTAGCGACCCTAGTGGCCGACACAAACACCGGGCCCATCTAGGAGTGGCACTGCAGTGTCACGCAGGATGTCCCTTCCAAAAAACCCTCCCCAAACAGCACATGACGCAAAGAAAAAAAGAGGCGCAATGAGGTAGCTGACTGTGTGAGTAAGATTAGCGACCCTAGTGGCCGACACAAACACCGGGCCCATCTAGGAGTGGCACTGCAGTGTCACGCAGGATGTCCCTTCCAAAAAACCCTCCCCAATCAGCACATGATGCAAAGAAAAAGAAAAGAAAAAAGAGGTGCAAGATGGAATTGTCCTTGGGCCCTCCCACCCACCCTTATGTTGTATAAACAAAACAGGACATGCACACTTTAACCAACCCATCATTTCAGTGACAGGGTCTGCCACACGACTGTGACTGATATGACGGGTTGGTTTGGACCCCCCCCCAAAAAAGAAGCAATTAATCTCTCCTTGCACAAACTGGCTCTACAGAGGCAAGATGTCCACCTCATCTTCACCCTCCGATATATCACCGTGTACATCCCCCTCCTCACAGATTATCAATTCGTCCCCACTGGAATCCACCATCTCAGCTCCCTGTGTACTTTGTGGAGGCAATTGCTGCTGGTCAATGTCTCCGCGGAGGAATTGATTATAATTCATTTTAATGAACATCATCTTCTCCACATTTTCTGGATGTAACCTCGTACGCCGATTGCTGACAAGGTGAGCGGCGGCACTAAACACTCTTTCGGAGTACACACTTGTGGGAGGGCAACTTAGGTAGAATAAAGCCAGTTTGTGCAAGGGCCTCCAAATTGCCTCTTTTTCCTGCCAGTATAAGTACGGACTGTGTGACGTGCCTACTTGGATGCGGTCACTCATATAATCCTCCACCATTCTATCAATGTTGAGAGAATCATATGCAGTGACAGTAGACGACATGTCCGTAATCGTTGTCAGGTCCTTCAGTCCGGACCAGATGTCAGCATCAGCAGTCGCTCCAGACTGCCCTGCATCACCGCCAGCGGGTGGGCTCGGAATTCTGAGCCTTTTCCTCGCACCCCCAGTTGCGGGAGAATGTGAAGGAGGAGATGTTGACAGGTCGCGTTCCGCTTGACTTGACAATTTTGTCACCAGCAGGTCTTTCAACCCCAGCAGACCTGTGTCTGCCGGAAAGAGAGATCCAAGGTAGGCTTTAAATCTAGGATCGAGCACGGTGGCCAAAATGTAGTGCTCTGATTTCAACAGATTGACCACCCGTGAATCCTTGTTAAGCGAATTAAGGGCTGCATCCACAAGTCCCACATGCCTAGCGGAATCGCTCCCTTTTAGCTCCTTCTTCAATGCCTCCAGCTTCTTCTGCAAAAGCCTGATGAGGGGAATGACCTGACTCAGGCTGGCAGTGTCTGAACTGACTTCACGTGTGGCAAGTTCAAAGGGCATCAGAACCTTGCACAACGTTGAAATCATTCTCCACTGCACTTGAGACAGGTGCATTCCACCTACTATATCGTGCTCAATTGTATAGGCTTGAATGGCCTTTTGCTGCTCCTCCAACCTCTGAAGCATATAGAGGGTTGAATTCCACCTCGTTACCACTTCTTGCTTCAGATGATGGCAGGGCAGGTTCAGTAGTTTTTGGTGGTGCTCCAGTCTTCTGTACGTGGTGCCTGTACGCCGAAAGTGTCCCGCAATTTTTCTGGCCACCGACAGCATCTCTTGCACGCCCCTGTCGTTTTTTAAAAAATTCTGCACCACCAAATTCAAGGTATGTGCAAAACATGGGACGTGCTGGAATTTGCCCATATTTAATGCACACACAATATTGCTGGCGTTGTCCGATGCCACAAATCCACAGGAGAGTCCAATTGGGGTAAGCCATTCCGCGATGATCTTCCTCAGTTGCCGTAAGAGGTTTTCAGCTGTGTGCGTATTCTGGAAAGCGGTGATACAAAGCGTAGCCTGCCTAGGAAAGAGTTGGCGTTTGCGAGATGCTGCTACTGGTGCCGCCGCTGCTGTTCTTGCGGCGGGAGTCCATACATCTACCCAGTGGGCTGTCACAGTCATATAGTCCTGACCCTGCCCTGCTCCACTTGTCCACATGTCCGTGGTTAAGTGGACATTGGGTACAACTGCATTTTTTAGGACACTGGTGAGTCTTTTTCTGACGTCCGTGTACATTCTCGGTATCGCCTGCCTAGAGAAGTGGAACCTAGATGGTATTTGGTAACGGGGGCACACTGCCTCAATAAATTGTCTAGTTCCCTGTGAACTAACGGCGGATACCGGACGCACGTCTAACACCAACATAGTTGTCAAGGACTCAGTTATCCGCTTTGCAGTAGGATGACTGCTGTGATATTTCATCTTCCTCGCAAAGGACTGTTGAACAGTCAATTGCTTACTGGAAGTAGTACAAGTGGGCTTACGACTTCCCCTCTGGGATGACCATCGACTCCCAGCGGCAACAACAGCAGCGCCAGCAGCAGTAGGCGTTACACGCAAGGATGCATCGGAGGAATCCCAGGCAGGAGAGGACTCGTCAGAATTGCCAGTGACATGGCCTGCAGGACTATTGGCATTCCTGGGGAAGGAGGAAATTGACACTGAGGGAGTTGGTGGGGTGGTTTGCGTGAGCTTGGTTACAAGAGGAAGGGATTTACTGGTCAGTGGACTGCTTCCGCTGTCACCCAAAGTTTTTGAACTTGTCACTGACTTATTATGAATGCGCTGCAGGTGACGTATAAGGGAGGATGTTCCGAGGTGGTTAACGTCCTTACCCCTACTTATTACAGCTTGACAAAGGGAACACACGGCTTGACACCTGTTGTCCGCATTTCTGGTGAAATACCTCCACACCGAAGAGCTGATTTTTTTGGTATTTTCACCTGGCATGTCAACGGCCATATTCCTCCCACGGACAACAGGTGTCTCCCCGGGTGCCTGACTTAAACAAACCACCTCACCATCAGAATCCTCCTGGTCAATTTCCTCCCCAGCGCCAGCAACACCCATATCCTCCTCATCCTGGTGTACTTCAACACTGACATCTTCAATCTGACTATCAGGAACTGGACTGCGGGTGCTCCTTCCAGCACTTGCAGGGGGCGTGCAAATGGTGGAAGGCGCATGCTCTTCACGTCCAGTGTTGGGAAGGTCAGGCATCGCAACCGACACAATTGGACTCTCCTTGTGGATTTGGGATTTCGAAGAATGCACAGTTCTTTGCTGTGCTGCTTTTGCCAGCTTGAGTCTTTTCCTTTTTCTAGCGAGAGGCTGAGTGCTTCCATCCTCATGTGAAGCTGAACCACTAGCCATGAACATAGGCCAGGGCCTCAGCCGTTCCTTGCCACTCCGTGTGGTAAATGGCATATTGGCAAGTTTACGCTTCTCCTCCGACAATTTTATTTTAGGTTTTGGAGTCCTTTTTTTACTGATATTTGGTGTTTTGGATTTGACATGCTCTGTACTATGACATTGGGCATCGGCCTTGGCAGACGACGTTGCTGGCATTTCATCGTCTCGGCCATGACTAGTGGCAGCAGCTTCAGCACGAGGTGGAAGTGGATCTTGATCTTTCCCTAATTTTGGAACCTCAACATTTTTGTTCTCCATATTTTAATAGGCACAACTAAAAGGCACCTCAGGTAAACAATGGAGATGGATGGATTGGATACTAGTATACAATTATGGACGGGCTGCCGAGTGCCGACACAGAGGTAGCCACAGCCGTGAACTACCGCACTGTACTGTGTCTGCTGCTAATATATAGACTGGTTGATAAAGAGATAGTATACTCGTAACTAGTATGTATGTATAAAGAAAGAAAAAAAAACCACGGTTAGGTGGTATATACAATTATGGACGGGCTGCCGAGTGCCGACACAGAGGTAGCCACAGCCGTGAACTACCGCATTGTACTGTGTCTGCTGCTAATATATAGACTGGTTGATAAAGAGATAGTATACTCGTAACTAGTATGTATGTATAAAGAAAGAAAAAAAAACCACGGTTAGGTGGTATATACAATTATGGACGGGCTGCCGAGTGCCGACACAGAGGTAGCCACAGCCGTGAACTACCGCACTGTACTGTGTCTGCTGCTAATATAGACTGGTTGATAAAGAGATAGTATACTCGTAACTAGTATGTATGTATAAAGAAAGAAAAAAAAACCACGGTTAGGTGGTATATACAATTATGGACGGGCTGCCGAGTGCCGACACAGAGGTAGCCACAGCCGTGAACTACCGCACTGTACTGTGTCTGCTGCTAATATATAGACTGGTTGATAAAGAGATAGTATACTCGTAACTAGTATGTATGTATAAAGAAAGAAAAAAAAACCACGGTTAGGTGGTATATACAATTATGGACGGGCTGCCGAGTGCCGACACAGAGGTAGCCACAGCCGTGAACTACCGCACTGTACTGTGTCTGCTGCTAATATATAGACTGGTTGATAAAGAGATAGTATACTCGTAACTAGTATGTATGTATAAAGAAAGAAAAAAAAACCACGGTTAGGTGGTATATACAATTATGGACGGGCTGCCGAGTGCCGACACAGAGGTAGCCACAGCCGTGAACTACCGCACTGTACTGTGTCTGCTGCTAATATAGACTGGTTGATAAAGAGATAGTATACTCGTAACTAGTATGTATGTATAAAGAAAGAAAAAAAAACCACGGTTAGGTGGTATATACAATTATGGACGGGCTGCCGAGTGCCGACACAGAGGTAGCCACAGCCGTGAACTACCGCACTGTACTGTGTCTGCTGCTAATATATAGACTGGTTGATAAAGAGATAGTATACTCGTAACTAGTATGTATGTATAAAGAAAGAAAAAAAAACCACGGTTAGGTGGTATATACAATTATGGACGGGCTGCCGAGTGCCGACACAGAGGTAGCCACAGCCGTGAACTACCGCACTGTACTGTGTCTGCTGCTAATATATAGACTGGTTGATAAAGAGATAGTATACTCGTAACTAGTATGTATGTATAAAGAAAGAAAAAAAAACCACGGTTAGGTGGTATATACAATTATGGACGGGCTGCCGAGTGCCGAAAAAGAGGTAGCCACAGCCGTGAACTACCGCACTGTACTGTGTCTGCTGCTAATATAGACTGGTTGATAAAGAGATAGTATACTCGTAACTAGTATGTATGTATAAAGAAAGAAAAAAAAACCACGGTTAGGTGGTATATACAATTATGGACGGGCTGCCGAGTGCCGACACAGAGGTAGCCACAGCCGTGAACTACCGCACTGTACTGTGTCTGCTGCTAATATATAGACTGGTTGATAAAGAGATAGTATACTCGTAACTAGTATGTATGTATAAAGAAAGAAAAAAAAACCACGGTTAGGTGGTATATACAATTATGGACGGGCTGCCGAGTGCCGACACAGAGGTAGCCACAGCCGTGAACTACCGCACTGTACTGTGTCTACTGCTAATATATAGACTGGTTGATAAAGAGATAGTATACTCGTAACTAGTATGTATGTATAAAGAAAGAAAAAAAAACCACGGTTAGGTGGTATATACAATTATGGACGGGCTGCCGAGTGCCGACACAGAGGTAGCCACAGCCGTGAACTACCGCACTGTACTGTGTCTGCTGCTAATATATAGACTGGTTGATAAAGAGATAGTATACTCGTAACTAGTATGTATGTATAAAGAAAGAAAAAAAAACCACGGTTAGGTGGTATATACAATTATGGACGGGCTGCCGAGTGCCGACACAGAGGTAGCCACAGCCGTGAACTACCGCACTGTACTGTGTCTGCTGCTAATATATAGACTGGTTGATAAAGAGATAGTATACTCGTAACTAGTATGTATGTATAAAGAAAGAAAAAAAAACCACGGTTAGGTGGTATATACAATTATGGACGGGCTGCCGAGTGCCGACACAGAGGTAGCCACAGCCGTGAACTACCGCACTGTACTGTGTCTGCTGCTAATATAGACTGGTTGATAAAGAGATAGTATACTACTAATATTATATATACTGGTGGTCAGGTCACTGGTCACTAGTCACACTGGCAGTGGCACTCCTGCAGCAAAAGTGTGCACTGTTTAATTTTAATATAATATTATGTACTCCTGGCTCCTGCTATAACCTATAACTGGCACTGCAGTAGTGCTCCCCAGTCTCCCCCACAATTATAAGCTGTGTGAGCTGAGCAGTCAGACAGATATATAATATATATAGATGATGCAGCACACTGGCCTGAGCCTGAGCAGTGCACACAGATATGGTATGTGACTGACTGAGTCACTGTGTGTATCGCTTTTTTCAGGCAGAGAACGGATATATTAAATAAACTGCACTGTGTGTCTGGTGGTCACTCACTATATAATATATTATGTACTCCTGGCTCCTGCTATAACCTATAACTGGCACTGCAGTAGTGCTCCCCAGTCTCCCCCACAATTATAAGCTGTGTGAGCTGAGCAGTCAGACAGATATATTTAATATTATTTATATATAGATAATAGATGATGCAGCACACTGGCCTGAGCCTGAGCAGTGCACACAGATATGGTATGTGACTGAGTCACTGTGTGCTGTGTATCGCTTTTTTCAGGCAGAGAACGGATTATAAATAAAACTGGTGGTCACTGGTCACTATCAGCAAAACTCTGCACTGTACTGAGTACTCCTAATGCTCCCCAAAATTAGTAAATCAAGTGTCTCTCTAATCTATTCTAAACGGAGAGGACGCCAGCCACGTCCTCTCCCTATCAATCTCAATGCACGTGTGAAAATGGCGGCGACGCGCGGCTCCTTATATAGAATCCGAGTCTCGCGATAGAATCCGAGCCTCGCGAGAATCCGACAGCGTCATGATGACGTTCGGGCGCGCTCGGGTTAACCGAGCAAGGCGGGAAGATCCGAGTCGCTCGGACCCGTGAAAAAAAACATGAAGTTCTGGCGGGTTCGGATTCAGAGAAACCGAACCCGCTCATCTCTAGTCTTTAGGTCGACATGGTCTAGGTCAACAGGTCAAACGGTCGACATGAGTTTTTTATTTTTATTATGGTGACGTTTACTCCGTACAGTGACCGGAACCCCAGTTAGTGCACTGTGTCCCATCGCATGGCTCGCTTCACTCGCCATGCTTCGTGCAGGTTACTATTCCCAATCCTTGTCCACGTGGATCATTAAGTATGAAAAAGTTAAAAAAAGAAAACAATTGTGAAAAGCTCATGTCGACCTTTTGACCTGTCAACCTAGATCATGTCAACCTAAAGACCCTGTCGACCTATCATCCTTGTCGACCTACTTACTGTCGAGCAATAGTGGTCGACTTAACCATTGTCGACCTAGTTACTGTTGACCTAGAGACCGGATCCCGAATATATACTATGTTTCCAGATGCTCTTATTTAGGATATCATTTAGAGTTGGTTGCATATGGGTTAAGAACATACACAGGGAGAAAATACAAGTCAAAAAAGCACATGCACACCTATCAGCTATAACAGTAAAACCACCTGCCTAATATTGTCTAGGTCCTCCTTCTACTGCCAATACTGCTCTGACCCGTTAGGCATGGACTCCACAAGACCTTTGCAGGTTTTGCAGGTGTCCTTGAAGGAGAGTGCTCTGCACTGTCTCCTAATCCATTGCTGCAGGGATCCTATAGTGTTGGATTTGCATCACAGTCCCACCCTAATGCACTACTGCGTATGTGCAGCGCATTTGTGTGTCTTCCAGCACTGTCATCTGTAGAGGAAGGATATGCTCCTGAGAGTCTCGGGATAGAGACTCTATGTGACCCTGCTAAATACCATTGTGTCACCAGTGCTAGTTTTACCACATGTTCCACTGCCAACAGTATATATACTGTATGTGTGTAGGTATATGCCTCTCCATATAATACACTAGCTACATTAACCTTTACACATTCCTGGCTGGATCTGTAAAACTTTCTGTATTGTGTATCTACTACATTAACCCTACGTTACATTGCAACTCATTCTACTTGGTTAATAAACCAATCCTGGTTAAGTTATTCATTGTGTAGACTGACCGCTATAACACAGATGGCACCTATAGCAACACCTATAGGATCTGCCAATAGGTTATGGGCCCTGTCCACTAGTGTGTGAAAAGTAATGATACTGAGAAAGCAGCTGCATTAATACATATTAAAAGGATCTGAGCGAGTACAGAAAAGTCCTTTTTTCATATTAAAGGTGAGACTGTACAGTGCAGGCGCTGGTATGAACCCTGCCAAATTAGCGGTCTCAGGGCCCGATTCAGAGCTGATCGTAGATGTGCTACAATTAGCACATCTATGACCAGAATGTCTGACATGCAGGTGGACACCCAGAACAGGGCTAGTCCGCCCCGCATGTCAAGTCCCACAACCCCCCCCCCCCCCCCCAGATGTGCGAAAGCATTGCGGTGGCAGGCGGCTACCCGCCATGTTTTTGTGTCGGAACGGCTACGTGTGACATCACGCAGCCGCCACGGCCTGCCCCAGCAACGGTCCTGACACGCTTGTGCTGTCCGGGCCGCGACCACCCAACGGCGCTGAAACTCTGCTGGCACGCCCCCTCCCGCCCTTTGACCGCCTCTGCCTGACGCATCTCACTGTGTGCGCACGTGCAGTACGGCCGCTGCGTGTGCGCACAACACAAAGGGCATCAGACTGTCATCGCTGCTGTTGCAGTAATCGGGTCTGAATTAGGCCCTCAGAGAATTAAGCTGTAGGGAAATTCACCATGCAGATGCAGTTAAAGTGAGAAAAATTATAGGTTGCTAGCAATCCCGGGATAACCCCAAGTTAGATGATGTGGATAGAGCCATGGGAACCATAGGTTTATCTGTAGAGCAGCATGTATCCAGGCCCCATCCAGGCCCTGTGCTTCTCGCTCAGCAAAGGGATCCATCCAGGCCCTGTGCTTCCCGCTCAGCAAAGGGATCCATCCAGGCCCTGTGCTTCTCGCTCAGCAAAGGGATCCATCCAGGCCCTGTGCTTCCCGCTCAGCAAAGGGATCCATCCAGGCCCTGTGCTTCTCGCTCAGCAAAGGGATCCATCCAGGCCCTGTGCTTCCCGCTCAGCAAAGGGATGCAGAGCATGTAGGCGCCAGGCTGGAGAGATACTCTCCCTGCTCTGCCTCCCTGCTGCTTTGTCGCCCTGTCCCCCCTGCTGCTGCTGCTGCCGGCTGCTGTGCTTGTCACAGTTTGACAGGCAGCGGCGCCAGCAGCTTGAAGCTCCACTTACCCCCCTTATAGCATAATCTTCAGTTTTTGTCCAGGGCGAAGCTATGTGGGATGAAAGAGGCGGAGCTAAATGGGATGAAGGGGGCGGAGCTAAAAGGTCCAGGCTGCTACAGATCCTGCCAGCCAGACTACTGTAATAGGTAAGTAAGTAGTGGATGTAAAGACTGTGAGTGTGTGTGTGTATGTATGTGTGTGTATGTATATGTGTGTGTATTTAGCTATTACCTGTATAAGTGGCACTTCTGCGGGCAGTATACCTAAGCACTCTGCTACTGGGGGCAGTATACATAAGCGCACTACTACTGGGGGCATTATACATAAGCGCACTACTACTGGGGGCATTATTCATAAGCACACTACTACTGGGGGCATTATACATAAGCGCACTACTACTGGGGGCATTATACATAAGCGCACTACTACTGGGGGCATTATACATAAGCGCACTACTACTGGGGGCATTATACATAAGCGCACTACTACTGGGGGCATTATACATATGCACACTACTACTGGGGGCATTATACATAAGCGCACTACTACTGGGGGCATTATACATAAGCGCACTACTACTGGGGGCATTATACATAAGCACACTACTACTGGGGGCATTATACATATGCACACTACTACTGGGGGCATTATACATAAGCGCACTACTACTGGGGGCATTATACATAAGCACACTACTACTGGGGGCATTATACATAAGCGCTCTACTACTGGGGGCATTATATATAAGCGCACTACTACTGGGGGCATTATGCATAAGCGCACTACTACTGGGGGCATTATACATAAGCGCACTACTACTGGGGGCATTATATATAAGCGCACTACTACTGGGGGCATTATATATAAGCGCACTACTACTGGGGGCATTATACATAAGCGGTGCTACTACTGGGGGCATTATACATAAGCGCACTACTACTGGGGGCATTATGCATAAGCGCACTACTACTGGGGGCATTATACATAAGAGCACTACTACTGGGGGCATTATGCATAAGCGCACTACTACTGGGGGCATTATTCATAAGCACACTACTACTGGGGGCATTATACATAAGCGCACTACTACTGGGGGCATTATATATAAGCGCACTACTACTGGGGGCATTATATATAAGCGCACTACTACTGGGGGCATTATACATAAGCGGTGCTACTACTGGGGGCATTATACATAAGCGCACTACTACTGGGGGCATTATACATAAGCGGTGCTACTACTGGGGGCATTATACATAAGCGCACTACTACTGGGGGCATTATACATAAGCGGTGCTACTACTGGGGGCATTATATATAAGCACGCTACTGCTGGGGGCATTATACATAAGCGGTGCTACTACTGGGGGCATTATACATAAGCGGTGCTACTACTGGGGCATTATACATAAGCAGCGCTACTACTGGGGGCATTATGTGTATAAGCAGCACTAGTACGTGCGGTGTAATGTAAATAAGATTGTGCTACTATGTGGCATAATTTGAAATGGGAGTACTATTGTGTGGCCACCCCCCTTGTGTATGGGAGGGCGCAAATTTATAGTTTGCAGGGGGGTGCTAGACACCCTAACACCAGCCCTGACTCCATCATTCATGGGAAGGTGACAGCACACGAAATGTGGGTAGCATTGCAGATGTCTAACAAACACAAAGGTTTAATGAGCTAATTCATGCATGAATATGAATTATTATATATTGATAGAATGTTGTTTATCTCTCAGCAATTCACATCAGTAGGCGTCCAAGTAGATAAGTAGGATATTCCAATGGTGCTGCAAAAAAACTTACACCTGAGTATGCTTTTATTTTAGTAGTAGCTTTGGAGTCATGGGCTGCCTAGCTATCAATAGAGATTGTACAGGCCAAATGCTGAGAATTCAACTAACAAAGGATGTAAAACCCAACATGCCGAAGTACAAGTGCTTCAAGTGTCACAAAATGGAACATAAGGCCACAGACTGTAGAGCAAGTGAACCAGGTGGTACTTCATCATGCAAGCATACCAGAAAGACTGAGTCAGCACTAAATGTAGTGACAGTCACAGTAAATATTGCTGCTACATGGACTCAGATGCCACGAGACACTGCAGCTGCAATGAAAGTTCATTCACGTCACTAAATTTTGTGATCCTGTAAATATCAGGGGAATAGGATAAAGTCCTAAGTGTCAGGAAAGTAGGGCCCATTACTGTCATTTGAGGATCAAGGTGAAACATATACTATTTGTGCCAGATTTATGAGTCAGTCTGATTGCCATCAGTGTACTGGAGAAGATACTCAGGAGTGTTGTGCAATGGTGGCTTTAGATTCCAACCACTCCATAGAGTTGTAGCACAGAAGACACCTAGGGTACGACAAAATACAGAAACATCTAGGCAGCATGGTGATGGGGATGTTGTGAGCCACAGTACCACTGGCATTAGTGCACATGCATGTGTGTGGACTTATGGAGGTGGAGTCAATAAGTGGGAACCATTACTTCATGACGCTCATAGATGATGCTGCAAGGATGATGCATGTATACTGTATGTCCAGAAAGTTAAAAGTGATATAAACAGCAAATATGTAGAAAACAGCAGTTTAGTGGAAAGTCATAGAGACCTAAAAATAAAAATGCTGAGGTCATAATGATGGAGAAGAGAGATCTTGCTATTCTTCTAAAGAATGGCATACAAGCCAAATGATGATTGCCTTCCCACCAGAACAAAATGATGTGTGTGAGAGGGCAAACAGAACATTTGCTTAGCTAAGTTACTCACCTTGAAAAGATGTCTAAGACATTGAAACGCGTCCGAGGAGTAGTAGCTGGAGGTCCTTACGCCGATCTCATCTTCTGGGTGGATTCAAGGCTTGCATTCCAGGGATCTAGCTGTGGCCAGGACTTAGATGTAATTATGGGATCCATTATTACTTATTGCCGTGTGTTTACCTGTGATCACCAGACAATATCACTCTGCAGTATGAAAAAGACTATAAGGCACCAAATATGCCGTATCTCCAATATGCAAGCAAAAACATATGTGTGGGTAGAGTTGTTTGGTAGAGGGAGCAGCCTTCTTTGAAAAACGATGCCCATTTAGCTGTTATTGTCCGGTGATCACCTGGATGGACGGACAGATAATTCCTAGTTGGACAGAGCACCCCTTGTCAGATCACAAGGTGACAGACAGAGCACCCCTAGACTGATAGGACACACCGGCCCCTGGATGTACACATAGTATGTTGGGTTTTAACGCTGGGGCAGAGCCCCTGGATGTGTATGGATTATGGACAGATCACCCCTTGTCAGATACACCACCAGACAACAGACAGAGCACCCCTGGACTGATACACCAGCCCCACGCCACACAACCAAGCACTGAGACGGACACGTTCGTTTAGCGCACTCTAGTCTCCACAGCCAGAGTGAAAATGGCGCCGATCACTGAGACCTTTATAGAATCCAAAATCCTGCAACAATCTGACAGCAGGATGGGGTTAGATCCGAATTAGGTGGGAAACTCTGATTGTGAATTCAGCTGGGTCCGGTTCTCAGAGAACTGGACCCACTTATCTCTAATTTTAACAAAGATGCAGCAGCAATGTGAACCGCGTCCATGTCTGACTTTGTGCGCTGAATAATACAAAATACAGACAAAACACTTGTAACAAGAGTCTGAATAAATGAATAGGCTGCATTTTCAGTATTAGTTAACCCTACAAAATGATGGTATTGAGTTCTGAAAATGTGATAGACTGCATAATTATCAGCCAAACCGACAAAATGTCACCTTCCACTATACCTCAGACACGTCCTGAATTTGTAGGCAGATTTCCCATATTAGGTCTCTGTCTCACATTCTTGCTATAGTAATAGGGCTGGCTGGAGTATGTTCTTTTCACTTGTGCACTGCATACCACCTGCTATGGTGTGCATTCAAATGGAAGGGAATGGATTGGAGAGCAGTCCAACATGGCAGAAGTGCTGGTACCACCCATGTGATGCGTTGTTGTGCCCCTGTGGCATGTGACCACTCTCTCTTGTGCATATCTTGAGGAGAACAGTGTACATGCTCTTGTACCGATTCTCACCTGGACAACTGTTGGGAGGTATGCCAAATCAAACTTTTAGTGGTCACAGACCTTTTTGGAAAATAAAAATGTAGGTCTCTAAGAATATTATTACTAATGATGTATGGTGGACAAAGAAGATTAACATATTTGCCCATGTTTCCACAGCTGAAAGTTATTGACAAGAAAGAACAACCCAAGGTGAATACAACGGTCTTCTTGGTAGTGGGCTTTGAAAGTGGAGACGTCAATCTGACATCAGTGACCAATGAGAAGGGCCTTGCAACGTTTACAATGGACACCTCTACATGGGATGACATGGTGTCAGTGATGGTCAGTTACACTATATTTTCTGCACACTAAATGACACTAGGAAATTCATGTATGCAGGGGAGGGTGTATGTGCGCATGTGTTAGCAGAGGGATAACTAGAGCTGGGGCCACTGGAATGTTTTGATGGCAACTTCTGAGCTACCAATTGATGAATATTGGTCTTTAAAGAGCAACAGTGTGTGTTCTACAATAAGATGTTCCAGTACAATTCAGAGATTGGGAAGATACGACTTGCTTGAGAACATATGTATGCTTTTGGCATGGAGCTAGTGAATTATATACAGTAATAAAAATGGGGAAATTGCAAAAGACAAATAGCTAAATAAGTGAGACAATATTCTAGTAATCATACAAGCAAGGTCCAGGATGGACTTTAGCAATAATTCAGACTTCTTCAGTTATACCTGAGTTTAGGAAACAGGTGCCTTTTCTTACTGTTTCTACAGTCACTCCACAAATAGCCCCTCTCAGCACACCAGGTCCTGTGTGACTTGGCCACACTTAGCGGTTTCTCTCAAACTGCGTCTTATTCGCAGAATAAAACAACTGAGAGTGACAAAACTACATGGCTAGCACCAGTGCCATAACTAGACATTTTAGCGCTGTACATACAAAACAGGGCCAGTGTGCATGCCAAAAATATAGGGGCGTGGCTTCGTGGGCAAGGGTCGTGGCCACAAAATAATATCAATTCATATTATGCTCTACAGAAGTCTCCATTATTTAAATTACACCACACAGTAGCGTCACTTACACACATTATACCAGGTAGAGCCCCTTTCACACATTATGCCAGGTAGAGCCCCATTTTACACATTACTACAGGTAGAGCCCCTATCATACATTATGCCAGGTAGAATCCCCTTTTTTCACAGTATGGCAGGTAGAGTCCCCTTTTACACAGTACGGCAGACAGAGTCCCCTTTTACACAGTACAGCATTTAGAGTCCCATTTACACATTACGCCAGGTAGAGTCCCCTTTTACACAGTGCGGCAGGCATAATCCCCTTTTACACAGTGCGGCAGGCAGAGCTCCCTTTTACACATTAGGCAGATAGAGTCCCCCTTTTGCACATTTGACAGGTAGAGTACCCTTTTACACATTTACGGCAGGTTGATTTCCCTTTTACACATTACAGCAGGCAGAGCTCCCTTTTACACATTAGGCAGATAGAGTCCGCCTTTTACACATTAGGCAGGTAGAGTTCCCTTTTTACACATTATGGCAGCAGAGTCCCCACTTTTTACACATTAGTCAGGTAGAGTTCCCTTTTTACACATTACGGCAGCAGAGTCCTCCTTTTTACACATTAGGCAGGCAGAGTCAACCTTTTACACATTACTGCAGCAGAGTCCCCCTTTCTACACATTACAGCAGGCAGAGTCCCCCTTTTTACACATTACGGCAGGCAGAGTCCTCTTTTTACACACTACGGCAGGCAGAGTCCCCTTTTTACACATTACGGCAGCATAGTCCCTTTTTTATACATTACGGCAGCAGAGTCCCCTTTTTACACATAACGGCAGGCAGTCCCCCTTTTTAACACATTAAGTAGGCAGAGTCCTCATTTTTTAGACATTACAGCAGCAGAGTTCCCCTTTTTACACATTACGGCAGCAGAGTCCCCTTTTTACACATTAGGCCACAGGTCTCCTTTTTACACATAGGGGCAGGCAGAGTCCCCCTTTTTTACACATTAGGCAGGTGGGGTCCCCCTTTTTTACACATTAAACAGGCAGAATACCCCTTTTTATACATTAGGTAGGGAGAAAGAGAGAGTGTGTAAGTATTGTACTTACCTGTGACCAACCAGAAGGCCTCTCCTTCTTCCCACCCTATGCTGCGCCCTTCACAGTGCAAGGCATTGTGGGTGGGCTGGAGGCGGGCTGGGAGAGACGTCATCTCTCCCAGCTCACGGGAAGGGGGGGGGGGGGGAGCGGAGGGGGAGCTGCAGTGCTGCCTGGCTACCTACTGTATGTGAGAAAAGGTAGCTTAGCAATGCAGCTGAGCGGTGATGGCAGGGGGATGCAGACCCCACAGTGTAGCAGCGGAGTGGCCAGGTGGGTCTTGCCGGTGGACCTGTGCCCACAGTGCATCTGCGCTGTGTGCCAGGCACCACTGGCACACACCTAGTTATGGCCCTGGTTAGAGTACACTGATCAGCGGAATGTGCGACATTTGTATATCTGTGTGCTTCTGAGTCTGAATCTGTGTAAAAAGGGATCCAATGCAGAGTCCGCAGCTTTTCCCTGCACCAAGTTACATTGTCGTTCATCTGCGGCTTTCACACACTGTCAGTGTCTTTTTGCTGCATCTGTGATGCCACTTAGTCACAAAATGAAGGGATAAAAATATGGTGCACTACTCATCCCAGAGTGCCTCAGTCTCACGTCGTATGTCGTAGGGACTAGTTAGTGAGAAACATCTGTAGTATGAGGGTTAAGAACCAGCACTCTAACCATTTGGGGAAGTAAATTTGGCCAATTGGTGGTGTTTGCTGCATTGAAAGGAGAAGAGGAATCTAGCTCCTCTTTAACAAGAACCAGTGTAGACAAAGTTCTTTCTGGCACAGATTCCACCAATTGAAGAGTCTATGATATTTAGGTGCAGCCATTCCCCCACCAAGATCTCTTCTTCCAAACCCCTGCAATCCTGCAGGTGCTTGTTTGGGTTGACCATCTCTCTACCTCTGGATCAAATGTCACCAACCTTAAAGCAAAGAGAACTGAGATCCCCATTAAGGACAAATGGCAATGATGTTTTTATATATACCGTATATACTCGAGTATAAGCCGACTTTTTCAGCACATTTTTCTGTGCTGAAAAAGCCCCCCTCGGCTTATACTCGAGTCAATGGCTGCAGCAGACGCCGTGGGCTGTGTGGGCGTCCGCTGCAGCCGGCTCCAGGACAGACACTAGAGGTCATTATTGACCTCTAGTGTCTGTGCGCGTTGCTATGGGAGAGACGTCATGACGTCTCTCCCATAGAGATGATCGGGTGCCGGGGAGCGGGCGGCCGCACAGAGCGGCGGCCGGACGGAGCGTGCGGCCGGACGGAGCGAGCGGCCGGACGGAGCGGAGCAGCGCAGCAGCAGAAGAAGCGGTCGGGAAGCAGGAGCGGGGCAGTGGTAAGTATTGTTTTTGTGTGTGTTTGTGTGTTTGTAAGCGGCGACGGGGGCACTGCAACAGGGGGCAAAGAAAGAAGGGGGCACTGCAACAGGGGGCAAAGAAAGAAGGGGGCACTGCAACAGGGGGCAAAGAAAGAAGGGGGCACTGCAACAGGGGGCAAAGAAAGAAGGGGGCACTGCAACAGGGGGCAAAGAAAGAAGGAGGCACAACTACTGGGGGCAATGAAAGGGGGCACAACTACTGGGGGCAATGAAAGGGGGCACAACTACTGGGGGCAAAGAAAGAGGGGCACAACTACTGGGGGCAAAGAAGGGGCATAACTACTGGGGGCAAAGCAACGGCAGCATGTTTTTATCTGGCACTGTGGGGGGATATCTGTTACTGGGGGTATATGTGGCACTGGGGGCACAACCCTAGCAACAAGCATTACCCCCTGGCAACAAGCATAACACCTACCGCATGAAACCCCTGGCAATGAGCATGACACCCTGAGCATGAACACCCCTGGCACCGTACATTTCCCACCCTAGGCTTATACTCGAGTCAGTCATTTTTCCCATTTTTTTGTGGTAAAATTAGGTATCTCGGCTTATATTCGGGTCGACTTATACTCGAGTATATACGGTAATCAGGAATCAGGGGAAAAAAGTGTCCGATGCCAGAAAGTGAGCTGGTCAGTGATTTTCAAGACCTCATCAGGCGGGTCCCTAACATTCATAAGGTTTAAGTCCAGGGCTTGGGAACCCCCCCCCAATCTAGCACAACCCACTACTCCGCAGAATCACATTAGTAAGAAGTAGCAGTTTAAGTGTTAAAATTGGATAAACTGCTGACACGCTACAATAATATAGAAGACAACCAGCAGTCAGGAGGTAAGGGACTTGGCTCTTGCGCCTGGAAAAAGTGGAACTTATATTATTACCAATTACAAAAGTTTATTTGACCAAAGCTTGAAAAGGCGGACTTTAAATATATATTAAAACATTTTGAAATTTCTGAGGGGATCAGTATTGGATCGCGGTGTACGGGATGCCGAATGTCACTATATCGACATTAGCATCCTGGGTGCCAGAATGCCGGCAGCTGGGCGCTGCGGGCACCATGGCTTGCTTTGCTGCCACAGGTTCTATTCTCCATGGACACCCACCGATGGAGAATCACCTACTTCGGTTGTTTTCCAGCAGCGGGATAGTACCCCTGTCAGGATTACGGCATCAGTATTGTGACCACCAGGACCCTGAAGGGCTGTATTTTAACCGCATACATTTCTGAGGATTCTTATTAACATTTGCTGTTGGCATCTGTACAACTAATCATTGTGCAATATTTAGGGACTAATAATAATAATGTTAACTGCTGTTCTTTGTATCGTACTAACCTACTGTTACCAATTATTAATATAGTAGCTGCATGGATTTTGTGGAACTGAAACTAGTGGCCGGATGTAATGACACCCGAGTTTGGTGGCTATGCGGGATGCCGGCCGAACTCAGAAGATTGTTAAAAAGGGAAATCACTTCCAAGTAAAACACCTGCATTCAGTCGGCATCCTGCATATCCAGCGAACTCGGGCGTAATAACATTGGGCCCTCAGTTTACTAATAACTGCAGCTTTTTTTCTTATAAGAATCCTATAATAACTAGGACTTCTATCTGGATTAATAAGCTGGACTTGAGTTTAACGTTGTGGAGTTAATTATAGTAGAGTAAATAAGATTTTAAACCTACCGGTAAATCTTTTTCTCCTAGTCCGTAGAGGATGCTGGGGACTCCGTAAGGACCATGGGGGTATAGACGGGCTCCGCAGGAGACATGGGCACCTATAAAGAACTTTTAGTATGGGTGTGCACTGGGTCCTCCCTCTATGCCCCTCCTCCAGACCTCAGTTAGAAAACTGTGCCCAGAGGAGATGGACAATATGAGGAAAGGATTTTGTTAATCCAAGGGCAAGATTCATACCAGCCCACACCAATCATACTCTATAACCTGGCGTACACATAACCAGTTAACAGTATGAACAAAAGACAGTATCAGTCAAAGACCAATTCCAATTGTAACATAACCCTTATGTAAGCAACAACTATATACAAGTCTTGCAGATGTAGTCCGCACTGGGACGGGCGCCCAGCATCCTCTATGGACTAGGAGAAAAAGATTTACCGGTAGGTTTAAAATCTTATTTTCTCGTATGTCCTAGAGGATGCTGGGGACTCCGTAAGGACCATGGGGTTTATACCAAAGCTCCAGACCGGGCGGGAGAGTGCGGATGACTCTGCAGCACCGACTGAACAAACACGAGGTCCTCGTCAGCCAGGGTATCAAACTTGTAGAATTTAGCAAAAGTGTTTGAACCCGACCAAGTAGCTGCTCGGCAAAGCTGTAATGCCGATACGCCTCGGGCAGCCGCCCAAGAAGAGCCCACCTTCCTAGTGGAATGGGCCTTTACCGAATTTGGTAACGGCAATCCAGCCGTAGAATGAGCCTGCTGAATCGTGTTACAGATCCAGCGAGCAATAGTCTGCTTAGAAGCAGGTGCGCCAAACTTGTTGGCCGCATACAGGACAAACAGGGCCTCTGTTTTCCTCACTCTAGCTGTCTTAGCTACATACATTTTTAAGGCCCTGACTACATCCAAGGACTTGGAGTCCTCCAAGTCATTTGTAGCCACAGGCACCACGATAGGTTGGTTCATATGAAATGAAGACACCACCTTAGGCAGAAATTGAGGACGAGTCCTCAATTCCACTCTATCCACATGAAAAATCAAGTAGGGGCTCTTGTGAGACAAGGCCGCCAATTCTGACACACGCCTTGCAGATGCCAAGGCCAAGAACATGACCACCTTCCAGGTGAGAAATTTCAAATCAACCGTTTGAAGGGGCTCAAACCAGTGAGATTTAAGGAACTGTAACACCACGTTAAGGTCCCAGGGTGCCACTGGGGGCACAAAAGGAGGCTGGATGTGTAGCACTCCCTTTACAAAAGTCTGGACTTCTGGTAGAGAAGCCAATTCCTTCTGAAAGAATATAGATAGGGCCGAAATCTGTACTTTAATAGAGCCTAACTTCAGGCCCATATCCACTCCTGTCTGTAGGAAGTGGAGAAAACGGCCCAGATGGAAATCTTCCGTAGGAACATTCTTGGTTTCACACCAAGAGACATATTTCCGCCAGATACGGTGATAATGTTTCGCCGTCACCTCCTTCCTAGTCTTTATCAGAGTAGGTATGACCTCCTCCGGAATACCTTTCCCAGCTAGGATTTGGCGTTCAACCGCCATGCCGTCAAACGTAACCGCGGTAAGTCTTGGAACACGCAGGGCCCCTGCTGCAACAGGTCCTCCCAGAGAGGAAGGGGCCAAGGATCTTCCGTGATCATTCCTGAAGATCTGAGTACCAGGCCCTTCGAGGCCAGTCTGGAACAATGAGTATTGTCTGTACTCTTTTTTGTCTTATGATCCTCAAAACTTTTGCGATGAGAGGAAGAGGAGGAAACACATAGACCGACTGAAACACCCATGGTGTCACCAGGGCGTCTACTGCTACTGCCTGAGGGTCCCGGGACCTGGCACAGTGCCTCCAAAGCTTTTTGTAGAGACGTGACGCCATCATGTCTATTTGAGGAATTCCCCAGAGACCTGTTATCTCTACAAAAACTTCTTGATGCAGACCCCACTCTCCTGGATGGAGATCGTGTCTGCTGAGGAAGTCTGCTTCCCAGTTGTCCACTCCCAGAATGAAGACAGCTGACAGAGCGCTTACGTGATTTTCCGCCCAGCGAAGAATCCTGGTGGCCTCCACCATCGCGACTCTGCTCCTAGTCCCGCCTTGGCGGTTTACATGAGCAACGGCTGTGACATTGTCTGATTGAATCAGAACCGGTAGGCTGCAAAGAAGATTCTCCGCTTGTCGAAGGCCGTTGTATATGGCCCTTAATTCCAGCACGTTGATGTGCAGACAAGGCTCCTGGCTTGACCATATTCCCTGAAAATGTCTTCCTTGCGTGACTGCTCCCCATCCTCGGAGGCTCGCGTCCGTGGTTACCAGAACCCAGTCCTGAATGCCGAACCTGCGACCCTCCAGAAGGTGAGCACTATGCAGCCACCACAGGAAAGATACTCTGGCCCTGGGGGACAGTGTTATTGTCTGATGTATTTGTAGATGGGACCCGGACCACTTGTCCAGAAGGTCCCACTGAAAAGTCCTCGCATGAAACCTGCCGAAGGGGATGGCCTCGTAGGCTGCCACCATTTTTCCCTGAACTCGAGTGCATTGATGAACTGACACTCTTTGTGGCTTTAGCAGGTCTCTGACCATGTTCTGGAGATCCTGGGCTTTTTCCGACGGGAGAAAAACCTTCTTTCGTTCCGTGTCCAGAATCATGCCTAGGAACGATAGTCGAGTCGTTGGAACCAATTGTGACTTTGGCAGATTGAGAATCCAACCGTGCTGTTGGAGCACTCTCAGGGAGAGCGCCACGTTCTTCAGCAATTGATCTCTTGATCTCGCCTTTATCAGGAGATCGTCCAAGCGGGGATAATTGTGACTCCTTGTTTGCGTAGGAGCACCATCATTTCCGCCATCACCTTCGTGAAAATCCTCGTGGGCCGTGGAAAGCCCAAACGGTAACGTCTGAAACTGGTAATGACAGTCCTGTACAGCGAATATCAGGTTCTCCTGATGAGAGGGATATATTGGGACATGAAGGTAAGCATCCAATATGTCTAACGACACCATAAAATCCCCCCCTTCTAGGCTGGATATTACAGCTCGGAGCGATTCCATCTTGAATTTGAATTTTTTCAAGTATAGGTTCAGGGATTTTAGATTCAAAATGGGCCTGACCGAACCATCCGGTTTCGGGACCACAAATAGGGTCGAATAATACCCTTTTCCCTGTTGGGCCAGGGGAACCCTGACAATCACTTGCAGCTAACACTACTTCCCTCCCTTGGGGAGAAGCTGGTAAGGCCGAATTGAAAAATCGGCGAGGGGGCACCTCTTCGAATTCCAGCTTGTAGCCTTGGTAAACAATTTCCATCGCCCAAGGTGTTAGGAATATTTGTGTTTTGTTTTTGTTTTGTTCTACCGCTGGGTGGTGGCTCCGACTCTGAGAGTGAGCTTCTGGATGATCCGAGACTCGTTTTTGATGGACCTGTATTGCCTAATAGTGTCTTTGTGACACCTTCAAATAGGGTTAGGCAACCCAGAAAGAAAAAAGGAAAAAAGAAGAGAAGGTGAACTTTGAGGCGTCTGGAATCCGCCTGTTTAAGGGGGGGATAATGTTAGGAATATTTGTGTTTTGTTTTGCCTTGCATTACCTCATTCCTGCCTCTAGGGGTCTCACTTGTTGCCTCAGGTCTGAATGGCAGTTGCACACTGCCTCTGCAGGGTAATTACCTGATTGTGTGCACCTGGAGCCCAACACCCTGCTGCTATTTAACTCCAGCTCACAGGCACTTAGTTGCAGATCATTGCGGTTCCGTATGGAGTGAGACTGGGCTCTCTCCAGTAACCCTGTCCAGATTCTGCCTTATTTGCTTCTTGGAGACTTCCCTGCAGTTTGCTAAAACGCATGTGCCTTGCTTCTGGACTTCTTACCCTGCCAGTTCAACATCTACATTTCTGGACTATTATTTGCAGTTTGTTTCCATTCCTGCCTGATCACTTCATTTTTGGTATGTTATTTTTCCCCTGCTTGATTTAAACCCGGATTTCTTCATGTTTATTTTGCATCTATGTTTAACCTGAAATATTCCATTTATCGTGTTTTGTTCCATGTAATCAAGCATCCAGTTTATATTTATTTTTACCACCACTTTTTCCACAATAAACTTTACTTAATTTTCACCTGGCTTCAGCTGACATCTTTCCAAGCACGCACACACAGAGAACTCTAGAAATCGTTACAGAATGATCTGCCAAAATAAACGTGTGCAGGAGTTTTGTTTTGATTCAGCTGAATCTCATAAAATGGCTTCACTTCAGAAAGGTTCCCTGCCTCTCAAGTTTTTGCCGTTTTTGAGTTCTGCATTGCTGGTGGATTTCAGAGAGAAACTGGAGGGTATTCAAATCCTATCTTCAGAGATACTGTCTGCTCTGCCTGAAGATTCAGTAAGGTTACCTGCTCCCTTTAAGGAGACGCAGGAAAAAAGGGGAAAAGATCAGTCTGGTACTCTCAATTCTGGCTGCTGTTTTTCTAGCGTAAGCAAAGGCAAGTTTTGGAGTTTTCCACGACCCAGTCTCTCTGAGGAAGAAAGGAGACATAGAAGGGATAAGAAGCTCTGTTTTTATTGCGGCAGGTCGGGACATTTTATTCAGTTATGTCCTGCTCGCAAACATAAAAAGAGCTTTCCTCATTCTGCCATAGTGCCAAATTCTGCTCAGTTATGCCACTGTGGTGCTCAAATTTCGAAAGGAGGGGTGTCCGGCCAAGCGACCCCAAGAGGGGTGTCCGGCCAAGCGACCCCAGGAGGGGTGTCCGGCCAAGCGACCCCAGGAGGGGTGTCCGGCCAAGCGACCCCAGGAGGGGTGTCCGGCCCAGCGACTCCAGGAGGGGTGTCCGGCCCAGCGACTCCAGGAGGGGTGTCCGGCCCAGCGACTCCAGGAGGGGTGTCCGGCCCTGCGACCCCAGGAGGGGTGTCCGGCCCTGCGACCCCAGGAGGGGTGTCCGGCCCTGCGACCCCAGGAGGGGTGTCCGGCCCTGCGACCCCAGGAGGGGTGTCCGGCCCTGCGACCCCAGGAGGGGTGTCCGGCCCTGCGACCCCAGGAGGGGTGTCCGGCCCTGCGACCCCAGGAGGGGTGTCCGGCCCTGCGACCCCAGGAGGGGTGTCGGTCCCTGCTGCCCTTGCCTTCGGGCATGAGGTCCCTGCTGCCCTTGCCTTTGGGCATGAGGTCCCTGCTGCCCTTGCCTTTGGGCATGAGGTCCCTGCTGCCCTTGCCTTCGGGCATGAGGTCCCTGCTGCCCTTGCCTTCGGGCATGAGGTCCCTGCTGCCCTTGCCTGCGGGCATGAGGTCCCTGCTGCCCTTGCCTCACGGCATGAGGTCCCTGCTGCCCTTGCCTCACGGCATGAGGTCCCTGCTGCCCTTGCCTCACGGCATGAGGTCCCTGCTGCCCTTGCCTCACGGCATGAGGTCCCTGCTGCCCTTGCCTCACGGCATGAGGTCCCCGTTGCCCTTGCCTCACGGCATGAGGTCCCCGTTGCCCTTGCCTCACGGCATGAGGTCCCCGTTGCCCTTGCCTCACGGCATGAGGTCCCCGTTGCCCTTGCCTCACGGCATGAGGTCCCCGTTGCCCTTGCCTCACGGCATGAGGTCCCCGTTGCCCTTGCCTCACGGCATGAGGTCCCCGTTGCCCTTGCCTCACGGCATGAGGTCCGAGAGGTGCCCGCTTCGCCAGAGGTCCGAGAGGTGCCCGCTTCGCCAGAGGTCCGAGAGGTGCCCGCTTCGCCAGAGGTCCGAGAGGTGCCCGCTTCGCCAGAGGTCCGAGAGGTGCCCGCTTCGCCAGAGGTCCGAGAGGTGCCCGCTTCGCCAGAGGTCCGAGAGGTGCCCGCTTCGCCAGAGGTCCGAGAGGTGCCCGCCTTGCCAGAGGTCCACGCCTTGCCAGAGGTCCGAGAGGTGCTCGCCTTGCCAGAGGTCCGAGAGGTGCCCGCCTTGCCAGAGGTCCGAGAGGTGCCCGCTTCGCCAGAGGTCCGAGAGGTGCCCGCTTCGCCAGAGGTCCGAGAGGTGCCCGCTTCGCCAGAGGTCCGAGAGGTGCCCGCTTCGCCAGAGGTCCGAGAGGTGCCCGCCTTGCCAGAGGTCCGAGAGGTGCCCGCCTTGCCAGAGGTCCACGCCTTGCCAGAGGTCCGAGAGGTGCTCGCCTTGCCAGAGGTCCGAGAGGTGCCCGCCTTGCCAGAGGTCCACGCCTTGCCAGAGGTCCGAGAGGTGCCCGCCTTGCCAGAGGTCCAAAAGGTGTCCACCTTGCCAGAGGTCCGGCCAAGGCCTGTCCAGCCCCAGGAGGGGGCTCTGCCTGTCCAGCCCCAGGAGGGGGCTCTGCCTGTCCAGCCCCAGGAGGGGGTTCTGCCTGTCCAGCCCCAGGAGGGGGTTCTGCCTGTCCAGCCCCAGGAGGGGGTTCTGCCTGTCCAGCCCCAGGAGGGGGTTCTGCCTGTCCAGCCTCAGGTGGGGGTTCCGCCTGCCCAGCCCCAGGAGGGGGTTCCGCCTGCCCAGCCCCAGGAGGGGGTTCCGCCTGCCCAGCCCCAGGAGGGGGTTCCGCCTGCCCAGCCCCAGGAGGGGGTTCTGCCTGTCCAGCCCCAGGAGGGGGTTCCGCCTGTCCAACACCAGATAGAGGTGCCTGCCATGCCCGAGATCCAAGATTTGCCCGAGGATCTGCCTTACTTTTATGGAAATATCTCTCACTGTTTAGCTCTCTTCAGATATTATCTGAGTTTTGATGACTTGTCCCCTATTGATATCATTGCTAACGTATGTATGAGATTCAGAGGGAGGGCCTTGAAGTGGGTAAATGGTCTTATAGATAAGGGAGATCCAGTGTTACAAGATTTGCCCGGTTTCCTCAAGGCTGTGACCGAAAGATTCAGTCCACCAACTGTCCTCACGCTCCTAGATGAATCTACTAAGGTGTGCCCCTCTGAGAACCTGCCTTTGCAGTCTGGGGAGCACCCTCAGTTTTTCAGATGTGGGCAGGTATCTCTAGGTGTTCACGCAGATTGCTCGGCAAGTTTAACATCTACAAGTTTACCATCCGCTCTTGATTCCATCCAGGAAAATAAGAGGTCAGTTCTACCGCTGGGTGGTGGCTCCGACTCTGAGAGTGAGCTTCTGGATGATCCGAGACTCGTTTTTGATGGACCTGTATTGCCTAATAGTGTCTTTGTGACACCTTCAAATAGGGTTAGGCAACCCAGAAAGAAAAAAGGAAAAAAGAAGAGAAGGTGAACTTTGAGGCGTCTGGAATCCGCCTGTTTAAGGGGGGGATAATGTTAGGAATATTTGTGTTTTGTTTTGCCTTGCATTACCTCATTCCTGCCTCTAGGGGTCTCACTTGTTGCCTCAGGTCTGAATGGCAGTTGCACACTGCCTCTGCAGGGTAATTACCTGATTGTGTGCACCTGGAGCCCAACACCCTGCTGCTATTTAACTCCAGCTCACAGGCACTTAGTTGCAGATCATTGCGGTTCCGTATGGAGTGAGACTGGGCTCTCTCCAGTAACCCTGTCCAGATTCTGCCTTATTTGCTTCTTGGAGACTTCCCTGCAGTTTGCTAAAACGCATGTGCCTTGCTTCTGGACTTCTTACCCTGCCAGTTCAACATCTACATTTCTGGACTATTATTTGCAGTTTGTTTCCATTCCTGCCTGATCACTTCATTTTTGGTATGTTATTTTTCCCCTGCTTGATTTAAACCCGGATTTCTTCATGTTTATTTTGCATCTATGTTTAACCTGAAATATTCCATTTATCGTGTTTTGTTCCATGTAATCAAGCATCCAGTTTATATTTATTTTTACCACCACTTTTTCCACAATAAACTTTACTTAATTTTCACCTGGCTTCAGCTGACATCTTTCCAAGCACGCACACACAGAGAACTCTAGAAATCGTTACACAAGGATCCACGTCTGATCGAACCCAGACCTGGCTGAAGAATCGAAGGCGTGCCCCCACCGGTGCGGACTCCCTTGGGGGAGCCCCAGCGTCATGCGGTGGATTTTCTGGAAGCAGGGGAGGACTTCTGCTACTGGGAACTAGCCGAAGCAGATGTTCTTTTTCCCCTACCCTTACCTCTGGCAAGGAAGGAAGAGCCCCGACCTCTTCTGCACTTTTGCGACCGAAAGGACTGCATCTGATACTGTGGAGTTTTCTTTTGCTGTTGGGGAACAAAAGGTAAAAAGGTAGATTTACCCGCGGTAGCTGTGGAAACCAGGTCCGCGAGACCGTCCCCGAACAACACTTCACCCTTGTAAGGTAAAACCTCCATATGTTTTTTTGAGTCCGCATCACCTGTCCATTGACTGGTCCATAAGGCTCGTCTCGCAGAAATAGCCATGGCATTGGCTCTGGAACCCAGCAGTCCAATGTCCCTCTGAGCGTCTCTCATATATAAGACTGCGTCCTTAATATGGGCTAAAGTTAATAAAATGGTATCCTTATCTAGGGTATCCAAGTCAGCTGACAAGGTATTTGTCCAAGCTGCTATCTGTCCAAGCTGCAACTGCACTACATACCCATGCCGACGCAATTGCCGGCCTGAGCAATACACCTGTATGTGTATAAATAGACTTTAATGTAGTCTCCTGCCTGCGGTCTGCAGGATCCTTGAGGGCCGCTGTGTCCGGAGACGGCAGCGCCACCTTCTTGGACAGGCGTGTTAAAGCCTTGTCCACCCTGGGAGATGATTCCCAACGTACCCTATCCTGTGTAGGGAAAGGATACGCCATAAGAATCCTTTTGGGAATCTGCAGTTTCTTATCTGGAGTTTCCCACGCTTTTTCAAATAACTCGTTAAGCTCATGGGATGGGGGAAAGGTAACCTCAGGTCTCTTTTCCTTATACATGTGCACCCTCGTGTCGGGAACAGATGGTTCATCAGTGATATGCAAAACATCCTTTATTGCAATAATCATACACTGAATACTTTTAGTCACCCTAGGGTGCAATCTTACTTCATCATAGTCGACACTGGAGTCGGACTCCGTGTCGGTATCCGTGTCAATTGTTTGTGACAAGGGATGCTACTGAGACCCAGAAGGGCCCTGTGCCTCGGTCCAATCCGTGGATTGACCCCCTGTTGTGTCCCTGGACTCTGCTTTGTCCAGTCTTTTATGTAATGATGCCACACCATATCTATCCACTCATGCGTCGGCACAGCCGACGGGATTCACCACTCATCTGCTCCACCTCCTCCTTGGACAAGCCTTCCGCTTCAAACATGCCGACACGCACGTACCGACACCCCACACACACCGGGATATAACTATAAGGGGACAATTCCCTAATAAGGCCCTTTGGAGAGACAGAGAGAGAGTATGCCAGCACACACCCAGCGCTCACTGACACTGGAGAAATACCAGACAGCGCTTTTTTGATATAATATAACTCACTGCGCCAAGAATTGTGCCCCCCCTCCTCTTTTTAAGCCCTCTGTCCCGAGTTCAGCAGGGGAGAGTCCGGGGAGCCAGCGTCTCTGCAGCTTCTGTGGAGAAAATGGCGCTGTTAGTGCTGAGGAACAAGCTCCGCCCCCTCCAGCGGCGGGCTTCGGTCCCGCTAAAAATTACAAAAAATGGCGGGGGTTCACATATTTACTGCCTCTGCAGCCTAATATCTCCCAATATGCCAGTTCTGAGGTTTATTGCTGCCCAGGGCGCCCCCCCTGCGCCCTGCACCCATCTGTGCCTGCTGTGTGTGTGTGTCCCGGGAGCAATGGCTTACCTCTGTGAAGTGTGTCCCGGGAGCAATGGCTTACCTCTGTGAAGATCTGAAGTCTTCTGCCGCCTTTGAAGTCTTCTTTCTTCTCATACTCACCCGGCTTCTCTCTTCCGGCTCTGCGAGGAGGATGGCGGCGCGGCTCTGGGACGAACGGCGAGGGTGAGACCTGCATTCCGACTCCCTCTGAAGCTAATGGTGTTCAGTAGCCTAAGAAGCAGAGCCTATCAGTTAAGTAGGTCTGCTTCTCTCTCCTCAGTCCCACGATGCAGGGAGCCTGTTGCCAGCAGTGCTCCCTGAAAATAAAAAACCTAACAAAATTCTTTAAACAGAGAAACTCAGGAGAGCTCCCTGTAATGCACCCTATCTCCTCTGGGCACAAGATCTAACTGAGGTCTGGAGGAGGGGCATAGAGGGAGGAGCCAGTGCACACCCATACTAAAAGTTCTTTATAGGTGCCCATGTCTCCTGCGGAGCCCGTCTATACCCCCATGGTCCTTACGGAGTCCCCAGCATCCTCTAGGACGTAAGAGAAATATACAATTTTATCCAATCAGTGCTCTGAAATATCTATATGTATGTTTAATGATTTCACTGTCTGTGTGACTGTTGCATGTATATTAAAAAAAAATTTAATTACGATTTTATTGTCTGACAGCTCTTGATTTTTCTGTTCTTCAGTCGGGCACAGATGTACAAATATTGCACACATAAGTAATCAATGTACACTGTACACTAGCAATGTAGTTCTGTCACTCCTGACAAACATTTTAAGCCAAGAAGTTGCCCAATGTGGCCAGGTTGCACGCGAGCTGGCACCCCAAGAGGGGCTATTTGACGACACTGAAGGCACTGTAAAAAAAAGGCACATCTGTAGAAACGTTCTATAAAATTCCAAGAGGCATATATGCTATCTCCCCTCTGTGGTTATTCAATGAACGGATACCGTACCATCTTTCAAATCTTCATGAGCCCTTTAGCGAGAGCCTTAACAAAGCGGTGTTTTGTGTGAATCCTGTAGGCTCTTAGGAATACTCCTTACCCCTATTCTAGAACACACCTATGCTTACTCCCACGGTTTTCCATAGGCTTCTTTGTCAAGAAATAACAAATACAAGTTGAGTCTTCCATATCCAAAATGCTCGGGACCAGGATCATTTTGGATAAGGGATTGTTCAAGTATTTATAATACGTCTTTGTGTCGGTCCACCCCAGCGTTGCTGCAAGAGCATCTGGAGGGGTCCACAGAGGTCTGGCGGGGGAGCAGGGTTCCAGCAGCAGTGCGGGAAGGTCCAGTAAGGGTGCGGGATAGACCGGAAGGGGTCCACAGAGGTCCAGCAGGGGGTGTGGGGAGTTGGGTCAGGTGATGTCCTGTGGGGTCAGGTGATGTCCTGTGGGGGTGCGCAGGTGGTGGTGGAAGAGGAGTTCCTGGTGGGGGAATGGCTGCAAAGCCACTCCCACACCAGCAGTCATTAGCCAGTGACAGTAGTGACAGGACAGGACTGAAATATCGCAGTGTTCGGAATATTTCAGTTTTTAGAATTACGGATAAGGAAGACACGACCTGTACATCTATTTTTAGCACAACCGTTCATTGCAGGACTGCATGCAGTTGATTGCACATTCACCTTCTGGACTTGAATTCATTTATTATTAGATTTATTATTACTACTGTATTGTTTCAAAGTGTTGTAGATTTTATATTGGAAATATGATTTCTGGGTATAGAACTGTGTCGTTTAGTAGTGCTGCGGATCATTCTGGGCTTTTTTGTATTTTCTCATAGTGTGAACAGGCAGCATACAGATGGGTATGGATCATTGGGTTGACCTGGAAAAGGTCGACAGTGCCTATGTGGACGCCAAAAAGGTCTACATGCACAAGGTCGACATAGGGAAAAGATCGACATAGTAAAAAGATAGACAGGGAAAAGGTTGACATGAGTATTTTTATGTTTTTTGGTGTCCTTTTCGGCATCACAGCACAGGGACCACCAATTAGTGCACCTCGTCCCCTTGCACGGTTCACTTCGTCGCTGCGCCAGGCACAGTTTACTATTCCGAATCGTAGACTACGTGGATGAGTAAAAAAAAAAGTGGAAAAGTAAAAAAATAAATAATAATAATTAAGAAAACTCATGTCCACCCATATGCTGTGTCAAACATGTTTGACAGTGTTGACCCTTTGACCAAGTCACCCTAATACATATCGACCAATAGTGGTAAACCTATTGACTGGTGACCTAATTACTGTTGACCAAACCTCCGAATACCATACAGATGTGCCCTTTTATATAAGTAAATAAGTTGCATTTGCTCAGGAGGTATGCTCATTATCACTGATAATGTGTGAAAGCCCAATCTCTTGTTTCATGCCCTAGAGTTTGTAGTACATGAGTTTATGAGTTAACCAATCCAAACCCTGTGAAAACGTTGCAAGTCCACTTATTATTGAGCACTATTATTGAGCACTAACACTTCTGTTTTCTTTTTCTCAGGGAAAGTTTTCGTTGGAAGAGAATGAAGGAATGTGGCCAAGTGCATATACCTGGATCTACCCCTTCTACTCTGAGACAAACAGCTATGTGAAAGCAGAAGCCTCCACTGACAGTCCATCATGTGACACTGATGTGTCAGTAAACGTGGAATACTACATCAATAAAAAGGAGCTGGACCCTCAGTCTGAACAACTGTCCTTCTTCTACTTAGTAAGTGTTCTATCCTCCTCCAAATCTGCTTTTGTTTGAGTCTTAGGGGCATATTCATCATGAAAATATTGTGAAATGAGAATTTTTAGTTTTTAATTCTCATTGTATTCTCTCACAATTTTTTTCAGTATTTATTATGCCCCATCAGAAAATTATCACTTCCGAAAAACTGGTCTTTTTGAGAAGACAGTTTTTTGGAAAGTGATAATTTTCCCCTCTGGCTGTATGTATGGTTCATTATTGTTTGCCAAGGTGCAAATTGCTTTTGTTGTTCCTACTTTTTATTTGCCCCTTACTCTGTACCAGGCCCATAGTAAAAATAAATACTGTTATATAGATTATTCCACCACTACCCAGTTTTAGACACTAATTCAGTGTTTTAGGTACCCCCTTAACACTGGTGTTTCTATAATGAGTGCAGTGTGTGTGTTGCACACGGGCCCCTGAGTCCAGAGGGGGCCTACACCTCACATACTGCAATCATTTTTTTAATACCACTCCAGAGTCCCGCGCCGATGGCACCGACGCTGTTAAAACCCAGTGAAAAAGGCGCATCAGCCATTTTCACGAAGTTCTGCGCACGCACAGTAGAGAAATCTCTAGAAAAATGGCCACCGCGCCATTTTCACGGAGATCTGTGCATGCGCAGTAGAGTCTGAGTCCTCTAGTGCTCACACTCTACAGCGCTTCTGCATGGAGGAGGGGCCCGAACGGAGGAGGCAGCACACTGGCCTCCTCCTCTCTTAAAGCGCCCTTGCCCCTTAACAGGTGGCATCCTAAGCAACTGCCTGGTTTTGCCTATTTGTAGCTTTGGCTGAAGATATACTGTAGGTCTCAGGCTACATGGTCTTTACAGAGTTCAAATAAGAGTTTGATATGGGACTTTTTGCATTATACAATATAAAACACAGTACTGTATATAATAAACTTTTTTGTCTACTGATTTTGCACTTCACTGTCTGCTATTGTGCCAGATATTGACTCTACGGAGTGAACAGACCCATCTTTTCCATAATTCAGTATACAGGAACAAATAACAGACTAATTATTTTCACTTCATGCTTTCACAGGTTCTGTCTATAGGAATTGTTTCTTCTGGGGAATATAAATTGGATACTAGAGAACAGTCACTCGGTTCTGGTGGTGGTGAGTTTATGAGTACACTGATAAAGAGACTCAGCATATTGCGGGTCACCATGTTCGCCCACTCCCTCCACCATCCAGACCCTGCCACATCACTGCGCTGCCCCTGATCTGCCCTACCCCCTGCACCATTCTTTCCTACCCCTCACTCTGTATTGCCTCGTCCCCTCTCTGCCAACTGCTGTCCAGTGCTCTATACCTCTCTTCCCCCTGCTCGCTTCTCCCAGATCCTTCCTGCCCACTCCTTCCTGCAGCTGTATACTTACCTTCCAGCAGGACCTTCTCCTCCCCTGCTGAGGTCTGTCCTCTATCCCTACCAATGGTAAGCATTTCATGCCCTGGTTCCTACTATGCATGCATGTAGGAGATGGGACAGACCTTAGTGGATTTTTAAAAATATTCCAAGTCTTGACTACTGTATATATGGGGCCATTCTGGGGGGTTGGGGTGATTCACTTTCACACAATGGACTGGGGGCTTTTACACAAAAATCAATAAGCCCTGAGGGTGCACTTAATGTGTATTTCTCCTTGCACATGAGGAGGGTGCAAACAGAAATACGAGTTACGTGCACCCTTAGGGCTTACGGCAAGCTTACTGTGCTTGATAATTGCATAGCTTCAGGCACTTAACCCGGAATCTATGCCTTACCGCAAGTTAGGCGCAATGCGTACCTTTGGATAGTGGGCTTACTGCAGGATATAGATGAATAGCTCTGGGCACTAAATTTAGGAGCTAAAAATCCATGGTAATTTCTGCAGCTAATTGAGTCCCCCCCTAGTGATTATAACACCCAGTATATAAGGAACAATTTTTAAGACTTTTATTTTTTGTCTCCAGTTATAGAGGGAAGATTTTCATTGAAGTTTCCAAAAACTATTGAGTTGTTTCCTCGCGTTACATTTATAATCTACACTGTATTGCTAAATGGAGATGTTGCAGCAGGCAAAACAAAAATGAATATTCCAGCATGCCTAAAGAATAAGGTAAGTGGTCTAAAATGAAGTCATCGCCATTTGTATCAAAAATACATTTTAAATATAAAAATAACGTAGAAAGTTATACATCTGAATTTAAAAGCATAACATCATGTGTAAAGGGGGTCGAGGCTGGTACATGGGGCATTAAAGCCCTGTTACTGCTCTGCATTAAATACATGTCAGAAACCAAAAAATTCTTATCTAGTAGCAGCTATTGGATTCCTTATTCTAGCAGTACATAAGCCTGACTTGATCCAGACTGAATTACAGGGTTAATTAAAATATTTGCGATGCCGACAATGGGGGTCATTCCGAATTGATCGCTCGCTGACGTTTTTCGCAGCGCACCGATCAGTTAGAAAAAATGGCAAATCTGCGTTTGCGTATACACCGCAATGCGCACGCGTCACGCTGTACGGGTACATCGAGCATCGTGGTTTTGCACAGGTTCTAGCGACGCTTTCAGTCGCACTGGCGGTCTCAAGAAGATTGACAGAAAGTGGGAGTTTCTGGGTGTCAACTGACCATTTTCTGGGAGTGTTTGGAAAAACGCAGGCGTGGCCGGGCGTTTGCTGGGCGGGTATCTGACTTCATTACTATGTCACTCATCGCACAGGATAAGTAACTATAGGGCTGGTCTTGTTTCGCACAAAATGTGTTTGCAGGTGCACTGCTGCAAAGGCGTTTGCACTCCTGCAAAGCGAAAATACACTCCCCGTGGGCGGCAACTATGCGTTTGCATTGCTGCTAAAAACTGCTAGCGAGCGAACAACTCGGAATGACCCCCCATGTTCCATCAGAAAGGCGTAGGAACATTTGTATTGGAGGCACATCATGACTGCAACATCACTCATTTTAACTTACAACCCCTTAAGGGTGCAGAGTAAAATGAGAGATGTTCCTCTCCTATAATTATACATGATATGCGCAGCTGCACATCACAGATAACTGAATTGTCCCCTCATAGCCAAATTATTCCCAGGTATCCATGGATGTAATGTGATGCCAATTTGCAATCTGCAGTATTTTACAGGGGCCAGTATAGAAAGAGTGAAATTGCACCTTTTCCCTTCACAGAGTGGTGGCAGCCATTTTGCGCACTGAACCATTATTTACAAAAATGCTACCAATCAAGTCACTATTAAAATTCATGACAAAGCAGGTCATGCATGTAGGGATGTCCTTCCTTAAAAGTGAATTGACAATACTGTATTGTGATGGATTTGAAGTCATCCTACAAAACGTCTGCTTTTACTATTTGTATTTAAAAGTTTTGCTTTAAATCAATCCTGTAAAAGTACATTTGATATTTTCCCCACTTTCATCTTGTATCTTATGATTTCCATGAACAGGTCCAGCTCAAGTTCTCTAAAGAAAAGGTTCATCCAGGAGAAAGGGTGAATCTAGAGGTCAGATCAGAGTCTGGATCCTTCTGTTCTGTACGCTCTGTAGATAAAGGACTTCTACGTCACAATTATAATGAAGCATTAGTAGAGTTACCCTTAGAATTGGTGAGCACTTCAGACCTACAAATATTTAATAAAAAAAATAATATCTATGGAATTAGTTATGACATATACGGTTTTCTTTAGAGCAATGTGTGTTTCTTAGTTTTGATAGATCATTTCTACTTTTCAATGTCACCAAAAGTATTTCACTGAATGAAAGAGGAGTGCACTACTGCACAAACTCTAGTTTTCCTGTCCTCAAGGGAGTCCTCGTGCCCTATCCCAAGATGGCCGTTGATATCACTACTGAGCATGTGCAGGGGCCATCTTTATTTCACTGTGTGATACTGTGTTGAGTGACATGGTGGGAGACAGAAGTATCCTGCTTAGCTCATATGAGAGACCTGGTTATTACTGTACCTGCATATAACGCTGTTCCAGCATCCTGCACTACTACCCAGTGCCTACATATACTCACTGTATGGTGAACTGTATGACACCTCACTCCGCTGAAGCTCCACTCCATCACCAGTGTACATGCAACAGTGACTGCGGCTGTACCTGCTATCTATCAATAAACCAACGCCACTTGTTAAGTAACTGGCTGTTCATAGTTTATCTGTCATAGTCATCTGCTTGCATATAACTCAGCAATATCAAAACTAGGGGTTAGGCCATTTTTCGGGCTTTGGTTTTGGATCTCCTTTGTGTTTTGGATCTGGATTGGGTTTTGCCAAAACCGCCCTTGCGGGTTTTGGTTTTGGATCTGAATTATTTTGAATAATAATAAAAACAGCTGGAATAACAGAATTTAGGGGTGTTTTTGTTCCTACAGCATTATTAACCTCAATAACATTCATTTCCACTCATTTCCAGACTATTCTGAACACCTCACAGCTCACAATATTGTTTTAATCCAGTTAAGGCCAAAAGGTTGCACCGAAGTAGCTGGATGACTAAGCTAAGTGCCAGCAGTGGGTGGGCCAAACATGTGGCACTTAAAATTCCAACATGGCTCATCTAGGAAACAGATTGGCACTGCAGTGGCAGACAGGGTGGCAGTGTAATAAACTATATGACCCCATTGAAAGTAACCAAGAAAGCTGTCATTAATCAATAAATAATAACTAGATTAGAGGCTGTTAAGTTCGCTTAACTTTCAGGAACAAGCTATACCTTAATACACAAATGTTCGGTCCGCTGCGACCGCTAAGTGTGTGCGATAAACCTCTATGAATGCGTACACGTTGCGTAAGCACGCCGACACGCTGTAAGCACAATGTAGCTACACGTGCGGCTGAATACACCTTAAACCCCTAACAAGAATGGAATGTGACACCAATTGTATATGTTATGTTGTGGTCCAACGCAGCAACAAATATTTACTTAAAAGGGGGGTCACAGAGAAATACAACAATAATACAAAAGAACAGCTACAACCAATGGATACATAAGTTTTGTTTGCCTGCGCCACCCAGATCAGGTCCTCAGTCAATCTAGCAAGATGACCTTCAGAGAATTAACCTGAGACCGGCCAGGAGGCCTTGTTTTTATACTAATGGTCCAAAACACAATACAATGGGAAATGTATGCTCTTCTTCCATTGGTCCGGGGGTGGGACATATCCGGTGCACTGGGGATCATTGGTCAGCTCAAACGGTGGCCGATGGCTAAGTCCTGAGATGTGATTACTGTTGTTTACGTCTGAGTTGCCGTCCCAAGACCAGTTAAACCCACCACATTATCATACATAAATCCGGTATTACTAATAACTTATTGCCGCAATATAAGACAATATCCTCATACCCACCGGATTACTGCTTATGTGACCCTGAACAATATGATCCCACACATTATATATTTATCCATTCCCATCCTCGAGATATGTGTATGTATATATATATATATATATATATATATATATATATATATATTCCTGCTATTACAATTAGTTATGAAATATATATATTACCACGAGTTAGAAGTATTTAAACTATATGTATGAGAATATAAATGTTCTACATTTGATATATCATACATCAAATGTTTGGTCTGTAAATGTCTTTTTTGTGGTTTTGCAAGTTGTTAAACATATAAAAAACAAAGAAGAAAAAGTATTCCACAACGGGGCACTCATTTGTAACTGATTGGACTAATAGTCCTCAATCGCGGTGCAGTATACCTCCCCATAAAACATAACCTTTATTATTATTTGTATAAAATACCAATACTTAATAGCTTGCAAAGTATTCTAAGAAAAAATGTGTAAAAAAGTGAATGTGTGACAGAAAAATTAAATAAAAAAGATTGAACACACACTGGTCTCAAATTTATTTGATATGTACTAAATAATTTTATTCTTAATAAATCAGGCAATATCAGTATGCCTAATATCAATGTTTGTCCATAGGACTAATTATGTGGGTTATAATGTTGGTAGTACCCTACTCCGTAGTTCCCTCACTAGACTCAGTAGGCTTGTAATTCAAGTTCATATACGCGTCATATTGTATCCTTATCGTAAATTGATGCTCAATATTATGTAGAAGTAAATACAGTATGTACCAATATAAGAGTCTTGATGGACAATTTAATATGAGATATCACTATCTAGCATGGAACTCTCAGTATTGGATCTCCCATCTATAGTGTATTCTGGACCACTGATTATATCCTTGACAGATATTGATACAAAAATCCGATTATGCGATCTGTCTGTTTTTTACACATATTTTTTCTTAGAATACTTCGCAAGCTATTAAGTATTGGTATTTTATACAAATAATAATAAAGGTTATGTTTTATGGGGAGGTATACTGCACCTCAATTGAGGACTATTAGTCCAATCGGTTACAAATGAGTGCTCCGTTGTGGAATACTTTTTCTTCTTTGTTTTTTATATGACTAATATATTCCAGGGAGCACCCCCAACCAACAACAAATAATATAATTATCAACAAGTTGATAGATTTTTCTATATGAGTTATGGGAGGTAACTGACTGACATAACAGCATTACTTATGCGATCTGTGCAGACTTTTCCTTTAGAAGTTGTTAAACATGCAAGGGTTTGGCTTGTGTTCTTGTCTAGGATATATTGTTCTTTTGTTTGTTCTGGCTCCCAGTGCAACAATGACAGTCCAGTATCTGTTGACTCCCTATACAACTCTAAAACAATGGAGGCAAACAATGGTATATACATTCCCCATAGCTCAGGGTCTATTTTCCATGGTCACAAAGCTTTGTGTAAACAAGACAGTCTGATGCATTCAAGACTATGTTTGTAATTGAGTTCTTGGAAGTATCACCTTTGAATGTGTAAAAGAGTGATTTGCTTATTTTGTGTGCGCACAGTAACCTGCCGTTGAAGAGTGTACAGACTATGTGTAAATTATGCACTATATGGATAAAATATTGAATATGGATTTGTGGCTTTTCTATGCGAATGCGTATGTTACCGTATTTACTCATACCACGTGCTAATACGCAGGGCTTTACAAGCCAATGTACGCAGCTACCGGGTATGCGCACGCACGGCGGATACGCAACCGCACAGAGGCCACTCTGTGTGGTGTTTGCACGTGATGCATGTGGGTATAATATTTTTTACTTCGACAGTCCACCCTTTGGCAGCAAGCAATAACTGCCACACATAACCAATAACACTGAAAATATTACATTTACAATATGTACAAGGTTCGGGTAACAGGGGAAGAGTTTGTAGGTGGGAAATATATAGCCTAGTGGGATAGGAAAAAGCGTGTATGTATGAGTAAATGTCTGAGGGGGATGTATCATTCTGCCGTATATGTTCTAAGTAAGCTTCGAGGTACTGCGAAGTATACATTTTATCCTTCTCATCCCGTATTAAGGGTCTGTACATGGGCAAACAAACATTACCAAGCTCTTTCTAGGCAAAGGCCATTAGCCCTCACCTTGTCCCGCTTCTTATAATAACAAATGGGGAGCACATTTATCTGATGTATGTGTATGCTATTATGTGTGGATAACGTTTATCGACTATGTGTGTTATTAACTGGAGATTGCAGAGATGAGGGTAAGACATATAAAAAATACATTCACAAAAATTCGTGTACATTGATGTCATTTCCGGTTGGATGTCCCTCGGTAGAGGGGAAAACAAAAAGTTGGTGAAAGACACAGGCCATGAAATTCATTTACAATCCTTATCACAACACTGTTTCTACGGTTGGATCATATATCAAATCTGCCGCTGTTACAACACCCTCACTCCTTAGACTCATCAAATTTGTCTTATGCTTTCGCCGCGTCAAAATCCAAACACATCTGAATATCAGACCGATAATTATGACGACACCCAGGATACAGAGGAGAAACTTTCCCATACTTGCAATTACACTTTGTGCCCACTCTCCTAACCCAGAGAACCATTTGAGTGGGTTCAACCATGAGGCCCAGCCGGCCAATTCATTACCCACAGCCGCTAAAGTAAGGTTGTGTTTCCTTCTGAACTCCCACTTCAACTGCAAGATCTCGTCCATCTTTTGATCGATAATCTCCGTTGGGTCTTCGGTACTGTTCGGAATGTAAGTGCAGCACTTCACACCATATTGAGTTGCCAGAGTAACACAGTACCCACCTGTAATGGCCGTGACATAATTTAAGACCATCCTGTGCTGGATCAGCTCCTTCTTGTAGGCCTGTAGTTCCCTACCCGTATACCTGAAGGTGTCATCATACATCTTGGTGATATTATCTATCAAGTTCACCAGCGCATGGATGTACCTAGAATTTATAATTCCTCTGACAGTAAGGGTGATATCTAATGCGAGAAGAATTTGAATCCCGGTGGATTCATGGATCAAATCAGAGGCTGCGAGCTCTGTCCTATCTATGAGGTGTCTCTTGACAATGTGTTTATAATGTGTATGAGTATGAGGAGTCTGAGCGTTGCGGTTAATATCTTTCATTTTGTCATGTGCAATGGTCATAACCTCTGGTAGTACTCTGCCAATGTAACACAACCCTTCAGAGCTCGGAGAAAGCCACTTGTACGCTTTCCTTCCACATATGAAGTAGGCATCATCTGGAAGAACATAGGGGACAAAATGCAACAAGATCATATCACAGATTTTTCTTATGAAGAAACCGGTCCCCAGTTCTCCCATTTGTTCAGTACAAGTATCGGGCTGGATGATGTGGGCACAATATCCCTGTGACACTTTTCCAGCCCACATGGTTTTGATCCCACGTGTATACCTGTATCGGAAGTACCTCCCACTTGTGGCTATCCTACGTACAAGTTCGGAGCTGATGGGTACTTTTTCAGCTCTATGTGAGAAGGTCATTGTCAGATTGTTCCATGTCACTTCCCAATTTCCTGGTTTTCGGAAATTGGACACGTTAAAACACAGCAGTGACCTATCTACGTGGTACTGGTGGAGCTTCAAGCTAGGGGGCCTAGATATATTGAATTTCTTGTCCACCGGTCTCCCCCCCTGTAATTCAAGTACCTCATTTACTGTTAAAGGGTATGGCACTAATCCCGACTTACTCTGTCCTTGAGGTACTTGCGAGCACACCCACCATTCCGTTTGGTTTTAGACCGTACCCACTAATGAGTGGTAATCACTCAAAGGATGCCCGCCCATGTCGATATTATTGTTTGACTGACATCTCTGGATGCACCCATCTTCGACTATGTTGTCGCAGTACCTACATATGCAGTAGTCATCAGACAATAACCCTTCACATTGCCTCCGAGCTGCGTGACTACCAGATCTCTTACTGATACCAGCTTTGACCAAAGTGATGGACTGATCCTGGTGTCCTACGAATCCATCCTCTCCATCAGAACCCATTCCAGATCCTTGCTCGACGTCTCGGAGGCCCTCACAAAAACAAATTGTCCTGATCAAAAACAGAGTCACCAGAAAAAGCCAGAACATAGTCTCTTGGTGTGGATCCATTTCGGTAAGGGGAAAACAGGAAGAAAGAAAAAAGAAAAATGCAGTGGGGGGTGAAAAAAAGAAAAATGTTACGACAACCGTCCTTGATTTTTGCTGTTCTCCACGCTCAGGTGCCGTCCAACAGTCCTGCCTCTCAGCTTTCCCGGAACAGATTCTCCAGTGATACGAGGTTCTCTACACCTTTCTCTTTGTCACAAGTTTTCTCTGGGTCAGCGACCTTCTTGCAGTGGGATGAGTGGACCCAAGTCTCTCTCTCGGCAACCTTCAGTGCTGTTGTGCTGGTCAACAAAACTTGATACGGTCCTTCCCACCTGTCAATGAGGCAACCTGAGCGTAGAAAATTTCGAATCATCACATAATCCCCAGGTTCAATGTCATGACAATTACTGTTTGGTAGGTGAGGAATCGCCAGTTTCAGATTCTTTTGCTGGCTTCTCAGTTGCTGGCTCATCCTAACCAAATATTGCACAGTCATTTCATTATTGCACTTCAAATCATAATGGGGGTCTATCATTATATGGGGTTGTCGTCCAAAAGGAACTTCAAAGGGTGATAGGTTAAGCGGTGACCTGGGAGTGGTTCTGATGCTGTACAACACTACTTTGCTCAGCTTGTTCTTAATAGTGCTATTCATTTTCTCCAACTTCGTATTGGCCTGTGGCCGGTATGGAGTATGTAGCTTACTATTAATACCCATCAGTTTGCACATGACCTGAAAGACTTCACCTGTAAAATGGGTACCCCTATCACTTTCAATCATTTTAGGGATACCATAGCTACACACAAATTCTTGCACAATTTTCTTTGCAGTGAATACGGCAGTATTTGTGGCAGCGGGGAATGCTTCTACCCAGTTTGAAAAGACATCGGTACATACTAAAACATACTTTAAATTCCTACAGGGTGGTAGGTGTATGAAGTCGATTTGTATTACCTGGAAAGGTCCGTCTGTAGGAGGGATATGGGATGGCTCCATTGGTATTGTCTTACCAATATTCTTCCTCAAGCAAGTAAGACATGTCATTGCTTTCTTGCTCGCCTGAGAAGAGAACCCTGGTGCACTCCAGTAGGCTCTTACCAATTTGCACATACCTTCCTTGCCCAGATGAGTCAGACCCTGTGCCGCCTCAGCTAGGCTTGGGAGATGTGCCCTGGGGGCCACTGGCTTACCTTGTCCATCTCTCCAAAGTCCTGAGGACTCCTGACCATATCCCTTCGCCTTCCAGATGGCCTTCTCCTGTAGGGAACACAAATCTTGCATTTCGATTAATTGTTGTGTATTTATCGTGTTGAATGTCATCAGTTGTGTGGTGGTGTTTTGCGCGAGGGTGCGAGCTAGAGTAAAAACGTCTCTTGAGGAGGGAAAAAAAAAAGAAAATATTAGAAAAACAAAGAGTATATCAGGTCTGCGTTCACCAACGGGCCGTCACTGATGTCAGGTATCGTAGTAAAGGCCTGATTCAGATATCCCATACCTTCATGCCTATCGGTGTCTATACAAAATCTCCCTTCACCGTGCAGATGAGACATACCGGGTTAGGGCATAATTTTGAAGGACCAATACGGCATGTGGTTTATGTCTGTCGAACCATGTACCAGTACTACGTCCCAGGTATTTGACACCTATCCCACACAACCGTAGTTTATCCCTTGAGAACTGGTGTCCTGTTTGTAAGAGACGAAACAGAAACTATTTTGTATCTGCCAGGGACGATTCAAATGAATCAGCGCACAACAACAAGTCATCAACATATCGTATCAGCGCCGACCCATTCTCAGGCTGAAAGGACTGTAAACAGTCATGTAGGGCTTGGGAGAAAATACCCAGGCTGTCACTTGACCTTGGGAGAATCGGGTCCATGTATTGTACCCCCCCTGTAGGTGAACGCAAAGATGAAGAGAACACTGTGGAGAAAACAGAATGAAGGTTGGTGACAGATAAGTTTGTAGAGGTGAAGAGGATTTTTTTTAAACGACAACTGGATTGGGCATTACGGGGAATTGATTAACTACTTGGTCTACCCCCTTTAAAGTTTGTGCTTGTTGTATCACTACTGGGACTTTCCCAGCCATCAATCCAGTGTCCTGTCCATCCTAAGTTCATAGGGAACCAGGTATTTTGCGAGATAATTTCCTCTACCTGTGATGGACATGAATCTAGAACAGTGGAATGCAACATTAGTCTTTGTGGGTATCCAACATACTTTGTACTACCTGAGCGGGAGCACATTATATGTATTTCACATTTAACAAAGTCTCTGTCGATTAAGTTAGTCAGGGGCCACTGCTGCTAGGAGAAAAAAGAAAGGGTTAAGCATCATAGAGGCCCAATCGTAACTTCTGCAGGTTCTGTCAAAGGGTAATGTTGCACTTCTCTTGTTCTTCCCATTTGCCGGATTAGTGTTTACCAGTTATCTTTCTTTCTATATGGCTTTAAATCCTTACTATATGTCCCTTGGTCCCGTCTATGTGTTTGATAATGTGGCTCGTGTTCTTTGTCTAGGGGGTCTATGTTTAGTATGTGTCACGTTATTCCTACAATCCCTGGCAAAATGTCCTTCTTTCCTGCAATTAAAACATGTTATTGACCTTTTCCAATCTTTAGGGGCCTAGGGTCTTGGTTGATCGGGCATCCCTTCAAGTGCCTGTATACTCACCGTCATCAACCTCTTCTCCTGCTGTTCCTTACGTTTGGAGATATTCCTGTCATGCTCAATAGCAGACTCTCTGAGAGTATCTACAGTAACCCCTCTCCAATTAGGCAAAGAAGTCTGTACCCTGACTTTCAATGCCTTATTGAGCCCGTCCATTAGCACAGAGACAGCCACCTCCCTGTGGTTCGCGTCGTTCCTTATATCCCTCACCCCAGTGTATCTAGCCATTATTTGTAAAGCCCTATGGAAATACTCAGATGTTGGTTCATTTTCTCTCTGTTTTATGGAGAAAATTTTATTCCGCTGGACAACAATGGGGAAATACAATCCTAGTTGTTCATTAATTTGTTTCACGTTCTCCTGATTGTATTCGTCAGTCAGAGGACCGTCTACCTCTATCTTACAATCCGTGATAAATTTTTGGGTGTCAATATTAGGGGGTAGGCACGCTTTTAAAACTGTCCGCCAATCTTTGTTTGTAGGTTCATGGGCATTACCCAGATCCTTAATAAACTTCTGACATCTGGCTAAATGTCTCCGGGGATCGGGGAATTCTGAAATGATTGACCGTAGTTCCGATCTGGTCCACGGGCAATACATTGCAGTATTCCTGATGAGGGTTACTCCCTGGCTATCGGTTCTCCCATTGGGAGTTGCTATTACCCAGACAGGATGTAACCCTACCATTCCATTCCTAATCGGCTCACTGTGAGGCGTTACTGTCTCTGCATAATGAACAGTCTCATACTTACCGGTGGCTATGATCTCACCCGTCCCTTCAGTGGAAGACACCGTCACTGCTCTTACTGGTTGGGCCGTGCCCACCTGGATTTCCTGCAAGGTGGCTGCCTGGTAGAGGGCTGAGATTAGGCTGGGTTCATCATCTTCCTCTGACCTATGATCTTTGAGAGAACTTAAGACAGGGTACAATATGCATGGGTTAGGATTAATACAATTTATATGCATGTTTTTTATTATTTGCCGATGTACGATTGGTTGTAGCTGTTTTCTCTTCATCGACATGTGTCAGTGATGGTGTGCTCGCAATCACATTCCTGTCAGGTTTGGAACTTGCTGTGCGGGCAAGCTTTTTTTTGCATATCTCCCTCTTGTTGCCATATATTTAAACAGTCGTTATGTCTGATCCTTTGTTTCTTAGCTTTGATCAGACATATTCTATTCCTTACGTTCTGCAGTACCTCTGGTTTAAAACTACCCATCCTAGGAAATGATACCTTATCATCAGCAGTCATACATACCCATTCATCACAAAAAGCCTCTGTGTGTGGACCATACTTCCCACACATTATCCACCTAGTGGACCCTCTTGGCCCTTCTTCTCCAGCCTGAACCCTGGCTGCCGAACGCCTCTCGCTTGTGCACTTGGCTCCCATTGTGGGCTTTTTGATACACAATCCCCAAATGCACAAAGAAAAACGGTGAAAGTTCTTACTGAGCGCTTTCACTCGTTCCCGACTCCGCTGGCCTGTACTACGACCCACTGTCAATAGTGGGATCGCGATGTACCCAACCTTAGGCTCCTACCAGACCCTTCAGCACCGTAATTTCTTTCAGTGGAGGTTCTATTGGAATATTTTCCTAAGAGAGCCAGCGAAAAATTCCTTTTCTGTATCTTTCCACTGGAATTTTTGTAGGATGAGAAACACCTTATCGATCACCCTTTCCAGTGAACGCCCACCAGGGAGATTTCCTGAGGAACTCAACGAAAAACCCCTTTGTTTAAACAAATCACGTCTGTGTATGCTCTACAAAGCGCATATAACACAACTGCGCAAAATAACGCAAATGGTATCACGTTGCGCCACGTATAACACACGGACGCACAGTCCAATTGCACAGCCTATAGATACTTGTTATCTATATGCCCTACGATCACCGGAGTCGAAATCACAAGCTGTGCTCCTCAGCCGGAGCGTAACACAAAAACATTAAACTTCACAATCTACTTATCACGCTCCTTTGCACGTTTTCACACAGTACGTGCCTTAATCCACTTAGGACACCTAGTCCACTTAGTCAATACGTAAGGTTGCGACCCTTCACACGCCGCGAGCCTCTGCTAACTCAACGTCTACCATGGGGGGTTCCCGATTTTCCGGGGTTCAATACGTCCACTCCTACTTTCAGCTCACACAAATACACAGTGGTTTTCTGTACAGAAAAATATCGCTCCCTTTGATTGATAGCCTATCCCAGGGGTAGTACAGTTTAAACAAAATATTATAATAATCTGCTTTTAAAATCGGATAGTTATTTGCTATTGTATAACTATATCTTTTACTCCGCCTTTAAATTTATTTCTATTGTGTGGTTACACTTGCGCTCGCTACTTCACTCAACCTTGCGTAAACACGCGACCGTGCGTTCCCGTGCCACGTGCGTCCTGTACGCCAACCGCACACAGCGTGCCACGTGTTCACCGTGCATTCGCACTTAAATACACCACACTATCATGATAAATGTGAGCAACAAAATACTACTGCTCACGTACACAATACACAATTGTTCCTTACACTCGTCGGAAGTTACCCCCAAAGGTAATCCTCTTTTGAGTGTTTGCCTAAACGTTTAGGCCGGAACTGGGTTTCGTGTTTTTATAATTACTCCCTTAACACACTATCTCAAATATATAGCAAATAAACATATCCGACTTTATACAGATCTATAATGACTATTATAACCTATGGCACCAATATGTGAGAATATATGCAGAGTATCGGTACGCTTTTGTGTACGCTTTCTCGTCAAAAGCTACACACAAATAATAAACTGCTTTTTTTCCTGTTTTGTCCCTCGGGTTGCACCAGCACCTCTAAGACTATACAGAACAGACTTGGTCTAACAACACAAGATGTTTTTAAACACAATACAAAATTACTTAAGACGCGTTTTCACCCTTTGTTGATAGACCAAAGTCTGTTATGGCCTGCAAGTCCGTAGGTATGTGGCGAACCGGGCGATCCCGCCACTGTTGAGTTCGCTTAACTTTCAGGAATAAGCTATACCTTAACACACAAATGTTCGGTCCGCTGCGACCGCTAAGTGTGTGCGATAAACCTCTATGAATGCGTACACATTGCGTAAGCACGCCGACACGCTGTAAGCACAATGTAGCTACACGTGCGGCTGAATACACTTTAAACCCCTAACAGGAATGGAATGCGACACCAATTGTATATGTTATGTTGTGGTCAAACGCAGCAACAAATATTTACTTAAAAGGGGGTTCACAGAGAAATACAACAATAATACAAAAGAACAGCTACAACCAATTGATACATAAGTTTTGTTTGCCTGTGCCACCCAGATCCGGTCCTCAGTCAATCTAGCAAGATGACCTTCAGAGAATTAACCTGAGACCGGCCAGGAGGCCTTGTTTTTATACAGTGGTCTAAAACACAATACAATGGGAAATGTATGCTCTTCTTCCATTGGTCCGGGGGTGGGACATATCCGGTGCACTGGGGATCATTGGTCAGCTCAAACGGTGGCCGATGGCTATGTCCTGAGATGTGATTACTGTTGTTTACATCTGAGTTGCCACCCCAAGACCAGTTAAACCCACCACATTATCATACATAAATCCGGTATTACTAATAACTTATTGCCGCAATATGAGACAATATCCTCATACCCACTGGATTACTGCTTATGTGACCCTGAACATTATGATCCCACACATAAAATATTTATATATATTCCTGCTATTACAATTAGTTATGAAATATATATATTAACACGAGTTAGATGTATTTAAACTATATGTATGAGAATATAAATGTTATACATTTGATATATCATACATCAAATGTCTGGTTTGTAAATGTCTTTTTTGTGGTTTTGCAAGTTGTTAAAAATGTAAGGGTTTGGCTTGTGTTCTTGTCTAGGATATATTGTTCTTTTGTTTGTTCTGGCTCCCAGTGCAACAATGACAGTCCAGTATCTGTTGACTCACTATACAACTCTAAAACAATGGGGGCAAACAACGGTATTTACATTCCCCATAGCTCAGGGTCTATTTTCCATGATCACAAAGCTTTGTGTAAACAATACAGTCTGATACATTCAAGACACTGTTTGTAATTGAGTTCTTGGAAGTATCGCCTTTGAATGTGTATAAGAGTGATTTGCTTATTTTGTGTGCGCACAGTAACCTGCCATTGAAGAGTGTACAGACTATGTGTAAATTATGCACTATATGGATAAAATATTGAATTTGGCTTTGTGACTTTTCTATGCGAATGCGTATGTTCCCGTATTTACTCATACCACGTGCTAATACGCAGGGCTTCACGAGCCAATGTACGCAGCTTCCGGGTATGCGCATGCACAGCGGGTACGCAACTGCAAAGAGGCCCCCTCTGTGCAGAGCCGGCCCTAGGCATAGGCAAACTAGGCAATTGCCTAGGGCATTTGATATGTCTAGGGGCACCAGCAGCTTCTACTGATTAAATGATATGCGGCATGCCTATATTCTGTGTGTAGCATTTCATATGCAGATACACAGTCTCACGCAGTACATAGGCATGCTGCATATCATTTTAATCAGCAGAAACTGCTTGTGCATCCTAGCCACATAAAAATGCAAATAAGATGCATTTTCATAAAAAGTTCCCGACGTTAGCATTGAGGGAAGATTTATGAGGACACATCTGTATCCAAGCAGAGGCAGAGGTGTTAGTGGCAGTGTGAGTGCTGTGTTAGTGGCAGTGTGAGTGCTGTGTGCATGTGAGTGGGTTGGTTGTGCAGTATTGTTCGGAATATTTGTAAGGAGCATTATGTGTGTCATGTAAAAATGCATTAATAGTGTGCAACATATGTGTAAGGGGCACTATGTGTGTCATTATGTGTATAAGGGCATTAATAATGTGCGGCATATGTGTAACGGTACTACTGTATGTGTGTCATTATGTGTATAGGGGCAGTAATAATGTGCAGCAAATGTGTAGGGGCACTATGTGTGTCATTATGTGTATAAGGGCATTAATATTGTGAAGCATATGTGTAAGGGACAAAGGTTGTCATAATGTGTAAGGCGCATTATGTTTATAAGGACATTAGTAATGTGTCTCATATATGTAAGGGGCATTACTGTGCGGCATTATGTGTATAAGGTGCTCTACTATGTGGCGTTGCATTTAGAAAGGGCACTACTGTGTCATCTAATGTGAATAAAGAGCATTAGGGTGTGGTGTCATGTGAATAAGGAGCAATTCAGTGTGATGTAATGTGAATAAGGGGCTCTACTGTGAGGAGTAACGTTTATAAGGTAAAGTGATACTACTGTGGGATGTAATATAAATTATGGACACTATCACATGATCAAATGTGAATAAAGTTGCAGTAGTGTGTGGCGTAATTGGAATTGGGGTTACTATTGTGTGGCCATGCCCCTTGCCAGCAAAAACACACCACTTTTTGGGCTGTGCACCAAATGTGCGAACTGTTCCTATTTAAAATATAGGGAGTACACATACCAAAATAAGGACTGCTATGGATGAGGGGTGATGGTGCTTGGAAAGAGGTGCAAGGTCATAGGCGGAACTAGCGGTGGTGCTAGGGGGCACCAGCCAAAATCTTGCCTAGGGCATCATATTGGTTAAGGCCGGCTCTGCCTCTGTGTGGTGTTTGCACGTGATGCATGTGGGTATAATATTTTTGACTTCGACAAGGCCCATAAGAGTTGAAGTATGTATGTAGTGGAAGGCAGGTAAAGGAAGGAAAGATTGATTATAGTGATTTTTTTTAATCCAAAGCAAATTTCTGAGGGTCGAGGGTCTAGATATGTGTGTGACGGCTTGGGTTTTCCCACCAGACTCCGATTCCAAATAAAAACCAAAACGTCATCATCCACGCGTCGGATCTTGTAGGTCTTGTCCTTTGTCCAGGATGTCTAATAAAGTGGGAAGGAAATAAATTTAATTAATACAAAAATTAGTTGTGTATATTGGTCAAACACATACATATGTTTACATGGTACATACTGTGCATAAAGCTGGCTGAGGAAACTAAACTCTCCTCAAATAGCGAACATTCTCCATTTAAAAATTCCTTAAATGTCTGAATTTGTGTAAAATAAATAAATAAAGGATTATCTTAGAAAGAATTTGACAGCAGTTAAGTACTACTTTGCCCATCTAATCACACAAAAATAAATTACAAACCTTTTTTTTGTCGTGAGTGGAAAATTTCGGGACATTTTTGCCATTCTGCAAATTTTTCTAAGAGACCAAGTGGCAGTGATGCAGATCATTCAGCAAAAACTTTGGACATCTGATTCGGACTGAAGAAACTACCTACAATTATTACTGACATGTCTATTGTGACTGCACATGATACAGTTACAGTACCATTTAAAAAATGGTGGATGATTATTTCAGTCATAGCATTCCAAATAGGCATGTCAGACAGTCTGTTCCAATACTGGCAGGAAAAAAAAAAAGAAAATTTGGAGGCCCTTGCAAAAACTGCCTTTCCTTTACTTAGGTTGCCCACCCTCCAGTGTGTACTCAGAAAGAGTTTTCAATGCACCCAGGAACCTTGATGTACCGTATACTGGGGTACAGCACAAAATACAAGATATATATATTTTTTATATTGTTAATAAAAATACTTCTGATTTTTTTTAACACTGGGGCAGAGCCTAGATGGATGGACAGAACACAGAACAGCCCTTGTCACTGGAAGGGCAAAGCAGCAGCCCCTTGATGTATAGTATACTGGGGTACAGTACAAAATATTTTATTTCTTTTTTTAATACTGGGCCAAAGCCCCTGGATGGATGGACAGTACACCCCCAGATGGACGGAGCAGCAGCAGCCCTTGGATGTATATACTGGGATGACGGACACTGCACAAAATATATAAAAAAAAGAATGTATTTTACTATTTTTATTTTGAGTGGACTGAAAGAACACTCCCAGATGGACGGAGCAGCAGCAGCCCTTGCATGTATAAACTGGGAGGATGGACACAGTACAAAATATTTTTACAAATAATGAATTTTACTATTTTTATTTTGAGTGGACCAACAGAAAATTCCTAGGTGGACGGAGCAGCAGCAGCCGTTGGATGTATATACTGAGATGACGGACAGATAACAAAATATTTAAAAAAAGAATGTTTTACTATTTTTATTTTGAGTGGACCGACAGAACACTCCTAGATGGACGGAGCAGCAGCAGCCCTGTGTATATACTGGGAGGACGGACACAGCACAAAATATACAAAAAAGAATGTATTTTTTTTTAAATGACGCATTAGTCAAGGCTCAAGATTTCAGTTCACAAAAAGATGAATTAGGCAAAGAAGAATAAAAAAAGGCAATATTTTAGATGCTGTAATCATGATTTTAATTTATTTTGGATCAAGTTCTTCTGTTGCTAAAGAAAATCTTTGAAATGCAGAAGATGCGCTATTCAAGTGTGGAGAGTTTAGTTATATCAATTTAATTTAAATTTATTTTGGGTGGACTGACAACACCCGTAGATGGATGGAGCAGCTGTAGTCCCTGGATGTATTCTGGGATGACACAACACAAAATATTAATTTAAATCAAAAAATATATATTATGCGATTACAGTATCGCAAAAATGAGTCAGAAATATATATTATTGCACACTGCGGTTTAGCTTCACCGCCAGTGTCACACAAATGAGTCAGAAATATATATTATTTTTTATATCACACACTGTGGTTACAGTGTCACACAAATGGTTCAGAAATATATATATTATTTTTATATCACACTGCGGTTACAGTGTCACACAAAGAGTCAGAAATATATATATACATATATATATATATATATATATATATATAATTTTTGATATCACACACTGTGGTTACAGTGTCACACACTTGAATCAGAAATATATATCATTACAGACTGCAGTTTAGCTTCACCGACAGTGTCACAAAAATTTGTCAGAAATATGTATTATTTTTTATACCACACACCGCAGTTACAGTGGAACACAAATGAGTTAGAAATATATACATATTATTTTTTATATCACACATTGTGGTTACAGTGTTGCACAAATGAGTCAGAAATATATATATTATTTTTTTATATCACACACTGTGGTTACAGTGACACACAAATGAGTCATTTATATTTCTGCTGCGGGGTACACTGGTCTCCACAAGGAATGGACAATGGGGTGTAGAGTAAGATCTTGAGCCGAGGCACCAACAGGCTCAAAGCTTTGACTGTTCCCAGAATGCATAGCGCCGCCTCCTATATCACTCTGCCTCCCTCCACAGGATCTCAGTTTTGTAGTTGGTGCTGCAGTAGCAGGCACTTAACAGAGGGGCTGCTCCAGGCACCCCTAAGAAGAGCTTTTTTTCTCAAGGGCAGCAGCAGTGTTACATGTCAGTGGACATTCACGGCTGCAGCTCCGGCTCTCCCCAGCGGCTCTGTACACTCCCGAGCCCTGGTTGCCGGGTAACTACAGCAGGAGGCTTCGGTTTTCTTCTTGTCAGGCACACACGACGGGGGCTCTACGGGATCGCGTGGCCGCGCTTTAGGAGGTGGTAAGTGGGTCCCGCTTGCGGGACCCGGTCTTTATTGCGATCCGGCGCGGTCAGTGGGAGGCGGGCCGCGCGTGCTGGCGGTGGACACTGTGGCAGTACAGGTGATCCCACTAGATCACCAGGGCATGGGACAGGTCAGGTTTTCTCTATAAACCATTTTATTAGAGCCCGCAGTACCCGTGGTTTTGCCAGTAGGGGGATAGAGCTTGGACCTGAAGCCCCTCCCCCAGCACGCCATTTTCTGCAAATGTTCCCGCATTGGAGCTGCATATCTGTCTCTCCCTCACTCCCTGGCAGTGTCTGCGGCGCCATTATCCCTCAGCTCACTGTTCCTGCGAATGCTTGGGCTAATCCTCCTATGTAAAGCCGCCTGGTTGTCAGTGCTGTGACTTTACAAGACGCCTAAGTATTCTACCTGTCTTTTCAGTCAGTGTTAGTTAAGAAAGAGTGCATTTAGTCAGGGTTTCCTAGTACAATTACCCTGTGATATACATCCAGTTCTTACTTTGTACTGTTATATCTATTGTTATATAGCTGTGTAAGCTAGTCCAGTGCAGTATTATTGTTAGTAATAACCTCTGCATTGTACAAACTGTGACTATTTGTGTGTGCATTTGATAGCTGAGTGGTGTCCATTTCGTGTCTTTCACTCAACCTGCTATCCCTTTATTCTATAAACTTAGGGGGCTTGGTGCATCAGGTTTTATCTGATATAGGATTTTCACAAAGATATACTGTATTACGTATTTTTCTCTGTGATTTAGTCACCATATCTCTCCTTTATCTCTGCTGGTGCTGGCTACACTGCACAGGGGTTTGGGCTAGAGGTATTGTGCTGCTGACAAATTGTACTGTGTTACCTGATACTGCAAGTTATATCATGTCTGCTTCTGAGGGTAATGGTTCTGGGGCTGAACACACTGTTGGTGTTGCTGAAGCCGCAGATACCTATGAGGAGAATATAGCAGCTTTGGGCTCTGGTTCTGGGGGCTCCTTGCCCCCCAGTGGGACGGTGGCAACGGAGGCAAATAATGACCCGCCTTGGGCTGCTTTTTCCATGCTTCTGCATACGCTAGTTATTAAACTAACACCCCCTATGGGACGCCCAATGCCGGTACAACCGTTTGTGGTCCCTGCAGCTAACCCGCCGTGGGCGGACGATTTATCTGCTTAATTAAAGAAGTTGTACCAGTCCCTGACTACTAAAAAGTCTGAACGTCGCTCTCCTGCGTCCAAGGGGTCCTCTAAGCAAGCGCTTGTCTCCTCACAATCCACTGCTGTCACTGACCCCACAGGTTCTGCTAGCTCACTATCCCCTCGCGCCGGAGCTGTCTAAGAATTGGGAAACGCCTCCTCCAGTGGACTCACATGTGGCTAGGATGGTGGTTTCCTCAGCTCTACCGGTCACTACCGTCACGTCTCTAAAAGAGCCTACGGATAAACGTGTGGAGGGTTGTCTTAAAGCGATTTACACCCTCACAGGTGCTGTACAAAGGCCCACTATTGCAGCTACTTGGGCTGTAGAGGCCATTGAAGCATGGGCCTTGGAGTTAGATGCTGAAATCTCCTCTGACCATGCTAGACAATGCTTGTTTTATATTGTCACAGCTTCTCGTTATATTAAAGAGTCGGCTTCTGATGCTGGATATTGTGGCTGAGATCCTGGTCTGTGGATCTGGACTCTAGAAAAACCCTGAAGGTACTCCTTTTTAAGGGAGATATTCTGTTTGGGGAGGATTTAAATACGATTGTGGCTGACTTGGCTACTGCCAAAACTGCCTGTCTGCCAAGTAATGCTCCTTAGTGTCAAAGGCTAAAGGTACTTCCTATCGCCCTTTTCGTCCTTCAGGTAAAGCTAAAGGTCAAGCATACAACAAGCAGGCCCGCACTTCCAAACCTGGTACGCCTAAGCCCAAAAGAGCCTGGGCGGCTTATCAGCCAGCTTCCAAGACAGATAAGCCGGCCGCATGACAGGGCGGGCCTCCCTCTGGGGGATCCCAGGGTGGGGGGCCGGCTTCTAGGGTATACCCAGGAATGGTTGAAGACCACTTCAGATGCCTAGGTACGGGAAGTCGTCACTCGAGGTTACGTCATAGCCTTCAAAAACCGACCCCCTCATCGATTTTGCCAGACAGATGTCCCGTTGGACAAGACAAAGGCAAACACTCTACATTCGGTGGTACAGACCCTCCTGGATACAGGAGTCGTAGTACAGGTGCCCCTTGCTCAGAGGGGCCGGGGGTACTATTCTCCGCTATTTCTAGTCCCGAAACCGAATGGGTCCTCCCGGCCCATTCTCATCCTGAAGGCATTGAACAGGTTTGTGAGAGTTTCCAAGTTCCGGATGGAAACCCTTCGCTCTAAAGTTCTGGCCGTGGAACCTGGGGACTTCATGGTCTCCCTGGATATACAGGATGCTTATCTGCATATTCCTATAGCAATGTCTCATCAGCAATACCTGAGATTTGCAATTGGCAACTGCCATTACCAGTTTCGGACGTTACCTTTTGGTTTAACAACGGCTCCGCAAGTCTTTACAAAAGTCATGGCGGTGATGACGGTGGTACTCCGCCGTCAAGGGGTCAGGATACTGCCGTATTTGGACGACTTGTTAATCCTGGCAAATTCCCCAGAACTTCTCCTGCGTCATCTAGATGTGACGGTCCAGTTTCTGCAAGCCCACGGGTGGCTCATCAACTGGAAGAAGTCATCCCTGATCCCTGCTCAGAGCATGGTGCATCTGGGAGCTCTATTGGACACTCACAACCAGCGGTTGTTCCTGTCTCAGGAGAAAGACCTGAAACTTCAGGACAGGATTCGTTGCTTCCTATCTCGTCCGCAAGTGTCGATACATTCGGCGATGCAGGTGCTGGGCCTTATGGTTTCAGCATTCTACATGGTGGAGTACGCTCAATTTCACTCTCGCCCTCTCCAGAGGCTGATTCTAGCCAAATTGGACGGCCTGCCTCACCGGATCAGGTCTCAAATGATCTCATTGACTCCGGAGGTCCGTCTGTTGCTGCTCTGGTGGCTCCGGGACCAACAACTGTGCAGGGGCCGTTCGTTCTGGATATCCAACTGGGTCCTGTTGACAACAGATGCCAGTCTAAGAGGTTGGGGCGCGGTGCTGGAGCAACACTCCCTTCAGGGGCGGTGGACCAAGGAGGAGTCCCTCCTCTCGATCAATATTCTGGAGTTGCGGGCGGTCTTCAATGCATTGAACCTAGCCCAGCATTTAATTCAGAACCGTCCTGTTCAAGTACAGTCGGACAACGCCACCACAGTAGCTTACATAAATAATCAAGGCGGCACTCGAAGCCGCCTAGCAATGAAGGAAGTCTCACGGATTCTACAGTGGGCAGAATGCTATCTACCGGCCATATCGGCAATATTCATTCTGGGAGTCCTGAATTGGGAAGCGGACTTTCTCAGTCGTAAGGAAGCACATGCCGGAGAGGGGCCTCCATCCAGAAGTGTTTCAACTCCTAGTGGAAAGGTGGGGCCTTCCAGACGTAGATCTGATGGCGTCTCGACACAATCACAAGGTTCCGGTCTTCGGAACAAGGACAAGGGATCCTCAAGCAACATTCGTGGATGCGCTGGCGGTACAGTGGAGGTTTCGGCTGCCGTACGTGTTCCCTCTTGTGTCACTTCTGCCCAGGGTAATTCGGAAGTTCAAGCAAGAAAATCAGTTCACTGTTTTTACGGAAAACGCACAATCATTGAAAACCAACGCGTTTCGTCCCTTAGGACTTCATCAGGGGTGCAAATCAAAGAATGGGTTCACCAAAGGGAATACAAACAGAGCATGAATTCACTGAGAGTGTCTTCCTGTGGAAACTTAACAAACCATCAAATTATGGGTGTTGGCTGAACTTCTATTTAGATTTCACAAACTGGCAATTCGGATGAGATCAGGAGATATTATCCGATCAGACCCTGGCGTGTTGTCTCAAGGTCCACCTCACAGCTATCATAGCTGTGAGGTGGACCTTGAGACAACACGCCAGGGTCTGATCGGATAATATCTCCTGATCTCATCCGAATTGCCAGTTTGTGAAATCTAAATAGAAGTTTCTGGAAATACATGGATGTACTATTGATGTACTTCAGCCAACACCCATAATTTGATGGTTTGTTAAGTTTCCACAGGAAGACACTCTCAGTGAATTCATGCTCTGTTTGTATTCCCTTTGGTGAACCCATTCTTTGATTTGCACCCCTGATGAAGTCCTAAGGGACGAAACGCGTTGGGTTTCAACGATTGTGCGTTTTCCGTAAAAACAGTGAACTTATCATTCATACTTTCTCATGCTGAGGAATAAGTATTTCATCTAATGATTGAAAACATCATGTATAACAGACAATCAGAAATTAATGTATTGCTCATATGACATATGTGATCTTGTGATTCATGCTATAAAAGTATACATGTTTTTTAATAAATGATTTTATAATTATATAAGTATATCTGTGGTGGTAAAGCTCCCCAAGAGAACTTTTGTTTTTGTCCATTCTATGTGCAGTATTCCTTCTGACAGGGGGTACCTCTCAGTGGTTTGAGCTATTAGACTATAGCGCAGGGGTGGGCAATTATTTCAGCTGGGGGGCCGCTTAACACTTCCAGTGAATGTTCGAGGGCCACACACATGGGCGGGGACTAATATGAATGACAAATATTTGTAGGAGTAAGTCCTGGGCTGCGCAGAGACTGCACAAAGTAGATTTTTGCAGCTCTGCGTACACATACGATCGTACACTTGCACGGGTGAATTTACATTCCCCCTGGGGGCGGCGACTACCCGAACGCAGGACAGCAAAATTTGCAGCACAGTGATCAGGTCTGAATCAGCTTCTTAGTCAGCAGTTGCTGAAAAATAAGACCCGTTATAGGGCCCAATTCTGACCCGGTCGCAGCTGTGTATTTTCGCACAGCAGATGATCGGGTCTGAACTGCGCATGCATTGCAGTGCGCAGGCACGTCGGTCCGCCGCGCTGGGGAGCGTCGGGCAGTGATGGGATGGTGCGAACAAAGCGATCGTACAGGCGATCGCAAGGTGATTGACAGAAAGAGGCCGTTTGTGGGTGGTAACTGACCGGTTTAGAGGAGTGCACGGAAAAATGCAGGAGAGACCAGGCGTTTGGAGGGAGGGTTTCTGACGTCAGCTCCGGCCCCGATCATCCCACTGGAAGAGTAAGTCCTGGGCTGCGCAGAGACTGCACAAACTTCTGTTTCTGCAGCTCTCCTGCACATGCGATTACCCTCCTCCCCCTGTAGGCGGTGACTACCTGATCGTAGCAGTGCAAAAATCACACCCTAGTGATCAGTTCTGAATTAGGCCCATAGTTTTTTATATATATATACACAAAGTGTAGTAATCCCGGCACTCCCTCTCCAAATGGCAATGTGCTGCAGTGCCCTCCTAGAGAAACAATGCTGATCCTCATTATAATGGATGGAGACAGGCGGCACTCAAGCAGACTCAAATAGAGTGAAAAAAGCGGTCCGTTTATTGATCCAATATGGATCAATAAACGGACCGCTTTTTTCACTCTATTTGAGGCTGCTTGAGTGCCGCCTGTCTCCATCCATTATATATATATATATATAACTATAAAAACATAGTATTATATACATATATATATATATATATATATATATATATAACTGTAAAAACACACACACCATGTGTGTAGCCCCCTCAGCGATAGCGATGCGCGGCCCCGCACATCGCTATCGCTGCTGCTAGATTGCATGCAGGCCAATCTAGCGGGTCGCTCACTTCACCCGCTGGGTGAAGTGATCGCCCCCCCTCGTCTCCCCCCGCACGGTCAGCACAGATCGCGCTGTGCTGAGCGGCAGGAGAAATGTGTGCTGAGCGGTTCGCTCAGCACACATCTCTCCCAAATCGGCCCGTGGGTACTTGGCTTAAAAAACATATCCAGTAATAAAAAAAATAAAAATAAAAAACTGCTGAAAACAAACAAACAAACAGCATCCTGTGTAATGCTGTTATCAATCGTATTCACAGCTCCCCTCTCCCTTAAACCCATATAGTAGTCTCTACCCCCCTTCCCCCACCCCTGAACCCACATAGCAGTCAATACCCCCCTTCACCCCTTCCCCTGAACCTATACAGCAGTCTCTACCCCCCTCCTCTCCACTCTCCCTCCTCCTCCTCCTCTCCCCCCCGCCCTCCTCCTCCTCCTCCTTCCCTCCCCCCCCCCCCCCCCACCCCGTACCCATATAGCAGCTTTACCTTAGATGTGTTTTTTTCACTGTGGCAGATCTGCTGCCCAGATTATCCACCTTCCCTGCCAGATCCGCTGCCCGCTGCGCAGAGCCGCTGCTGCTACCCGCTGCACTCTCCTGCCGTGGCTCCGCCCCTATGCCGCCCAGCGCCTGATGTCACAGAGGAAATCCCGGTCAGCAGACCGGGTATTTCCTCAGCGGCGCTGCGTCTCGGAGCTTCGTAGCGCAATGACAAGCGGCTCAGCCGGGCCGCTTGTCATTGCACAGTGGTATGGGCCAGCGGGCCAGGCAGAATCGGTTCGCGGGCCGCATCCGGCCCGCGGGCCGCATGTTGCCCACCCCTACTATAGCGCAATTAAGGGGTCTTAAGTTTTTTCCATATATATATATATATATATATAATTTTTTTATATCACACACTTTTGTTACAGTGTGGCACAAATGAGTCAATAATATATATTATTACACACTGCGGTTTAGCTTCACCAACAGTGTCACACAAATGAGTCAGAAATATGTATTATTATTTTTTATATCACACACTGCACCCCTGGAGGACACAGCCCTTGATGGACAGACAGAGCAGCCCATTTCAGTCAGAAAGCCTGTTTATGGACAGAGCACTCCTGAAGCAGCCCCTTGTGTACACCAGAGTACCACAGCAGCCCCTTCCTTCAGGCAGCCCCTTAAAGAATAGCACACAGCATAGACAGGCAGCACATGTTCACTGTACAATCTCCAATGCAGAAGTGAAGATGGCGCTGATGCACGGGGACTTATACATAATCCAAAACCCGTGAAAATCCGACAGTGGGATGATGACGTTTTGCCTCGCTTTCGGATCAAAAGCTGGTTGGAAAACCCAAGCCAGGCTCGGATCCCGGCTCGGATCTTAATGTTCGAGTGGGTCCGGTTCTTCGAGTGGGTCCGGTTCTTGGAGACCCGGACCCGCTCTTCTCTAATCAAAACCTTCACACATCATTCCTAACATTTACTAAATCAGTTTGAATCTCCTGCTTCTCTTTTTAAAGCAGACCTTTCTCTGGGGAAGATGTCCTAAGCCTTGGAAAGTGATACATTTCACAGTGATAAAGTACCAACCAATAAGCTCCTAACTGCCATGTTACAAGCTGGCTTTGAAAAATAACAGGAGCTGGTTGGCTGGTACTTTATCACTGGGAAATGTATCACTTTTCAAGGCTTAGTACTTCTCGCTAGAGATGAGCGCCTGAAATTTTTCGGGTTTTGTGTTTTGGTTTTGGGTTCGGTTCCGCGGCCGTGTTTTGGGTTCGAACGCGTTTTGGCAAAACCTCACCGAATTTTTTTTGTCGGATTCGGGTGTGTTTTGGATTCGGGTGTTTTTTTCCAAAAACACTAAAAAACAGCTTAAATCATAGAATTTGGGGGTCATTTTGATCCCAAAGTATTATTAACCTCAAAAACCATAATTTACACTCATTTTCAGTCTATTCTGAATACCTCACACCTCACAATATTATTTTTAGTCCTAAAATTTGCACCGAGGTCGCTGTGTGAGTAAGATAAGCGACCCTAGTGGCCGACACAAACACCGGGCCCATCTAGGAGTGGCACTGAAGTGTCACGCAGGATGTCCCTTCCAAAAAACCCTCCCCAAACAGCACATGACGCAAAGAAAAAAAGAGGCGCAATGAGGTAGCTGTGTGAGTAAGATTAGCGACCCTAGTGGCCGACACAAACACCGGGCCCATCTAGGAGTGGCACTGCAGTGTCACGCAGGATGTCCCTTCCAAAAAACCCTCCCCAAACAGCACATGACGCAAAGAAAAAAAGAGGCGCAATGAGGAAGCTGTGTGAGTAAGATTAGCGACCCTAGTGGCCGACACAAACACCGGGCCCATCTAGGAGTGGCACTGCAGTGTCACGCAGGATGTCCCTTCCAAAAAACCCTCCCCAAACAGCACATGACGCAAAGAAAAAAAGAGGCGCAATGAGGTAGCTGACTGTGTGAGTAAGATTAGCGACCCTAGTGGCCGACACAAACACCGGGCCCATCTAGGAGTGGCACTGCAGTGTCACGCAGGATGTCCCTTCCAAAAAACCCTCCCCAATCAGCACATGATGCAAAGAAAAAGAAAAGAAAAAAGAGGTGCAAGATGGAATTGTCCTTGGGCCCTCCCACCCACCCTTATGTTGTATAAACAAAACAGGACATGCACACTTTAACCAACCCATCATTTCAGTGACAGGGTCTGCCACACGACTGTGACTGATATGACGGGTTGGTTTGGACCCCCCCCAAAAAAGAAGCAATTAATCTCTCCTTGCACAAACTGGCTCTACAGAGGCAAGATGTCCACCTCATCTTCACCCTCCGATATATCACCGTGTACATCCCCCTCCTCACAGATTATCAATTCGTCCCCACTGGAATCCACCATCTCAGCTCCCTGTGTACTTTGTGGAGGCAATTGCTGCTGGTCAATGTCTCCGCGGAGGAATTGATTATAATTCATTTTAATGAACATCATCTTCTCCACATTTTCTGGATGTAACCTCGTACGCCGATTGCTGACAAGGTGAGCGGCGGCACTAAACACTCTTTCGGAGTACACACTTGTGGGAGGGCAACTTAGGTAGAATAAAGCCAGTTTGTGCAAGGGCCTCCAAATTGCCTCTTTTTCCTGCCAGTATAAGTACGGACTGTGTGACGTGCCTACTTGGATGCGGTCACTCATATAATCCTCCACCATTCTATCAATGTTGAGAGAATCATATGCAGTGACAGTAGACGACATGTCCGTAATCGTTGTCAGGTCCTTCAGTCCGGACCAGATGTCAGCATCAGCAGTCGCTCCAGACTGCCCTGCATCACCGCCAGCGGGTGGGCTCGGAATTCTGAGCCTTTTCCTCGCACCCCCAGTTGCGGGAGAATGTGAAGGAGGAGATGTTGACAGGTCGCGTTCCGCTTGACTTGACAATTTTGTCACCAGCAGGTCTTTCAACCCCAGCAGACCTGTGTCTGCCGGAAAGAGAGATCCAAGGTAGGCTTTAAATCTAGGATCGAGCACGGTGGCCAAAATGTAGTGCTCTGATTTCAACAGATTGACCACCCGTGAATCCTTGTTAAGCGAATTAAGGGCTGCATCCACAAGTCCCACATGCCTAGCGGAATCGCTCCGTGTTAGCTCCTCCTTCAATGCCTCCAGCTTCTTCTGCAAAAGCCTGATGAGGGGAATGACCTGACTCAGGCTGGCAGTGTCTGAACTGACTTCACGTGTGGCAAGTTCAAAGGGCATCAGAACCTTGCACAACGTTGAAATCATTCTCCACTGCACTTGAGACAGGTGCATTCCACCTACTATATCGTGCTCAATTGTATAGGCTTGAATGGCCTTTTGCTGCTCCTCCAACCTCTGAAGCATATAGAGGGTTGAATTCCACCTCGTTACCACTTCTTGCTTCAGATGATGGCAGGGCAGGTTCAGTAGTTTTTGGTGGTGCTCCAGTTTTCTGTACGTGGTGCCTGTACGCCGAAAGTGTCCCGCAATTCTTCTGGCCACCGACAGCATCTCTTGCACGCCCCTGTCGTTTTTAAAAAAATTCTGCACCACCAAATTCAAGGTATGTGCAAAACATGGGACGTGCTGGAATTGGCCCAGATTTAATGCACACACAATATTGCTGGCGTTGTCCGATGCCACAAATCCACAGGAGAGTCCAATTGGGGTAAGCCATTCCGCGATGATCTTCCTCAGTTGCCGTAAGAGGTTTTCAGCTGTGTGCGTATTCTGGAAAGCGGTGATACAAAGCGTAGCCTGCCTAGGAAAGAGTTGGCGTTTGCGAGATGCTGCTACTGGTGCCGCCGCTGCTGTTCTTGCGGCGGGAGTCCATACATCTACCCAGTGGGCTGTCACAGTCATATAGTCCTGACCCTGTCCTGCTCCACTTGTCCACATGTCCGTGGTTAAGTGGACATTGGGTACAGCTGCATTTTTTAGGACACTGGTGACTCTTTTTCTGAGGTCTGTGTACATTTTCGGTATCGCCTGCCTAGAGAAATGGAACCTAGATGGTATTTGGTACCGGGGACACAGTACCTCCAACAAGTCTCTAGTTGGCTCTGCAGTGATGATGAATACCGGAACCACGTTTCTCACCACCCAGGATGCCAAGGCCTCAGTTATCCGCTTTGCAGTAGGATGACTGCTGTGATATTTCATCTTCCTCGCAAAGGACTGTTGAACAGTCAATTGCTTACTGGAAGTAGTACAAGTGGGCTTACGACTTCCCCTCTGGGATGACCATCGACTCCCAGCGGCAACAACAGCAGCGCCAGCAGCAGTAGGCGTTACACGCAAGGATGCATCGGAGGAATCCCAGGCAGGAGAGGACTCGTCAGAATTGCCAGTGACATGGCCTGCAGGACTATTGGCATTCCTGGGGAAGGAGGAAATTGACACTGAGGGAGTTGGTGGGGTGGTTTGCGTGAGCTTGGTTACAAGAGGAAGGGATTTACTGGTCAGTGGACTGCTTCCGCTGTCACCCAAAGTTTTTGAACTTGTCACTGACTTATTATGAATGCGCTGCAGGTGACGTATAAGGGAGGATGTTCCGAGGTGGTTAACGTCCTTACCCCTACTTATTACAGCTTGACAAAGGGAACACACGGCTTGACACCTGTTGTCCGCATTTCTGGTGAAATACCTCCACATCGAAGAGCTGATTTTTTTGGTATTTTCACCTGGCATGTCAACGGCCATATTCCTCCCACGGACAACAGGTGTCTCCCCGGGTGCCTGACTTAAACAAACCACCTCACCATCAGAATCCTCCTGGTCAATTTCCTCCCCAGCGCCAGCAACACCCATATCCTCCTCATCCTGGTGTACTTCAACACTGACATCTTCAATCTGACTATCAGGAACTGGACTGCGGGTGCTCCTTCCAGCACTTGCAGGGGGCGTGCAAATGGTGGAAGGCGCATGCTCTTCACGTCCAGTGTTGGGAAGGTCAGGCATCGCAACCGACACAATTGGACTCTCCTTGTGGATTTGGGATTTCGAAGAATGCACAGTTCTTTGCTGTGCTGCTTTTGCCAGCTTGAGTCTTTTCATTTTTCTAGCGAGAGGCTGAGTGCTTCCATCCTCATGTGAAGCTGAACCACTAGCCATGAACATAGGCCAGGGCCTCAGCCGTTCCTTGCCACTCCGTGTGGTAAATGGCATATTGGCAAGTTTACGCTTCTCCTCCGACAATTTTATTTTAGGTTTTGGAGTCCTTTTTTTACTGATATTTGGTGTTTTGGATTTGACATGCTCTGTACTATGACATTGGGCATCGGCCTTGGCAGACGACGTTGCTGGCATTTCATCGTCTCGGCCATGACTAGTGGCAGCAGCTTCAGCACGAGGTGGAAGTGGATCTTGATCTTTCCCTAATTTTGGAACCTCAACATTTTTGTTCTCCATATTTTAATAGGCACAACTAAAAGGCACCTCAGGTAAACAATGGAGATGGATGGATTGGATACTAGTATACAATTATGGACGGGCTGCCGAGTGCCGACACAGAGGTAGCCACAGCCGTGAACTACCGCACTGTACTGTGTCTGCTGCTAATATATAGACTGGTTGATAAAGAGATAGTATACTCGTAACTAGTATGTATGTATAAAGAAAGAAAAAAAAACCACGGTTAGGTGGTATATACAATTATGGACGGGCTGCCGAGTGCCGACACAGAGGTAGCCACAGCCGTGAACTACCGCACTGTACTGTGTCTGCTGCTAATATAGACTGGTTGATAAAGAGATAGTATACTCGTAACTAGTATGTATGTATAAAGAAAGAAAAAAAAACCACGGTTAGGTGGTATATACAATTATGGACGGGCTGCCGAGTGCCGACACAGAGGTAGCCACAGCCGTGAACTACCGCACTGTACTGTGTCTGCTGCTAATATATAGACTGGTTGATAAAGAGATAGTATACTCGTAACTAGTATGTATGTATAAAGAAAGAAAAAAAAACCACGGTTAGGTGGTATATACAATTATGGACGGGCTGCCGAGTGCCGACACAGAGGTAGCCACAGCCGTGAACTACCGCACTGTACTGTGTCTGCTGCTAATATATAGACTGGTTGATAAAGAGATAGTATACTCGTAACTAGTATGTATGTATAAAGAAAGAAAAAAAAACCACGGTTAGGTGGTATATACAATTATGGACGGGCTGCCGAGTGCCGACACAGAGGTAGCCACAGCCGTGAACTACCGCACTGTACTGTGTCTGCTGCTAATATATAGACTGGTTGATAAAGAGATAGTATACTCGTAACTAGTATGTATGTATAAAGAAAGAAAAAAAAACCACGGTTAGGTGGTATATACAATTATGGACGGGCTGCCGAGTGCCGACACAGAGGTAGCCACAGCCATGAACTACCGCACTGTACTGTGTCTGCTGCTAATATAGACTGGTTGATAAAGAGATAGTATACTCGTAACTAGTATGTATGTATAAAGAAAGAAAAAAAAACCACGGTTAGGTGGTATATACAATTATGGACGGGCTGCCGAGTGCCGACACAGAGGTAGCCACAGCCGTGAACTACCGCACTGTACTGTGTCTGCTGCTAATATATAGACTGGTTGATAAAGAGATAGTATACTCGTAACTAGTATGTATGTATAAAGAAAGAAAAAAAAACCACGGTTAGGTGGTATATACAATTATGGACGGGCTGCCGAGTGCCGACACAGAGGTAGCCACAGCCGTGAACTACCGCACTGTACTGTGTCTGCTGCTAATATATAGACTGGTTGATAAAGAGATAGTATACTCGTAACTAGTATGTATGTATAAAGAAAGAAAAAAAAACCACGGTTAGGTGGTATATACAATTATGGACGGGCTGCCGAGTGCCGACACAGAGGTAGCCACAGCCGTGAACTACCGCACTGTACTGTGTCTGCTGCTAATATAGACTGGTTGATAAAGAGATAGTATACTACTAATATTATATACTGGTGGTCAGGTCACTGGTCACTAGTCACACTGGCAGTGGCACTCCTGCAGCAAAAGTGTGCACTGTTTAATTTTAATATAATATTATGTACTCCTGGCTCCTGCTATAACCTATAACTGGCACTGCAGTAGTGCTCCCCAGTCTCCCCCACAATTATAAGCTGTGTGAGCTGAGCAGTCAGACAGATATATAATATATATAGATGATGCAGCACACTGGCCTGAGCCTGAGCAGTGCACACAGATATGGTATGTGACTGACTGAGTCACTGTGTGTATCGCTTTTTTCAGGCAGAGAACGGATATATTAAATAAACTGCACTGTGTGTCTGGTGGTCACTCACTATATAATATATTATGTACTCCTGGCTCCTGCTATAACCTATAACTGGCACTGCAGTAGTGCTCCCCAGTCTCCCCCACAATTATAAGCTGTGTGAGCTGAGCAGTCAGACAGATATATATAATATTATATATAGATAATAGATGATGCAGCACACTGGCCTGAGCCTGAGCAGTGCACACAGATATGGTATGTGACTGAGTCACTGTGTGCTGTGTATCGCTTTTTTCAGGCAGAGAACGGATTATATTATGTACTCCTGGCTCCTGCTATAACCTATAACTGGCACTGCAGTAGTGCTCCCCAGTCTCCCCCACAATTATAAGCTGTGTGAGCTGAGCAGTCAGACAGAGATATATATAATATTATATATAGATAATAGATGATGCAGCACACTGGCCTGAGCCTGAGCAGTGCACACAGATATGGTATGTGACTGAGTCACTGTGTGCTGTGTATCGCTTTTTTCAGGCAGAGAACGGATTATAAATAAAAGTGGTGGTCACTGGTCACTATCAGCAAAACTCTGCACTGTACACTACTGAGTACTCCTAATGCTCCCCAAAATTAGTAAATCAAGTGTCTCTCTAATCTATTCTAATTCTAAATGGAGAGGACGCCAGCCACGTCCTCTCCCTATCAATCTCAATGCACGTGTGAAAATGGCGGCGACGCGCGGCTCCTTATATAGAATCCGAGTCTCGCGATAGAATCCGAGCCTCGCGAGAATCCGACAGCGTCATGATGACGTTCGGGCGCGCTCGGGTTAACCGAGCAAGGCGGGAAGATCCGAGTCGCTCGGACCCGTGAAAAAAAACATGAAGTTCTGGCGGGTTCGGATTCAGAGAAACCGAACCCGCTCATCTCTACTTCTCGCCCTCTGTCACTCAGTGGAGGCATACATTTTTGGGTTGAAATAATATCAGGGAATGTACAGTAGCCATCTCTTCACTTTTCCATGATTCCTGGCCTTGTGAACCAGGGGGTGGCCACAATGGCACAATTCTGCACCAGTTGCATTATCAAGCTACCTGGGCTGCCCGCTTCACTCAAGATGTGTGGGCATCATAAAATGGTTTGTTATAATAACAGAAATCACACTAACATGCTTGAATACACTAGGGCCCTCATTCCGAGTTGTTCGCTCGTTCATTTTCTTCGCATCGCAGCGATTTTCCGCAAACTGCGCATGCGCAATGTTCGCACCGCGGCTGTGCCAAGTAAATTTGCTAATAGGTTTGTTATTTTACTCACGGCTTTATGAGGAAATTTCTTCGTTCTGGTGATCGGACTGTGATTGACAGGAAGTGGGTGTTTCTGGGCGGAAACTGGCCGTTTTATGGGTGTGTGCGAAAAAACGCTGCCGTTTCTGGGAAAAACGCGGGAGTGGCTGGAGAAACGGGGGAGTGTCTGGGCGAACGCTGGGTGTGTTTGTGACGTCAAACCAGGAACGACAAGCACTGAACTGATCGCCCTGGAGGAGTAAGTCTCGAGCTACTCAGAAACTGCAAAGACAAATCTTTTCGCTATATTGCGAATACTTCGTTCGCACTTCTGCTAAGCTAAGATTCACTCCCAGAGGGCGGCGGCTTAGCATGTGCACTGCTGCGAAAAGCGGCTAGCGAGCGAACAACTCGGAATGAGGGCCTAGGTCACATGACTCTAATCATTTACCCATGACCACACATCTCTCCGTGTAACTGCACAGCTGAACCACTTCCAACTGTCACCAAAACCTAATTTCAGAGCAAAAGCTGTATTTCTCCACAGGAGAAACCACTCACAGAAATGGAGCACATCCAGGAGCGGATTGGCCCACCAGGACACCATGATAGATTCCGATGGGCCGGTCCCATATCCTCCTCAGCCAGGATGATTCACACTCAGGTTGGGCTGGCTCACACTGCTTCCAGTACTTGCAGTTCATTGGAACGTAATTCAGAAGTTAGGCTAGAATGCACTTTTGGGTGCTGTTAGCTGTGAAAAGTGATGAAGCTGTTCTACTAACGGGGGACCTGGAGGGAGGGTATCCGTTTGGATGGTCGACCATGTTATGGTCGACAGTCATTAGGTCGACCACTATTGGTCGTCATTGACATGGTCGACGTGGACACATGGTCGACACATGAAAATGTCGACATGAGTTTTTCAAAAAAATTCTTTTGGGGAACTTTTTCATACTTTACGATCCACGTGGACTACGATTGGGAATGATAATCGAAGCGAGCCATGCGAGGGGATGCGGTGCACTAATTGGGGTTCCCCGCCACTTTACGCAGAAAACGTATTAAAAAAACCTCATGTCGACCTTTTCATGTGTCGACCTTTTCATGCGTCGACCATTTGTCCATGTCCACCATGCCAATGTCGACCAATAGTGGTCGACCTAATGACTGTCGACCATAACATGGTCGACCATTCATACTGGAACCTGGAGAAAGTTAACCAGCCTAGCAGCATCCTCTTCCTGGTCCCGGCCAAAGGTCTCTTCGACGAGCCCGGCCCGGGAGCAGCAGCATAGCGATGGTCTGAGCTGGGTTCACTATACCCGCCGCCACCTTAGCTTCCGCACTCTCGCTGAACTGGCCAGAGCAGCGAGTGAGCACTGAAGGGGACCCGGCAGAGAGGTTATTTTTAATTACATTATTTGCATTACCATGTTGGTATAATGGTTAGGGCGTCCCCAGTCACAGTGTATGGTTTGGGGACTGGACAGGAGCAGGATGTACCTTGTTCTCAGGATGCCAGCTGATCAGGCAGCACTCACAGCCAGCCCTGGGACAATCTGTTATGCAAAGTCCTTCAGCCCTATAGCTGCCCAATGTCTGTCCATGATGATGGGCCTAGTTATGTAATGCGGTGTCTACGTATGTAATGCAGTGGCTACGTATGTAATGTGGTGCTATTTGTATAATGAGGTGCTATTAGAGATGAGCGGGTTCGGTTTCTCTGAATCCGAACCCGCCAGAACTTCATGTTTTTTTTCACGGGTCCGAGCGACTCGGATCTTCCCGCCTTGCTCGGTTAACCCGAGTGCGCCCGAACGTCATCATGACGCTGTCGGATTCTCGCGAGGCTCGGATTCTATCGCGAGACTCGGATTCTATATAAGGAGCCGCGCGTCGCCGCCATTTTCACACGTGCATTGAGATTGATAGGGAGAGGACGTGGCTGGCGTCCTCTCCATTTAGATTATAAGAGACTGAGAGAGATTTACTGGAGCTGACTAGGAGGAGTACTGTTACTGTAGAAGTGTAGAGACTGAGTGGAGAGAGTTTACTAGTGAGGACAGTGCAGTTTACTTTATAATCCGTTCTCTGCCTGAAAAAAGCGATACACAGCACACAGTGACTCAGTCACATACCATATCTGTGTGCACTGCTCAGGCTCAGGCCAGTGTGCTGCATCATCTATTATCTATATATAATATTATATATATCTGTCTGACTGCTCAGCTCACACAGCTTATAATTGTGGGGGAGACTGGGGAGCACTACTGCAGTGCCAGTTATAGGTTATAGCAGGAGCCAGGAGTACATAATATATTATATAGTGAGTGACCACCAGACACACAGTGCAGTTTATTTAATATATCCGTTCTCTGCCTGAAAAAAGCGATACACACAGTGACTCAGTCAGTCACATACCATATCTGTGTGCACTGCTCAGGCTCAGGCCAGTGTGCTGCATCATCTATTATCTATATATAATATTATATATATCTGTCTGACTGCTCAGCTCACACAGCTTATAATTGTGGGGGAGACTGGGGAGCACTACTGCAGTGCCAGTTATAGGTTATAGCAGGAGCCAGGAGTACATAATATATTATATAGTGAGTGACCACCAGACACACAGTGCAGTTTATTTAATATATCCGTTCTCTGCCTGAAAAAAGCGATACACACAGTGACTCAGTCAGTCACATACCATATCTGTGTGCACTGCTCAGGCTCAGGCCAGTGTGCTGCATCATCTATATATATTATATATCTGTCTGACTGCTCAGCTCACACAGCTTATAATTGTGGGGGAGACTGGGGAGCACTACTGCAGTGCCAGTTATAGGTTATAGCAGGAGCCAGGAGTACATATTATATTAAAATTAAACAGTGCACACTTTTGCTGCAGGAGTGCCACTGCCAGTGTGACTGACCAGTGACCTGACCACACTGACCACCAGTATAGTTAGTAGTATACTTATATTGTGATTGCCTGAAAAAGTTAAACACTCGTCGTGTGACTTCACTTGTGTGTTTTTTTTTTTTTTATTCTATAAAAATAAAACTCATTCTGCTGACAGACAGTGTCCAGCAGGTCCGTCATTATATAATATATAATATATACCTGTCCGGCTGCAGTAGTGATATATATATATTTTTTATATCATTTATCATCCAGTCGCAGCAGACACAGTACGGTAGTTCACGGCTGTGGCTACCTCTGTGTCTCTGCACTCGGCAGGCAGTCCGTCCATAATTGTAATACCACCTAACCGTGGATTTTTTTCATTCTTCTTTATACATACATAGTTACATAGACATCTTCTCTTTATCAACCAGTCTATATTAGCTGCAGACACAGTACAGTATGGTAGTTCACGGCTGTGGCTACCTCTGTGTCTGCACTCGGCAGGCAGTCCGTCCATAATTGTATACCACCTAACCGTGGTTTTTTTTCATTCTTCTTTATACATACATAGTTACATAGACATCTTCTCTTTATCAACCAGTCTATATTAGCTGCAGACACAGTACAGTACGGTAGTTCACGGCTGTGGCTACCTCTGTGTCTGCACTCGGCAGGCAGTCCGTCCATAATTGTATACCACCTAACCGTGGATTTTTTTCAGTCTTCTTTATACATACATAGTTACATAGACATCTTCTCTTTATCAACCAGTCTATATTAGCTGCAGACACAGTACAGTACGGTAGTTCACGGCTGTGGCTACCTCTGTGTCTGCAGTCGGCAGGCAGTCCATAATTGTATACTAGTATCCATCTCCATTGTTTACCTGAGGTGCCTTTTAGTTGTGCCTATTAAAATATGGAGAACAAAAATGTTGAGGTTCCAAAATTAGGGAAAGATCAAGATCCACTTCCACCTCGTGCTGAAGCTGCTGCCACTAGTCATGGCCGAGACGATGAAATGCCAGCAACGTCGTCTGCCAAGGCCGATGCCCAATGTCATAGTACAGAGCATGTCAAATCCAAAACACCAAATATCAGAAAAAAAAGGACTCCAAAACCTAAAATAAAATTGTCGGAGGAGAAGCGTAAACTTGCCAATATGCCATTTACCACACGGAGTGGCAAGGAACGGCTGAGGCCCTGGCCTATGTTCATGGCTAGTGGTTCAGCTTCACATGAGGATGGAAGCACTCAGCCTCTCGCTAGAAAAATGAAAAGACTCAAGCTGGCAAAAGCAGCACAGCAAAGAACTGTGCATTCTTCGAAATCCCAAATCCACAAGGAGAGTCCAATTGTGTCGGTTGCGATGCCTGACCTTCCCAACACTGGACGTGAAGAGCATGCGCCTTCCACCATTTGCACGCCCCCTGCAAGTGCTGGAAGGAGCACCCGCAGTCCAGTTCCTGATAGTCAGATTGAAGATGTCAGTGTTGAAGTACACCAGGATGAGGAGGATATGGGTGTTGCTGGCGCTGGGGAGGAAATTGACCAGGAGGATTCTGATGGTGAGGTGGTTTGTTTAAGTCAGGCACCCGGGGAGATACCTGTTGTCCGTGGGAGGAATATGGCCGTTGACATGCCAGGTGAAAATACCAAAAAAATCAGCTCTTCGGTGTGGAGGTATTTCACCAGAAATGCGGACAACAGGTGTCAAGCCGTGTGTTCCCTTTGTCAAGCTGTAATAAGTAGGGGTAAGGACGTTAACCACCTCGGAACATCCTCCCTTATACGTCACCTGCAGCGCATTCATAATAAGTCAGTGACAAGTTCAAAAACTTTGGGTGACAGCGGAAGCAGTCCACTGACCAGTAAATCCCTTCCTCTTGTAACCAAGCTCACGCAAACCACCCCACCAACTCCCTCAGTGTCAATTTCCTCCTTCCCCAGGAATGCCAATAGTCCTGCAGGCCATGTCACTGGCAATTCTGACGAGTCCTCTCCTGCCTGGGATTCCTCCGATGCATCCTTGCGTGTAACGCCTACTGCTGCTGGCGCTGCTGTTGTTGCCGCTGGGAGTCGATGGTCATCCCAGAGGGGAAGTCGTAAGCCCACTTGTACTACTTCCAGTAAGCAATTGACTGTTCAACAGTCCTTTGCGAGGAAGATGAAATATCACAGCAGTCATCCTACTGCAAAGCGGATAACTGAGGCCTTGACAACTATGTTGGTGTTAGACGTGCGTCCGGTATCCGCCGTTAGTTCACAGGGAACTAGACAATTTATTGAGGCAGTGTGCCCCCGTTACCAAATACCATCTAGGTTCCACTTCTCTAGGCAGGCGATACCGAGAATGTACACGGACGTCAGAAAAAGACTCACCAGTGTCCTAAAAAATGCAGTTGTACCCAATGTCCACTTAACCACGGACATGTGGACAAGTGGAGCAGGGCAGGGTCAGGACTATATGACTGTGACAGCCCACTGGGTAGATGTATGGACTCCCGCCGCAAGAACAGCAGCGGCGGCACCAGTAGCAGCATCTCGCAAACGCCAACTCTTTCCTAGGCAGGCTACGCTTTGTATCACCGCTTTCCAGAATACGCACACAGCTGAAAACCTCTTACGGCAACTGAGGAAGATCATCGCGGAATGGCTTACCCCAATTGGATTCTCCTGTGGATTTGTGGCATCGGACAACGCCAGCAATATTGTGTGTGCATTAAATATGGGCAAATTCCAGCACGTCCCATGTTTTGCACATACCTTGAATTTGGTGGTGCAGAATTTTTTAAAAAACGACAGGGGCGTGCAAGAGATGCTGTCGGTGGCCAGAAGAATTGCGGGACACTTTCGGCGTACAGGCACCACGTACAGAAGACTGGAGCACCACCAAAAACTACTGAACCTGCCCTGCCATCATCTGAAGCAAGAAGTGGTAACGAGGTGGAATTCAACCCTCTATATGCTTCAGAGGTTGGAGGAGCAGCAAAAGGCCATTCAAGCCTATACAATTGAGCACGATATAGGAGGTGGAATGCACCTGTCTCAAGTGCAGTGGAGAATGATTTCAACGTTGTGCAAGGTTCTGATGCCCTTTGAACTTGCCACACGTGAAGTCAGTTCAGACACTGCCAGCCTGAGTCAGGTCATTCCCCTCATCAGGCTTTTGCAGAAGAAGCTGGAGGCATTGAAGAAGGAGCTAAAAGGGAGCGATTCCGCTAGGCATGTGGGACTTGTGGATGCAGCCCTTAATTCGCTTAACAAGGATTCACGGGTGGTCAATCTGTTGAAATCAGAGCACTACATTTTGGCCACCGTGCTCGATCCTAGATTTAAAGCCTACCTTGGATCTCTCTTTCCGGCAGACACAAGTCTGCTGGGGTTGAAAGACCTGCTGGTGACAAAATTGTCAAGTCAAGCGGAACGCGACCTGTCAACATCTCCTCCTTCACATTCTCCCGCAACTGGGGGTGCGAGGAAAAGGCTCAGAATTCCGAGCCCACCCGCTGGCGGTGATGCAGGGCAGTCTGGAGCGACTGCTGATGCTGACATCTGGTCCGGACTGAAGGACCTGACAACGATTACGGACATGTCGTCTACTGTCACTGCATATGATTCTCTCAACATTGATAGAATGGTGGAGGATTATATGAGTGACCGCATCCAAGTAGGCACGTCACACAGTCCGTACTTATACTGGCAGGAAAAAGAGGCAATTTGGAGGCCCTTGCGCAAACTGGCTTTATTCTACCTAAGTTGCCCTCCCACAAGTGTGTACTCCGAAAGAGTGTTTAGTGCCGCCGCTCACCTTGTCAGCAATCGGCGTACGAGGTTACATCCAGAAAATGTGGAGAAGATGATGTTCATTAAAATGAATTATAATCAATTCCTCCGCGGAGACATTGACCAGCAGCAATTGCCTCCACAAAGTACACAGGGAGCTGAGATGGTGGATTCCAGTGGGGACGAATTGATAATCTGTGAGGAGGGGGATGTACACGGTGATATATCGGAGGGTGAAGATGAGGTGGACATCTTGCCTCTGTAGAGCCAGTTTGTGCAAGGAGAGATTAATTGCTTCTTTTTTGGGGGGGGTCCAAACCAACCCGTCATATCAGTCACAGTCGTGTGGCAGACCATGTCACTGAAATGATGGGTTGGTTAAAGTGTGCATGTCCTGTTTTGTTTATACAACATAAGGGTGGGTGGGAGGGCCCAAGGACAATTCCATCTTGCACCTCTTTTTTCTTTTCTTTTTCTTTGCATCATGTGCTGATTGGGGAGGGTTTTTTGGAAGGGACATCCTGCGTGACACTGCAGTGCCACTCCTAGATGGACCCGGTGTTTGTGTCGGCCACTAGGGTCGCTAATCTTACTCACACAGTCAGCTACCTCATTGCGCCTCTTTTTTTCTTTGCGTCATGTGCTGTTTGGGGAGGGTTTTTTGGAAGGGACATCCTGCGTGACACTGCAGTGCCACTCCTAGATGGGCCCGGTGTTTGTGTCGGCCACTAGGGTCGCTAATCTTACTCACACAGCTACCTCATTGCGCCTCTTTTTTTCTTTGCGTCATGTGCTGTTTGGGGAGGGTTTTTTGGAAGGGACATCCTGCGTGACACTGCAGTGCCACTCCTAGATGGGCCCGGTGTTTGTGTCGGCCACTAGGGTCGCTAATCTTACTCACACAGCTACCTCATTGCGCCTCTTTTTTTCTTTGCGTCATGTGCTGTTTGGGGAGGGTTTTTTGGAAGGGCCATCCTGCGTGACACTGCAGTGCCACTCCTAGATGGGCCCGGTGTTTGTGTCGGCCACTAGGGTCGCTAATCTTACTCACACAGCTACCTCATTGCGCCTCTTTTTTTCTTTGCGTCATGTGCTGTTTGGGGAGGGTTTTTTGGAAGGGACATCCTGCGTGACACTGCAGTGCCACTCCTAGATGGGCCCGGTGTTTGTGTCGGCCACTAGGGTCGCTTATCTTACTCACACAGCGACCTCGGTGCAAATTTTACGACTAAAAATAATATTGTGAGGTGTGAGGTATTCAGAATAGACTGAAAATGAGTGTAAATTATGGTTTTTGAGGTTAATAATACTTTGGGATCAAAATGACCCCCAAATTCTATGATTTAAGCTGTTTTTTAGTGTTTTTTGAAAAAAACACCCGAATCCAAAACACACCCGAATCCGACAAAAAAAATTCGGTGAGGTTTTGCCAAAATGCGTTCGAACCCAAAACACGGCCGCGGAACCGAACCCAAAACCAAAACACAAAACCCGAAAAATTTCAGGCGCTCATCTCTAGGTGCTATACGTGTAATGTGGTGCTATTTGTATAATGAGGTGCTATACATGTAATGTGGTGCTCTTTGTATAATGAGGTGCTATACATGAAATGTGGTGCTATTCGTGTTATGTGGTGCTGTTTGTGTAATGCAGTGCTGTAGACATGTAATGCAGACATATAGACATGTAATATGTATAGAAATGTAATGCAGTGCAATGCGTGTGATGTGGAGCTATTTCTGTAATAGTGTGGTGGCTATGTATGTAATGTGGTGGCTATGCATGTAATCAGGGGCGGATTGGCCACTGGGACAGATTCCGCTGCGCTGGTCCCCTGTGTCTGTGTTTCACTACTTGTGTGTGCTCCCTCTGTGTACTGTGCTGTATGTAGTGTGTGCTCCCTCCCTGTACTGTGCTGTATGTAATGTGTGCTCCCTCCCTGTTCTGTGCTCAGAGCCGGATTAAGGGGGGGGCTCTGGGGTTAAGGTCCCCGGGCCCCCTTTTTAAAAAGGCCCCCTGCCGGCACCACCTGCACAGATAGGTCCCGGCTCCCCACTGTACTGGCTGCGCTCCCGGTCCCGGCTCCCCACTGTGCTGGCAAACACCGCCGGCAGCGCCACACGCAGGGGCAGCTAAGTGACGCCTGTCCCGGCGGCTCACGGCTCCCCCGGCTCCCGCCGCCGCCTGCAGGGAGGCAGGACAGCTGAGCGACGAGAACAAGGAAGACGCGGCTTGTGGAGCCAGCTTGCACCCATCCCAGCTTAGGTGTGAGTATTTAGGAGGGACACGGAGGGCACAGCGTGCGGCTCTCCTGTGTCCCACCTGTGTCTCCGGCGGCAGTGGCGTGTGTGTGTTAAAAGAAGTGCACGAACCGGCACTTCCTTTAACACACACACGCCGCTGCTGCCGGAGACACAGGAGGGACACAGGAGAGCCGAGCGCTGTGCCCTCCGTGTCCCTCCTTCAGAAGACAGCGCGGGAGCGACGGGACAGCGCGGGAGCGACGGAGGGTAAGTAACAAACTGGCACTGTGGGGCATATCTGGCAGCATGAGGGCATATCTTGCACTGTGGGGCATATCTGACACTGTGTGGCATATCTGGCAGCATGAGGGCACATCTGGCACTGTGGGGCATATCTGGCACTGTGGGGCATATCTGGCAGCATGAGGGCATATCTGGCACTGTGGGGCATATCTGGCAGCATGAGGGCATATCTGGCACTGTGGGGCATATCTGGCAGCATGAGGGCATATCTGGCACTGTGGGGCATATCTGGCAGCATGAGGACATATCTGCCACTGTGGGACATATCTGCCACTGTGCGGCATATCTGGCACTGTGGGGCATAGCTGGAAGCATGAGGGCATATATGGCACTGTGGGGCATATCTGGCATTGTGGGGCAAATCTGGCAGCATGAGGGCATATCTGGCACTGTGGGGCATATCTGGCAGCATGAGGTCATATCTGGTACTGTGGGGGCATATCTGGCAGTATGAGGGCATATCTGGTACTGTGGGGGCATATCTGGCACTGTGGGGCATATCTGGCACTGTGGGGCATATCTTGCACATCTGGCACTGTGGGGCATATCTGGCACATCTGGCACTGTGGGGCATATCTGGCACTATGAGGGCTGTGTACGGCTAGAGCTGCATTTCCCACCCTAGGCTTATACTTGAGTCAATAAGTTTTCCCAGGTTTTTGTGGTAAAATTAGGTGCCTCGGCTTATATTCGGGTCGACTTATACTTGAGTATATACGGTATGTGTGTATATATATATATATATATATATATATATATTTATTTATTTGCTTCTGAAGTGGCACTCAAAGGCATCTTGCAAATAACACTGTAATCCACAGGTTATGATTGACATTTCATGGTTTTTATACCGGAACAAGCATTTGGGTGTATGTGTGTGTGTGTGTGTCTATCTATATATATTTTATATATATATAAAATGTCCCATAGGTGCGGCACTCATGCTTGTCTCATGTAAAAAAAAGACAGCTGTCCTGTATGCTTCTTCAATGTTTCAATTTATTATTCAAATTGTTGTCAGAAAAAAAAAAATGTTTCCTGACGACAATTTGAATAATAAATTGAAACGTTGAAGAAGCATACAGTACAGCTGTCCTTTTTTTGCATGAGACAAGCATGAGTGCCGCACCTATGGGACATTATTGACAGTGATGGCACCAGCGACAGGAGTTGATATGATATATTAGATCTTAGGGCCCCCTGTCTTAAGTACCCCGGGCCCCCCGAGGCCTTAATCCAGCTCTGACTGTGCTGTTTGTAGTGTGTACTTCCCCTCCCTGTACTGTGCTGTATGTAGTGTGTGCTCCCCCTTCCTGTACTGTGTTGTATGTAGTGTGTGCTCCCCCTCCCTGTACTGTGTTGTATGTAGTATGTGCTCCCCCTCCCTGTACTGTGTTGTATGTAGTGTGTGCTCCCCCTCCCTGTACTGTGTTGTATGTAGTGTGTGCTCCCCCTCCCTGTACTGTGCTGTATGTAGTGTGTGCTCCCCCTCCCTGTACTGTACGTAGTGTGTGCTCCCTCCCTGTACTGTGCTGTATGTAGTGTCAGGGCCGAAACTAGGGGGGGGGGGGCTGGGGGGGCAGGCGACCTGGGCGCCGGATTGGTGGGGGCGCCGAGACCCCCTTTCCAGAGCTATCGCTGTCCGCTAAGTGTGGTCCGCAATGCGAGGCTCCTGGTCAGGGAGATCGCGCTGAAACTGCTCCGTCCTGCACTGCTAAGCGTGCCGCTGTGTGTCTTTGAAGTGAGGGGAGAGAAGACCTGGTCAGGGAGATCGCACTGAAATTGCTCCGTCCTGCACTGCCTAAGCTTATCGCTGCCTGTCAGCTGTTTGACAAGCGCAGCAAGAGCAGAGTGGGAAACTCTGCTGCTTGCTGCACCTGTGAAACAACTGACAGGCAGCAGGAAGCTTAGGCAGTGCAGGACGGAGCAATTTCAGTGCGATCTCCCTGACCAGGTCTTCTCTCCCCTCACTTCAAAGACACACAGCGGCAGTGCTACGTGGGGAAGGAGGAGAGCAGCTAATTACTATGTAAGTGAAGAAAAGGGGGGGGGGACTACAGGAAGTACGGCTGAGGCCAGGGGAATAACTGACATCACCCAGCAGCCCAGCTTCCCCTCTTCACTCCTCTGACCTCTCTGCAAGTTTCCCAGACCCCAGGTCTCCTGCTGCTCCTCCGTTCTTCCCCTGCTTCCTCTAACTGAAGCTGAGCTAGAGAGGCCATCAGAAGTTATCCAGCTGTGCCTCTCTCCCCTGTATCCCCAGGTATGCCTCTTACCCAGCACTCAAAGTCTTATTCAAACAAAGTTTATTGTTCTCCACATTTCAGGGGATGAACCCCTTTCGTCAGGAGATGAAAGGGGTTCATCCCCTGAAACGTAGAGAACAATAAGCTTTGTTTGAATAAGACTTCGAGTGCCGCCTTTTCTCTGCTGAGATATTGGATTTATATATATATATATATATATATATATATATATATACGCACACATAGTTACATGCGCGGGTGGGGGTGCCAAGTTAATGCCTTGCCCCGGGTGACGTAAATCCTAGTTTCGGCCCTGGTAGTGTGTGCTCCCCCTCCTTGTACTGTGCTGTATGTAGTGTGTGCTCCCTCCCTGTACTGTGCTGTATGTAGTGTGTGCGCCCTCCCTGTGCTGTATGTAGTGTGTGCTCCCTCCCTGTACTGTGCTGTATGTAGGTGTGCTCCCTCCCTGTACTGTGCTGTATGTAGTGTGTGCTCCCTCCCTGTACTGTGCTGTATGTAGTGTGTGCTCCCTCCCTGTACTGTGCTGTATGTAGTATGTGCTCCCCCTCCCTGTACTATGCTGTATGTAGTGTGTGCTCCCCCTCCATGTACTGTGCTGTATGTAGTGTGTGCTCCCTCCCTGTACTGTGCTGTATGTAGTGTGTGCTCCCTCCCTGTACTGTGCTGTATGTAGTGTGTGCTCCCCCTCCCTGTACTGTGCTGTATGTAGTGTGTGCTCCCTCCCTGTACTGTGCTGTATGTAGTGTGTGCTCCCCCTCCCTGTACTGTGCTGTATGTAGTGTGTGCTCCCCCTCCCTGTACTGTGCTCTATGTAGTGTGTGCACCCTCCCTGTACTGTGCTGTATGTAGTGTGTGCTCTCCCTCCCTGTACGTACTTTGAAACAAATAAGGGTACAAAAAGGGGTTTGAAGAATGAAAAATCAATAAAATCAGAAGTAGAGTAAAGGCATGACTGCAGTGTCAGTAGACACTGAAAGTGGGCATATCAGTCCTTGTATATTCAGACGGTCAGATGTCCATCAGGGAAGGGCATTGTAGCAGCATATGCATAAAGTCGCAAGTAAACATTAACATATCGTAAAGCAAAGGAGGCCCATACTGTGTCTATCTCAGAATCAGGACCTCTGAGGAGTGACCCCACCCTCTTGACAGACCCCTCCCCCTGAACAGACTCCGCCCCCATTAGGGCTGCTTCCATAATTTTTTTTCGGGCTGGTTTTCCATCCCAATCCGCCCCTGAGCACATCCCTGCCCCATTGACAGCAGAACCTCCCTACCTCACCATCAGCAGTGCATCCTTGCCTCACTGACAGCAGCACATCACTGCCTCACTGACAGCAGCACTTCAATGCCTCACTGACAGAAGCACATACCTGCCTCCCTAACAGCAGTGCATCCCTGCCTCACTGACTGCAACGCATCACTGCCTCACTGAAAGCAGCACATCCCTGCCTCACTGACAGCAGCAAACCTTGCCTCACTGACAGCAGCACATCTCTGCCTCACTGACAGCATGCCTCACTGACAGCAGCACATCACTACCTTGCTGACAGCAGCACATCGCTGCCTCACTAACAGCAGCGCATCCCAACCTCACTGACAACTCATCACTGCCTCACTGACAGAAGACATCTCTGCCTCCCTGACAGCAGCACATCCCTGCCTCAATGACAGCAGCATATCACTGCCTCACTGACAGCAGCACATCCCTGCCTCACTGACAGAAGCACATCCCTGCCTCACTGGCAACTTGCCTCACTGACAGCAGCTCATCCCTTCTTCACTGACATCAGCACATCCCTGCCTCACTGACAGCATGCCTACACTAACAGCACCACATCATGTCCTCGCTGACAGCAGCACATCGCTGCCTCACTGACAGCAGTGTATGCCAACCTCATTGACAGCAGCACATTACTGCCTCACTGACAGCAGAATATGCCTGCCTCACTGACAGCAGCACATCACTTCCTCAATGACAGCAGCACATCACTGCCTTACTGACAGCAGCACTTCCCTGCCTCACTAACAGTAGCGAATCACTGCCTCACTGACAGCAGCACATCTTAGCCTCACTGACAGCAGCACATCCCTGCCTCACTGACTGAAGCATATCACTGCCTCACTGACAGCAGCACGTCCCTTCCTCAATGATAGCAGCACATCGCTGCCTTACTGACATCAGCACATCCCTTCCTCACTAACAGCAGTGCATCACCGCCTCAGTGACAGCAGCACATTCCTGCCTCACTGACAACAGCACATCACTGCTTAACTGACAGCAGAACATGTCTGCCTCACTGACAGCAGCACATCATTGCCTCATGACAACAGCGCATCCCTGCTTCACTGACAGCAGCGCTTCCCTGCCTCACTGACAGCAGCACATCCCTGCCTCAGACAGTAGTGCATCCCTGCCTCACTGACTGCAGCACATCACTGCCTCATTGACAGCAACACATCCCTGCCTCACTGACAGCAGCACATCCCTGCCTCACTGACAACAGCACATCCTTGCCTCACTAACAGTAGCGCATCCCTGCCTCACTGACAACAGCACATCCCAGCTTCACTGACAGCAACATATACCTGGCTCACTGGCAGAAGGATATTCCTGTCTCACTGGCATCATCACATCACTGCCTTACTGACAGCAATACATCCCTTCCTCACTGACAGCAGACCAACACTGCCTCACGGACAGCAGCATATCACTGCCTCACTGACAACAGCATGTCCCTGCCTCACTGACAGCAGCACATCACTGCTTCACTGACAGCATACATCCCTGCATCACTGACTACAGCATATCCCTGCCTCACTGACAGCATGTCTCACTGACAGCAGGACATCACTGCTTCACTGACAGCGGCACATCGCTGCCTCACTGACATCAGCACATCCCTGCCTCACTGACAGCAGCACATCACTTCCTTGCTGACAGCAGCACATCCCAAACTCATTTACAGCAGCACATCACTGCTTCACTGACAGCAGCACATCACTGCCTCACTAACAGCATGCCTCACTGACAGCAGCACATCTCTGCCTCACTGACAGCAGTGCATCCCCACCTCACTGAGAGCAGCAAAGCACTGCCTGACAGCAGCACAGCACTGCCTCACTGACAGCAGCACATCACTGCCTCACTGACAGCAGTACATCCCTGCCTCACTTACAGCAGCACATCACTGCGTTGCTGGCAGCAGCACATCCCTGCCTCACTGACATCGCAACCTCACTGACAGCAGCATGTCACTGCCTCACTGACAGAAGCACATCACTGCCTCTCTAGCAACTTGCCTCACTGACAGCAGCTAATCCCTTCCTCACTGACAGCAGCACATCCCTGCCTCACTGACAGCAGCACATCCTTGCCTCACTGACAGCAGCACATCCCTGCCTCACTGACAGCATGCTTCACTAACAGCAGCACATCACGTAGTCGCTGACAGCAGAACATCGCTTCCTCACTGACAGCAGCGCATGCCAACCTCACAGCAGCACATTACTGCCTCAGTGACAGCAGAATATGCATGCCTCACTGACAGCAGCACATCACTTTCTCAATGACAGCAGAACATCACTGCCTCACTGACAGCAGCACTTCCCTGCCTCACTAACAGCAGCGAATCACCGCCTCACTGACAGCAGCACATCTTAGCCTTACTGACAGCAGTACATCCCTTCCTCACTGACAGCAGACTAACACTGCCTCACTGACAGCAGCGCATCCCTGCCTCACTGACAGCAGTGCATCCATGCCTCATTGACAGCAGCACATCCCTGCCTTACTGACAGTAGCGCATCCCTGCCTCACTGACTCCAACAGAAAAAAGATGTTTGAGAGACAATCTGCGCAGACAATTTGTGGTGCAGCTATAATCAAAATTCTAGAAGTGCATCCCCATAGCACTAAAAGGACAAATGGCGTATATAGAAGTAAGAAATTGATCACCAGCGCTCCATAAATAACCCACGTCACCAAATTAATTCACCACTTAATAGTGAGTAAAGGAAAGATAATACCATTTATGGATATGTCATTCACATCAACAGCAGATGGTTCATTAACTCTTTCTTTACAGAACCTGTAAAAACCGTGTCTCCAACACATCACTGCCACACTGACAGCAGCACATCCCTGCCTCACTGTCAGCAGCACATCCCTGCCTCACTGTCAGCAGCACATCCCTGCCTCACTGACAGCAGCACATCACTGCCTCACTGACAGCAGCACATCCCTGCCTCAATGACAGCAGCGAATCACCGCCTCACTGACAGCAGCACATCTTAGCCTTACTGACAGCAGTACATCCCTTCCTCACTGACAGCAACCATCCCTGCCTCACTGACAGCAGCATATCACTGCCTCACTGACATCAGCACATCCCTTCCTCACTAACAGCAGCACATGATAGCCTCAGTGACAGCAGCACATTCCTACGTCACTGACACCAGCACATCACTGCCTCACTGACAGCAGCACATCCCACCTTAAATGATTGCAACACATCCCTGCCTCACTGACATCAGCACCTCCCTACCTCACCATCAGCAGTGCATTTTCACCTCACTGACCGCAGCACATTAGCGTATCCCTGCTTAACTGACAGCAGCACATTCCTGCCTCACTGACAGCAGCACATCACTGCCTCACTGACAGCAGCACATCCCTGCCTCACTGACAGCAGTGCATCCATGCCTCATTGACAGCAGCACATCCCTGCCTCACCGACAACAGCACATCCCTGCCTCACTAACAGTAGTGCATCACTGCCTCACTGACAGCAGCGCATCCCTGCCTCACTGACAACAGCACATCACTGCCTCACTGACAGCAGTGCATCCATGCCTCATTGACAGCAGCACATCCCTGCCTTACTGACAGTAGCGCATCCCTGCCTCACTGACTCCAACAGAAAAAAGATGTTTGAGAGACAATCTGCGCAGACAATTTGTGGTGCAGCTATAATCAAAATTCTAGAAGTGCATCCCCATAGCACTAAAAGGACAAATGGCGTATATAGAAGTAAGAAATTGATCACCAGCGCTCCATAAATAATAGAGATGAGCGCCGGAAATTTTTCGGGTTTTGTGTTTTGGTTTTGGGTTCGGTTCCGCGGCCGTGTTTTGGGTTCGACCGCGTTTTGGCAAAACCTCACCGAATTTTTTTTGTCGGATTCGGGTGTGTTTTGGATTCGGGTGTTTTTTTCAAAAAACCCTAAAAAACAGCTTAAATCATAGAATTTGGGGGTAATTTTGATCCCAAAGTATTATTAACCTCAAAAAACATAATTTACACTCATTTTCAGCCTATTCTGAACACATCACACCTCACAATATTATTTTTAGTCCTAAAATTTGCACCGAGGTCGCTGTGTGAGTAAGATAAGCGACCCTAGTGGCCGACACAAACACCGGGCCCATCTAGGAGTGGCACTGCAGTGTCACGCAGGATGTCCCTTCCAAAAAACCCTCCCCAAACAGCACATGACGCAAAGAAAAAAAGAGGCGCAATGAGGTAGCTGTGTGAGTAAGATTAGCGACCCTAGTGGCCGACACAAACACCGGGCCCATCTAGGAGTGGCACTGCAGTGTCACGCAGGATGTCCCTTCCAAAAAACCCTCCCCAAACAGCACATGACGCAAAGAAAAAAAGAGGCGCAATGAGGTAGCTGACTGTGTGAGAAAGATAAGCGACCCTAGTGGCCGACACAAACACCGGGCCCATCTAGGAGTGGCACTGCAGTGTCACGCAGGATGTCCCTTCCAAAAAACCCTCCCCAAACAGCACATGACGCAAAGAAAAAAAGAGGCGCAATGAGGTAGCTGACTGTGTGAGAAAGATAAGCGACCCTAGTGGCCGACACAAACACCGGGCCCATCTAGGAGTGGCACTGCAGTGTCACGCAGGATGTCCCTTCCAAAAAACCCTCCCCAAACAGCACATGACGCAAAGAAAAAAAGAGGCGCAATGAGGTAGCTGACTGTGTGAGAAAGATAAGCGACCCTAGTGGCCGACACAAACACCGGGCCCATCTAGGAGTGGCACTGCAGTGTCACGCAGGATGTCCCTTCCAAAAAACCCTCCCCAAACAGCACATGACGCAAAGAAAAAAAGAGGCGCAATGAGGTAGCTGTGTGAGAAAGATAAGCGACCCTAGTGGCCGACACAAACACCGGGCCCATCTAGGAGTGGCACTGCAGTGTCACGCAGGATGTCCCTTCCAAAAAACCCTCCCCAAACAGCACATGACGCAAAGAAAAAAAGAGGCGCAATGAGGTAGCTGTGTGAGTAAGATTAGCGACCCTAGTGGCCGACACAAACACCGGGCCCATCTAGGAGTGGCACTGCAGTGTCACGCAGGATGGCCCTTCCAAAAAACCCTCCCCAAACAGCACATGACGCAAAGAAAAAAAGAGGCGCAATGAGGTAGCTGACTGTGTGAGTAAGATTAGCGACCCTAGTGGCCGACACAAACACCGGGCCCATCTAGGAGTGGCACTGCAGTGTCACGCAGGATGTCCCTTCCAAAAAACCCTCCCCAAACAGCACATGACGCAAAGAAAAAAAAAAGCGCAATGAGGTAGCTGTGTGAGTAAGATTAGCGACCCTAGTGGCCGACACAAACACCGGGCCCATCTAGGAGTGGCACTGCAGTGTCACGCAGGATGTCCCTTCCAAAAAACCCTCCCCAATCAGCACATGATGCAAAGAAAAAGAAAAGAAAAAAGAGGTGCAAGATGGAATTATCCTTGGGCCCTCCCACCCACCCTTATGTTGTATAAACAAAACAGGACATGCACACTTTAACCAACCCATCATTTCAGTGACAGGGTCTGCCACACGACTGTGACTGATATGACGGGTTGGTTTGGACACCCCCCAAAAAAGAAGCAATTAATCTCTCCTTGCACCAACTGGCTCTACAGAGGCAAGATGTCCACCTCATCTTCACCCTCCGATATATCACCGTGTACATCCCCCTCCTCACAGATTATCAATTCGTCCCCACTGGAATCCACCATCTCAGCTCCCTGTGTACTTTGTGGAGGCAATTGCTGCTGGTCAATGTCTCCGCGGAGGAATTGATTATAATTCATTTTAATGAACATCATCTTCTCCACATTTTCTGGATGTAACCTCGTACGCCGATTGCTGACAAGGTGAGCGGCGGCACTAAACACTCTTTCGGAGTACACACTTGTGGGAGGGCAACTTAGGTAGAATAAAGCCAGTTTGTGCAAGGGCCTCCAAATTGCCTCTTTTTCCTGCCAGTATAAGTACGGACTGTGTGACGTGCCTACTTGGATGCGGTCACTCATATAATCCTCCACCATTCTATCAATGTTGAGAGAATCATATGCAGTGACAGTAGACGACATGTCCGTAATCGTTGTCAGGTCCTTCAGTCCGGACCAGATGTCAGCATCAGCAGTCGCTCCAGACTGCCCTGCATCACTGCCAGCGGGTGGGCTCGGAATTCTGAGCCTTTTCCTCGCACCCCCAGTTGCGGGAGAATGTGAAGGAGGAGATGTTGACAGGTCGCGTTCCGCTTGACTTGACAATTTTGTCACCAGCAGGTCTTTCAACCCCAGCAGACCTGTGTCTGCCGGAAAGAGAGATCCAAGGTAGGCTTTAAATCTAGGATCGAGCACGGTGGCCAAAATGTAGTGCTCTGATTTCAACAGATTGACCACCCGTGAATCCTTGTTAAGCGAATTAAGGGCTGCATCCACAAGTCCCACATGCCTAGCGGAATCGCTCCGTGTTAGCTCCTTCTTCAATGCCTCCAGCTTCTTCTGCAAAAGCCTGATGAGGGGAATGACCTGACTCAGGCTGGCAGTGTCTGAACTGACTTCACGTGTGGCAAGTTCAAAGGGCATCAGAACCTTGCACAACGTTGAAATCATTCTCCACTGCACTTGAGACAGGTGCATTCCATCTCCTATATCGTGCTCAATTGTATAGGCTTGAATGGCCTTTTGCTGCTCCTCCAACCTCTGAAGCATATAGAGGGTTGAATTCCACCTCGTTACCACTTCTTGCTTCAGATGATGGCAGGGCAGGTTCAGTAGTTTTTGGTGGTGCTCCAGTCTTCTGTACGTGGTGCCTGTACGCCGAAAGTGTCCCGCAATTTTTCTGGCCACCGACAGCATCTCTTGCACGCCCCTGTCGTTTTTAAAAAAATTCTGCACCACCAAATTCAAGGTATGTGCAAAACATGGGACGTGCTGGAATTTGCCCATATTTAATGCACACACAATATTGCTGGCGTTGTCCGATGCCACAAATCCACAGGAGAGTCCAATTGGGGTAAGCCATTCCGCGATGATCTTCCTCAGTTGCCGTAAGAGGTTTTCAGCTGTGTGCGTATTCTGGAAAGCGGTGATACAAAGCGTAGCCTGCCTAGGAAAGAGTTGGCGTTTGCAAGATGCTGCTACTGGTGCCGCCGCTGCTGTTCTTGCGGCGGGAGTCCATACATCTACCCAGTGGGCTGTCACAGTCATATAGTCCTGACCCTGCCCTGCTCCACTTGTCCACATGTCCGTGGTTAAGTGGACATTGGGTACAACTGCATTTTTTAGGACACTGGTGAGTCTTTTTCTGACGTCCGTGTACATTCTCGGTATCGCCTGCCTAGAGAAGTGGAACCTAGATGGTATTTGGTAACGGGGGCACACTGCCTCAATAAATTGTCTAGTTCCCTGTGAACTAACGGCGGATACCGGACGCACGTCTAACACCAACATAGTTGTCAAGGACTCAGTTATCCGCTTTGCAGTAGGATGACTGCTGTGATATTTCATCTTCCTCGCAAAGGACTGTTGAACAGTCAATTGCTTACTGGAAGTAGTACAAGTGGGCTTACGACTTCCCCTCTGGGATGACCATCGACTCCCAGCGGCAACAACAGCAGCGCCAGCAGCAGTAGGCGTTACACGCAAGGATGCATCGGAGGAATCCCAGGCAGGAGAGGACTCGTCAGACTTGCCAGTGACATGGCCTGCAGGACTATTGGCATTCCTGGGGAAGGAGGAAATTGACACTGAGGGAGTTGGTGGGGTGGTTTGCGTGAGCTTGGTTACAAGAGGAAGGGATTTACTGGTCAGTGGACTGCTTCCGCTGTCACCCAAAGTTTTTGAACTTGTCACTGACTTATTATGAATGCGCTGCAGGTGACGTATAAGGGAGGATGTTCCGAGGTGGTTAACGTCCTTACCCCTACTTATTACAGCTTGACAAAGGGAACACACGGCTTGACACCTGTTGTCCGCATTTCTGGTGAAATACCTCCACACCGAAGAGCTGATTTTTTTGGTATTTTCACCTGGCATGTCAACGGCCATATTCCTCCCACGGACAACAGGTGTCTCCCCGGGTGCCTGACTTAAACAAACCACCTCACCATCAGAATCCTCCTGGTCAATTTCCTCCCCAGCGCCAGCAACACCCATATCCTCCTCATCCTGGTGTACTTCAACACTGACATCTTCAATCTGACTATCAGGAACTGGACTGCGGGTGCTCCTTCCAGCACTTGCAGGGGGCATGCAAATAGTGGAAGGCGCATGCTCTTCACGTCCAGTGTTGGGAAGGTCAGGCATCGCAAACGACACAATTGGACTCTCCTTGTGGATTTGGGATTTCAAAGAACGCACAGTTCTTTGCGGTGCTTTTGCCAGCTTGAGTCTTTTCAGTTTTCTAGCGAGAGGCTGAGTGCTTCCATCCTCATGTGAAGCTGAACCACTAGCCATGAACATAGGCCAGGGCCTCAGCCGTTCCTTGCCACTCCGTGTGGTAAATGGCATATTGGCAAGTTTACGCTTCTCCTCCGACAATTTTATTTTAGGTTTTGGAGTCCTTTTTTTTCTGATATTTGGTGTTTTGGATTTGACATGCTCTGTACTATGACATTGGGCATCGGCCTTGGCAGACGACGTTGCTGGCATTTCATCGTCTCGGCCATGACTAGTGGCAGCAGCTTCAGCACGAGGTGGAAGTGGATCTTGATCTTTCCCTAATTTTGGAACCTCAACTTTTTTGTTCTCCATATTTTATAGGCAGAACTAAAAGGCACCTCAGGTAAACAATGGAGATGGATGGATTGGATACTAGTATACAATTATGGACGGACTGCCACGGTTAGGTGGTATAAAAAAACCACGGTTAGGTGGTATATATTATAATAATAATACAATTATGGATGGACGGACTGCCTGCCGACTGCCGACACAGAGGTAGCCACAGCCGTGAACTACCGCACTGTACACTGGTTGATAAAGAGATAGTAGTATACTCGTAACAACTAGTATGACACTATGACGACGGTATAAAGAATGAAAAAAAAACCACGGTTAGGTGGTATATATTATAATAATAATACAATTATGGATGGACGGACTGCCTGCCGACTGCCGACACAGAGGTAGCCACAGCCGTGAACTACCGCACTGTACACTGGTTGATAAAGAGATAGTAGTATACTCGTAACAACTAGTATGACACTATGACGACGGTATAAAGAATGAAAAAAAAACCACGGTTAGGTGGTATATATTATAATAATAATACAATTATGGATGGACGGACTGCCTGCCGACTGCCGACACAGAGGTAGCCACAGCCGTGAACTACCGCACTGTACACTGGTTGATAAAGAGATAGTAGTATACTCGTAACAACTAGTATGACACTATGACGACGGTATAAAGAAAGAAAAAAAAATACCACAGTTAGGTGGTATATATTATAATAATAATACAATTATGGATGGACGGACTGCCTGCCGACTGCCGACACAGAGGTAGCCACAGCCGTGAACTACCGCACTGTACACTGGTTGATAAAGAGATAGTAGTATACTCGTAACAACTAGTATGACACTATGACGACGGTATAAAGAATGAAAAAAAAACCACGGTTAGGTGGTATATATTATAATAATAATACAATTATGGATGGACGGACTGCCTGCCGACTGCCGACACAGAGGTAGCCACAGCCATGAACTACCGCACTGTACACTGGTTGATAAAGAGATAGTAGTATACTCGTAACAACTAGTATGACACTATGACGACGGTATAAAGAATGAAAAAAAAACCACGGTTAGGTGGTATATATTATAATAATAATACAATTATGGATGGACGGACTGCCTGCCGACTGCCGACACAGAGGTAGCCACAGCCGTGAACTACCGCACTGTACACTGGTTGATAAAGAGATAGTAGTATACTCGTAACAACTAGTATGACACTATGACGACGGTATAAAGAAAGAAAAAAAAATACCACAGTTAGGTGGTATATATTATAATAATAATACAATTATGGATGGACGGACTGCCTGCCGACTGCCGACACAGAGGTAGCCACAGCCGTGAACTACCGCACTGTACACTGGTTGATAAAGAGATAGTAGTATACTCGTAACAACTAGTATGACACTATGACGACGGTATAAAGAATGAAAAAAAAACCACGGTTAGGTGGTATATATTATAATAATAATACAATTATGGATGGACGGACTGCCTGCCGACTGCCGACACAGAGGTAGCCACAGCCGTGAACTACCGCACTGTACACTGGTTGATAAAGAGATAGTAGTATACTCGTAACAACTAGTATGACACTATGACGACGGTATAAAGAATGAAAAAAAAACCACGGTTAGGTGGTATATATTATAATAATAATACAATTATGGATGGACGGACTGCCTGCCGACTGCCGACACAGAGGTAGCCACAGCCGTGAACTACCGCACTGTACACTGGTTGATAAAGAGATAGTAGTATACTCGTAACAACTAGTATGACACTATGACGACGGTATAAAGAATGAAAAAAAAACCACGGTTAGGTGGTATATATTATAATAATAATACAATTATGGATGGACGGACTGCCTGCCGACTGCCGACACAGAGGTAGCCACAGCCGTGAACTACCGCACTGTACACTGGTTGATAAAGAGATAGTAGTATACTCGTAACAACTAGTATGACACTATGACGACGGTATAAAGAAAGAAAAAAAAATACCACAGTTAGGTGGTATATATTATAATAATAATACAATTATGGATGGACGGACTGCCTGCCGACTGCCGACACAGAGGTAGCCACAGCCGTGAACTACCGCACTGTACACTGGTTGATAAAGAGATAGTAGTATACTCGTAACAACTAGTATGACACTATGACGACGGTATAAAGAATGAAAAAAAAAACACGGTTAGGTGGTATATATTATAATAATAATACAATTATGGATGGACGGACTGCCTGCCGACTGCCGACACAGAGGTAGCCACAGCCGTGAACTACCGCACTGTACACTGGTTGATAAAGAGATAGTAGTATACTCGTAACAACTAGTATGACACTATGACGACGGTATAAAGAATGAAAAAAAAACCACGGTTAGGTGGTATATATTATAATAATAATACAATTATGGATGGACGGACTGCCTGCCGACTGCCGACACAGAGGTAGCCACAGCCGTGAACTACCGCACTGTACACTGGTTGATAAAGAGATAGTAGTATACTCGTAACAACTAGTATGACACTATGACGGTATAAAGAATGAAAAAAAAAACCACGGTTAGGTGGTATATATTATAATAATAATACAATTATGGATGGACGGACTGCCTGCCGACTGCCGACACAGAGGTAGCCACAGCCGTGAACTACCGCACTGTACACTGGTTGATAAAGAGATAGTAGTATACTCGTAACAACTAGTATGACACTATGACGACGGTATAAAGAAAGAAAAAAAAATACCACGGTTAGGTGGTATATATTGTAATACAATTATGGATGGACGGACTGCCTGCCGAGTTCCGACTGCCGACACAGAGGTAGCCACAGCCGTGAACTACCGCACTGTACTGTGTCTGCTGCTAATATAGACTGGTTGATAAAGAGATAGTATACAATACATACAACAATATACTACTATACTGGTGGTCAGGCACTGGTCACCACTAGTCACACTGGCAGTGGCACTCCTGCAGCAAAAGTGTGCACTGTTTAATTTTAAATTAATATAATATTATGTACTCCTGGGGGCTCCTGCTATAACAACCTGCAGTGCTCCCCAGTCTCCCCCACAATTATTATAAGCTTTGCCTTTTATACACTGATGTGCAGCACACTGGGCTGAGCTGAGTGCACACAGACTGAGTCACACTGTGTGACTGGCTGCTGCTGTGTATCGTTTTTTTTCAGGCAGAGAACGGATATAGCAGAGAACGGATATATTATATTAAAATAAATAAAAGTTAACTAACAACAACTGCACTGGTCACTGTGGTAAACTCTGTCTGACTCTGCACAATCTCTCTCTCTCTTCTAATCTAATTTCTAATGGAGAGGACGCCAGCCACGTCCTCTCCCTATCAATCTCAATGCACGTGTGAAAATGGCGGCGACGCGCGGCTCCTTATATAGAATCCGAGTCTCGCGAGAATCCGACAGCGTCATGATGACGTTCGGGCGCGCTCGGGTTAACCGAGCAAGGCGGGAGGATCCGAGTCTGCTCGGACCCGTGAAAAAAACATGAAGTTCGTGCGGGTTCGGTTTCAGAGAAACCGAACCCGCTCATCTCTAATAAATAACCCACGTCACCAAATTAATTCACCACTTAATAGTGAGTAAAGGAAAGATAATACCATTTATGGATATGTCATTCACATCAACAGCAGATGGTTCATTAACTCTTTCTTTACAGAACCTGTAAAAACCGTGTCTCCAACACATCACTGCCACACTGACAGCAGCACATCCCTGCCTCACTGTCAGCAGCACATCCCTGCCTCACTGTCAGCAGCACATCCCTGCCTCACTGACAGCAGCACATCACTGCCTCACTGACAGCAGCACATCCCTGCCTCAATGACAGCAGCGAATCACCGCCTCACTGACAGCAGCACATCTTAGCCTTACTGACAGCAGTACATCCCTTCCTCACTGACAGCAACCATCCCTGCCTCACTGACAGCAGCATATCACTGCCTCACTGACATCAGCACATCCCTTCCTCACTAACAGCAGCACATGATAGCCTCAGTGACAGCAGCACATTCCTACGTCACTGACACCAGCACATCACTGCCTCACTGACAGCAGCACATCCCACCTTAAATGATTGCAACACATCCCTGCCTCACTGACATCAGCACCTCCCTACCTCACCATCAGCAGTGCATTTTCACCTCACTGACCGCAGCACATTAGCGTATCCCTGCTTAACTGACAGCAGCACATCTTAGCCTTACTGACAGCAGTACATCCCTTCCTCACTGACAGCAGCACATCCCTGCCTCACTGTCAGCAGCACATCCCTGCCTCACTGTCAGCAGCACATCCCTGCCTCACTGACAGCAGCACATCACTGCCTCACTGACAGCAGCACATCCCTGCCTCAATGACAGCAGCGAATCACCGCCTCACTGACAGCAGCACATCTTAGCCTTACTGACAGCAGTACATCCCTTCCTCACTGACAGCAACCATCCCTGCCTCACTGACAGCAGCATATCACTGCCTCACTGACATCAGCACATCCCTTCCTCACTAACAGCAGCACATGATAGCCTCAGTGACAGCAGCACATTCCTACGTCACTGACACCAGCACATCACTGCCTCACTGACAGCAGCACATCCCACCTTAAATGATTGCAACACATCCCTGCCTCACTGACATCAGCACCTCCCTACCTCACCATCAGCAGTGCATTTTCACCTCACTGACCGCAGCACATTAGCGTATCCCTGCTTAACTGACAGCAGCACATTCCTGCCTCACTGACAGCAGCACATCACTGCCTCACTGACAGCAGCACATCCCTGCCTCACTGACAGCAGTGCATCCATGCCTCATTGACAGCAGCACATCCCTGCCTCACCGACAACAGCACATCCCTGCCTCACTAACAGTAGTGCATCACTGCCTCACTGACAGCAGCGCATCCCTGCCTCACTGACAACAGCACATCACTGCCTCACTGACAGCAGTGCATCCATGCCTCAGTGACAGCAGCACATCCCTGCCTCACCGAGAACAGCAAATCCCTGCCTCACTAACAGTAGTGCATCACTGCCTCACTGACAACAGCACATCACTGCCTCGCTGACAGCAGCACATCCCTGCCTCGCTGGCAGCAGCACATCCCTGACTCACTGACAGCAGCACATCACTGTCTCACTGACAGCAGCACATCACTGCCTTACTGACAGCAGCACATCACTGCCTCACTGACAGCAGCACCTCCCTGCCTCACTGACAGCAGCACATAACTGCTTTACTGTCAGATACAATGATATATCTAACTTTCTGCTGCGGGGTACACTGGGCTCCACAAGGAATGGACAATGGGGTGTAGAGTAGGATCTTGATCCGAGGCACCAACAGGCTTAAAGCTTTAACTGTTCCCAGAATGCACAGCGCCGCCTCCTCTATAACCCTGCCTCCCTGCACAGGAGCTCAGTTTTGTAGTTGGTGATACAGTAAGCAGGCACATAACAGAGGGGCTGCTCCAGACAGCCCTAAGTAGAGCTTTTTTTGAAGAAAAAAGTGAAGACTTCAAGGGCAGCAGCGGTGGTAAATGTCAAAAGACATTCACTGCTGCAGCTCCAGCTCTCCCCAGCGGCGCTGTACACTCCCGAACCCTGGTTGCCGGGTAACTACAGCAGGAGGCTCCGGTTTTCTTCACGTCAGGCACACACGACGGGGGCTCTCCGGGATCGCGTGGCCGTGCTTTGGGAGGTGGTAAGTATGTCCCGCTTGCGGGACCCGGTCTTTATTGCGATCCGGCGCGGTCAGTGGGAGGCGGGCCGCACGCGCTGGCGGTGGACACTGTGGAAGTACAGGCGATCCCAGTAGATCACCAGGGCATGGGTGCAGGTCAGGTTTTACCTCTAAACCATTTTTGGTAGCCCACAGTACCTGGTGGTTTTGCCAGCAGGGGGAAAAGGCTTAGACCTGAAGCCCCTCCCCCAGTCCCAGGGCGCCATTTCCCGCAAATGTTCCCGCCCTGGAGCTGCATATCTGTCTTTTCCTCACTCCCTGTCAGTGTCTGCGGCGCCATTATCTCTCAGCTTCACTGTTCCTGGGACTGCTTGGGCAAATCCTCCTGTGTAAAGCCGCCTGGTTGTCAGTGCTGTGACTTTACATGACACTCAAGTATTCTACCTGCCTTTTTAGACAGTGCTAGTTAAGAAAGAGTGCATTTAGTCAGGGTTTTCTAGTACAATTACCCTGTGATATACATCCAGTTCTTACTGTGTACTGTTATATCTATTGTTATATAGCTGTGTAAGCTAGTCCAGTGCAGTATTATTGTTAGTAATAACCTCTGCATTGTACAAACTGTGACTATCTGTGTGTGCATTAAATAGCTGAGTGGTGTCCATTTCGTGTCTTTCACTCAACTTGCTATCCCTATATTCTATAACCTGAGGGGGCTTGGTGCATCAGGTTTTATATTGATATAGGATTTTCACAAAGATATACTTTAATACGTATTTTTCTCTGTGATTCTAGTAACCATATCTCTCCTTTATCTCTGCTAGTGTTGACTACACTGCGCAGGGGTTTGGGTAAGAGGTATTGTGCTGCTGCCAATTGTACTATGTTACCTGATACTGCAAGTTATATCATGTCTGCTTCTGAGGGTAACTGTTCTGGGGCTGAACACACTGCCGGTGTTGCTGAAGCCACAGTTTCCTATGAGGAGAATATAGCAGCTGTGGGCTCTGGTTCTGGGGGCTCCTTGCCCCCCAGTGGGACTGTGGCGACGGAGGTACATAATGACCCACCGTGGGCCGCTTTTTCCACGCTTCTACATACGCTAGTTAATAAACTAACACCCCCTATGGGACCCCCTATGCTGGTACAACTGTATGTGGTCCCTGCAGCTAACCAGCCGTGGGCAGACGATTTATCTGCCCAATTGAAGAACGAGTCCCTGACTACTAAAAAGTCTGACCATCGCTCGCCTAAGTCCAAGGGGTCCTCTACGCGAGCGCTTGTCTCCTCACAATCCACTGCTGTCATTGACACCTCGTCTGATGAAGACGGCACTTACACTGACCCCACAGGTTCTGACTCAGATACGGCTGATGGGGAGGGTAGTTCACATGTGGATGTTCCTGATCTTTTGGAGGCTATTAAGTTAATTCTACAGATTACAGATGATCCCAAGCCATCCGTCCCTCCTAAGAAACCAGATAGGTTCAAGCGTCAGAAGGTGGTTAAACAGGTTTTACCTCACTCTGACCACCTAGTGGATATACGTCAGGAACCCTGGGAAAACCCGGGTACGATGTTTGTGCCTCAAAAGAAGATGCTGGCTCGCTATCCCCTCGCACCAGAGCTGTCTAAGAATTGGGAAACGCCTCCTCCAGTAGACTCACATGTGGCTAGGATGGTGGTTTCCTCAGCTCTACCTGTCACTACCGTCACGTCTCTAAAGGAGCCTACGGATAAACGTGTGGAGGGTTGTCTGAAAGCGATTTACACCCTCACAGGTGCTGCACAAAGGCCCACTATTGCAGCAACATGGGCTGCAGAGGCTATTGAAGCATAGGCCTTGGAGTTAGATGCTGAAATCTCTTCTGACCATGCTAGACAATGCTAATCATATATTGTCACAGCTTCTCGCTATATTAAAGAGGCGGCTTCTGATGCCGGTATCCTGGCAGCCAAGGCCTCTAATACGTCAGTCCTGGCTCGCCGGATATTGTGGCTGAGATCCTGGTCTGTGGTTCTGGACTCTAGAAAAACCCTGGAGGAACTAACTTTCAAGGGAGATATTCTGTTTGGGGAGGACTTAAATAAGATAGTGGCTGACTTGGCTACTGCCAAAACTGCCTGTCTGCCAAGTACCGCTCCTTCTGTGTCGAAGGCAAAAGGTACTTCCTTTCGCCCCTTTCGTCCTTCAGGTAAAGCAAAAGGTCAGGCGTACAACAAGCAGGCCTGCACTTCCAAACCTGGTAAGCCAAAGCCCAAAAGAGCCTGGGCGGCCCGTCAGCCAGCTTCCAAGGCCGATAAGCCTGCCGCATGACGGGGCGGGCCTCCCCCTGGGGGATCCCGGGGTGGGGGGCCGGCTTCTAGGGTATACCCAGGAATGGTTGAAGACCACTTCAGATGCCTAGGTACGGGAAGTTGTCACTCGAGGTTACACCATAGCCTTCAAAAACCGACCCCCTCATCGATTTTGCCAGACAAAGGCAAACACTCTGCATGCAGTGGTACAGACCCTCCTGGATACTGGAATCGTAGTACAGGTGCCTCTTGCACAGAGGGGCCGGGGGTACTATTCTCCGTTGTTTCTAGTCCCGAAACCGAATGGGTCCTCCTGGCCCATTCTCAACCTCAAGGCATTGAACAGGTTTGTGATGGTGTCCAAGTTCCTTATGGAAACCCTTCGCTCTATAGTTCTGGCCTTGGAACCTGGGGACTTCATGGTCTCCCTGGACATACAGGATGCTTACCTGCATATTCCTATAGCAGCATCATATCAGCAATACCTGAGGTTTGCTATTGGCAACCTCCATTACCAGTTTCGGGCGTTACCTTTTGGTTTAACAACGGCTCCGCGAGTCTTCACCAAAGTCATGGCGGTGATGACGGTGGTACTCCGCCGTCAAGGGGTCAGGATACTGCCGTATCTGGACAACTTGTTAATCCTGGAAATTCCCCAGAACTTCTCCTACATCATCTAAATATGACGGTCCGGTTTCTACAAGCCCACGGGTGGCTCATCAACTGGAAGAAATCCTCCCTTATCCCTGCTCAGAGCATGGTGCATCTGGGAGCGCTATTGGACACTCGCAACCAGAGGTTGTTCTTGTGTCAGGAGAAAGTCCTGAAGCTTCAGGACAGGATTCGTTGCTTCCTTTCTCGTCCGCAAGTGTCGATACATTCTGCGATGCAGGTGCTGGGCCTCATGGTATCAGCATTCGACATGGTGGAGTATGCTCAATTCCATTCTCGCCCCCTCCAGAGGCTGATTCTAGCCAAGTGGGATGGCCTGCCTCACTGGATCAGGTCTCTAATGATCTCATTGACTCCGGAGGTCCATCTGTCGTTGCTCTGGTGGCTCCAGGACCAACAATTGTGCAGGGGCCGTCCCTTCTGGATATCCAACTGGGTCCTGTTGACGACAGATACCAGTCTAAGAGGTTGGGGCACGGTACTGGAGCAACACTCCCTTCAGGGTCGGTGGACCAAGGAGGAGTCCCTCCTTTCGATCAACATTCTGGAATTGCGGGCGGTCTTCAATGCATTGAACCTAGCCCAGCATTAATTCAGAACCGTCCTGTTCAAGTGCAGTCGGACAACGCCACCACAGTAGCTTAAATAAATCATCAAGGTGGCGCTTGAAGCCGTCTGGCAATGAAGGAAGTCTCACGGATTCTACATTGGGCGGAACGCCATCTACCGGCCATATCGGCAATCTTCATTCCTGAGTCCTGAATTGGGAAGCGGACTTTCTCAGTCGTCAGGACGTACATGCCGGCGAGTGGGGCCTTCATCCAGAAGTGTTTCAACTCCTAGTGGAAAGGTGGGGTCTTCCAGATGTAGATCTGATGGCTTCTCGACACAATCACAAGGTTCCGGTCTTCGGAGCAAGGACAAGGGATCCTCAAGCAGCATTCGTGGATGCGCTGGCGATGCCGTGGAGGTTTCGGCTGCCATACGTGTTCCCTCCGGTGTCACTCCTGCCCAGGGTAATTCGAAAGTTCAAGCAAGAAAAAGGAATTCTGCTTCTCATAGCTCCAGCGTGGCCCAGACGGCACTGGTTCTCAGACCTGCAAGGCCTATCGTCAGAGCGTCCAATTCTACTTCCACAACGCCCAGACCTCCTCGTTCAGGGCCCCTGTGTCTACCAGGACCTATATTCTAAAAGATTTTTTACGTGCTCAATCCTGCGCTATTCTGCTTAACCATGTACAGAATGATACCAGGAATGTGCATAGGGAAACCAAACAATCATACAAATAGGTGTGTACATGCAAAGCACCACATCCAAATATAATGGAAATTACTGAGGTTTTATAAATGAATGATGAATTGATCACAATCTTCTGTAAATAGCTCCTCAATGCATGTAGAGGTTGGTGTCGTCCAGAAATCTCTGAAATCAAAACAATAGTGCTTCCCTCACAGGGGTATTACCCATTACAGAGGGAGTCAGCACAGAGAATAAATGATAGTGCAGTATTTTGTATAAAAAAGGAAGCGTTTTAATACAAATTGCACTTACAACAAATAGAAATAAAAATCACAAGTAAGACATCCTTTCATGGCAAAGACACAGGAACACTGCAAGCATATCACCAGAATCCTGCTGATGTAATCAGGCAGGGATTAGCGGCCACAGTTCCGGAACCTGTAGGAGCTTCTCCAAGGTGGCGATGCAGGGTGAATAAGTATCCAAGGACGAAGCACCCAGTGAGGTCCGAAACGGGTAAAGTGTGGTTCCTACGACTCCTGTTGGTTGGACACTTATATCTTTTAGAATATTGGCCCTCATTCCGAGTTGATCGGTCGCAAGGCGAATTTAGCAGAGTTACACACGCTAAGCCGCCGCCTACTGGGAGTGAATCTTAGCTTCTTAAAATTGCGACCGATGTATTCGCAATATTGCGATTACTAACTACTTAGCAGTTTCAGAGTAGCTCCAGACTTACTCTGCCTGTGCGATCATTTCAGTGCTTGTCGTTCCTGGTTGACGTCACAAACACACCCAGCGTTCGCCCAGGCACTCCCACCGTTTCTCCGGCCACTCCTGCGTTTTTTCCGGAAACGGTAGCGTTTTCAGCCACACGCCCCTGAAACGCCGTGTTTCCGCCCAGTAACACCCATTTCCTGTCAATCACATTACGTTCGCCGGAGCGAAGAAAAAGCCGTGAGTAAAAATACTTTCTTCATAGTAAAGTTACTTGGCGCAGTCGCAGTGCGAACTTTGCGCATGCGTACTAAGCGGATTTTCACTGCGATGCGATGAAAAATACCGAGCGAACAACTCGGAATGAGGGCCATGGTTCAGTTTTCTGAGTGTTGGATGAACGCTCAACTTTACGTGTGATTCTGCTGCATAATTCTGTTTTTAATTGCGCACATTTGTAACACCTTAAACATATTTTTCACTCTACCAGGACCTAGCCCGGCTGTCTTTGACGGCGTGGCTCTTGAAGCTTCCATCTTAAGGGCTAAAGGGTTTTCTGAGGCGGTCATTCATATGTTGCGGGCCCGGAAACCGGCTTCTGCTCGGATTTACTATAGGGTCTGGCATTCTTACTTTGTTTGGTGCGCATCTAACGATTATGACGCTTCCAAGTTTAGTATAGCCAAGTTGTTGGCTTTTCTTCAGCAGGGCCTGGACTTAGGCCTGCGTCTGGCCTCCCTCAAGGTTCATATTTCTGCCATGTCGGTGTGGTTTCAGAGAAAAATTGCGACCTTACCTGATGTGCATACCTTTACTCAGGGTGTGTTGCGTATCCAACCCCCCTATGTCCCGCCTGTGGCTCCTTGTGACTTGTCGGTGGTTTTGGAGGCGTTACAAGAGTCTCCGTTTGAACCTCTTGGTTCAGCTGATCTTAAGTGGCTTTCACTTAAGGTGGTGTTTCTGCTGGCTATTGCTTCAGCTAGAAGAGTGTCGGATTTGGGTGCCTTGTCCTGTAGTTCCCAATATCTGATATTTCACCTTGACCGGGCGGTTCTTAGGACTCGTCCCGGATATTTACTAGTGATGTGCACCGGACATTTTTCGGGTTTTGTGTTTTGGTTTTGGATTCGGTTCCGAGGCCGTGTTTTGGATTCGGACGCGTTTTGGCAAAACCTCCCTGAAAATTTTTTGTCGGATTCTGGTGTGTTTTGGATTCGGGTGTTTTTTACAAAAAACCCTCAAAAACAGCTTAAATCATAGAATTTGGGGGTCATTTTGATCCCACAGTATTATTAACCTCAATAACCATAATTTCCACTCATTTCCAGTCTATTCTGAACACCTCACACCTCACAATATAATGATTTGCACCGAGGTCGCTGGATGACTAAGCTAAGCGACCCAAGTGGCCGACACAAACACCTGGCCCATCTAGGAGTGGCACTGCAGTGTCAGACAGGATGGCAGATTAAAAAAATTGTCCCCAAACAGCACATGATGCAAAGAAAAAAAGAGGCGCAATGAGGTAGCTGTGTGACTAAGCTAAGCGACCCAAGTGGCCGACACAAACACCTGGCCAATCTAGGAGTGGCACTGCAGTGTCAGACAGGATGGCACTTCAAAAAATAGTCCCCAAACAGCACATGATGCAAAGAAAAATAAAAGAAAAAAAGAGGCGCAATGAGGTAGCTGTGTGACTAAGCTAAGCGACCCAAGTGGCCGACACAAACACCAGGCCCATCTAGGAGTGGCACTGCAGTGTCAGACAGGATGGCAGATTAAAAAAATTGTCCCCAAACCGCACATGATGCAAAGAAAAAAAGAGGCGCAATGAGGTAGCTGTGTGACTAAGCTAAGCGACCCAAGTGGCCGACACAAACACCTGGCCCATCTAGGAGTGGCACTGCAGTATCAGACAGGATGGCACTTCAAAAAATAGTCCCCAAACAGCACATGATGCAAAGAAAAATGAAAGAAAAAAGAGGTGCAAGATGGAATTGTCCTTGGGCCCTCCCACCCACCCTTATGTTGTATAAACAGGACATGCACACTTTAACAAACCCATCATTTCAGCCACAGGGTCTGCCACACGACTGTGACTGAAATTATGGTTTCAAAACTCAGTGCAAGACAAAACTCTGCACTGTACTCCTCCTATATAATATAATGGTGGTCCCCAGTCCCCACAATAAAGCAGTGTGAGCACAGATATATGCAGCACACTGAGCACAGATATGGAGCGTTTTTCAGGCAGAGGAGAGAACGTATAATACTGGTGGTCACTGGTCAGCAAAACTCTGCACTGTACTCCTCCTATATAATATACTGGTGGTCCCCAGTCCCCACAATAAAGCAGTGTGAGCACAGATATATGCAGCAAACTGAGCACAGATATGGAGCATTTTTCAGGCAGAGGAGAGAACGTATAATACTGGTGGTCACTGGTCAGCAAAACTCTGCACTGTACTCCTCCTATATAATATACTGGTGGTCCCCAGTCCCCAAAATAAAGCAGTGTGAGCACAGATATATGCAGCACACTGAGCACAGATATGGAGCGTTTTTCAGGCAGAGGAGAGAACGTATAATACTGGTGGTCACTGGTCAGCAAAGCTCTGCACTGTACTCCTCCTATATAATATACTGGTGGTCCCCAGTCCCCACAATAAAGCAGTGTGAGCACAGATATATGCAGCACACTGAGCACAGATATGGAGCGTTTTTCAGGCAGAGGAGAGAACGTATAATACTGGTGGTCACTGGTCAGCAAAACTCTGCACTGTACTCCTCCTATATAATATACTGGTGGTCCCCAGTCCCCACAATAAAGCAGTGTGAGCACAGATATATGCAGCACACTGAGCACAGATATGGAGCGTTTTTCAGGAAGAGGAGAGAACGTATAATACTGGTGGTCACTGGTCAGCAAACTCTGCACTGTACTCCTCCTATATAATATACTGGTGGTCCCCAGTCCCCACAATAAAGCAGTGTGAGCACAGATATATGCAGCACACTGAGCACAGATATGGAGCATTTTTCAGGCAGAGGAGAGAACGTATAATACTGGTGGTCACTGGTCAGCAAAACTCTGCACTGTACTCCTCCTATATAATATACTGGTGGTCCCCAGTCCCCACAATAAAGCAGTGTGAGCACAGATATATGCAGCACACTGAGCACAGATATGGAGCGTTTTTCAGGCAGAGGAGAGAACGTATAATACTGGTGGTCACTGGTCAGCAAAACTCTGCACTGTACTCCTCCTATATAATATACTGGTGGTCCCCAGTCCCCACAATAAAGCAGTGTGAGCACAGATATATGCAGCACACTGAGCACAGATATGGAGCGTTTTTCAGACATAGGAGAGAACGTAAATACTGGTGGTCACTGGTCAGCAAAACTCTGCACTGTACTCCTCCTATATATATTATACTAGTGGTCCCCAGTCCCCACAATAAAGCAGTGTGAGCACAGATATATGCAGCACACTGAGCACAGATATGGAGCGTTTTTCAGGCAGAGGAGAGAACGTATAATACTGGTGGTCACTGGTCAGCAAAATTGTGCACTGTACTCCTCCTATATAATATACTGGTGGTCCCCAGTCCCCACAAAAAAGCAGTGTGAGCACAGATATATGCAGCACACTGAGCACAGATATGGAGCGTTTTTCAGGCAGAGGAGAGAACGTATAATACTGGTGGTCACTGGTCAGCAAAACTCTGCACTGTACTCCTCCTATATAATATACTGGTGGTCCCCAGTCCCCAAAATAAAGCAGTGTGAGCACAGATATATGCAGCAAACTGAGCACATATATGGAGCATTTTTCAGCTAGAGGAGAGAACGTATAATACTGGTGGTCACTGGTCAGCAAAACTCTGCACTGTACTCCTCCTATATAATATACTGGTGGTCCCCAGTCCCCAAAATAAAGCAGTGTGAGCACAGATATATGCAGCAAACTGAGCACATATATGGAGCATTTTTCAGGTAGAGGAGAGAACGTATAATACTGATGGTCACTGCTCAGCAAAACTCTGCACTGTACTCCTCCTATATAATATACTGGTGGTCCCCAGTACCCACAATAAAGCAGTGTGAGCACAGATATATGCAGCAAACTGAGCACAGATATGGAGCGTTTTTCAGACAGAGGAGAGAACGTATAATACTGGTGGTCACTGGTCAGCAAAACTCTGCACTGTACTCCTCCTGTATAATATACTGATGGTCCCCAGTCCACACAATAAAGCAGTGTGAGCACAGATATATGCAGCACACTGAGCACAGATATGGAGCGTTTTTCAGGCAGAGAACGTATAATACTGGTGGTCACTGGTCAGCAAAACTCTGCACTGTACTCCTCCTATAATACTGCTGGTCCCCAGAATAAAGATATTTGCAGCCCCCTGAAACAAAGTGAGAGGACGCCAGCCACGTCCTCTCACTATCATTTCCAATGCACGAGTGAAAAATGGCGGCGACGCGTGGCTCCTTAAATAGAATCCGAATCTCGCGAGAATCCGACAGCGGGATGATGACGTTCAGGCGCGCTCGGGTTAACCGAGCAAGGCAGGAGGATCCGAGTATGCCTCGGACCCGTGTAAAATGGGTGAAGTTCGGGGGGGTTCGGATTCCGAGGATCCGAACCCGCTCATCACTAATATTTACCTAAGGTGGTTTCTTCGTTCCACCTTAACCAGGAGACAGTAGTTCCGGCACTTGTTTCTCCTGATCTGTCCCCCAAAGAGCGGTCTTTGGATGTGGTACGGGCTCTCCGTATCTATGTGAAGAGAACTGCTTCTATTCGGAAATCTGATTCTCTCTTTGTTGTGTTTGGATTTCACAAACGTGGCTGGCCTGCTCACAAGCAAACCCTGGCCAGATGGATTAGAATGGTGATTGCACATGCTTATGTGAAGGCTGGTCTCTCTGCTCCTGATCACATTAAGGCCCATTCTACTCGGTCTGTTGGTCCTTCTTGGGCAGCCCAACGTGGTGCGACCCTTGAACAATTGTGCAAGGCGGCTACGTGGTCCTCCGTGAACATGTTCATAAGGTTCTATGCCTTCGATACTGCCGCTTCCCAGGATGCTTCCTTTGGACGCCGGGTTCTTGTGCCCGCTACAGTGCGTCCCCTCCCATAAGGAACTGCTTTAGGACATCCCCATTGTCCATTCCTTGTGGAGCCCAGTGTACCCCGCAGCAGAAAACGAGTTTTATGGTAAGAACTTACCTTTGCTAAAACTCTTTCTGCGAGGTACACTGGGCTCCACAAGGCGCCCACCCTGACGCACTTAGCTTCTTTGGGTTGGTATGGCATTAGCCGCTGACACTTCTCCTGTCGTGAGAGTGTGGTGTATGTGGCTACTAACCGTTGTCGTCTCTTTTCCTGCTACTGCATTGGGCTGGTTAACTAAAAACTGAGCTCCTGTGCAGGGAGGCGGGGTTATAGAGGAGGCGGCGCTGTGCATTCTGGGAACAGTCAAAGCTTTGAGCCTGTTGGTGCCTCGGATCAAGATCCTACTCTACACCCCATTGTCCATTCCTTGTGGAGCCCAGTGTACCTCACAGAAAGAGTTTTAACAAAGGTAAGTTCTTACCATAAAACTCGTTTTCTTACTCTGTGTCTCCTCCTCAAAGATTTCTCACATCTCAATCAACATGGAAGTGAACAAACGAGGTTTTCCTTTTGCAATCGAGGATTTTGAAAAATATCCTTGCCTGAGAAATGAGAAGGAAAAATCAGAGATACAAGAAGCAGCTTGGTATCAAAATGAAGGAGATGTTTTCTCGTTGCTTAAGGTATTTATTTGCATACAATCACATTGGTATTTAATTTCTACATTCAGTTTTTACCTCCACCAAAGTGTCCAATAAGGTCCATCATTTATTTTCTGAACTTCTTAGTTTTGGACCCAGATCATCTGTATTACTCATTGTTATTAATAATTACTTTTATTTTTAATACTTACGAATAGTCTGTAAACTAACAATAAACTATAATGAACTATTTAATAAATATTTAGCACATTTTGTATAGAACCATATTCAGAACAAAATGACTCTATTGGGTTTTCTTTTGAATTTTTTTTTATACGTTCTATCTCCCAATACTACTGTGACTTGACAACTAACGTTATTATGGAACACCCCCACCCTTCCAGTACAATAGCATACATACCAATTGTCCCGCTTTCGGCGGGACAATCCTGTTTTTCTGGGACTGTACCACTTGCGGGCCGCATTGTTCCACGGGGAGGAAAAGTTGAGGGGAAGCACTGTCACCACAGGGAGAGCGTGGAGGAAGTCCAACATCTCGGAAAGTGCTAGTTAAGCCCCCACTATAGCGCAAACAGGGGTTTGTCATGAGGCTCCTCCCCCTTCATTGTGAGACTCTGTCCCTTCACCACAGTGCCTCTCCATCCTTTTCTGGCTCGGGATCCCAATTTAAAACACAGTAATGTTGGGAAGTATGCAATAGTAAGGAAAAAGTTAGAGCTCTTAACCTAGATTGGTTGGTGAACTACAGCAACAAGAGAAGGCAAACAATGCTGATCCATTATGAACAAAACCAAACAATCCCTAGCGCTTATACAGCCACCTTTCCTGCTCAGTTTCTTGTATACATATATATATATATATATATATATACACACACACCTATATATGTACATATATATATATATATACGCGTATATATATATTTCAAGTTAGTAAGCATCTCCCAAATGGCAACACTGCAGTGCCAAGTAGTAGATAAAAATATATAGAGAGATACAAAAGTATATCAAGGGAGCGCTTGCAATAAGTAATTTAAAAGAATACATTTATTAGTTACACCTTAAAGATAGAACAATTAAAACAATGTAGCAACATATAGCCTATTGGTTGACATGTAACTCACAAACAATAATAAAAAATAGCTGTGTTAAATATATCTGACACAATCGTCTCTGAAAATATGGGCCCTCATTCCGAGTTGTTCGCTCGCAAGGCGAATGTAGCAGAGTTACACACGCTAAGCCGCCGCCTACTGGGAGTGAATCTTAGCTTCTTAAAATTGCGACCGACGTACGCGCAATATTGCGATTACAAACGAGTTAGCAGTTTCTGAGTAGCTTCAGACTTACTCTGCCTGTGCGATCAGTTCAGTGCTTTTCGTTCCTGGCTGACGTCATAAACACACCCAGCGTTCGCCCAGGCACTCCTACCGTTTCTCCGGCCACTCCTGCGTTTTTTCCGGAAACGGTAGCGTTTCCAGCCACACGCCCCTAAAACGCCGTGCATCCGCCCAGTAACACCCATTTCCTGTCAATCACAATGCGAACGACGGAGCGATGAAAATGCCGTGAGTAAACTTACTTTCTTCATAGTAAAGTTACTTGGCGCAGTCGCAGTGCGAACATTGCGCATGCGCACTAAGAGAATTCTCACTGCGATGCGATGAAAAACTCCGAGCGAACAACTCGGAATGAGGGCCATTGTTTTTAAAGTGCTTTATGAGAAATATTGTATTCCTTACTACCGTCCTTTTTTGATAGAAGGTATTGGTGGCATGTTTTACAGATGTAATATCAAAGTCTTATCCAGACATAAAGTAGACCCATATGAGCTCACCTCCGTATAATTCCTTTTGTGTAGTGTGGAATATTTGAAAACAGCACAACATGAGGTGATTGTCGGTGTAGGAACCGATGTGATTAATTCCTCCGTTAATTCAACGTGATGGTGCTGTATAGGAGGGGGCAGAGGGAGGGCGCTGAGATGCTGCTGTCGTTACAGAGCTATGCTCCACCTGTGCCCCAAGCGGCACTAACGACAACTAATGCCGTAGTGATAGATGTATGGAGGATCTCTCTTACTGGATACAAATATTCCTAGTCACCCTATTGTTGCAGTCTTAGCTCAATTGGCAGCGTGATGTGAGCTGATGGTATGCTGGCTCGACTAGGAAACGTACCGGTGAGATGAGGTGTCAAGTAATGCGGGCTTCAGGCCTCTTACGCGTTTCTCCGCACCTGTGCAATGGCGGTTTCATCAGAGGATGTGATTCATGCTGCACTGAGCAGGTTTTTAATCCCAAAGTGTCCAATCACAGCTCAACAGGTAATATGCACACCTGTAGTTATTTAAATGCAATCAACTTCAGTATCAATATCCTTTCGGTCAAATAGAAACAAGAGAGTACGAGGATCGTCCTTTCTTGCCAGAGGTAAGGGCAGAGGGAAAAAGCTGCCATCCACAGCTAGTTCACAGCAGCAGAAGTCCTCCACGGCCTCTATGAAATCCACCGCATGTCGCTGGGGCACCGCTGAGGGAGTTCGCCCAAGTGGGCCCACGTCTTCGACTTTTCAGCCACATCTGGGTTCACTCACAGGTGGATCCCTGGGCAATAGAAATTGTTTCCCAGGGTTACAAGCTGGAATTCGAAGAGGTGCCTCCTCGCCGGTTTTTCAAATCGGCCCTACCAGCTTCTCCCCCAGAAAGGGAGATAGTTTTGAATGCAATTCACAAATTGTGTCTTCAGCAGGTGGTAGTCAAAGTTCCCCTGCTTCAACAAGAGAGGGGGTATTACTCAACCCTATTGTAGTCCCGAAACCGGACGGTTCGGTCAGACCCATCTTAAATTTAAAGTCCTTGAACCTATACTTGAAAAAGTTCAAGTTCAAGATGGAATCGCTCAGAGCGGTCATCGCCAGCCTAGAAGGGGGGGATTTTATGGTATCCCTGGACATAAAGGATGCATACCTTCATGTTCCCATATATCCACCTCATCAGGCGTACCTGAGATTTGCGGTACAGGATTGTCATTACCAATTTCAGACGTTGCCGTTTGGGCTTTCCACGGCCCCGAGGATTTTCACCAAGGTAATGGCGGAAATGTTGGTGCTCCTGCGCAAGCAGGGTGTCACAATTATCCCGTACTTGGACGATCTCATAAAAGCGAGATCACGAGAGCAGTTGTTGAACAGCGTGTCACTTACACTGAAGGTGTTACAGCAACACGGCTGGATTCTAAATATCCCGAAGTCACAGTTGGTTCCTACGACTCGTTTGACCTTCTTAGGCATGATTCTGGATACGGACCAGAAAAGGGTTTATCTTCCGATGGAAAAGGCCCAGGAACTCATGACTCTGGTCAGGGACCTATTGAAGCCAAAACAGGTGTCAGTGCATCACTGCACTCGAGTCTTGGGAAAGATGGTGGCATCTTACGAGGCCATTCCCTTCGGCAGGTTCCATGCGAGGACCTTCGAATGGGACCTACTGGACAAGTGGTCCGGGTCACATCTACAGATTCATCAGTTGATCACCCTATCCCCCAGGGCCAGGGTGTCTCTCCTGTGGTGGCTGCAGAGTGCTCACCTTCTAGAGGGTCGCAGGTTCGCCATCCAGGACTGGATTCTGGTAACCACGGATGCGAGCCTCCGAGGTTGGGGAGCAGTCACACAGGGAAGAAACTTCCAAGGTCTTTGGTCAAGTCAAGAGGCTTGTCTTCACATCAACGTCCTGGAGCTGAGGGCCATATACAATGCCCTTCGTCAAGCGGAGACTTTGCTTCGCGGACTACCGATTCTGGTCCAGTTGGACAACATCAACCCAGTGGCTCATGTAAACTGCCAAGGCGGCACAAGGAGCAGAGTGGCAATGGCGGAAGCCACCAGGATTCTTCGCTGGGCGGAAAATCATGTAGGCGCACTGTCAGCAGTATTCATTCCGGGAGCGGACAACTGGGAAGCAGACTTCCTCAGCAGACACGATCTACATCCAGGAGAGTGGGGACTTCATCAGGAAGTCTTCGCACAGATTTCAAGTCAATGGGGACATGATGGCGTCCCGCCTCAACAAAAAGCTACAGAGGTATTGCGCCAGGTCAAGAGACCCTCAGGCGGTGGCAGTGGACGACCTAGTGACACCGTGGGTGTTCCAGTCGGTCTATGTGTTTCCTCCTCTTCCTCTCATACCCAAGGTGTTGAGAATAATAAGACAAAGAGGAGTACAGACAATTCTCATTGTTCCAGATTGGCGGCGAAGGGCCTCGTATCCGGATCTGCAGGAAATGCTCACAGAAGATCCGTGGCCTCTTCCTCTAAGACAGGACCTGTTACAACAGGGGCCATGTCTGTTCCAAGACTTACCGCAGCTGCGTTTGACGGCATGGCGGTTGAACGCCGGATCCTAGTGGAAAAGGGCCTTCCGGATGAGGTCATTCCTACCCAGATAAAGGCTAGGAAGGACGTGACAGCTAAACATTATCACCGTATATGGCGGAAGTATGTTTCTTGGTGTGAGGCCAGGAATGCTCCTACGGAAGAATTCCATCTGGGCCGTTTCCTTCACTTCTTACAAACTGGGGTGAATTTGGGCCTAAAATTAGGCTCCATTAAGGTTCAGATTTCGGCCCTATCCATTTTCTTTCAGAAGGAATTGGCTTCTCTCCCAGAAGTACAGACTTTTGTGAAGGGAGTGCTGCATATCCAGCCTCCTTTTGTACCTCCGGTGGCACCTTGGGACCTTAACGTGGTGTTGAGTTTCCTTAAGTTGCACTGGTTTGAACCACTTAAAAAGGTGGAATTAAAATACCTCACTTGGAAAGTGGTCATGTTGTTAGCCTTGGCTTTGGCTAGGCGAGTGTCGGAATTGGCGGCTTTGTCTCATAAAAGCCCGTATCTAGTTTTCCATATGGATAGAGCGGAATTGCGGACCCGTCCTCAATTCTTGCCAAGGTGGTTTCATCTTTTCATATGAACCAACCTATTGTGGTGCCTGTGGCTACGCGAGACTTGGAGGATTCCGAGTCCCTTGATGTGGTCAGGGCTTTGAAAATTTACGTGGCCAGAACGGCTAGGGTCAGGAAAACAGAAGCACTGTTTTGTCCTGTATGCAGCCAACAAGGTTGGTGCTCCTGCTTCCAAGCAGACTATTGCTCGCTGGATCTGTAACACGATTCAGCAGGCTCATTCGACGGCGGGATTGCCGTTACCAAAATCGGTTAAGGCCCATTCCACTAGGAAGGTGGGCTCTTCTTGGGCGGCTGCCCGAGGGGTCTCGGCATTACAGCTGTGCCGAGCTGCTACTTGGTCGGGTTCAAACACCTTTGCAAAGTTCTACAAGTTTGATACCCTGGCTGAGGAGGACCTCCTGTTTGCTCAATCGGTGCTGCAGAGTCATCCGCACTCTCCCGCCCGTTTGGGAGCTTTGGTATAATCCCCATGGTCCTTACGGAGTCCCCAGCATCCTCTAGGACGTAAGAGAAAATATGATTTTAAACCTACCGGTAAATCTTTTTCTCCTAGTCCGTAGAGGATGCTGGGCGCCCGTCCCAAGTGCGGACTGCTTCTGCAAGACTTGTATATAGTTTTTGCTTACATAAGGGTTATGTTACAGTTTTCCTCAGCCTCGGACTGATGCTGTGTTGTTTCATACTGTTAACTGGTTCGTATATCCCAAGTTATACAGTGTGGATGGTGTGGGCTGGTATGAATCTTGCCCTTGGATTAACAAAAATCCTTTCCTCGTACTGTCAGTCTCCTCTGGGCACAGTTTCTCTAACTGAGGTCTGGAGGAGGGGCATAGAGGGAGGAGCCAGTGCACACCCATACCTAAAGTTCTTTCTTAGTGCTTATGTCTCCTGCGGAGCCCGTCTATCCCCATGGTCCTTACGGAGTCCCCAGCATCCTCTACGGACTAGGAGAAAAAGATTTACCGGTAGGTTTAAAATCTTATTTTTAATCAAACATGATTAAAATTGGAGTCTTAGAATGAATTATATAAACAATCTGAACACTGTAAAGTACATAATCACAAAATAGGTGTAGTGGGGTCACAGGTGGAACTTTGATACAAATATAAACTAGGAATGCGTATGTGAGGAAATGCAACTGCTCTCATAAAGGGATTGTGAGAGAAGTGGGTGAAAAATGAGTTGGAAATTCAACAGTACAATTAAAAAGTTGAAATTAGCACCATAACCTAGGTATATACAAATAATGATAAATATCACAATTATGTGGATCTCCTGGGGATCAGCACTTGCAATAATAGGGTAGGGCTAAAAAGTATATATCCTATAATAAATCGGGATCCGGTCTGAAGATCGACAGTGTCTAGGTCGACAATGTTTAGGTCGACCACTATAGGTCGACAGTCACTAGGTCGACATGGATGGAAGGTCGACAGGGTTTCTAGGTCGACATGTGCTAGGTCGACAGGTCTAAAGGTCGACATGAGTTTTTCACATTTTTATTTTATTTTTTTGGATTTTTTCATATTTAACGATCCACGTGGACTACGATTGGAACGGTAAAGTGTGGCGAGCGAAGCGGTAGCGGAGCGAAGGCACCATGCCCGAAGCATGGCGAGCGAAGCGAGCCATGCGAGGGGACGCGGTGCACTAATTTGGGATCCCGGTCACTCTACGAAGAAAACGACACCAAAAAAAAAAATTCCTCATGTCGACCTTTAGACCTGTCGACCTAGCACATGTCGACCTAGAAACCCTGTCGACCTTCCATCCATGTCGACCTAGTGACTGTCGACCTATAGTGGTCGACCTAAACATTGTCGACATAGACACTGTCGATAAAACGAACCACACCCAATAAATCAAATGATGATGCAGCTGCTAGAGATCACAGAGCCTGTGCACTCTTGTATATAGAGAGCTACTTTCCCTTATTGTGCCTAACCAGTGAAACAGGAAATGAGAGTCACCAACACAGGCACAGTGAATACAGTGGTACAGTGGTATCTACTGTCAGGGTGCATAGTATTATTATTATTATTACATTTTATTTATAGGGCGCCACAAGTGTTTCGCAGCGCCATACAAAGGACAGTACAGGGAGACAAAACTTAGCATAACAGTAAATAAATAACAAAAATGGAGTGCAGGTAACAAAGAGCACCACAATTCTCAAAACATAATACAGCTTAGATGTAAGTAGCGAGGGAGTAATCATTGTACTACTTGGGGCTGGCGGCAAAAGATAGAGTGGAGCCTTTACCAGCAGGAGAAAAAGCGGATAAAGATGGTCGCTGAGTGAAAAGTGTCGAGAAGAGGGCTTAGACAACAAGAGGAAAGAGAGCCCTGCTCTGAAGAGCTAACAATCTAGTAATGCAGGGTGATATGGTGTATGGTCCTCTAATGAGAGTGCTACTGAAACAATAGAAAGAAAGACAGTAAATGGTGATAAGGGTTCATGATGAAGAGGGATCCTTTGTGCGCATAAAGATACCCCCAGGGGACTCAACGTACGTTTCACCGCGGCTTGTTCCCGACAGCCTGTAAAATAACAGAAGCTGACTGGTTGGTACTTTAGCTCTCTCCCCTTTATCTCTCTCCAAAATTTTATAAACATCTCCTTTAGGGGGTCTATTCATGAAGCAGTGAAAAGTGTAGAGAAGTGAACCAATGGAGAAAGTAACATTTATAATTTGCATACTATAAAATTATACAGAGCAGCTGACTGGTTGCCATAAGCAACTTCTCCACTGACTCACTTCTCCACTCTTTTCACTGCTTCATGAATAGACTCCTTAGTGTATTTGAATAAAGTGTGAGTAAAACCACTTATACCTATGCCTTAATGTGTGTATCTTTAATTCTTCCACAGGAAAGCAGTCTGAAGGTTTTTACAAACACAAAGATACGAAAGCCAGTACAGTGCTCTCTTCCTGACTACATAAAGCGTACTTCCAGGAAAAAACAAAATACTGTGGAGTTAGATACCTCGCTTTGTGCGTATTTTTCTAATGATGTGCCCTAATCTTTGTGCTACGTTTTGTACATTGCTATCAATATTAGTTTTCTTTTTAAAAATGCATTGGTTTATTTAGTTCTTTGTCTTTTGACAAAGAACTAAACATATATGTCTGTTTATTTTATTTTATATGTAATTTATATTTTATATTTACTTCAACGTGTTTTTACATTTTCCATGATGACTTTTGGTTTCTCTTGTTTTTAACTTTAAAATTTACTTTTCTTCATAGCAGTTTCTATATTGCATTCACTGATTTTGTTCCCATTTCTAAATTCTTGTGCTTCCTGGTGGTCCTTCTTGTTCCCTAAAGCTTCAGCAAAGAATAAGCACACAAAGAAGCCTATAATACGAAGGTTTTTCCCAGATACGTGGTTATATGACCTGGTTTCTGTGGGGTAAGATTCCCTTTGTATAGTATAATAATGTGGAATGTGTGTTTCTACTGTGTGTGTTTCTGATATACCACAAGCAGGGATGTAGTACGGCTGACCGGCGGTCTCCTGACCACCGGTCAACTTACCGACGCCGGGATCCCGGCAGCATACCGACGCCGGGATCCCGGCGGGGAGGGGCGAGTGGAGCAATCCCCTTGCGGGCTCGCTGCGCTCGCCACGCTGCGGGCTCGGTGGCGACCGTTCTATTCCAACTCTATGGGTGTCGTGGACACCCACGAGTGGAAATAGTCCCTGTTGGTCGGCATGCCGACCATCGGGACAGTGACCCGTCGGGCTGGTGGAGGAAGTCATGTGACTGTCGGTCAGCTGACCGGTGGTCACATGAATACCACCCCACAAGCAGCCCTTTCAGTGATTTACATTTTCAAGCTATAAGTAGTAGTTGCCACGCAGCAGAAGCTTCATGTTGGGTCTCCAATATGCATTCTAAATTCATAAAATGCAAACAAACATTTAGGAGGTGATTAAATTGTTTATATATCGAATATCACGTCTAAGGTGATGGAAGAATAGGGATGGTGATGCAATGATTTTTTTTTTTGAAAGTCGCTTGTCGTGTCCAAACAAATCGTGTAAAGTGGCTAAATCCATCAAAAGTAATGTGCACGAAGTGAAAGTGCCGTTTAAGTGCCCAGTTTAAAAAGCCTGCCCCGGGCTCCTGTGATAGACAGGCTGAGCTTAGTGTGCCTGTCTTCCATGTGTGCAGTGGCTGCCAATCCCCGGGTAAGGAAGCCAGCACGTATGTTACATATAACTTCACATGTAGGCTCAGGTGTGCTGGCCAGCTCCCCCCTGCACACTTTGGTCAGTGCTGTAGCCCAGAGGCAGCAGCCGCCGCTGGTCGTGACTGCAGCAAAAGACGCACAGACGTCCCCTGCTGTGTCTGATTGAGAATCAGACATACTGTAGCTTTGCAAGTACACTAGTTATACTCACCGCTCTTCCAGTGCAATAGCATCTTTATCAGAATCATACACGGTGCTATTTCACATGGGATGTCAACAATAATTACTGTCATAAATTGTATTGATGTGTTCCTGTGTTCACTCAATGAGATCCTGCAAACAGTCCCAAATATTCAGAAGTGTCCATTACTAGACTGTTATCAATACAATTCTATTGATTACTGTTTGACTTGAAGAGGATGGTGAACAATGTGCTATTTTAATTAGAGGATATGTATACCTATTTGTAAATTAGTAAAATGATCAATAATTATACCAGTGAATCAAATAAGAAAGGTATAAATAAGTTCCATTAATAGTATGTTGCCCGTGTCCCTTAATGGTATGTATGTATGTATGTATGTATATATGTATGTATGCACATATTGTTGTTGTATTTTGTTGCAGTTTACATGTTTTTATTTGATTCAAATGTCTTGGAACATGGAGCTGTATGAAATAGTGAAGAGTAGAGAAGTGAGCCAAGTGGAGACGTTTCAGATGGCAACCAATCAGCTGCTGCCTATAATTTTATAGAATACACTTGGTAAATTTTACTTCAAAGCTGATTGGACATTAATCCACTGACACACCTCTCCCCTCTTATCACTGCTTCATACATCTCCCCTATTGTTTTTCTTTACGCTTCATCTGTAGATTTTTTTTTAATCCTCTCAGATTCTCTAATAATTTTTCATCTTTTTTTTTTTTGTGCATGTTTCCTTACATGTTTTGCAATTTATATGGCTTTTCCAGGACATTCTGTAATAACAGTTTACTTGTAACCAAGCTTTTTGTTCTCACAGATCAACATCTCTGTAGTTCTATCAACATAACATCTCTTAATACCAGGGATGGAGAACCTTTGGCCCTCCAGCTGTTGTTGAACTACACATACCAGCATGCCTTGCTACAGTTTTGCTATTTGGCCATACTACAACTGTTGCAGGGCATGCTGGGATGTGTAGTTCAACAACAGCCAGAGGACCGAAGGTTCCCCATCCCTGCTTTTTACAGTACTAGCTGTTCTACCGATTATTCACATGGGATTTCTGATTTTCACGGTTGTACATATAAATGAGTGTTCAAAATGTTGTAAATCTATAGAGATGTAAATTTGAGACGTCTTAATGTAAGTAAATATTAATCCATGGTTCTTGGTATTACCCGAGGAGCACAGATAGTAGTTACGGTAAAAAGTGACAGGACCATTTTGTACTTTATTAAATTCTACACACTGAATGTTTAAAATTCGAATTACGCAGTTTTCCTACTTCCCACCTGCAGTATACCTATGTTAGATTTCAGCTTCCTAACATATCGGGAAGTAAGAGAATTAGTGATGAGTCAGTGAGTGAGGGCTTTCACATTTATATATTTATATATATGTATATTAATCACATTATAATGTTAATTTCAATATGGATATTTGGCTTTAGCATACTGTTCTTGCAGCCCACAGGGACACACAGTGCTAAACCTGACGACCCCTGATAGTATCACTAATTGGAAGACTGATGCCTTCTGCCTGGGGAAGTCTGGACTTGGGATGATCTCTGATATAGTGCTCACCAGCTTCCAACCTTACTTCATTGATCTGATTTTACCATACTCTGTAGTACAAGGAGAGAAATTCAGTGTCACAGCTGTAGCCTTTAGTTACCTAAAGGATTGCATGATGGTATGTACTAAAAAACATAATAACAGCACATAGAATTCTGAAAAAATAATCTACTCATTAATCTGTTCCCCGAAATTTTATATTTTAGACAGTATACAAATTTGGCAAAGAAAGTGTCTCATACTGTATATACTGTAGTTCATGCAACTGGTTTAGGACCATTGGTGTTTTGCAACGTTTGCTATTTTTCTACTCTGTTCTTGATCTATGATCCTGTATAACAATTTCAGTCTTCAAAAAAGTATTTTTATAGGAAGTAGGGGCAGATGTACTAATGCTGGTCATACACTAGGTCAATAACGTGATATTGACCTATCATTCGACCCATTGCATGCACATCGTGCATGTTAATGGGTGCGACTACGATGCGATGCGCGGCCCTGCGGGTCGCATCAGCTGATCATATGTGCTGCACATATGGTAGTGTTCTCTTTCCTGGGATCTCTGATAAAATGAGGCATCCACCAAAGAGGACCTACATGTAATGTACAAAGCTTGTCACAACAAGGTAGAATGTCAGACATGTAACCTGGACTCATCATGCCATTTCCTCAGTGAGCCAATGTAATAAAATGTGAAATAACACTTCAGAGCTCATTGTACATTGGAGAATGACAATGCATACTGCTGTGACAGGTTTTACACATTGGGTCCTTCTTTATGGATGTCAGTTTCATTCATTCTTATCTAAGTCTCTGGAATCCTGACATATTGTATGATCTGGTACATGGTTTATTCCTTACAGTCACCTACCTTTCTCATACGTCGTAGAGGATGCTAGGGTCCATTTGATGACCATGGGGTATAGACGGTTCCGCAGGAGCCATGGGCACTTTAAGACTTTTCAAGGGTGTGAACTGGCTCCTCCCTCTATGCCCCTCCTCCAGACCTCAGTTTTAGAAATGTGCCCAGGCAGACTGGATGCACTCCAGAGGAGCTCTACTGAGTTTCTCTGAAAAGACTTATGTTAGGTTTTTTATTTTCGGGGAGAACTGCTGGCAACAATCTCCCTGCTTCATGGGACTGAGGGGGCAGAAGTAAGAACCAACTTCCTAAAGAGTTTCATGGCTCTGCTTCTGACTGACAGGACACCATTAGCTCCTGAAGGGAACTGAATGCTAGCCGTGCCTAGATGCTCACTCCCACAGCACGCCGTCACCCCCCTCACAGAGCCAGAAGTCAGAAGACAGGTGAGTGTTAGAAAATAGATCTTCAATCAAGAAAGTGACGGCTAAAGGTACCGCACGGCTGGCGGGAGCGCAGCGCGCCATGTTGCCCACACATACACAGGCACTGCAGGGCGCGGGCGCCCTGGGCAGCATGAAACCTATGAAAACTGGCATAAATATGGGGCATAAGTTGCTGAGGCACAGTCCTACCCCTGCCAGTATAAACAATTACCTCATAAAAGCTGAGGAGAAACACGCCATTGAAGAGTGGAGCTTCCTCCTCAGTCAGCCAGCACACTTCTCAGCGCCATTTTCTCTCTCTCCTCAGGCTGCAAAGACAACGCTGGTCCTCCTCCACTACTGAACAAGTATCAGGGTGCAAAACAGGGGGGCCACAGTGAATTTGGTGCTATATAATTGTGTGATTAGCATTATAAAAGCGCTGCATGTCAGTGGGCATTTTGTGTTCACAGACATTGTGTTACTGGCGCTGGGTTGTGAGCTGGCAAATCCTATCTGTGTCCCTCTGACATTTTACTGTGGGTCTGTCCCCTATAAGTCCCGGAGTGTCTGTGGTGTGGTTGTGCACGTGTGTGACATGTCTGTCACAGGGAATCTCTTCCTCTGTGGAAGACATGTTAGAGACACAGAGGTGTAATATGACACCAAGAGCCTGACTGGGTGAAAGGTTACATGATAGTGTGAATCACTACTGAATCTCATACAGAAAACTGAATATAATCTTTTGAAGATGTGATTTTTAATAGTTCTGCCTTTCATCCACAGGGACCCCTCTGGGTCACATACAAATTTGCACAAGTAGTACAAACTGATACCAACACGGACTCTGTTTCCTGTGTCGACACTAGTGATTCCAGGTGAATAAGTTAGCAAAAAAGCATTCAAAACATGTTTTAGCTATAAAGGTGGTGTTAGAAGTTATATAGCCCCTCTTTTACCACAAGGAGAGGGTTTATTTTAGTAAAGAAGTAATGTAATTTTCCCTCCACCTCAGGAGTTGAACAGTCTCTTGGAGGGAGTCTGATTTAACCTGAAAAGAAATTTCAGATTACTTAAAGGAATTCAAGCAGCTTACCTTTTTCTAAAAGGTGGGAGTCACCCCGCATTTTAGACAGGGCCCTGTCATAAAAGAGAAAAGGTGTCTCTCCCTGCGCTTGGAATGGCTTCACTTATGGAGCCGACAGGCGCAAGTGAGTGAGGTGATCTATTGATGTGGCCATTGGGACACTACTCAGGCCTACCATTGTCTGTGCGTGGGTGAGTAGTGCAATTGAGAAGTGGTTAGAAAACTTGTCATTAGACATTGACACAATAGATGGAGACGAGATACTCCTAACGTTAGGTCATATCAAAGACGCTGCTGCGTACGTACTAGAAACCATGAAATATATTGGTCTCTTGGGATCAAGAACCGCTCCCATGGCAGTATCGGCTCGGAGGGCGTTGTGAATTCGCCAGTGGAATGCTGATGCAGATTCCAAAAGAAATATGGAGGCACTCCCGTATAAAGGTGAGGCCTTGTTTGGTGATGGGCTGGATGCGTTAGTCTCGGCGGCTACCGCAAGTAAGTCGACATTCTTGCCTTATGCTCCTACACCGGCGAAAAGGACACATCACTCTCACATGCAGTCCTTTCGGCCAACAAATACAAAAAGGCCAAAGGTTCCCTCTTTTTTGCAGGTAGGGGAATGGGAAAAGGAAAGAAAGCCGCAGCGTCTCACAGATCGCAGGAGCAGAAGTCCACCCCTGCTTGTGCCAAATCTGTAGCATGACGCTGGGGCTCCATTGCGTGAGTCCGCTCGGGTGTGAGCACGTCTGAAACTTTTCAGTCAAATATGGATTCAATCTGGCCTGGACCCATGGGTCTTACAAATAGTGTCCCATGGGTACAAACTAGAGTTTCAAGACGTCCCCCCATGCCGATTTTTTAAATCGACCTTGCCAGCTTCTCTTCCAGAAAGAGAGGCAGTAACAACGGAAATTCAAAAATTATGTCAGGATCAGGTCATTGTCCTGGTACCCTTATCACAGCAAGGAGAAGGTTTTATTCAAGCCTCTTCGTAGTTCCGAAGCCGGACGGCTCGGTCAGACCGATTTTAAATCTGAAAAATCTGAATCTCTACCTGAAAGGTTCAAGTTCAAGATGTAATCCCTGAGGGTAGTGATTTCCAGTCTGGAGGAGGGGGACTTCATGGTGTCAGTAGACATAAAGGATGCTTATTTGCATGTTCCCATTTATCCTCCTCACCAAGCTTATCTGAGATTCGCAGTATAGGATTGCCGTTACCAGTTCCAGACATTGCCTTTCGGACTCTCCACGGCACCAAGGGTATTCACCAAGGTGATAGCGGAGATGATGGTCCTCCTTCGTCAAAAAGGAGTCAATATAATCCTTATCTGGATGATCTCCTGATAAAAGCGAGATCCAGGGAACAGTTGGTGCAGAACATCGTACTCTCCCTGTCAATACTCCAACAACACGGTTGGATCATGAATTTTCCAAAGTCGCAGTTGGAACCGACGACAAGATTGTCCTTTTTAGGGATGATTCTAGACACAGAAGTATGGAGAGTATTTCTTCCAGTGGAAAAGGCTCTGAAAATCCAGAAAATGGTCAAACAAATTCTGAAACCAACAAGCGTGTCGATCCATCAATGTATTCGGTTGTTGGGGAAAATGGTAGCGGCCTACGAGGCCATACAGTTTGGCCAATTTCATGCCAGAGTATTCCAGTGGGACCTGTTGGACAAGTGGTCCGGATCCCACCTACACATGCACCGGAATAATCCTGTCCCCCAAAGCCAGGATTTTGCTCCAGTGGTGGCTACACAGTTCTCACCTACTAGAGGGACGCAGGTTTGGGATTCATGACTGGGTCATAATAACCACGGATGCAAGTCTCCGAGGCTGGAGAGCTGTCACACAGGGGGAATGCTTCCAAGGAAAATGGTCAAGTCAGGAAGCCTGCCTTCACATAAACGTTCTGGAATTGAGAGCCATTTACAACGGCCTTCTACAAGCGGTACATCTTCTTCAAGATCATCCCATGCAGATCCAGTCGGACAACGTAACAGCAGTCGCGTACATAAACAGGCAAGGCGGAATGAAAAGCAGAGCGGCAATGTCAGAGGTGACAAGGATTCTCCTCTGGTCAGAAAGACATGTAAGAGCTCTGTCAGCAATTTTCATTCCGGGAGTGGACAACTGGGAAGCAGACTTCCTCAGCAGACACGATCTCCATACAGGAGAGTGGGGCCTCCACCAAGAAGTCTTTGCAGAGGTGACAAGTCTTTGGGGAGTTCCTCAAGTAGACATGATGGCATCTCGTCTAAACAAGAAGCTTCAGAGATATTGTTCCAGGTCGAGAGACCCTCAAGCAATAGCAGTGGATGCACTGGTGACCCAGTGGGTGTTTCGGTCGGTATATGTTTTCCCTCCACTACCACTGATTCCAAAAGTTCTCAAAATAATAAGAAGAACAAGAGTTCGAGCAATCTTCATTGCCCCAGACTGGCCAAGGAGGGCTTGGTATCCAGATCTTCAGGAGTTGCTCATAGAAGATCCTCGGCCTCTTCCTCCTCGAGAGGACCTACTACAGCAGGGGCCGTATGTGTATCAAGACTTACCGCGGATACATTTGACGGCATGGCTGTTGAGCGCCGGATCCTAGCCCGAAAGGGTATTCCCAAGGAAGTCATCCCCACTCTTATTCAGGCCAGGTAAGGAGTAACGTCTAAACATTACCACCGTATTTGGAGAAAATATGTGTCTTGGTGTGAATCCAAGAAGGCTCCTACGGAAGAGTTTGAGTTGGGATGTTTTCTCCATTTTCTGCAGGCGGGTGTGAATGCGGTCCTTAGATTGGGGTCAATCAAGGTCCAGATTTCGGCCGTATCAGTTTTCTTTGAAAAACAATTGGCCTCCTTTCCAGAAGTTCAGATGTTCGTAAAGGGGTTCCGCACATTCAGCCTCCATTTGTGCCTCCAGTGGCACCATGGGACCTTAATGTGGTGTTGCAGATCCTTCAATCAGATTGGTTTGAACTAGTGATGTGCACCGGAAATTTTTCGGGTTTTGTGTTTTGGTTTTGGATTCGGTTCCACGGCCGTGTTTTGGATTCGGACGCGTTTTGGCAAAACCTCCCTGAAATTTTTTTGTCGGATTCGGGTGTGTTTTGGATTCGGGTGTTTTTTTACAAAAACCCTCAAAAACAGCTTAAATCATAGAATTTGGGGGTCATTTTGATCCCATAGTATTATTAACCTCAATAACCATAATTTACACTCATTTCCAGTCTATTCTGAACACCTCACAATATTATTTTTAGTCCTAAAATTTGCACCGAGGTCGCTGGATGACTAAGCTAAGCGACCCAAGTGGCCGACACAAACACCTGGCCCATCTAGGAGTGGCACTGCAGTGTCAGACAGGATGGCAGATTAAAAAAATTGTCCCCAAACAGCACATGATGCACAGAAAAAAGGAGGCGCAATGAGGTAGCTGTGTGACTAAGCTAAGCGACCCAAGCGGCCGACACAAACACCTGGCCCATCTAGGAGTGGCACTGCAGTGTCAGACAGGATGGCAGATTTAAAAAATAGTCCCCAAACGGCACATGATGCAAAGAAAAAAAGAGGTGCAATGAGGTAGCTGTGTGACTAAGCTAAGCGACCCAAGTGGCCGACACAAAAACCTGGCCCATCTAGGAGTGGCACTGCAGTGTCAGACAAAATGGCACTTCAAAAAAAATAATCCCCAAACAGCACATGATGCAAAGAAAAAAAGAGGCGCAATGAGGTAGCTGTGTGACTAAGCTAAGCAACCCAAGTGGCTGACACAAACACCTGGCCCATCTAGGAGTGGCACTGCAGTGTCAGACAGGATGGCACTTAAAAAAAATAGTCCCCAAACAGCACATGATGCAAATAAAAAAAGAGGCGCAATGAGGCAGCTGTGTGACTAAGCTAAGCGACCCAAGTGGCCGACACAAACACCTGGCTCATCTAGGAGTGGCACTGCAGTGTCAGACAGGATGGCACTTCAAAAAATAGTCCCCAAACAGCACATGATGCAAATAAAAAAAGAGGCGCAATGAGGCAGCTGTGTGACTAAGCTAAGCGACCCAAGTGGCCGACACAAACACCTGGCCCATCTAGGAGTGGCACTGCAGTGTCAGACAGGATGGCACTTAAAAAAAATAGTCCCCAAACAGCACATGATGCAAATAAAAAAAGAGGCGCAATGAGGCAGCTGTGTGACTAAGCTAAGCGACCCAAGTGGCCGACACAAACACCTGGCTCATCTAGGAGTGGCACTGCAGTGTCAGACAGGATGGCACTTCAAAAAATAGTCCCCAAACAGCACATGATGCAAAGAAAAATGAAAGAAAAAAGAGGTGCAAGATGGAATTGTCCTTGGGCCCTCCCACCCACCCTTATGTTGTATAAACAGGACATGCACACTTTAACAAACCCATCATTTCAGCGACAGGGTCTGCCACACGACTGTGACTGAAATGACTGGTTGGTTTGGGCCCCCACCAAAAAAGAAGCAATCAATCTCTCCTTTCACAAACTGGCTCTATAGAGGCAAGATGTTCACCTCCTCCTCTTCCTCCGATTCCTCACCCCTTTCACTGTGTACATCCCCCTCCTCACAGATTATGAATTCGTCCCCACTGGAATCCACCATCTCAGGTCCCTGTGTACTTTCAGGAGGCAATTGCTGGTGAATGTCTCCACGGAGGAATTGATTATAATTCATTTTGATGAACATCATCTTCTCCACATTTTCTGGAAGTAACCTTGTACGCCGATTGCTGACAAGGTGAGCGGCTGCACTAAACACTCTTTCGGAGTACACACTGGAGGGGGACAACTTAGGTAAAATAAAGCCAGTTTGTGCAAGGGCCTCCAAATTGCCTCTTTTTCCTGCCAGTTTACGTACGGATTGTCTGACGTGCCTACTTGGATGTGGTCACTCATATAATCCTCCACCATTCTTTCAATGGTGACAGAATCATATGCAGTGACAGTAGACGACATGTCAGTAATCGTTGGCAGGTCCTTCAGTCCGGACCAGATGTCAGCACTCGCTCCACACTGCCCTGCATCACCGCCAGCGGGTGGGCTCGAAATTCTTAGCCTTTTCCTCGCACCCCCAGTTGCGGGAGAATGTGAAGAAGGAGCTGTTGACGGGTCACGTTCCGCTTGACTTGACAATTTTCTCACCAGCAGGTCTTTGAACCTCTGCAGACTTGTGTCTGCCGGAAAGAGAGATACAACGTAGGTTTTAAATCTAGGATCGAGCACGGTGGCCAAAATGTAGTGCTCTGATTTCAACAGATTGACCACCCGTGAATCCTGGTTAAGCGAATTAAGGGCTCCATCTCTTGCACGCCCCTGTCGTTTTTTAAATAATTCTGCACCACCAAATTCAATGTATGTGCAAAACATGGGACGTGCTGGAATTTGCCCAGATGTAATGCACGCACAATATTGGTGGCGTTGTCCGATGTCACAAATCCCCAGGAGAGTCCAATTGGGGTAAGCCATTCTGCGATGATGTTCCTCAGTTTCCGTAAGAGGTTGTCAGCTGTGTGCCTCTTATGGAAAGCGGTGATACAAAGCATAGCCTGCCTAGGAACGAGTTGGCGTTTGCGAGATGCTGCTACTGGTGCCGTCGCTGCTGTTCTTGCTGCGGGAGGCAATACATCTACCCAGTGGGCTGTCACAGTCATATAGTCCTGAGTCTGCCCTGCTCCACTTGTCCACATGTCCGTGGTTAAGTGGACATTGGGTACAACTGCATTTTTTAGGACACTGGTGACTCTTTTTCTGACGTCTGTGTACATTTTCGGTATCGCCTGCCTAGAGAAATGGAACCTAGATGGTATTTGGTACCGGGAACACAGTATCTCAATCAAGTCTCTAGTTGCCTGTGAATTAATGGTGGATACCGGACACATGTTTCTCACTGCCCAGGCTGCCAAGGCCTGAGTTATCCGCTTTGCAGCAGGATGACTGCTGTGATATTTCATCTTCCTCGCAAAGGACTGTTGGACAGTCAATTGCTTACTGGAAGTAGTACAAGTGGTCTTCCGACTTCCCCTCTGGGATGCCGATCGACTCCCAGCAGCAACAACAGCAGCACCAGCAGCAGTAGGCGTTACACTCAAGGATGCATCGGAGGAATCCCAGGCAGGAGAGGACTCGTCAGACTTGACAATAGGCCTGCAGGACTATTGGCTTTCCTGTGTAAGGAGGAAATTGACACTGAGGGAGTTGGTGGTGTGGTTTGCAGGAGCTTGGTTACAAGAGGAAGGGATTTAGTGGTCAGTGGACTGCTTCCGCTGTCATCCAAAGTTTTTGAACTTGTCACTGACTTCTGATGAATGCGGTCCAGGTGACGTATAAGGGAGGATGTTCCTAGGTGGTTAACGTCCTTACCCCTACTTATTACAGCTTGACAAAGGCAACACACGGCTTGACACCAGTTGTCCGCATTTCTGTTGAAATAATTCCACACCGAAAAGGTGATTTTTTTTGTATTTTGACCAGGCATGTCAATGGCCATATTCTTCCCACGGACAACAGGTGTCTCCCCGGGTGCCTGACTTAAACAAACCACCTCACAATCAGAATCCTCCTTGTCAATTTCCTCCCCAGCGCCAGCAACACCCATATCCTCATCCTGGTGTACTTCAACAGTGACATCTTCAATTTGACTATCAGGAACTGGACTGCGGGTGCTCCTTCCAGCAAATGCAGGGGACGTGCAAATGGTGAAAGGCGCAACCTCTTCCCGTACAGTGTTGAGAAGGTCAGGCATCGCAACCGACACAATTGGACTCTCCTTGGGGATTTGTGATTTAGAAGAACGCACAGTTCTTTGCTGTGCTTTTGCCATCTTAACTCTTTTAAGTTTTCTAGCAGGAGGATGACTGCTTCCATCCTCAGGTTAAGCTGATCCACTAGCCTTGAACATAGGCCAGGGCCTCAGCCGTTCCTTGCCACTCCGTGTCGTAAATGGCATGTTTATGCTTCTCCTCAGATGATTTTGATTTAGATTTTTGGGTCATTTTACTGAGCTTTATTTTATGGATTTTACATGCTCTCTACTATGACATTGTGCATCGGCCTTGGCAGACGACGTTGATGGCATTTCATCGTCTCGGCCATGACTAGTGGCAGCAGCTTCAGCACGAGATGGAAGTGGATCTTGATCTTTCCCTATTTTACCCTCCACATTTTTGTTCTCCATTTTTTAATGTGTGGAATTATATGCCAGTAATAGATCAATGTATAATACTGGTGGTCACTGGTCAGCAAAACTCTGCACTGTACTCCTCCTATATAATATACTGGTGGTCCCCAGTCCCCACAATAAAGCAGTGTGAGCACAGATATATGCAGCACACTGAGCACAGATATGGAGCGTTTTTCAGGCAGAGGAGAGAACGTATAATACTGGTGGTCACTGGTCAGCAAAACTCTGCACTGTACTCCTCCTATATAATATACTGGTGGTCCCCAGTACCCACAATAAAGCAGTGTGAGCACAGATATATGCAGCACACTGAGCACAGATATGGAGCGTTTTTCAGGCAGACAACGTATACTGGTGGTCACTGGTCAGCAAAACTCTGCACTGTACTCCTCCTATATAATATACTGGTGGTCCCCAGTCCCCACAATAAAGCAGTGTGAGCACAGATATATGCAGCACACTGAGCACAGATATGGAGCGTTTTTCAGGCAGAGGAGAGAACGTATAATACTGGTGGTCACTGGTCAGCAAAACTCTGCACTGTACCCCTCCTATATAATATACTGGTGGTCCCCAGTCCCCACAATTAAGCAGTGTGAGCACAGATATATGCAGCACACTGAGCACAGATATGGAGCATTTTTCAGGCAGACAACGTATACTGGTGGTCACTGGTCAGCAAAACTCTGCACTGTACTCCTCCTATATAATATACTGCCGGTCCCCAGTCCCCACAATAAAGCAGTGTGAGCACAGATATATGCAGCACACTGAGCACAGATATGGAGCGTTTTTCAGGCAGACAATGTATACTGGTGGTCACTGGTCAGCAAAACTCTGCACTGTACTCCTCCTATATAATATACTGGTGGTCCCCAGTCCCCACAATAAAGCAGTGTGAGCACAGATATATGCAGCACACTGAGCACAGATATGGAGCATTTTTCAGGCAGACAACGTATACTGGTGGTCACTGGTCAGCAAAACTCTGCACTGTACTCCTCCTATATAATATACTGGTGGTCCCCAGTCCCCACAATAAAGCAGTGTGAGCACAGATATATGCAGCACACTGAGCACAGATATGGAGCGTTTTTCAGGCAGACAACGTATACTGGTGGTCACTGGTCAGCAAAACTCTGCACTGTACTCCTCCTATATAATATACTGGTGGTCCCCAGTCCCCACAATAAAGCAGTGTGAGCACAGATATATGCAGCACACTGAGCACAGATATGGAGCGTTTTTCAGGCAGACAACGTATACTGGTGGTCACTGGTCAGCAAAACTCTGCACTGTACTCCTCCTATATAATATACTGGTGGTCCCCAGTCCCCACAATAAAGCAGTGTGAGCACAGATATATGCAGCACACTGAGCACAGATATGGAGCGTTTTTCAGGCAGACAACGTATACTGGTGGTCACTGGTCAGCAAAACTCTGCACTGTACTCCTCCTATAATACTGCTGGTCCCCAGAATAAAGATATTTGCAGCCCCCTGAAACAAAGTGAGAGGACGCCAGCCACGTCCTCTCACTATCATTTCCAATGCACAAGTGAAAAATGGCGGCGACGCGCGGCTTTATATAGAATCCGAATCTCGCGAGAATCCGACCACGGGATGATGACGTTCGGGCGCGCTCGGCTTAACCGAGCAAGGCGGGAGGATCCGAGTCTGCTCGGAACCGTGCAAAAAAGGGTGAAGTTCGGGCGGGTTCGGATTCCGAGGAACCGAACCCGCTCATCACTACCCACAATGTGACAATTGCACACTCACCCTGGCACTCATGCTAAGTAACACACAATCACCATCAATGTCCTCCATCACACAAAACAAGCAGAAAGGAGGGGCAAAATGGAAGCAAAGACACAGACATAAAGTGGCACTAGAGGGTGAGCGGGAAAAGACCAAGGGGTTTATTTACTAATATTCGTGTTTTTGCCGTTTTGAAGGGTGTTTGATCTCGAATGGTATCGGGTGCATTTTACTGCAACTTTTTGAATCCTGATACGGTCATTCACTAAGCTGCCGAGTTTTGCACATTCGTTTTTTCCGATGTCGATGTGATTCGTAATATCAGGCAGTGTTTTACGGGAGTGATGAGTAAAACACTGCCTGACAAAACACAAGGAATCCCGCATAGGCGCTACATTGTATCTGTGCCGTGTGCTGCCTGACAGACACTACAGGAGCACACAGCCAATCAGGAGAGTGCCACGATGTGGCGCTCCCTGATTGGCTGAAGGGACCCTCTTTGACACGAGTCAGGGGGGTCCTGGCAGTCGGGGAAAGGGGTCCCATGTGTAAACATGGGGCCCCTTTCAGTGCGTGGTCGGTTTTCCGTTTTATTATTTTGTCAAGTACGTGGATTATACAAAGAACAGAAGGTACCCTGGATTATGTGAGTATAATTTTTTACACAGGTGCCCCTAGGATTCTACATGGAGAAGAGGACCGAGCCTCGTGGGAACATAGGTAAGTATGTGTGTATGTTGGTGTGCATGTATGTAATAAAGTTGTACTTTCACGGTGTGTGTGTCCTGTTTTTATTGGGGTATTTTTTTAGTAGTAGTACTACAGGTACCAGCGGGCCCGGTTTTCCACCGCATGCTGGTACTTGTGGTTCTCCAAGTACCAGCTTGTGGGGGAGGCTTGCTGGGACTTGTAGTACTGCTACTAAAAACAATATTCACATTTTGTAAACAAGGCTATCAGCCCCCCATCCGCCGCCCTTGGATGGGGAGGACTAGTTGGGGTTTTAATGGCACGGCCGCAGGGACCGATATCAAAGTGTCCCCCGGATGTGGCATTATCTCCCCAGCTAGTGGAGCCCGGTGCTGGTTTCAAAAATACGGGGGACCCCTACGCTTTTTGTCCCCCGTATTATTGGAACCAGGACCAGGCGCAGAGCCCGGTGCTGGTTGATTAAATATGGGGGAACCCCTGTCATTTTTCCCCCCATATTTTTTCAACCAGGACCGGCTCAAAGAGCCCGAGGCTGGTTATGCTTAGGAGGGGGGACCCCACGCTATTTTTTTTTCAGATTTTACACTAAACAGACCCTTTCCCATAGATAACCATGCACAGATCTCACTGATCCGTGCATGATTATCCAAACTCGACTGGAAAAAGCAGGTCTGTTTTTTTGCTGCTTTTTCTAACGAATCTAAAAAAAACAGACCCGCACTTGAGCACTCAGAAACTAACACCCAAATACGAATGAATAGTGAATTCCCGTATTCTATGAAATAACAGCCGCGTTTGACCGATGGTCTATTCATTCGTATTTCGGAACGTTGTCATTCAAACCATTACGAATAGACCAGACACTGCCGAGATTGGTGCTTTGTAAATTCCCGGATTGGGACTTAGAAAAAAAAACACAAATCAGCCAAACTCGGATTTTTAGTAAATTCTGGCCCAAGACGGGATGGGAGAGATAGAGAGAGAGAGAGACAAAGGAGAATATGAGGGGACGGGGCGCCAGTCGTGTACTTTGTAAGGGGCGCTCGGACCCCTAGATACACCCCTGCCCATCAAGTGTTGGCCCAGCTGCTGCAGCTGTGCAACTGCGTCTATCTGTGAATCAGGACTTTACTCCACATTAGTGGAAACGATTTTCCTTCACAAGAAATATATTTTATGAAACAGATGGTGTTCCCTAGAAGTTACAGTAAGTATCAGAAATATGTTTAGGAAATTGTAATAAGTATCCAGCTCACTTACTGCTCCGCACAACCTATAATATCTATTAAAAAATATTGAGGCATGATGATAATATAGTTTTTTTAATCACTTTTTACATCCTTTTTTCACTATTCCGTGAATACTGTATTTGAAGCTCTAAATAATTTGATGATTTATTTTTTATTATTTTTATAACTATTTTTATTTGTGGAGCAAGAAAGAACAGATACATACCAGCATGTAATGACATGATAGCGACACATGGAAACATACATAAAGGAGAAGGAAAACAACACATGTGGGGGGGTTATTCAGAGTTGGTCGCAGATTTTGCTATCGCAGCAAAATCTGCGACCACTAAAATCACATGCTAGCGGCTGCCCAGCACAGGGCAAGGCCGCCCAGCATGTGTGGCTCCGGCCCGCGATGCGATCACAATTCAATTGAGATTGCATTGAATACAGGTAGATCCATGCCTACGTAGCATGGCTGCGTATGCAAAAGCGGTCCAGCACCATGTTTCCACTCGCAGGAAATGCAGACATTGTCATCGGGCCGACCCGAAAATGGACACGACACGCCTGCGCTTCTTGCTCTCCTCCCACCCAATGCCACGTCGCTGCCCCCGGACTCTCGTTGCTTGTCGATCATGACGCGATCGATTCCGTTCGGGATATGATCACATCATTATATCCACAGTCTTCAGAGCGATCACAGTTATAGAAATAAGCTCTGAATAAGACTCATAGAGCCGTGGAATCTACTCATAGTAAGCTAACAGGACAGAAATCATGGTCAACCCACAAAAGGAAAATGGACATTAAAGGAAAATCAGGCAATAACGATCGGCGCATCCTCTTTGCTGATTTATTTAAGCATGGAAGAACCTTTTATTAGGAGACTGAAAAAAAAAAAGTAATATTAACCCTTGCACTAGACTAGAACTACTTTTGTCTTTTCTGGCTGTTGTGTACTGGTATACCAATTGCTAGTGGTTGCACCCATTTTCTTGCCGTGATCAGAACAAGGAATTATTATTATAGTGGAACAGAGGATCAACCACAGACTTTCCACTCTATAATAATGACAGAATGATAATTTTTAAAAACTTTTAAAGGATAACTTAGCCTGAACTAGGATTTGTTTTGTTGCATAGTTTATCACATTGTTATTGCTATTGTATTAATATGCAACGTATAAATGACACACACCTCTCTTGTACCATGGGAACAGGTGTTTGTGTCTCTACCTGGCTTGGATGACTACATTTCCATCAAGAACAGGGAGCAGTCTAGATGTATCTGTGCAGATCAGTCAACCAGCTTTACTTGGAATTTAACTGCGTCCAAACCAGGTGTGTTGGGGCACTCATATGCTGCATAAAACAAACCTCAATATCATCTGCAACAGCTGTGTAAAATACTTTGATATCTTTTATGGCCAAATAAGGGGTCTATTTACTAAGCCTTGGATGGAGATAAAATCGCTGGAGATAAAGTACCAGCCAATCAGCTCCTAACTGCCATGTCACAGGCTGTGTTTGAAAAATGACAGTTAGGAGCTGGTGGCTTAGTAAATAGACCCCTAAGAGAACATGTAAAAGCAGCTTGTACCAGTTGTTGGGTCAAAAACTTTCCACAGGGCATTGTAGCTGGGGTTAGTAACCCACTACAATGTCTGACAGCTAAAACGTTAAGTTACAATTATATCCTTTCTTTTGAATGCCTGTTTTTATTTTTAAGGAAACATAAAGGTCCATGTTAGCAGTGCCTCTCTCCAGCTTGATGGGGGATGTACAGATAAGATCCACAAGCTGGGTAAGGATCACAAAGAAGACCATGTCGAGAAAACCATCATAGTGAAGGTACAGTAGGCTATCCCATCTCATAAGTCCTGGTGCTATTTTCTATGTTGTTTTGTTGTTACTGACTGTTTACCTGCATATAGTAGCTTGTTATATACAGAAGAGCATGGCCTTGTTTCACACAAGCAAAATGTGGGTTACCTGGATATGATGTATTAGGAAAGCTGGTAACGTTAAGTACATCTTTTATTTTGACCAGGCCAAGGATTTTGCTTAAAGAAGTCTAAAGGGCCCTACAGACTGGGCGACCCGCCGCCGAGATGCCCGACCACCGATACAGCAGACGGGCGACCCGGCGGCGGGAGGGAGGTGACGGAGGGAGTGAAGTTTCTTCACTCCCCTGTCAGCCGACTCCATAGCAATGCATGCTAATATGGACGATATTGTCCATATTGGCCTGCATGTTCAAACGAGCCAGCACCAGCGATGAACGAGCGCGGGGCCGCGCATCTTTCATCGCTGGTGCCTACACACTGAAAGATATGAAAGGTATCTCGTTCATTAATGACCGAGATCGTTCATATCTTTCACTGGTATCGACCAGTGTGTAGGGCTCTTAAGACCCATTCTGATTATTTCATCATGTATCATAAAACATAAGAGAGAGGCTTGCCCAGTCCACTGGGACGCATTTCACAATTAATGAATGTACAGTAATCTGCTAAAGCAGAGGTTCCCAAACACGCTTCTCAAGGCACCCCAACGGTCCAGGTTTTAGGTATATCCACAGCTCAGCACAGATGGTTACATCAAATAGACTGGGGTGCTAATTAAAATACCTGTGGCCAAGCATGGATAAACCTAAAACCTGGACGGTTGGGGTGCCTTGAGGACCGCGTTTGGGAACCTCTGTACTAATGTGTGTTTCTTTACTGCACTATTGCCAAGTATATACATTATACAAGCACCGTTTGGAACAACATGGGTACATCAGTAAGGTGATAGGACATAGTGGATGGTGGCAATCAGTGGAAGCTCCTACTGAATTTGTTGTGGGGGACTGCTCAAGCTTGCAAAGCCCCAAATCATCTTCAGCAGTGAAAAGGGAATCCCAGGCACCAGCTGTCTGCAAGACTCATAAGAAGTCACTGGGATACCAATGACAGACTGTGAGCCACATCCCCTGGCATCACAGACAGGTGTCTGAGAGGCAGTTTTCATTAGGAATGACCAACGATGACTTGCCATTGATGGTTTTACACCATCAGCAAGAAACCATTGACAGGGCCGGCACTCACCATCAAGGATTAGCCATCAATGTTTACCATGGACGGAATCTCTTCGATGTTAAAAACACTCGCCATCACTATCAAACAATCAACTGTGGATGGCTAACACTAGTTTCCATTTCCTCCTTCATCCTCTTGCTTCTAGGACCTGCATTGTCTGCACCCCTAGAAGCCAGGTAGGGCTGACAAATTACCAGGAGATCAACCACCTTCTCCTGGGATTCCTTATCTGGTGTGTGATCAGCAGAAAGCACTTCCAATGTGAAGCCCTGCTAATTCACAGACTGGGGCTGCGGACTCACAGGGGTGCATTGAATTTTATTGGCGTAAGGCTGCAGTCCCAGGAAAAATCTGTCACTGAACTGCCAATTGTTCTGTGTTATTCAAATGTATCCATACTGTGCTGAGCTAACATCTTTTTTGTGTTTTAATCAGCCTATGGGGATTTTAGAGGAAAAGGCACAGACATCTCTCTTGTGTCCGTCAGGTAAGCATCATTCTTTGGCAATAGGAACAACAAGAAAGAAAGAAATAGTGATATATAAGTAACTTACACCTATAAAATGTCTCCTTGATGCTGATATGGGTACAAATATATTAGATCAAATATGGTTTATTAAATTCTATGATTCATAAGATTCACAATGGCGTTATGCCAGACACTGATATCTGAGATGTCTCCTAAAGTCAGTAATACCTACCCATTAGCCCTGGTTGCTGGTGTGAGTAGTGTACTTTATTTAAAGACTATGGGGCATATGTATTAAAAATAATCATGGCACTGCCGCAATTGTTAACATTCTGTTTGGTAGTGAATGTTTTAAATTTTAATGGAAATATCCCCGCTGTGTACTGCTAAGTGAAACCCACAGGGACAGCGGTAGTGATAACTGCTCTCGTTGCTATTTTTATTCTCACCATTGTGGAGGAGTTTTTCACATTAGCGGAAGAGTCATCTGGAGAATCCGACTTCACTGGGGAATCTGACACTGCGCACGCACATAGGCCCTCATTCCGAGTTGTTCGCTCGCTAGCTGCTTTTAGCAGCATTGCACACGCTAAGCCGCCGCCTACTGGGAGTGAATCTTAGCTTTACAGAATTGCGAACGAAAGATTCGCAGAATTGCGAATAGAAATTTCTTAGCAGTTTCTGAGTAGCTCGAGACTTACTCTGCCACTGCGATCAGTTCAGTCCTTTTCGTTCCTGGTTTGACGTCACAAACACACCCATCGTTCGCCCAGACACTCCCCCGTTTCTCCAGCCACTTCCACGTTTTTTCCCAAAACGCCTGCGTTTTTTTGCACACTCCCATAAAAACGTCCAGTTTCCGCCCAGAAACACTCACTTTCTGTCAATCACACTCCGATCACCAGAACGAAGAAAAATCTTTGTCAAGCCGTGAGTAAAATAACAAACTTTTGTGCTAATTTACTTGGTGCACGCGCACTGCGAACATTGCGCATGCGCAGTTTGCAACTTATCGTACCAATGCGAAGAAAAAGAACGAGCGAACAACTCGGAATGAGGGCCATAGTTTCAGGTGCCGGAATCGCAGCCAGCACTGGACGGATGCTGCAGGAGGGGGATCAGAAGATCTCTCTCCTGCAAGTAAGCATTCATAGGCTTAAAATAATTTACACCATTTGAAGATGGTGTATACTACTTAGTGATGTGCACCGGAAATTTTTCGGGTTTTGTGTTTTGGTTTTGGGTTCGGTTCCGCGGCTGTGTTCTGGGTTCGAACGCGTTTTGGCAAAACCTCACCGAATTTTTTTTGTCGGATTCGGGTGTGTTTTGGATTCGGGTGTTTTTTTCAAAAAACCCTTAAAAACAGCTTAAATCATAGAATTTGTGGGTCATTTTGATCCCATAGTATTATTAACCTCAATAACCATCATTTCCACTCATTTTCAGTCTATTCTGAACACCTCACACCTCACAATATTATTTTTAGTCCTAAAATTTGCACCGAGGTAGCTGTGTGACTAAGATAAGCGACCCAAGTGTCCGACACAAACACTTGGCCCATCTAGGAGTGGCACTGCAGTGTCAGGCAGGATGGCTCTTCAAAAAATACTCCCCAAACAGCACATGATGCAAAGAAAAAAAAGAGGCGCAATGAGGTAGCTGTGTGATTAAGCTCAGCGACCCAAGTGGCCGACACAAACACCTGGCCCATCTAGGAGTGGCACTGCAGTGTCACGCAGGATGGCCCTTCAAAAAAATACTCCCCAAACAGCACATGACGCAAAGAAAAAAAGAGGCGCAATGAGGTAGCTGTGTGACTAAGCTAAGCGGCCCTAGTGGCCGACACAAACACCTGGCCCATCTAGGAGTGGCACTGCAGTGTCACGCAGGATGGCCCTTCAAAAAAATACTCCCCAAACAGCACATGACGCAAAGAAAAATGAAAGAAAAAAGAGGTGCAAGATGGAATTGTCCTTGGGTCCTCCCACCCACCCTTATGTTGTATAAACAGGACATGCACACTTTAACGAACCCATCATTTCAGCGACAGGGTCTGCCACACGACTGTGACTGAAATGACTGGTTGGTTTGGGCCCCCACCAAAAAAAAGCAATTAATCTCTCCTTGCACAAACTGGCTCTACAGAGGAAAGATGTCCACCTCATCAGCATCGTCCGATTCATCACCCCTTTCACTGTGTACATCCCCCTCCTCACAGATTATTAATTCGTCCCCACTGGAATCCACCATCTCAGGACCCGGTGTACTTTCTGGAGGCAATTGCTGCTGGTGAATGTCTCCACAGAGGAATTGATTATAATTCATTTTGATGAACATCATCTTCTCCACATTTTCTGGAAGTAACCTCGTACGCCGATTGCTGACAAGGTGAGCGGCGGCACTAAACACTCTTTCGGAGTACACACTGGAGGGAGTGCAACTTAGGTAGAATAAAGCCAGTTTGTGCAAGGGCCTCCAAATTGCCTCTTTTTCCTGCCAGTATATGTACGGATTGTCTGACTTGCCTACTTGGATGCGGTCACTCATATAATCCTCCACCATTCTTTCAATGGTGAGAGAATCATATGCAGTGACAGTAGACGACATGTCAGTAATCGTTGGCAGGTCCTTCAGTCCGGACCAGATGTCAGTATCAGCAGTCGCTCCAGACTGCCCTGCATCACCGCCAGCGGGTGGGCTCGGAATTCGTAGCCTTTTCCTCGCACCCCCAGTTGCGGGAGAATGTGATTGAGGAGATGTTGACGGGTCGCATTCCGCTTGACTTGACAATTTTCTCACCAGCAGGTCTTTGAACCTCTGCAGACTTGTGTCTGCCGGAAAGAGAGAACCAACGTAGGTTTTAAATCTAGGATCGAGCACGGTGGCCAAAATGTAGTGCTCTGATTTCAACAGATTGACCACCCGTGAATCCTGGTTAAGCGAATTAAGGGCTCGATCCACAAGTCCCACATGCCTAGCGGAATCGCTCTGTTTTAGCTCCTCCTTCAATGCCTCCAGCTTTCTCTGCAAAAGCCTGATGAGGGGAATGACCTGACTCAGGCTGGCAGTGTCTGAACTGACTTCACGTGTGGCAAGTTCAAAAGGTTGCAGAACCTTCGACAACGTTGAAATCATTCTCCACTGCGCTTGAGACAGGTGCATTCCACCTCCTTTGCCTATATCGTGGGCAGATGTATAGGCTTGAATGGCCTCCATCCTCTGAAGCACATAGAGGGTTGAATTCCACCTCGTTACCACCTCTTGCTTCAGATGGCAGGGAAGGTTCAGGTGTTTTTGGTGGTGCTCCAGTCTTCTGTACGTGGTGCCTGTACGCCGAAAGTGGCCCGCAATTCTTCTGGCCACCGACAGCATCTCTTGCACGCCCCTGTCATTTTTTAAATAATTCTGCACCACCAAATTCAAGGTATGTGCAAAACATGGGACGTGCTGGAATTTGCCCAGATTTAATGTACGCACAATATTGGTGGCGTTGTCCGATGCCACAAATCCCCAGGAGAGTCCAATTGGGGTAAGCCATTCTGCGATGATCTTCCTCAGTTGCCGTAAGAGGTTTTCAGCTGTGTGCGTATTCTGGAAAGCGGTGATACAAAGCGTAGCCTGCCTAGGAACGAGTTGGCGTTTGCGAAATGCTGCTACTGGTGCCGCCGCTGCTGTTCTTGCAACGAGAGGCAATACATCTACCCAGTGGGCTGTCACAGTCATATAGTCCTGAGTCTGCCCTGCTCCACTTGTCCACATGTCCGTGGTTAAGTGGACATTGGGTACAACTGCATTTTTTAGGACACTGGTGAGTCTTTTTCTGACGTCCGTGTACATTCTCGGTATCGCCTGCCTAGATAAGTGGAACCTAGATGGTATTTGGTAACGGGGGCACACTACCTCAAGCAATTCTCTAGTTCCCCATGAACTAACGGTGGATACTTGACACACGTCTAACACCAACATAGTTGTCAAGGCCTGAGTTATCCGCTTTGCAACAGGATGACTCGCAAAGGACTGGTGGTCAATTGCTTACTGGAAGTAGTACAAGTGGTCTTCCGACTTCCCCTCTGGGATGACGATCGACTCCCAGCAGCAACAACAGCAGCGCCAGCAGCAGTAGGCGTTACACTCAAGGATGCATCGGAGGAATCCCAGGCAGGAAAGGACTCGTCAGACTTGCCAGTGACATGGCCTGCAGGACTATTGGCTTTCCTGGGTATGGAGGAAATTGACACTGAGGGAGTTGGTGGTGTGGTTTGCGGGAGCTTGGTTACAAGAGGAAGGGATTTACTGGTCAGTGGACTGCTTCCGCTGTCGCCCAAAGTTTTTGAACTTGTCACTGACTTATTATGAATGCGCTGCAGGTGACGTATAAGGGAGGATGTTCCGAGGTGGTTAACGTCCTTACCCCTACTTATTACAGCTTGACAAAGGCAACACACGGCTTGACACCAGTTGTCCGCATTTCTGTTTAAATAATTCCACACTGAAGAGCTGATTTTTTTTGTATTTTGACCAGGCATGTCAATGGCCATATTCCTCCCACGGACAACAGCTGTCTCCCCGGGTGCCTGACTTAAACAAACGACATCACCATCAGAATCCTCCTTGTCAATTTCCTCCCCAGCGCCAGCAACATCCATATCCTCATCCTGGTGTAATTCAACAGTGACATCTTCAATTTGACTATCAGGAACTGGACTGTGGGTGCTCCTTCCAGCACTTGCAGGGGGCGTGCAAATGGTGGAAGGCGCAAGCTCTTCCCGTCCAGTGTTGGGAAGGTCAGGCATCGCAACCGACACAATTGGACTCTTCTTGGGGATTTGTGATTTCGAAGAACGCACAGTTCTTTGCTGTGCTTTTGCCAGCTTAAGTCTTTTCTTTTTTCTAGCGAGAGGATGAGTGCTTCCATCCTCATGTGAAGCTGAACTACTAGCCATGAACATAGGCCAGGGCCTCAGCCGTTCCTTGCCAATCCGTGTCGTAAATGGCATATTGGCAAGTTTATGCTTCTCCTCAGATGCTTTTAATTTTGATTTTTGGGTCATTTTACTGATCTTTTGTGTTTTGGATTTTACATGCTCTGTACTATGACAGTGGGCATCGGCCTTGGCAGACGACGTTGATGGCATTTCATCGTCTCGGCCATGACTAGTGGCAGCAGCTTCAGCACGAGGTGGAAGTGGATCTTGATCTTTCCCTATTTTTTTAACCTCCACATTTTTGTTCTCCATATTTTAATGCGCACAACTAAAAGCCACCACAGGTATACCAATGTAGATGGATGGATAGTATAGTATTATATTACTTATGGACGACGAGTGCACTGACGACACAGAGGTAGGTACAGCCGTGGCCTACCGTACTGCTATATATATATATATATATATAATATATTGTATAATAATAATAACGGACCTGGTGGACACTGTCAGTAGACTGCTAAACTAGTATGAAGAAAAAAAAGCCACCACAGGTATACAATGTAGATGGATGGATACTATAGTATAGTATTATATTACTTATGGATGATGAGTGCACTGACGACACAGAGGTAGGTACAGCCGTGGCCTACCGTACTGCTATATATATATATATATATATATAATATACTGTATAATAATAATAACGGACCTGGTGGACACTGTCAGCAGACTGCTAAACTAGTATGAAGAAGAAAAAAACCACCACAGGTATACAATGTAGATGGATGGATAGTATAGTATTATATTCTTATGGACGACGAGTGCACTGACGACACAGAGGTAGGTACAGCCGTGGCCTACCGTACTGCTATATATATATATATATATATATATATATATAATATACTGTATAATAATAACGGACCTGGTGGACACTGTCAGCAGACTGCTAAACTAGTATGAAGAAAAAAAAAACCCACCACAGGTATACAATGTAGATGGATGGATAGTATAGTATTATATTACTTATGGACGATGAGTGCACTGACGACACAGAGGTAGGTACAGCCGTGGCCTACCGTACTGCTATATATATATATATATATATATATATATATATATATATAATATACTGTATATAATAATAACGGACCTGGTGGACACTGTCAGCAGACTGTTAAACTAGTACGAAGAAACAAAAACCCACCACAGGTATACAATGTAGATGGATGGATAGTATAGTATTATATTACTTATGGACGACGAGTGCACTGACGACACAGAGGTAGGTACAGCCGTGGCCTACCGTACTGCTATATATATATATATATATATATATAATATACTGTATAATAATAATAACGGACCTGGTGGACACTGTCAGCAGACTGCTAAACTAGTATGAAGAAAAAAAAAGCCACCACAGGTATACAATGTAGATGTATGGATACTATAGTATAGTATTATATTACTTATGGACGACGAGTGCACTGACGACACAGAGGTAGGTACAGCCGTGGCCTACTGTACTGCTATATATATATAATATACTGTATAATAATAACGGACCTGGTGGACACTGTCAGCAGACTGCTAAACTAGTATGAAGAAAAAAAAACCACCACAGGAGTGTTTTTCAGGCAGACAAACGTATACTGGACTGGTGGTCACTGTCAGCAAAACTGTGCACTGTACTCCTGCTATAACTGCTCCCCAGTCCCCACAATTAGGCATTGTGAGCAGTGCACTCAGCACAGATATATGCAGCAGTGCAGCACACTGAGTGAGCACAGATATGGTGGAGCGTTTTTTTCAGGCAGAGAAACAACGGATTAAACTCACTGGTGGTACCCTGCACTGTACTCCCTAACAGCTGCTCCCCGTCCCCAATCCTCCCCAAAATTATAACTAAGTCGCTCAGTCTTTTCTACTATAACGGAGAGGACGCCAGCCACGTCCTCTCCCTATCAATCTCAATGCACGTGTGAAAATGGCGGCGACGCACGGCTCCTTATATAGAATCCGAATCTTGTGAGAATCCGACAGCGGGATGATGACGTTCGGGCGCACTCGGGTTAACCGAGCAAGGCGGGAGGATCCGAGTCGCTCAGACCCGTGAAAAAAAAAGTGAAGTTCGGGCGGGTTCGGATCCCGAGGATCCGGACCCGCTCATCACTAATACTAATGTGGCCAAAACTAAAAAGCTTGCTTCTCAGATCTGTAGTGCTAATTAGCATTCTGCAGGAGATTTCTGTGAAATCTTCTGCATTAGGCTATTAGTACGTAGCTACAAACCATAAGACTATGTACAAACTTCAGTTTCTAGATCAAAAAAGCTTGATAAATAGGTTCCTAAGGGGTAAATGTTATAGCCGGTGAGATACCCTAAGTGGTAAATGTATCAAACCTTTTAAAGTAGCGGTGGACAAGTGGAGGTGTTGCCTATAACATCCAATCAGATTATGGATTTCGATTATCTAGTATTGTCTACAAAATGATAGCTAGATTCTTATTGGTTGTTATGTTCAACACAACACGTTTACTTTTGAAGGTTTGATACAGTATATCTGGATTTAGATTATGTCTGTAGTGCTGACACATCTCCTGTTCCTGTAGCACTGTAGATTACTATGGCCTTAATTGCTTCTGGCACTATTCTCTATCCTTACAGGAAACAGCATACGGGCAGAACATTCTCTGGACATTCCAGACAGGTTGGTGTCAGGCTCTGAAGAGGCCCACATCACTGTACTAGGTGAGCAGGCTTTGTATTATTATATACCTATACCTACATCAGTACATCTGTATTACTAAGCACCTATTCACTAAAATCAAATCACAATTCACCCAGTGAATCTTTTGCCTTATATACAACCTTATGTCCTCCAACTAGCCCTTGTATTCTTGAGCTAAGATATATATATATATATATATATATAGATGCTGTATATCTATAATGGGCAGGCTATAATGATGCTGCACTATATACTCCAGCACTAGCACTTATAAGCTTACGGTACAGCTCACGGCCAGTCTGGGGGTAGAGTACACCAGTAACCACCAGCAGCTGTGCGTGGTCTGGGAGGGTTGACCACAGGCACACAGTATATATAAAGCAGCTGAGACTGCTATCTGCCTCCTCCTCGCCCACATCATCTGCAGCCCCAGCACCAGCCCCTCCTCCTCCCAGTCACCGCATTGATCACCCCACACAGGTCTCACCCCTTCCTGCCACATATCCCAGTGCCTCCACTCTGGGTGCAGCAGGACCATCTGGTGGTTCCTGCATCCATTTCCTGGTTACTGCTGCTACTTGTTGCCAAGTCCTGGGATGGCAAGTAACCTGGGGTTGCAGCATAGTACCGTTATATGAAGGCGGGGGTGCACAGTAATCAGTACATGGAGTTAGCAGTGTATGGAGGAGAAGGGGTGCCCTGTATTTAGGGGGCCCTATATGGTAGGCTATGAGGGTGCAGTGTGTATATAGGGGCAGTATATGGTGGGGGTGCAGAATATGGAGGTAGATGGAGGTGCAGTGTATATAGGAGCTGGGGGGTGCACCGGTGCAGTATACATAGGGTGTGTGTGTGTCCTTGTCCCGAACGAAGCTCCATTGGGTGCCCTCCAGTGGCCACTGGACGTACCACAGAGGAGATGCGCAGAGTTAGTCTTTTATATCTATATATATAAATGCGAAAGCCCTCACTCACTCAATCACTCACTCACTGACTCACTGACTCATCACTAATTCTTTTACTCCCTTATATGTTAGGAAGATTAAATTTAACATAGGTATTCTTCAAGTGGGAAATCGGAAAATAACGTAATTAGAATTTTAATAAACCTCCCTTAAGGGGATAAAAAAGGGGGTTGACATAATTACGTCATTACCGATGCGTGGCTTGCATTGCATGAACAATAACAATGGACAAATCAAATGGACAATCAGATCAAAATTTGAATTGCACCTCCAGTGTGTAGAATCTAATAAACTACAAAAATGGTCCTGTCACTTTTTACCGCATCTGCTACGGGTGCTCCTCGTGTAATGCCAAGAACCATGGATTAATATTTACTTGCATTAAAATGTCTCAGATTTACATCCCTATAGATTTACAAAATTTTTAACACTCATTTATATGTACAACCATGAAAATCAGAAACCCCTCTGCGAAGAACAGCTAGAACAGCTAGTATATACACAGTAGATATATATAATACTATATTGAAAAAATTATATCTCTCCCTGTATGCCCCAACCATTCCACTCTCTCCTCAGTCCCTATCTACCTCAACCCCTCCACCCTCTCTATCCCCCCAGTCCCTATCTGCATCTACTCCCCCTTTCTCTCCCCTGTCCTTATCTGCCCAACCCTCCCGCCCTGTCTCTGTCTCTGTCTGTCCCAGTCTCTATCTGCCCCTGCCCCACTCTTCACCCCCCCAATCGCTATCTGCCCCTACCCCCACTCTTTCTCGCTCCCCAGCTTCCTCTCTCCGTATGCAGCAAGTGTGAAACAGTCAGATCTGTATTATTAATATATTACCAGCAGCAGGTTAGTAGGCTGTAACATGTCCCTGCAGTATCACTTTTACTTTCACCTGTGACAGCTTGCAGCATACAAAGGACTCATTTGGTTCGTCGGACACCCCTTAGTGGCCACTGGCACACATAACAGAAGTGAGGAGCAGCGTTAGCCTTTATTATATAGGATGATAACAGAAATGCTCTGTCCTCACCCATTAAATAAAAAGGTGCAATATCTTATGTTACAGGTTGCATATTGTCATATTCCAATACCAGTGTATCAGCGTCATAGACAAAATGCATTAAATGTGCCTATAGGAATTGTATTACTCCGTTAATGTTTACTTTGGGGCGGCTATTAGGTTATTATTGATACACTCCAACTGGATCAGTGCTGTTTATGACGACCCTCTTTGTTTCTGCAGGTGACATAATGGGCACTGCTATTGCTAACTTGGGAAACTCGCTCTCACTTCCTAAAGGATCTGGGGAAAGTAATTTAGTGGCATTTATTCCAAATATTTACATAGTGAAGTATCTAGAAAGTACCAAGCAATTGGCACCTGACATCAAGACCAAAGCTCTCGACTTTCTGACTTCTGGTGAGTTAAATGGATGATGTTGTAAGAATGGATCTATTGACAGTGTGAAAGGCTAATACAATCGGCCAATCTGCTTTCCCTGCATTTATGTGTCCTTAGCCAGTGGGATGTTATCCACTGCAGATTTTATATTTTCTTTATAAAATACACATATAATGCACCACAAAACGCTCAAATTTTTGCTGTGTGATCGTGGAAGGTTTGCCCCAGAACTGGGGCTTGGAAACTTATGAAATGAGACGGCGTATTCTGAGTAAAGGGTTTTTCCCATACTATGGATACTTGCATGGAATGATTATGATCATCCATTAGGTATAGAGGATCTAAGTGAGAAATATATTGGAAAACCAGAGAAGTGTAGGGCTGGGATTTTACATTCAGGAGTCATCTCCCTTTTTATGTCTTTTTTTACAGGTGCACATTACAATGAACCCTGGGTATGCTGTCACTCTGGTTCAAGTACCAGTGTGCCCTGGCAGTCATTAAACTTAGGCATGCTGAGACCTGTAGTGCACCAGTACATTCAAATATTTTTTTCTATTATTATCAAATCATTATTATTACCACATAACCCTCAGCCCAGGAATATTGTGCTTAGAACATGGTTGTTTTTTTACTAGAGGGCCACATTTTTTGTGGGCTCTGTTCCCCTAGGGCATAGGTCTTCATCCTGTGGCCCTACAGCTACTGTGGAACTACACCTCCCAGCAAGCCCTGCCACAGTTTTCTATTATGAAATGCTAAAACTGAGGCAGGGCATGCTGGGATGAGTATTCCCACAGCAGCTGGAGGGCCACAAGTTGAATACCCATGCCCTAGGGTATACAACCCCGTGCTGACCGACCTAGAGCAGATTTGACACTGTGTGTTGCCCCTGCTCTAGTGCCACCAGCCCTGGCTGGTAAAGCCTATGCCAAAACTCTGAAACATTGTACAATCCCGCTAGGAATTTCAAACGCGCCGCTTAACAAATTGTCCTCATGGATTAGGCTTTCTATTTCATTATTGTCAAAAATAAGTTACCATGTAATTTTAGAATAAGTGAAAAATTAGGGCAAGGAAAAAAACTGAGAAATTAAATCAATATTGTGACTGACTGGTATAAAATATATATTTTTTAAATGTAGCATGATTTTACAATGCAAACAAATATCACAGAGATATAGTGTATAAATATTAAAGCACTTATAGATAAAATGTTGGAGAGAGTGAAAGTAATGCATCAATCGCAAGAGGATGACAATGGCAATAGAATTGTTAGCAAAAATAGAAATAGTGATCTACATATCTGAAAACATAAAATAGATGCTGTCATTTAAATTGAGTCCATGGCTTGATATATATATATTTTTTAAGTTGATCGCTAAGAACTATATATGTGTGTACAAGTCCACAATGAAATGCCAATGCATGGAAAAAATGATTAATGAAAATGGAATCATCATCTTGGAGCATTGTGTAAAATAGGACTAGTCAGTGTAGGAGGAATGTACATAAGTACCCTTGAAGACGGGTCGGTAGATTGCTTATTGGAGGTTGGTCAGCCTTGGCAGCACAGATTGTCTGACAGATTACTTGATCCCGTGTTTGGTCTCTATATGGGAGCCTCCACACTCTAAGGCTTGAGGGCAGCTATGCTTGCAATTAACTACTCTTCCAATATACCATGGGGATAGAGATAAAAATGATAGAGGAGGATAAGGACAAAGATCAAAGAAAGAGGGTAGGGGGACAAAGATGAAAGGGAGAGATGGACAGCCATGAAAGAGAGACACAGAAGGGGGGGGGGGGGATATTAGAAATATAGATTGGGCAGAGATGGAAAGGTGGGGGAACACACTTATCAGTGCTTGGAGCTGTCACTCCTATTTTCCCCCAACTGCAACACTCACTGTATCCCAACCTGCAAACTATCTCCTCCCTTCCAATGGGAAAAGGTCGACAAAGATTAGAGTGAGTGGGAGATAGGGGGGCAAAGATGGGAGATATGGATGGATGGGAGCAGATATGATATGGACACAAGGTGGCAAGATACTGGAGAGACACAGGAGGGCATGAGGCTGGAGAAACAGAGGAGGAGCATGAGGCTGCAATGGCAGTGGGGAATGAAACTGGAGAGACGCAGGTGGACTTGAAGATGTATGAAATATTTGAGGGATGAGACTGGAGAGACACACAAGGGATAAGCCTATTTGGTGTCCAGAGTAGCTAGCAGACAAGTGAATGTCTTGTCAAAATATTAGTCTGCAATAATGCTGATATTAAGAATAGAATACATGCAATACTAGTTTGTTGTCAGTACTTGGCGCTACAGCTTTTCAATATCAGGAACATATTTTAGAGATGGCTCCCTGTTTAATAAGTTGTGCCTGATATGCAGATATTGGAATAATTGGATACTAATGGAATGATCTTCTCTGTACAGGATACCAGAGACAGCTGTTGTTTAAAAATGAAAATGGCTCTTATAGTGTATACCATGGCTCTCCGGGCAGTGCATGGTATGTACAAGAACTTATACTTTCTATGATAAGCCACTGAGAAAAATACATTTGATAGCAAGAGTAACTTAGTCAATGCCTGATGCAAAATTGTTATCCTTGAGTATTCTTGAAAAGGGGTGTCAAGTGTAAACGTTATAACCATATCCTTGTGTAAAGTTCTATCTACTGTAGGTAGAACCATGTGTTTAGAGTAGAGATGAGCGCCTGAAATTTTTCGGGTTTTGTGTTTTGGTTTTGGGTTCGGTTCCGCGGCCGTGTTTTGGGTTCGAACGCGTTTTGGCAAAACCTCACCGAATTTTTTTTGTCGGATTCGGGTGTGTTTTGGATTCGGGTGTTTTTTTCAAAAAACACTAAAAAACAGCTTAAATCATAGAATTTGGGGGTCATTTTGATCCCAAAGTATTATTAACCTCAAAAACCATAATTTACACTCATTTTCAGTCTATTCTGAATACCTCACACCTCACAATATTATTTTTAGTCCTAAAATTTGCACCGAGGTCGCTGTGTGAGTAAGATAAGCGACCCTAGTGGCCGACACAAACACCGGGCCCATCTAGGAGTGGCACTGCAGTGTCACGCAGGATGTCCCTTCCAAAAAACCCTCCCCAAACAGCACATGACGCAAAGAAAAAAAGAGGCGCAATGAGGTAGCTGTGTGAGTAAGATTAGCGACCCTAGTGGCCGACACAAACACCGGGCCCATCTAGGAGTGGCACTGCAGTGTCACGCAGGATGGCCCTTCCAAAAAACCCTCCCCAAACAGCACATGACGCAAAGAAAAAAAGAGGCGCAATGAGGTAGCTGTGTGAGTAAGATTAGCGACCCTAGTGGCCGACACAAACACCGGGCCCATCTAGGAGTGGCACTGCAGTGTCACGCAGGATGTCCCTTCCAAAAAACCCTCCCCAAACAGCACATGACGCAAAGAAAAAAAGAGGCGCAATGAGGTAGCTGTGTGAGTAAGATTAGCGACCCTAGTGGCCGACACAAACACCGGGCCCATCTAGGAGTGGCACTGCAGTGTCACGCAGGATGTCCCTTCCAAAAAACCCTCCCCAAACAGCACATGACGCAAAGAAAAAAAGAGGCGCAATGAGGTAGCTGACTGTGTGAGTAAGATTAGCGACCCTAGTGGCCGACACAAACACCGGGCCCATTTAGGAGTGGCACTGCAGTGTCACGCAGGATGTCCCTTCCAAAAAACCCTCCCCAATCAGCACATGATGCAAAGAAAAAGGTTAGGTGGTATACAATTATGGACGGACTGCCTGCCGAGTGCAGACACAGAGGTAGCCACAGCCGTGAACTACCGTACTGTACTGTGTCTGCTGCTAATATAGACTGGGTGATAAAGAGATGTCGTAGTAGTATGTATGTATAAAGAAGAAAAAAAAACCACGGTTAGGTGGTATACAATTATGGACGGACTGCCTGCCGAGTGCAGACACAGAGGTAGCCACAGCCGTGAACTACCGTACTGTGTCTGCTGCGACTGGATGATAAATGATATAAAAAATATATATATATCACTACTGCAGCCGGACAGGTATATATTATATATTATATAATGACGGACCTGCTGGACACTGTCTGTCAGTAGAATGAGTTTTATTTTTATAGAATAAAAAAAAAAACAACACACAAGTGAAGTCACACGACGAGTGTTTAACTTTTTCAGGCAATCACAATATAAGTATACTACTAACTATACTGGTGGTCAGTGTGGTCAGGTCACTGGTCAGTCACACTGGCAGTGGCACTCCTGCAGCAAAAGTGTGCACTGTTTAATTTTAATATAATATTATGTACTCCTGGCTCCTGCTATAACCTATAACTGGCACTGCAGTGCTCCCCAGTCTCCCCCACAATTATAAGCTGTGTGAGCTGAGCAGTCAGACAGATATATAATATATATAGATGATGCAGCACACTGGGCTGAGCCTGAGCAGTGCACACAGATATGGTATGTGACTGAGTCACTGTGTGTATCGCTTTTTTCAGGCAGAGAACGGATATATTAAATAAACTGCACTGTCTGGTGGTCACTCACTATATAATATTATGTACTCCTGGCTCCTGCTATAACCTATAACTGGCACTGCAGTGCTCCCCAGTCTCCCCCACAATTATAAGCTGTGTGAGCTGAGCAGTCAGACAGATATATAATATATATAGATGATGCAGCACACTGGGCTGAGCCTGAGCAGTGCACAGTCAGATATGGTATGTGACTGAGTCACTGTGTGTATTGCTTTTTTCAGGCAGAGAACGGATATATTAAATAAACTGCACTGTCTGGTGGTCACTCACTAGTAAACTCTCTGCACTCTCTACACTTCTACAGTACTCCTCCTAGTCCTAAACTCCAGTAAATCTCTCTCTCTTATAATCTAAATGGAGAGGACGCCAGCCACGTCCTCTCACTATCAATCTCAATGCACGTGTGAAAATGGCGGCGACGCGCGGCTCCTTATATAGAATCCGAGTCTCGCGAGAATCCGACAGCGTCATGATGACGTTCGGGCGCGCTCGGGTTAACCGAGCAAGGCGGGAGGATCCGAGTCTGCTCGGACCCGTGAAAAAAACCATGAAGTTCGGGCGGGTTCGGATTCAGAGAAACCGAACCCGCTCATCTCTAGTTTAGAGTACAGTATAATTTTGTCATCGAACATTACATTTAGGCATATTTGCCTACGATTTATATCTGTTGTACTGGACATGTGGAGGCCAGGTATAAAAGTGGTGGGTGTAACCCTAACTCTTGAAACACCAACTTGATGACATAAATTACCACCACAATACACCTACTGACGCCATACACTCCATGATGTTGACAAGTCATATGATGATGCAGTGTGTTATCACGGCACACCCAATTCCTCTTTGTAGAATTGTGAGCACCTGGAGCTTCTCCTGATAGTCATGAAATCTGGGAGTTGTCCCAATTTTTTTTCATTTGCCTTTAATGATTGGTAGATATAGTTTAGTGCACGATGGGCCTAATACAGATATTGGATCATTTTCTTCAATAAAAAAAATGAGCGCGTCTAATTTTTTTGTCTCAGTTTGATTTAGTTCTCTTTATCTACTTTTAGGACTTGTGTGAAAATCTGAGGTAGTTTTAGGCCAAATTTCAGTAGAAATATGGAAAATTCTGAAGGGTTCACAAACTGTCAAGGACCACTGTATCTCAATTTAATGTAATATACAATTTAACTTGTTTTATCACTTTTTGCAGGCTCACCGCCTTTACAGTGAAATCTTTCAGTCATGCTCAAGACCTGATCTACATCCACGAGAAGCACATAGAGGATGCTGTAAGATGGCTGAGCAGCCTGCAGATGGCCAATGGCTGCTTTGAAAACGTGGGAGAAATTTTTAATAACTACCTAATGGTACTACAATTTTCTGTATATAGAATGACCTGTTTAGAGCAACACTAAGAGGCCATGACCCATCTCCTCCTCCATGGTCTGATAGTGGTCCCACACATTGGCTATGTCAGCAAATGAACTATTGCTAAGAGTTTTTAGGCTCACATACAAAGGGTAAAACATGCAGATCTGCGATGCCAACACGTATGACTGGCAAGAGTCATGGTGCTCATGTACAGCTGCTCTACGTCTTTGGAAATCTGCCTGTAAAAATGAATATGTGCACATGGGGCCTGATGCACTGTTGAATGCAAGTTGATTTACAGTATCTCATGTAATTTTGAACTATGCGCTCTCAGGAGCTGATCATAGGCAGCTATGAGTTGAGTATGGCTTCTAGACGTTCACAATGTCGACAAGCAAAAGGGGGATAGAAGGAGGTCAAACTTGACGGGTGTGGTTCATTAGGTCGACATGAGTTAGTTGACATACATTGAGTCGACCACGTTTGGTCGACATGATCACTAGGTCTACATGGACACTAGGTCAACATGGCCCGTAGGTTGACATGTGCTAGGTCGACATGGAGAAAGGTCAACATGAGTTTTTTTACTTTTTTTTGGTGTTGTTGCCTTCGTAAAGTGACCGGGAACCCCAGTTAGTGCACCGTGTACCCTTGCATGGCTCGCGAGCTTCGGACAAGGTGCCTCACGCCGCTACCGCTACTCTCTGCACAGATTACCATTCCCAATTGTAGTCCACATGGATCGTTAAGTATGAAAAAGATCTAAAAATTTAAAAAATTGTGGAAAAACTCATGTTGACCTTTTTCCATGTCGACCTAGTACATGTCGACCTAATGACCATGTTGACCTAGTGATCATGTTGACCTAATTCATGTTGACCAAACGTGGTTGATCCAATGTATGTCGACCTAACTCATGTCGACCTAATGACCACCATCCGAACTTGACATGCCAACATACTAGCACTGTGATATAAGGCATTGGTGGTCATTTCGAGTTGTTTGCTCGTTGCCGATTTTCGCAATGGAGCGATTAGGGCGAAAATGCGCATGCGCGTGGTACTCAAGTATTTTAGCACAAAACTTAGTAGATTTACTCACGTCCGAACAACGTTTTTCCATTGCACGAGTGTTCGTAGTCTGATTGACAGGAAGTGGGTGTTTCTGGGTGGATACTGAGCATTTTCCGGGAGTGTGCTAAAAAACGCAGGCGTGCCAGCTGAAAACGCAGGAGTGGCTGGAGAAACGGGGGAGTGGCTGGCCGAACGCAGGGCGTGTTTGTGACGTCAAACCAGGAACTGAACGTACTGAGGTGATCGCAATCTAGGAACAAGTCTCAATCTACTCAGAAAAGGCAACAAATTATTTAGTAGCAGTTCTACTAATCCTTCGTTCGCTATTCTGCTAAACTAAGATACACTCCCAGAGGGCGGTGGCCTAGCGTGTGCACTGCTGCTAAAAGCAGCTAGCGAGTGAACAACTCGGTATGACCACCTTTGTTTCCACCTTGGCTTTACAACGTACACATCAGAGTGGTACACATCATGTTTAAACTTATAGAGCCAAGATGGCAATGATGTATTACATTACAACACTAGCATGTTGGCATGTCTGGTTCAGCATACCAATATGCTTTCCGACATTCTGATGCTGAGAAGATAACTACACCCTGCAGCTATGAGTTATGCATCAGTCATAGCCAGTGGCGGATTTAGGGGGGGGGCACCAAGGCACGTGCCCCCCCTGTCATTTTTAGTGCAGACTGACATGCGGACGAGCGTCCGCATGTCAGTCTGCGGTCTCGTTTCGTCCCCTGCTGTTAGGAGGGACACGGAGGGCACAGTGCGCGCCTCCCTGTGTCCCTCCCTGTGTCCCCCGCTGGTCTCATAAAGGAAGTGCCGTTCGTGAGCACTTCCTTTATTACAGTGACCCGCGGCCGCCGGAGACACAGGAGGGACACAGGGAGGCGTGCACTGTGCCCTCCGTGTCCCTCCTAACAGCAGGGGAGCGGGGGGAGCAGCAGCGGCAGCGGCGGCGGAGGAAGGGGGGGGGGGGCGCACTGGGGGGGAATATCTGGCACTGGGGGCATATTTGGCAGGGAGGGGGGGGAGAATATCTGGCACTGGGGACATATATGGCACTGGGGGGAATATCTGGCACTGGGGGCATATCTGGCACTGGGGGGGGGATATCTGGCACTGGGGGCATATGTGGCACTGGGGGGGGGGTTATCTGGCACTGGGGGGAATATCTGGCACTGGGGGGAATAACTGGCACTGGGGGGAATAACTGGCACTGGGGGCATATGTGGCACTGGGGGGGGAATATCTGGCACTGGGGCATATGTGGCACTGGGGGCATATATAGCACTGGGGGGGCGATATCTGGCACTGGGGGCATATGTGGCACTGTCGGGGAATATCTGGCACTGGGGGTATATGTGTACCTGGCACATGGGGGGGGGGGCTATATTTGGCACTGGTGGCATGTGAGTACCTGGCACCGTGGGGGAATATCTGGCACTGGGGACATATGTGGCACTGGGAGCACAGCCCTAGCAACAAGGACTACCTCCTAGCAACGAGCATGACACCCAGTGCATGAAACCCCTGGCAACGAGCATGACACCCAGTGCATGAAACCCCTGGCAACGAGCATGACACCCTGAGCATGAAAACCCCTGGCACCGTGCATGGAACCAAGAGCATGAAACCCCTGGCAACGAGCATGACACCCAGTGCATGAAACCCCTGACAACGAGCAGGTATTTGAAAAGTAATTAGAAGCCTTACTGTAGGACTTAATGTGTAATGGGCATTACGGTGTGTGGCATAATGTATCACGGACATTGCGGTGTGTGTCATAATGTGTCACAGGCATTACGGTGTATGGTATACTATATCGCTGGCATTGTGATATGTGGTATAATGTCTCAGGGTCATTGCAGTGTGTGGCATAATGTATCACGGACATTGCGGTGTGTGTCATAATGTGTCAGGCATTACGGTGTGTGATATACTATATCACGGGCATTGTGGTATGTGGTATAATGTCTCAGGGTCATTGCAGTGTGGCATAATATATAACGGGCATTGCGGTGTGTGGCATAGGGTATAACGGGCATTGCGGTATGTGTCACAGGCATTACGGTGTATGGTATACTATATCACGGGCATTGTGGTATAATGTCTCAAGGTCATTGCAGTGTGTGGCATAATGTGTCACAGACATTGTATGTGATATAATGTATCAGGGGCAGTGCAGTGTGTAGCATAATGTATAACGGGCATTGCGATTCCTGTCATAATGTGTCACAGGCATTACGGTGTGTGGCATAATGTGTCTGGGGCATTACAGTGTGTGCATATTGTTTCATGTGCATTATTGTGTGTGGAATAATGTCTAAGGGCCATTGCAGTATGTGGAATAATGTATACTGGGCATTACTATAAGGAGGAAAAATGACAAATAATGTAAGGGGCATGAATCAGGATTATTTTTCTTTCCTGTGGTGGCCAACGTCTGGGCGTGCAGGTTGCAAAACTGGGGTATAAGGTAGTCTTTTCCTGCAATACTACGCCCATTCAAACGAAGCCACGCCCATTCCAACGAAGCCACGTCCCTTATGGTGCCCCCCCTGTAATTTTTTTCTGGATCCGCCCCTGGTCATAGCTCTAAGTGTGTTAGGAAGGGTGTAACTAAGTGGTACTGGGGCCAGGGCCGTAACTACGTGTGTGCCAAGGGGGCTTGGCACACAGCGCAGTTGCCCTGAGGGCGCACGGCCAGCGGCATGTAATGAGTCAAATTGACTCATTACATGCCGCCGAAGTCTGCGCCGTGCGCCGCACTGGAGGGAGAGGAGAGCAGCGCCGGGCAGCAGAGAGAAGGAGGAGGAGGGTTCCCCAGCATCCACAGCATCGCCGGGCAGCCAATACAGGAGGAGAGGGGGATGCTGCAGCGGCGCTTACTACCAATCAAATAGCGCTGCTGCGACTCCCTGTTCCCCCTCCCTCCTCCTCCTTCTCACCTCACTGCCTGCACCAGGAGACTCGAGGAGCCTGTCAGCGGGGAGAAGGTAAGTATATCCCCTCTCTCTCTCTCTCTCCCTCCCTCTCTCTCTCTCACACACCGTCTCCCGCAATGTGTAAAAAGGGGGACTGGCTGCTGCAATGTGTAAAATGGGGTCCCGGCTGCCGCAATGTGTAAAATGGGGTCCCGACTGCCGCAATGTGTAAAATGGGGTCCCAGCTGCCGCAATGTGTAAAATGGGGTCCCGGCTGCCGCAATGTGTAAAATGGGGTTCCGGCTGCCGCAATGTGTAAAATGGGGTCCCGGCTGCCGCAATGTGTAAAAAGGGGTCCCGGCTGCCGCAATGTGTAAAATGGGGTGCCGGCTGCCGCAATGTGTAAAAAGGGGTCCCGGCTGCCGCAATGTGTAAAAAGGGGTCCCGGCTGCCGCAATGTGTAAAAAGGGGTCCCGGCTGCCGCAATGTGTAAAATGGGGTCCCGGCTGCCGCAATGTGTAAAATGGGGTGCCGGCTGCCGCAATGTGTAAAATGGGGGACTGGCTGCCGCAATGTGTAAAAAGGGGGACTGGCTGCCGCAATGTGTAAAATGGGGTCCTGGCTGCCGCAATGTGTAAAATGGGGTCCTGGCTGCTGCAATGTGTAAAATGGGGTCCTGGCTACCGCAATGTGTAAAAAGGGGTCCCGGCTGCCGCAATGTGTAAAAAGGGGTCCCGGCTGCCACAATGTGTAAAATGGGGTCCCGGCTGCCGCAATGTGTAAAATGGGGTCCTGGCTGCCGCAATGTGTAAAAAGGGGGACTGTCTGCCGCAATGTGTAAAAAGGGGGACTGTCTGCTGTAATGTGTAAAAAGGGGGACGCTGTCTATTGTAATGTATAAAAGGGGCTCTACCTGGTGTAGTGGCGCTACTGTGCAGCGTAATTTGAATAATGTAGACTACTGTGCATCGTAGTATGAATTGCTATTATTTTGTGGCCACGCCCCTTCCCCGTGAAGCCACGCCCCTATAAAAAATTGCGCGCCTGCGGCGCGCACTGCCCCGATCTTACATGGGGGGGCGCCACTATCGTTTCTTGCATACATCGCTAAAATGCCTAGTTACGGCACTGACTGGGGCACAGGGGGCGTGTCAAGAATAATCAGCTATCCAAAGTTATATTTATGAGTAAATATGCCTCTTTTCAGATTAACAGGTGGCACCAAGGATAGGAATAGTGTAAGTGTCCATTGATGACAGGGATGGCTATAGAACAGAGTCTGCAGAGTGGTGTGTGTGTGTGTGGGGGGGGGGGGGGGGGGGGGAGCAAGCTGTTGAGATATGTACAGTTTTGTTCAAGCAATGTGAGAGTAATTGCTGTATAATGGAAAAATAGAAAAAGCTAAAATATCTGACTTGCGACAACTCTAGGATCATTCCCAAAATTGGCTCAGGGGAACTTGTTGCTGACTGACAAGTACAGTATATCCATTCACTTACTCTCGCTAATGGATACAAATAATGTAATGTAATGTAATGCAAAAAGTTTAAACGTGGACCAGTGGAGAAGTTGCCCATATCAGCCAATCTGCTGCTCCCTTTCACTTATGCACTTGATAAATACAATTGCACCTCAAAGCTGATTGGTTGCCTTGGCCACCTTCTCCCCTGGTCCCACTCCTCCGCTCTTAACACTGCTAGATATACAGTGCATCTCTCCCACTGGTGCAAGTAGAAATATTTTCTTAGTAGTACTAAGGGGTATATGCAATTCACGGTGAATCGTGGCAAATTATCGCCGTTTCTTAATTCGACACATTATATTCAATGGTGGGAACTTTGCGGCTAGCGGTGGGGTCACCCACCGGTCAGCGGCTGACCGCGGGTAACCCCCGCAGACGGCAAAGTTCTCGCCATTGAATATAATGGAGGGCGCTGTGCGATGCGCTGTCTGAGTTCAGACAGCGCACAGCCAATCAGGTGAGCGCCACGAAGTAGCGCTTCCTGATTGGCTGAAGGGACCTTTGTGTGACAGCTGTCACGGAGCGGTCTCAGCATTCCGGGAAAGGAGTCCCATGTGTAAGCATGGGACCCCTTTCAGTCCGTTTGGTCGGGTGTCCGTTTTTTTTTTTTTTTTACAAGTCCGTGGATTTATCTCTGGACCCTGGTTGAGGTGAGTATATTTATCTTTTATTTTCAGGTATCCGTGGATTCTACTTGGAGAAGAGGACCGATGTCGGCGTGTGAACATAGGTAAGTATGTGTGTGTCGACGTATGAAATAAAGTTTTACTATCAAGGTGTCTGTCTCCTGTTTTTATTTGGGTATTTTTTTTCCAGTAGAACTACAGGTACCAGCGGGCCTGTTTTTCTCCCGCATGCTGGTACTTGTGGTTCTCCAAGTACCAGCCTGCGGGGGAGGCTTGCTGGGATTTGTAGTTCTTCTGGGAAAAACAATATTCTCTAATTTTACCAAGGCTATCAGCCTCCCATCCGCAGCCCTTGGATGGGGGGGACAGCCTTGGGCTTCACCCCTAGCCCTTGGGTGGCTGGGGGGGGGACCCCTTGATTGAAGGGGTCCCCACTCCCCCAGGGTACCCCGGCCAGGGGTGACTAGTTGGATATTTAATGCCACGGCCGCAGGGCACTGTATAAAAGTGACCCCCGGCTGTGGCATTATCTGTCCAGCTAGTGGAGCCCGATGCTGGTGTGAAAAATACGGGGGACCCCTACTCGTTTTGTCCCCCGTATTTTTGTCACCAGCACCAGGCGCAGAGCCCGGTGCTGGTTTTAAAAATATGCCGGATCCCCTGTCAATTTTCTCTCCGCATTTTTAGAACCAGTACCAGCTCGAAGAGCCCGAGGCTGGTTATGCTTTGGAGGGGGGACCCCAAGCCATTTTTTCCCGGGATTTTACCATTCCATCTATAAAAAAATAAAAAATAAAAATATTATTTTTAAAAATATATAAATAATACTTGTGCCTCCAAAAAAGACAAACCAAGTACCTAATCCCTTCTAATATAAATAGATCTGATATTAACAGGGGAAAAAAACACAAAAAAAACATGTTTTAAATTTTTTTTATTGGTTTCACCCTCCAAAGTGTGGCGGATTGAAAATGACGAATTTGCTGTCTAAAAGCACTGTTGTCGAATTTCCAAACTTGAATTGAATAAACTTTGGTCGAATTGCAGCACTTGTATCATTGCAGAAAAGTCGAATTTGCAAAAAGTCAAATTTTGAAAGTCCGTTTTTTGACGGAAAGTACTGAATTGCATTGACGATTTTTTTTGGGGGGGCGAAAATGTCCCGAAATTCGACAATTTCGGGAATTCGACCGCAATTGCATATACCCCTAAGTGTGGCAAAAAAATGTCACGTTCATGAAGGGGCATGACCATATGACACTAGGAGGAGTGGTGACATTACACTAGGGGTTTGGCCGCACAGCACAGTCCCTTTTCTTTGCACTGTGGAGGCAAGGCTAGAAATATATAATACTGCCTCCAGTATAATAGAAATACTGTATATAGTAATAACCCCAGTATAATAGAAAATATATTGTAATGCCTCCAGTATAATAGAAATATATTGTAATCCCCCCCAGTATAATAGAAATACTGTATATAGTAATAACCCCAGTATAATACAAATATATTGTAATGCCTCCAGTATAATAGAAATATATTGTAATCCCCCCAGTATAATAGAAATACCCCAGTATAATAGAAATATATTGTAATCCACCCCAGTATAATAGAAATACTGTATATAGTAATAACCCCAGTATAATAGAAATATATAGTACTGCCTCCAGTATAATAGAAATACTGTATATAGTAATAACCCCAGTATAACAGAAATATATTGTAATCCCCCCAGTATAATAGAAATACTGTATATAGTAATAACCCCAGTATAATAAAAATATATTGTAATCCCCCCAGTATAATAGAAATACTGTATATAGTAATAACCCCAGTATAATGGAAATATAGTGTAATCCCCCCAGTATAATAGAAATACTGTATATAGTAATAACCCCAGTATAATAGAAATATATTGTAATCCCCCCAGTATAATAGAAATACTGTATATAGTAATAACCCCAGTATAAGAGAAATATATAGTACTGCCTCCAGTATAATATAAATACTGTATATAGTAATAATCCCAGTATAACAGAAATATAAAAAAAAGGTCTCTGCACTATATTGTTCTTCTTTTTCTTGACTTACATCCTTTAAAAATTGGATGTAAGATATATATAGGTTCTAAGGATATGAAGATATTCCTATACATGTAAACCTAGTGAAGCGCCAGAGTGGAATACTACTTGTGTATATAGAAATTGTCTTGGAAGCAGGTGAAACTTCCTTTGTATTTTTCACTGGGTCGATTCACTTGGTCTGATTGCGCACTCTGTCTCCACCAAAGTCTTGGTTTTAGAAATATATAGTACTGCATCCAGTATAATAGAAATACTGTATATAGTAATAACCCCAGTATAATGAAAATATATTGTAATCCCCCCCCCAGTATAATAGAAATACTGTATATAGTAATAACCCCAGTATAATAGAATATATATTGTAATCCCCCCCAGTATAATAGAAATACTGTAAATAGTAATAACCCCAGTATAACAGAAATATATAGTACTGCCTCCAGTATAATAGAAATACTGTATATAGTAATAACCCCAGTATAATAGAATATATATTGTAATCCCCCAGTATAATAGAAATACTGTATATAGTAATAACCCCAGTATAACAGAAATATATAGTACTGCCTCCAGTATAATAGAAATATATTGTAATCCACCCAGTATAATAGAAATACTGTATATAGTAATAACCCCAGTATAATAGAAATATATTGTAATCCCCCCCCCAGTATAATAGAAATACTGTATATAGTAATAACCCCAGTATAATAGAATATATATTGTAATCCCCCCCAGTATAATAGAAATACTGTATATAGTAATAACCCCAGTATAACAGAAATATATAGTACTGCCTCCAGTATAATAGAAATACTGTATATAGTAATAACCCCAGTATAAAAGAATATATATTGTAATCCCCCCAGTATAATAGAAATACTGTATATAGTCAGGGGCGGATCCAGAAGAAAATGAAAGGGGGGGCACCTTGGAAGGGGCAAGTACATTTGCGTGCGGCTTCGGTGCATGTGAGGTGGCGCTTCTTATACAATGCCCACAGTTGTAGCGCTCATTATGCAATGTTCACTGTACTGGTAGTGCCCCTTATATAGACCCCATAGTAGTGGTGCCCCTTATGCAATGCCTGTATTGCCCCCAGTAGTAATGTTGCCTGTAGTAATGCCCCCAGTCATTATGCCCCCAGTGGTAATTCCCCTGCAGTCATGACCCCAGTAGTTTACCCCCCCCCTTTAGTTTAGCCCCCAAGTAGTAATGCCCCAGTAGTTAAGCCGCCAGTAGTAATGCCCCTGTAGTTACACCGCCAGTAGTTAGCACCTTTGTAGTTGGTCCCCAGTAATAGTCCCCCAGTAGATGCCCCCCCAGTAAAAATGTCCCCCAGCAGTTTGCCCCCAGTAGATGCCCCCTAGTAATAATGTCCTCCAGTAGTTTGCCCCCAGTAGTAATGCCCCTTAGGAGTTTGCCCCAATAGACGACCCACCAGTAGTAATGCCCCCAGTAGATGCCCCCCAGTAATAATGCCCCCAGTAGATGCCCCCAGGAAAAATGTCCCCCAGTAGCTGCCCCCAATAGATGACCTCCCAGTAGTAATACCCCCAGTAATTGCCCCCCAGTAATAATGCCCCAGTAGCTGCCCCCAATAGATGACCCCCAGTAATAATGCCCCCTTACGAGTTTGCCCCAATAGATGACCCCCCTGTAGTAATGCCCCCAGTAGATGGCCCCCAGTAAATATGTCCCCCAGTAGCTGCCCCCAATAGATGACCCCTCAGTAGTGATGCCCCCAGTAGATGCCCTAGTTATAATGCCCCCAGTAGTTTGACCCCCCAGTAGTAATGCCCCTTGTTGATGCCCCCCAGTAGTAATGTCCCCCATAGTTAGCCCCCAGTAGATGCATTAAGGAAGAAAAATACATACTTACCGAGCCCCGTTCCCACGCCGCTGCAGTACTCCTCCCTGGGCGTCCGCTCCTCAGTCAGCACTATGAGAGAGACGTCATGACTGACGTCTCTCCCATAGCGCACAGTGACAGCGCCGGAAGCCGGAGCTCAGTACTGAGCTCCTGCCTCCGGCTGCCGCTGTGCATGGAGACGGGCGCCCGCTGGTAACACAATCTCAGCGGGCGCCCGTCATCTCCCTATGCGGCGGCGGCACCGGGGGGGGGGGGGGGGTTAACAAATGACAGGGGGGGCACGGGCCTGAGCGCCCCCCCCCCTAAATCCACCACTGTATATAGTAATAACCCCAGTATAATATAAATATATAGTACTGCCTCCAGTATAATAGAAACATATTGTAATCCCCCCCCAGTATAATAGAAATACATTGTAATGCCCTCAATTTAATGAAAATACATAGTAGTGCCCCCATTATATCAGGAATATATACTGTAGTAGTGCCCCTGGTATAATTGAAATATATAGTATTGCCTTCATAATAATGGAAATATATAGTATTGCCCTCATAATTTTATAAATACATAGTAATGACCCCATAATAATAGAAATATATACTAGTGTCCCACATTACAATAGAAATACATAGTAATGCCCACATAATAATAGAAATATATACTACAGGTTGAGTATCCCATATCCAAACATTCTGAAATACGGAATTTTTTGAGTGACAGTGAGATAGTGAAATCTTTCTTTTCTGATGACTCAATGAACACAAAGTTATTAAACATATTGTATTAAATGACAGTCTGTGTATATAAGATGTATATGAAACATAAATTAATTGTATGTACCCAAATTTGTTTAATGAATAAAGTTATTAAAAATATTAGCTAAAATGACCGGTGTGTATATAAGGTGTATATGAAACATAAATGCATTCTGTGCTTAGAATTGGGATCAATCGCCATGATATCTCATTATAGTATGTAATTATTCCAAAATACAGAAAAATTCGATATCCAAAATACTTCCAGTCCCAAGCATTTTTGATATAGGATACTCAAACTGTATTGTCCCACATTACAATAGAAATATATAGTAATGCCCCATAATAATAGAAATATATAGTAATGCCCCATAATAATAGAAATATATAGTAATGCCTCCATAATAATAGAAATATATATTAGTGTCCCACATTATATTAGAAATTAATTACCCCACACAGTGAAGCCAGAGACATGCCCGGCAGCCCAGCCTGTGCAGAACAAAAGCCGCTCAGTGCGATGCATCACTAGAGCGCAGTGAAGGGAAACAGCTGGAAGGACACTGCGGGAAAATGCACCCAGCCCAGTCCCCAGGCTCCTCTCTTCATACCAGCCGCTGCCGCCAGGAGAGGAAGCGTGATGTAATCTCATGACGTCACCGTCACGCTCCCTGTAGCCCTGATAAAGTGGGAGGCGCCGTCATGCTGCTGAACACCATGTTCTTATTGCTCGGCAGCACATTATAATTTCGGTAATGGCAGTCACAGGTGAAAAGTGTGTAGTGGGTGGTACTGTGTACATGCTGCCAGATTCTTAATGGTACTCTGTACCCAAGTGTCCCTGCATAATTGCACCACTGATCTCTCCCCATATTTGTGGTGCTTTATACTAAACATGTTATTGTTCCCTGTTGTTCTTTGTCTACTCAGAGAGATGCAAAGGATGAGGTGACACTGACAGCGTATATAGCGATCGCCCTGATGGAACACGGCAGAGTGTACAATGTGAGTTCCCTTCTTAGCCATGTACTTTATTAATATATTTTATCATTGAACTTCCCTTAATCGGCCAATCTGTACTGTACAGTTATTACATATTGCACTGACAAACATTCTAGGCAATTGCAGTATATTCACTTAGCCATAGCTGGCGGCACCTTGTTCTTCTTCACTCAAATACACAGGACCTGCGTTTAACACCAAACATATTTTGAAGTATTCACAAGTAACATTAAATGATGCAAGACTTAGATAATACTAATATAGAAAAATACGGGGCTTATCCCATTGGGATACGGTCATTAGGTCAACACCACTTAGGTCGACAATCATTAGGTCGACCACTGTTTGTTGACATGCATAGGTCGATAGGGTCACTGGGTCGACATAGTCATTAGGGCGACATGTACTAGGTCGACAGTTCAAAAGGTCGACATGAGTTTTTTTTATTTATTTAATATTTGATCCTTTTCCTACTTTACGACTATGATTGGGAATGGTAACCTATGCCGTGCGCAGCGGTAGTGGAGCGAGGCAGATTGCACGAAGCATGGCGAGCCATGCGAGGGGGCACGGTGCACTAATTGGGGTTCCCCGTCACTTTACGAAGAAAACAACACCAAAAAAAGTAAAAAAAGTCATGTCGACAGTTTGACCTGTCGACCTAGTACATGTCAACCTAATGCCCATGTCGACCTAGTGACCCTGTCGACCTAATTTATGTCAACCAATAGTGGTCGACCTAATGACTGTCGACCTAAGTTGTGTCGACCCAACGACCCATACCCATCCTATTAATACAGGTGTTACAGGGCAACAATGATGCTACACCCTGGGCCGTGTTGCACCCTGGGCTACAGAGCCACTCACACATCTCTATTAACAGCCCTGAAAGCCCCCATGTGACACCACCCGAAGGATGAGTTTAGTTTACCATGGCATAGTGTGCTTATTTCTATATGCAGCAGACCAGAAGCCAAATGCAGTCAACAGTTGGTGTCTTGTGTCTCAGTAAAAATAAATAATTCATGGGGTGCTGGCTAGACTGCAGTGGTCGTCCAAAAGTGGACAACTGCTTTTTAAGCATATCTTTTATAACAGGTTCCCTATGCAAACTGTGTTTGCCAATGCTCCGCTTTTATTGGTTTCTCTTTTAGTAATGCATACAATGCTCAAAGCTAGCTCTCCGCTGTGGCCTATATAATGGCAATATAACTACCTATGGTCAATACATTTCTTATGCACCTAAAAACCAGCAATCGTTATTTACTTCATATTATCAGACAGCCTTCACTCTTCAGAGCTTATGACTCATATACTCTTATCATTTGGCGTGATGGCTATAATGCTACCAACATTTTTTGTAGGATATTGTAATCTATTCACCCAACAGTTGTAAACTGATAAACTGCAGTCCCATCCTTGTGTCTGCCCTTCCTACTATTCCTGTAATTACCTCATAAAAGAAAACTGTAAATGAAGTGGAGATTATAATCGGTAAATTAGCTATGCCGCGCTTTTCAATGGCGCCACATCTTCATTTTTTTTTTAGATGCTGTATTTAAGGGACAAAAATTTTAAGAATAAAACATGGCTGATTTGTATTTATAACTGTTGCCTAATAAATCCAGTGGCTGAAACCACAGAAGATGCTTGAGCTTTAACCCACCATGCTCAGTTGGACTTAATTGGGGTCATTACTAAGATGATCATTGGAGGAGTTGTAACATGTGATGTTGCTGTCATATCAGCACTTGCAGTCTATTGTACTACAGAAATACCTGAAGCCAATAGTCCATAAAGCCTCAGTACTTCTGCATTTACAATACATATGTTGCTAATCATAGCAAGTAGTGCAAGCCTTTACAGGAGCAGTGGCAGACCTATATTTTTGGGGCCCTGAAGCTTGAACTGTTGTTAGGGCCCCTTCACAACCAGCAACAACAGGGCAACATCCAACAAGGTCCGAAGGGTCTTGCTGCCCTTACAAGGACAGCACACCACTGCTTAGAGACAGCAAAATGACCTCACTAGACGCCACTTGTCCCGGGCTCCTTCTCACCTTTTATTGCTCCTAGGACAGGCCCTCTCAGGCTCAGCCATTCCTGGGAATGTCACAAAGAGAAGCTCTGCAGGCTTTCGGAAATTGTACTTGAAAACGGATACAAGTTTCACACTATTTACAGAGCGCAAATCACAGCGATAGACTACAACTCCCAGCAGCTCCCACGGTACTAAGCGATGCCCTTCCTAGCTGTAATAGCAGCTATGCTGTACTAGAAGCCTGGTTGTCATGTGTTATTGGTGACGAGCTATAACCCTACAGTACATAAAAACAAGAGGGGAAAATCTGATTTTGTTATACTAAAATGCACAAGCGAGGTGAGTGATGGTTCTTCTAACACTAAAATAAACACAAACTCCATTGATATTCTTTAAAAATGTACTCATTAAAATAAAAGTTGCTTTAGGGCCCCTCTGGATTCAGGGGCCCTGATGCTTAAGCTTTATTAGTTTCACAGTAGATCCGCGCCTTACAGGAACACTGGTATGCTAAATAACTTTGAATGTGTATGAACCTCTCACAGTGTATTTGTCCTCAATGTCTCTTTATAGAGCACAGTTGTGGAGAAAGCATTGAATTGTCTAGTGGATGCAGTAGATGGAGTGAACAGCACCTACAATCAGGCTCTCCTTGCGTATGTTTTTACCTTGTCAGGAGACAGACAGCAAAGACAGAACATGCTGAATATCCTGGATAAGGTTGCCATAAGGAAAGGTAATGCAACTGTGTGTTGGATATTGTTTGTTTGCAATGCAAAAAGAAAAATATATTATAATTCTAAAATGTAATAAGATGACAGAGCAAAAAAGTAACCTTCATTTTCTAAACCATAACATTTCTACATTTCCACTCCCTCCTACCTGTATGTGTACTGTAAGTATCCTGCATCATACATGCCTACTCTCCCGGAATGGCCGGGAGGCTCCCGAAAATTGGGTGACCCTCCAGGTCCCTCGGAAGAGCAGGCAAGTCTCCCGATTCGCGGGGTCCCCCTGCCCGTCCGCCCACTTAGTGTGTAAAGTGGGCGGTCCGGGCAGTTGATGACGCGATTCTTGCTGAATCGCGTCATCATAGCCACGCCCCCTGCAGTGTAATGCCGGTGATCGCAAATGCTGCTGCATCTGACTCCGTGCCAGTCCCATAGTTTCCTAATTTGTTTCATAATAATAGTACTGTAGTTATTATTTTTGTGTTTGGTGGATAACAAGAGTTTGTGTGGTCTTTGTTGAATCTCAATCAGATGGGAGCAAGCATTGGGCAGCAGATGCCATGGATAATGGAGATGTAGAAATTTCTGCCTATGTTCTCCTCGCCCTACTCTCGGATCAGACAACTTCACACCAAGATGTCGAGGAGGGTTCCACTATCATCAGCTGGATTGTCAAAAAGCAGAACTCACGGGGTGGTTTCTATGCAACTCAGGTGACACATTATACTTTATATTATGCCACTGTACATGCTTACACGACGCACTACAACCCTTTGGTCTACAACCCTTTGGTCTTCTTTGACCTCTGCTCCAAAATTCCACCAGTTATTTTTTTTTTATGATTCGACTATAAATTAGCTCCAAGAAATCATTTGGAGTTGGATATACTTGGTACACATTTGCACAGGCATTTATGAAAATTTCATTACCACTAAAACAAGAAAAACATGTACAGTGGTGTTTGAAAGTTTGTGAACCCTTCAGACTTTTCTATATTTCTGCTGAAATTTGGCCTAAAATGAACTAAGATTTTCACACAAGTCCTAAAGGTAGTTAAAAAGAACCACATCAACCAAATGAGATAAAAAAATTTGATGTGTTAATTTTTTTATTGAGGAAAATGATCCAATATCACATATCTGTGGGTGGCAAAAGTATGTGAACCTTTGCTTTCAGCATCTAGTATGACCCTCTTGTGCAGCAATAACTGCATGGAAACGTTTCTGGTAATTGTCGATTAGTCCTGAACATCGGCTTGGTGGAATTTTACTCCATCCTTCATACAAAACAGCTTTAACTCTGTTTTGTTGGTGGATTTCCTCCCATGAACTGCTCGCTTCAGGTCTTTCCACAACATTTCGATTGGATTAATGACTTTGACTTGGCCATTCCAAAACATTAAATGTATTCTTCTTTAACCATTCTTTGGTCGAATGACTTGTGTCCTTTCGATCGTTGTCTTGCTGCATGACCTACGTTTTCTTGAGATGCAACTCATGGACAGATGTCCTGACATTTTCCTTTAGAATATTCTGGTATAATTCAGAATTCATCAATGATGGCAAGTCGTCCTCTGCCAGATGCATCAAAACATGCCCAAACCTGAGCTGGAATGCTGGATGCAGTGTTCTCCTTTCTCCATACATAATGCTTCTTATTTACTGTAATTTAAGGGTGGTCTTCTGTATGCCGGCGGTGGGGCTCCTGGCGCTCAGTATACCGGCGCTGGGAGCCCGACAGCCGGCATACCAACACTTATTCTCCCTCGTGGGGGTCCACGACCCCCCTAGAGGGAGAATAAAATAGTGTGGCGCGCGTAGCGTGGCGAGCGCAGCGAGCCTGCAAGGGGCTCATTTGTGCTCGCTACACTGTCGGTAAGCCGGCGGTCGGGCTCCCCGCACCGGTATGCTGGTCGCCGGGAGCCCGACCGCCGGCATATCGTAGTGAACCCGTAATTCAAATGTTGGACTCACCTGTCCACAAAACATTGTTCAAATAGTCTTCAGGTGATATTTAGCAAACTACAGAACAACAATGATCTTTTCATGCCATTTTTGTTCAGTGTCTTCCTGATGGTGGACTCATGAACATTAACATTAGCTATTGTGAGAAAGGCCTTCAGTTGTTTAGAAGTTGCCTTGGGTTCCTTTGTGACCTTGCAAACTATTAGATGCCTTGCTCTTGGCGTGATCTTTGTTGGTTGACCATTCCTGAGGAGGATAATAATAGTCTGGAATTTCCTTTATTGGTACACAGGGGCGTTTCAACAGAGGAAGGGGCCCGTGTGCACCTCCGGGGGGGTCCCCCTCCTCTGTACGGCGCTATAGACTCCGGCATTGTGCCGAAGTCTACTGCTCATGTGCAGGTCTCTGGAAACATGGTGTCCGCCATGATCCGGAGACCAATTTGGCTACCACGCATGTGCGGCGGCCATATTGGTGGTGATTTCCACCGTGATCGCAGCGCCCGGCGCTGGACACCGGACAGTAAGTATTAAAATGAAGTGTGTGTGGTATGGGCCCCCCCTGTCCTGGACCCAGGGGCCTGTGTGCACCACACACATTGCACCCATTATAGAAACGCCAATGTTAGTACACTATCCGTCTGACTGTTGATTGGTGGAGTCCAAACTCTTTAGAGATGGTTTTGTAACCTTTTCCAGCCTGATGACCATCAACAACTCTTCTTCTGAGATCCTCAGATATCTCCTTTGTTCGTGGCATGATACACCTCCACAAACATGTTGTGAACATCAGACTTTGATAGATTCTTCTTTTAAATAGAGAGGTTGTATCATTTTGTGTCATTTATTTGATTCGGTTCTCTTTATCTACTTTCAGGACTTCTGAGGTAGTATTAGGCCAAATTTCCGTAGAATTATAAAAAATTCTGAATGGTTTACAAACTTTCAAGCACCACTGTATATTTATTTTAGAACAAGTAGGCTAGACACATAACCAGCTGAAGGAACAATCTGAAAGCATTAATCACAATAGTTAATAAATTAAGTCAGACAAAATATAAGAAATTTATTCATTGATGGTTTTAAAGTCAGACCCATTATTGTATCTACTAATAAACCAAAGAAGATGTAGTAACATACATCAGGGCTGTGGTGATACCCAAGCGGAAAATTACTGTCTCAGGATTCTCCATTATTTCCCCTTGCTATGCTGTGCCCATGCCACACAGGTCTACTTCTGGCTTGACACAGGTCAAGAGCAGATGTCGCCCTATGTTATAAACCCCCTGGGTGCTAGATAAACCACAAGTCACAGGATTGCAGTACTGAATTCAGTATGAGATATATTGTGGGATATTACAATGGCAGGAGGGTGAAGGTAAACGTGAAATGCAGACAACGACTTGGTAAGGCAGGTATACTTGAGATGCAGGTTGCTTTTACAGTACAGATATTCAAGCACAGAAGATTAACTTGACCAGGCAGATTCATTTGACAAGGCAGAAATACTTAGTGCAGCAGATCCCAGGTGCATAAACAGGTGTAAACATCCAGGAATGTCAGGGCAAATCGTGAAGCATAAGTCCAAACATAAAGTTCCTTGGCTTGACAGATCCAGAAAATTTGAACATCTATGACTGTTAGGGTCTCCTGCCCTGTGCTGCCACGTCGTCATGGCAACCGGGAGACAAGTGCTAGTGGAGTAACCTGAGCGCAGCTGATACTCCGGTTCGGGTCTTTTGCTGTGCAGTGGTTATAGGCTCTGTGCACGGCAGGGGATCCGGTGCTGGTTTTTGTGCTCACAGTCTGTGAGGTCTGAGTGGGGCGTGGACAGCACCTGCTTTATAAGGCCTCTTTTCAGGGTAAGCAGATGCTGCTGAATCTTTGTTGGTTAGTCAGTTCATGAAAGTTAGCCAGTACTGTGTAGCTTTGTATTTGTTTGTTGCTTACTGCAAATAGGCCTGGGGATTTGGTATTACACTCTGCCAATCCAGACCTAGCAGTAAGACTGGAGTCAGTCGTTTAGCTTGCTGGGGTTCTGTTACTACTCTGTGAACTTAGCAAGTTTGCGGCTGTATTCTAAGACTTGCCTGTCTAATCCTGTCTCACTGTGCTAGGTGTCAGGGGTCAGTTTAGTGGCAGTAAGCTAAAACCTGTGCACTGCAAGTGAGAATCAGGATTGTGGAGTCTCTCCTTGTGTCTATCATTCCATCTCTGACCAAGGAGTTTACTGCCACACCCGTTGGTAACCCTTTAGGGTTTTGCTGTTGCCCTTAGCAACAGCATTTTGGGTTCTCTACGTATTAAAACACAACATCTTGCTATTTCCATCTGAGCAGTTCTAATACAAGGGAGATACCCAGTTCCTTAGCCTCTGGGCTTCTCTGTTCACTTTGTGTGTATTTTGTTACCCTATCACCTTCTGTGTACGTTATGTCATATTCCCCAGTTTGTCTGTGAGTCCATTTGTTTTGCATAACAGTTCAAACACCAGTACATTCCTGCAGACACTGGAGTGCATAACAGTTCTGACACCAGTACTTTCCTGCAGGCACTGGTGTGCATAACATATTCAGCAGCCTAATACTCCTGTTGAAATTTTGTGGGAATATGGAGCATACCCCTCAAAATACGTTGCAACAGGTGGTCGATCAGGTGCAGGTCCTGACTCGACAATTTAATGATTTGTCCATTAAAATGCACACCTCCCAGGCTGCTGGCGGAGCTCCCGCAGCAGCAGCACCTGCAGGGGTTAAGGAGCCGAAAGTAAATCTCCCGGATCGTTTTTCTGGAGATCGCTCGCAGTTCTTTTGTTTCAAGGAGAGCTGCAAGCTATACTTCCGGCTTAGGCCTCAGTCTTCTGGGTCGGAGATTCAGCGGGTGGGCATAGTGATTTCCTTGCTACAAGGAGACCCACAGGTCTGGGCATATGGGTTGCAGCCTGACTGTCCGTCGCTTAAAAGTGTTGATGCTTTTTTTACGGCACTGGGCATGTTGTATGATGACCCTGACAAGACGGCCTCAGCCGAGGCTCAGATTTCGATCCTTAAGCAAGGGCGAAGGCCAGTTGAGGTTTACTGTACGGAGTTTCGGAGGTTGGCCCATGATACCCAGTGGAATGACCCAGCCCTGAGACACCAGTACCGAAGAGGTCTTTCTAACCAGATAAAGGACCAACTGGTACAATATCCCTTGCCTGATAGCTTGGATCAGCTCATGCAGTTATCCATCCGGGTGGATAGACGGCTGAGAGAGCGTAGGCTTGAAAGGGAGACTGAGATTTCCTTCCTTCCCAAGGGAACCTCAGACTCTGAGGAATTTTCTGAGGAGCCTATGCAGATTGGGGCTACCCGCCTCTCCTCGCGTGAGAAGACGCGGAGGAGACAGCAGGGGTTGTGTTTGTACTGTGGGAATAAAGGTCATGTGGTAGTATCATGCCCAGAAAAGCCGGAAAACTTCAGGGCCTGAGGGTGATGGGAAATATCCTGTCAGGCCAGAAGTCAGAATTTCCCAAGAAGACTTTTATCATTCCGGTGACCTTGAAGATCCTCGGTCAAACTGTCAAGACTGAGGCCTTTGTGGACAGTGGGGCCGACGGGGTTTTTATGGACCGCCAATTCGCCCTGAAACACTCTGTTCCCTTAGTACCCTTGGCATCGGAAATTGAGATTTGTGGGTTAAACGGGGAACCATTATCCCAAGGTAAAATTACCTCTTGCACTAGCCAGATTTCTTTGTTTATTGGAGCCACACACTCTGAAAAATTGTCCTTTTATGTGACTGTCTGTACTTTTGCCCCATTGGTGTTGGGGTTACCCTGGTTAAGGGCCCACAATCCTCAATTTGACTGGGTCTCTGGGGAGATTCTTAGTTGGGGTACTGATTGTTTCAGGAGTTGCTTGAGCCTTCCAGTCAGGCTCTCGCAGCTAAGTTTGCCAGGATTGCCAGGGTGTTATGCAGATTTTGCGGACGTGTTCTCCAAAAAAGTTGCAGAGGTACTACCTCCCCATCGCCCCTATGACTGTGCCATTGATTTGTTGCCAAATGCTAAGCTTCCCAAGAGCAGGTTGTACTCCCTGTCACGTCCTGAGACTCAGGCTATGGCAGAGTACATTCAGGAGAACTTGGCTAAGGGATTTATCAGACCTTCACAGTCTCCAGTTGGGTCGGGGTTCTTCTTCGTGGGTAAAAAGGACGGTTCGTTGCGACCCTGCATCGACTTCAGGGAATTGAACCGTATCACGATTAAAAACTCATACCCACTGCCTCTCATTTCGGTCTTGTTTGACCAGCTTCGTACTGCCACCATTTTTTCTAAGATTGACCTACGCGGTGCGTACAATCTAATCCGAATAAGAGAGGGGGATGAATGGAAGACTGCCTTTAATACCCACTCAGGGCATTATGAATGTTTGGTGATGCCTTTTGGGCTCTGTAATGCCCCGGCAGTCTTCCAGGATTTCATGAATGATGTGCTCAGGGAATATTTGGATAGATTCTTAGTTGTATACTTAGATGACATCCTAATCTTCTCCCATTCCCTGGAGGAACATCGGAAGCATGTACGCTTAGTCCTCCAGAAACTCAGAGACCACCGGCTTGGGGCGAAGCTGGAGAAGTGCGAATTTGAAGTTCAGCAAATCGCATTTCTAGGATATATTATCTCCCCAGAAGGTTTCCAAATGGAGGGTTCCAAGGTACAGGCAGTCCTGGATTGGGTGCAGCCCACTAGTTTGAAGGCGCTTCAGCGTTTCCTGGGCTTTGCGAATTTTTATAGACGATTTATCGCTGGATTTTCGTCTATAGTGGCGCCCTTGGTGGCACTCACTAAGAAAGGGGCGGATGTTACTCACTGGTCTTGTGAGGCTAAAGCGGCTTTTGCCCGTCTCAAAAGGGCATTTGTTTCGGCCAAGGTGCTGCGACACCCAGATCCAGAGCGTCCTTTTGTGGTGGAGATGGATGCCTCTGAGATGGGTATTGGGGCAGTGCTTTCTCAGATGGGAGTGTCTGATAATCGCCTTCATCCCTGTGCTTACTTTTCCCGTAAATTTTCGCCTGCCGAGATGAATTATGACGTGGGTAACCGGGAATTGTTGGCTATTAAGGATGCACTCGAGGAGTGGAGACACTGGCTTGAGGGGGCTAAGTTTGTGGTCTCAATTCTCACTGACCATAAGAATCTGGCATATTTAGAGTCAGCGAAGCGTCTCAATGCCAGGCAGGCACGATGGGCTTTGTTTTTTGCTCGCTTTAATTTTTTGATAACATATCGCCCTGGGTCAAAAAACATCAAGGCTGATGCGCTCTCGCGGAGTTTTGCTCCAATCCAGGAGACCACTGAGGAGCCGTTGCCCATTGTTTCCCCATCATGTATTAAAGTGGGCATTACCCAGGACCTCTTATCATTAGTCCTTAGAGCACAGGAGCAGGCTCCTCCAGACCTTCCGGTAGGTCTTTTGTTTGTGCCTCCTAGGTTAAGACAGCGAGTGTTCCTGGAATTCCATGCCAAGAAGTCGGCAGGTCACCCGGGTATTTCCAGAACTCGGGAGTTGCTATCTAGGGCGGTGTGGTGGCCCTCGGTGGCTAAGGATGTGGATCAGTGGGTTCGGGCATGTGACATCTGTGCCCGAAATAAGACTCCTAGAGGGGTTCCTGTTGGCCCATTACATCCACTCTCTATCCCATCTAAGCCATGGACCCACATTTCAATGGATTTTGTGGTGGACTTGCCCAAATCCTCGGGGATGACAGCCATCTGGGTTGTCGTTGACAGGTTTTCGAAGATGGCGCACTTCGTTCCACTGGTTGGGCTGCCATCAGCCAGACGCCTGTCTGAATTATTTATGCTGCATGTTGTGCGTCTCCACGGGTTGCCACTTGATGTGGTCTCTGACCGCGGATCCCAGTTTGTGGCCAAATTCTGGAGGGCATTTTGTTCCGATCTCCAGATTTCTGTCAGCTTGTCGTCAGGCTACCATCCGCAGTCTAATGGGCAGACTGAAAGGGTGAACCAGTCCTTGGAGCAGTTCCTCAGGTGTTATGTCTCCAAGTGTCAGACTGACTGGGTTGCTCATCTGTCCATGGCGGAGTTTGCCTATAACAATGCGGCTCACTCTGCTACAGGGATCTCTCCCTTCCTTTGTGTGTATGGGCATCATCCTAAGGCCAATTCTTTTGACCCCCTGGACTCCACGCCTGGTGGTTCCTCTGTGGTTTCGGTCCTTAGAGGTATTTGGCGGAAAGTGAAGAAAGCCCTTGTGTCTGTGTCATTAGTGACCAAAAGGGTTTTTGATAAGCGGAAAAGACCCTGCAGCTTCAAATTAGGAGACTTCGTCTGGTTGTCAACCAAGAATTTGAAGTTGAGACAGCCATCTCATAAGTTAGGCCCCCGGTTCATCGGCCCTTATAAGATCACCAGGGTTATCAATCCGGTGGCATTTCAGTTAGATCTGCCCCGTTCTTTGGGTATCAATAAAACATTTCATTGTTCCCTTTTAAAACGGGCGATTAGTAATCCTTCTTCCAGTGGAAGACCTTCCCCTCTTCTGATACGTGGCCAGAGGGAGTTTGTTGTTGAAAGGATTCTTGACTCCAAGGTGGTTCGGGGTCGGCTGTCATTTTTGGTGCACTGGAAGGGGTATGGCCCGGAGGAGCGGTCGTGGGTGCGCAGTTGTGATCTTCATGCCACCAGACTGATACGCTCTTTCTTCTCGCAGTTCCCCGATAAACCCGGTGGTAGGGGTTCTTTGACCCCTCGTCAGAGGGGGGGTACTGTTAGGGTCTCCTGCCCTGTGCTGCCACGTCGTCATGGCAACCGGGAGACAAGTGCTAGTGGAGTAACCTGAGCGCAGCTGATACTCCGGTTCGGGTCTTTTGCTGTGCAGTGGTTATAGGCTCTGTGCACGGCAGGGGATCCGGTGCTGGTTTTTGTGCTCACAGTCTGTGAGGTCTGAGTGGGGCGTGGACAGCACCTGCTTTATAAGGCCTCTTTTCAGGGTAAGCAGATGCTGCTGAATCTTTGTTGGTTAGTCAGTTCATGAAAGTTAGCCAGTACTGTGTAGCTTTGTATTTGTTTGTTGCTTACTGCAAATAGGCCTGGGGATTTGGTATTACACTCTGCCAATCCAGACCTAGCAGTAAGACTGGAGTCAGTCGTTTAGCTTGCTGGGGTTCTGTTACTACTCTGTGAACTTAGCAAGTTTGCGGCTGTATTCTAAGACTTGCCTGTCTAATCCTGTCTCACTGTGCTAGGTGTCAGGGGTCAGTTTAGTGGCAGTAAGCTAAAACCTGTGCACTGCAAGTGAGAATCAGGATTGTGGAGTCTCTCCTTGTGTCTATCATTCCATCTCTGACCAAGGAGTTTACTGCCACACCCGTTGGTAACCCTTTAGGGTTTTGCTGTTGCCCTTAGCAACAGCATTTCGGGTTCTCTACGTATTAAAACACAACATCTTGCTATTTCCATCTGAGCAGTTCTAATACAAGGGAGATACCCAGTTCCTTAGCCTCTGGGCTTCTCTGTTCACTTTGTGTGTATTTTGTTACCCTATCACCTTCTGTGTACGTTATGTCATATTCCCCAGTTTGTCTGTGAGTCCATTTGTTTTGCATAACAGTTCAAACACCAGTACATTCCTGCAGACACTGGAGTGCATAACAGTTCTGACACCAGTACTTTCCTGCAGGCACTGGTGTGCATAACAATGACCCAGCAAGGTTGTCACGCTCGGCGTAAGTTGGGGTTCCGACAACCGAGTTTTGGCTGAAGGGACAGCTGCCTGTGAGGAGAGTAAATGAGGTGGCTGAATGTAATTCCTCCTCATGGAGTGGAGGCCTTACTAAGTGTTAGCGTTGGCAGGAGAACGTAAAGAAAAGGAGGACTCCATAGGGAAAAAACTGTAGTTTTAATGAATAGCAGGCTGTACACGAATATTGGAGAAATTGAAGAAACTGGATGAAAGAACTAGAGTCTGTGGTTAAATGGCTTGAAGAGTGAAGCTGAAGAACTCCAGTACAGAAGAACTGAAAGACTGTGGTTTATAATTGAAAGACGAGGCTGAAGAACTTTTACTTTGAAGAAGTGAAGACTGTGGTTTGTGATTGAAAGATGAGACTGAAGGACTTTGACTTTGAAGAAGTGGAGACTGTGGTTTGTAATTGAAAGACATTCACGGGAACCACCATTAGCACCTGAAGCTCCTCTATGACCTGGGACCCCGTGAGCGCCTCCACAAGTGGTGACGGTCTTAGACGGCAGGACTGCAGCAGCGTTAGGTAACCGATAGATGAGAGCAACCAGGACCAGGGAACCAGAAGCAACCTGGTAGCACAGAGCTGGAGAATCTTTCACAAGGAGGTAACTTGAAGCACTTGCACTCTTCCTCTGGGCCAGCCCCCTTTTGTAAGGGGAGATCACACAGGATTGGCTGAACACAGACTGGGAACTTCATTGACGATGACGGGTTTAATATGAAATACCTACAATAAAAATCCCAATGATCAAAATACAGACAACAACTGACCGACCGTCAAAATACCGACATTTAAAATGTCGACATGCCAAAAAGTTGACACGTGTTTTTCAATTTCTTTGTGGGTATGCTGACATGGACACCATATAAGTGTACCGCGTCCCCTCGCATGGCTCACTACACTCGCCATGCTTCAGGCTGCGCTCGGCACATTATTATATTCCCCTTCCATATCCACTGGGATGGTAAAGTATGAACAAGTCAGTTTTAATGAAAAATCATGAAAAACTCATGTTGACTTTTTGACCTGTCAATGACTTTGTCGGTATTTTAATTGTTGGTATTTTGTGACCTTGTTGGGATTTTGACCGTCGGCTAATGGTTGTTGGGATTTTGATTGTACAACTTTACAGGCTTGTTGGCACTTGGAGAACTACAAGTGCAAGCATGTTTTGGCAGACAGAGCCCGCTGGCATCTGTACTACATCTGTAAGGAAAAAAAAGTCAGGACACAGACACTGCATATTGAAAAATCTTTATAGAAAAAAAATAGACTACCCCAGAGCCTTAGTTTACTTACCGTTGCTTAAAAATCAATGGGATCGGTCATCATAGGTCCATGTAGGCATCCTGTGGTATGTTACAAAACAATAAAACTGAGCAATCCCTCACGGACACCATAATTAAAATGAATAAGGCCACTCTGATTGGTTAGAGTGTGGCAACTTATATTTCTCATGTGTCCTAGAGGATGCTGGGGTCCACTTCAGTACCATGGGGTATGGACGGTTCCGCAGGAGCCATGGGAACTTTAAGACTTTTCTAGAGTGTGAACTGGCTCCTCCCTCTATGCCCCTCCTCCAGATCTCAGTTTAGAAAATGTGCCCAGGTAGACTGGTCGCACTCCAGTGGCGCTCTACTGAGTTTCACTGAAAAGACTTTATGTTAGGTTTTTTATTTTCAGGGAGACTGCTGGCAACAGTCTCCCTGCTTCATGGGACTTAGGGGGAAGAAGTAGGATCCAACTTCCTAAATAGTTTCATGGCTCTGCTTCTTGCTGACAGGACACCATTAGCTCCTGAAGGGTACTGAACACTAGCTGCGGGTATGCGCTCACTCCCACAGCACGCCGTCACCCCTCTAACAGAGCCAGAAGTCAGAAGAAAAGTGAGTATTATTACCGGAGATCTGCAAGAGGGACCACCAGTCATCGTGATGGCTCAAGGTACCGCGCTGCGAGCGGAAACGCTGCGCGGACATGCTACCCACACACAGCGCACAGCAGGGTGCAGGCCACGGGGGGGGGGGTTGCCCTGGGCAGCATGAAAACCTACTATTACACTGGCGAAAGTAGCGCATATTATGCTGTGGCACAATCCTACAACCCCGCCAGTATAAATATTACCTCATGTTTGCTAGGAAAAATGTGCCATTGCAAGGGGCAGGGCTTCTTCCTCAGGCAGCCAGCACACTGTGCAGCACCATTATCTTCTAGCAAAAACAAGGGAAGAAACGCTGATCCTCCTCTCAACTTATGATTTTAGTATCAGAGTGCAAAAACGGGGGGAAAGAGTATATTGTGGTATTATAACCTATTATTGACAATATATATAGAGCGGAAAGTCTCTGTGTACAAAGTACATGACACAGGGATTTTTTATTTAAGCGCTGAGTTGTGGACTGGCAATGTTTTTTCTGTGTCCCTCTGACAGATTTTACTGTGGGTCTTTCCCCTATAAGCACCGGAGTGTCTGTGGTGTGATTGTGCACTTGTGTGACATGTCTGAGGCATGGAGCTCTCCCTCTGTGGGAGCCATGTTAGGAACACAGAGTTGTAATGTGACACCACGAGCCTAACTAGGTGAAAGATTACGTGATAGTGTGAATCATATCAGTAAGAGATTGGCTAAATCTGAGTCTCATGCAGAAAACTGAAAATAATCTGTTGAAGATGTGATTTTTAATAGTTCTGCTTTTCATCCACAGGGGACCCCTCTGGGTCACATAAACTTTTGCACAAGTAGTATGAACTGATACCGACACAGACGCTGATTCCTGTGTCGACACTAGTGATTCCAGGGGAATAGGTCCTAAGTTAGCGAAAAACATTCAAAACATGTTTTTAGCTATAAAGGAGGTATTAGAGGTTATGGGGGCCCCTCCTTTACCACAGGAGCAGGCTTACAAATAAATATAAAGAATTATAAGAAATTATAAAGAAGTAATGTAACTTTCCCTCCACCTCATGAACTGATCAGTCTCTGGGAGGCAGTCTGGTTTAACCCGAAAATAAATTTCAGATTCCCAAAAGAAGTCAGGCAGCTTAGCTTTTTCCATACAGAGGACAGTAAAGGGTGGGAGTCACCCCCCATTTTAGACAGTGCCCTGTCACGGTTAAAGGAAAAAGGTGTTTCTCCCTGCGCCTGGGACGGCTTCACTTAAGGAGCCAGCAGACCGCAAATTGGAGTCTACGTTGTAATCTATTGATGTGGCCAATGGGGCACTACTCAGGCCTACCATTGCCTGTGTGTGGGTGAGTGGTGCTATTGAAAAGTGGTCAGAAAACTTGTCATTAGACATTGACACAATAAATAGAGACGAGCTACTCCTAATGTTAGGTCATATCAAAGACGCTGCTGCGTACATGCTAAAAACCATGAAAGATATTGGTCTCTTGGGATCAAGAGCCGCAACCATGGCAGTCTCAGCACGGAGGGCATTGTGGATTCGCCAATGGAATGCTGACGCAGATTCCAAAAGGCATATGGAGGCTCTCCCGTATAAAGGTGAGTCCTTATTTGGAGATGGGCTGGATGCTTTAGTCTCTGCGGCTACCGCACGTAAGTCAACATTCTTGCCTATTGTTCCTGCGCCGGCAAAAAAGACACATCACTCTCAGATGCAGTCATTTCAGCCAAAAAAATTACAAAAAAGTGTAAAGGTTCCCCTTTCTTTGTGGGTGAAGAAAGGGGAAAAGGAAATAAAGTCCACAGCATCTCCAGGATCACAGGAGCAGAAATCAACCTCTGCTCCTGCCAAATCTTCAGCATGACGCTCGGGCTCCCTTGCGGGAGTCTGCTCAGGTGGGGGCACGTCTGAAACTCTTCAGTCAGTTCTGGGTTCAATCTGGCCTAGACCCATGGGTCATACAAATAGAGGCCCACGGGTACAAACTGAAGTTTCAAGACATTTCCCTAGGCCGTATTTTCAAATCGACCTTACCAACTTCTATCCCAGACAGGGAAGTGTTGGCAGCAGCAGTACGAAATTGTGTCAGGATCAAGTTTTTGTCCTGGTTCCCTTGTTACAACAAGGAGAAGGGTTTATTGCAACCCTATTCATGGCTCCGAAGCCGGACGGCTCAGTCATACTGATTCTAAACCTGTATACTCTTAATCTCTACCTGCAAAGGTTCTAGTTCAAGATGGAATCCCTGAGGGCAGTGATTTACGGTCTGGAGGAGGGGGACTTCATGGTGTCAGTAGACATAAAAGATGCCTACTTACACGTTCCCATTTATACTCCACATCAAGCTTATCTGAGATTCGCAATACAGAATTGTCATTACCAATTTCAGACGTTGCCGTTCAGACCTTCCACGGCACCAAGGGTTTTCACCTAGGTGATGGCAAGAGATGATGGTCCTCCTTCGACAACAAGGAGTCAATATAATTCCTGACCAGGAAGATCTCCCGATAAAAGCGAGATCCAGGGAAAAGTTGTTGCAGAACATAGCACTCTCCCTGACAGTACTTCAACATCACGGTTAGATCATAAATTTTCCAAAGTTACAATTGGAACCGACGACAAGATTGTCTTTTCTGGGGATGATACAGGACACAGAAGTACAGAGGGTATTTCTTCCAGTAGAAAAGGCTCTGGAAATCTAGAGAACGGTCAAACAAATTCTGTAACCAACTAGAGTGTAGATTCATCAATGCATTCGGGTGTTGGGGAAGATGGTAGCGGCCTACGAGGCCATACAATTTAGCCGATTCCATGCCAGAGTATTCCAGTGGGACCTGTTGGACAAGTGGTCCAGATCCCACCTACACATGCAGCAGAATATAATCCTGTCATCCAAAACCAGAATTTCGCTCCTGTGGTGGCTACACAGTTCTCACCTACTAGAGGGATGCAGGTTCGGGATTCAGGACTGGGTCCTAGTAACCACGGATGCAAGTCTCCGAGGCTGGGGTGTAGTCACACAGGGTGAAAGCTTTCAAGGAAGATGGTCAAGTCAGGAAACCTGTCTTCATATAAACGTTTTGGAGTTGAGAGCCATTTACAACGGCCTTCTACAAGTGGGGCATCTTCTTCAAGATCAACCCGTACAGATCCAGTCGGAAAATGTAACAGCAGTCGCATACATAAACCGTCAGGGCGGATCAAAAAGCAGAGCGCCAATAGCAGAGGTGACAGAGATCCTCCTCTGGGCAAAAAGACATGCAAGAGCTCTTGTCGGCAATTTTCATTCCAGGAGTGGACAACTGGGAAGGTGACTTCCTCAGCAGACACGTTCTCCATCCAGGAGAATGGCGCCTCCACCAAGAAATCTTTGCAGAGGTGACAGGTCTTTGGGGAGTTCCTCAAGTAGACATGATGGCATCTTGTCTTAACAAAAAGCTTCAGAGATATTGTTCCAGGTGGAGAGACCCTCAAGCAATAGCAGTGGATACACTGGTGACCCAGTGGGTGTTTCGGTCGGTGTATGTCTTTTCTCCACTTCCACTAATAACAAAAGTACTCAAGATCATGAGAAAAACAGGGGTTCGAGCGATCCTTATTGTCCCAGACTGGCCAAGGAGAGCTTGGTATCCAGATCTTCAGGAGTTGCTCATAGAAGATCCTCTGCCTCTTCCTCTTCGTGAGGACCTGCTGCAGCAGGGGCCGTGCGTGTATCAAGACTTACTGCAGCTACGTTTGACGGCATGGCTGTTGAGCGCTGTCCCTAGCCCGAAAGGGTATTCCCAAAGAAGTCATTCCCACTCTGATTCAGGCCAGGAAAGGAGTAACGTCTAAACATTACCACCGTATTTGGAGAAAATATGTGTCTTGGTGTGAATCGAGGAAGGCTCCTATGGAAGAGTTTCCGTTAGGACGTTTTCTCCATTTTCTGCAGACAGGTGTGGATGCGGGCCTAAGATTGGGTTCAGTCAAGGTCCAGATTTCGGCCTTGTCCGTTTTCTTTCAGAAACAATTGGCCTCCCTTCCAGAAGTTCAGACATTCGTGAAAGGGGTTCTGAACATCCAACCTCCATTTGTGCCTCCGGTGGCACCATGGGATCTTAACGTGGTGTTGGAGTTTCTTCAATCGGATTGGTTTGAACCTCTACAGGAGATAGAGTTGAAGTTTCTTACTTGGAAAGTGGTCATGCTGGTGGCCTTGGCATCCGCAAGAAGGGTGTCTGAGTTAGGGGCCTTGTCTCACAAGAGTCCTTACTTGATCTTCCATGAAGATAGGGCTGAGTTAAGAACTCGCCAGCAATTTCTTCCAAACGTGGGTTCTTCTTTCCATATAAACCAACCTATTGTGGTGCCAGTGACTACTGACACCTTCGCTGCTTCAAAGTCTCTGGATGTGGTCAGAGCTTAGAAAATTTATATCGCAAGAACAGCTTGGATACGGAAAACAGAGGCTCTGTTTGTCCTGTATGCTCCGAACAAGATTGGGTGTCCTGCTTCTAAGCAGACCGTTGCCCGCTAGATCAGAGGTACGATTCAGCACGCTCATTCCACGGCAGGATTGCCAATACCGAATTCGGTTAATGCCCATTCTACTAGAAAGGTTGGCTCATCCTGGGCGGCTGCCCAGGGGGTCTTAGCGTTACAACTTTGCCGAGCAGCTACTTGGTCAGGGGCAAACACGTTTGCTAAGTTTTACAAGTTTGACACCTTGGCCGATGAGGACCTCAAGTTTGGTCAATCGGTACTGCAGCGTCATCCGCACTCTCCCGCCCGTACTGGAGCTTTGGTATAACCCCATGGTACTGAATTGGACCCAAGCATCCTTTAGGACGTATGAGAAAAAAGGATTTTAATAAATTATTTTCTCCTAGATGCTGGGCACCCAACCCAGTGCGTACTTTAGTACTTTAGCTGCAGTTGTTATTTTGTTAAAAATGTTTTCAGCACGGTTGAGGTACTGTTCATGCCCACTGGCATGTGTTTTGTTGAATGCCATGTGTGCGGCATGGTTGAAGTGTGAGCTGGTATGAATCTCACCATTAACTTAAAAGTAAATCCTTTCCTCGAAATGTCCGTCTCCCTGGGCACAGTTCCTTTACTGAGGTCTGGAGGAGGGGCATAGAGGGAGGAGCCAGTTCACACTCTAGAAAAGTCTTAAAGTGCCCATGGCTCCTGCGGAACAGTCTATACCCCATGGTACTGAGCAGCCACATTCATTCCATTTCACTATAAAATGTATGTTCCAGAACGGACTTCGGTACAATACATGTCCTTCATAATATCTATTTTCTCTACAGAGCTAGTATAAAGGGACATATTGTTTAGAGAATATTTGCATGATATTCCCCAAAACTCTGGTTTTCAAGGGGGGTATGAGCAAAAATTAAGGGTCCCAAGGATTTAGGGAGGAGGAACCGCAGCAGATACTGTATCTCTGATATTTGGGAAGGTCCCTCCATTTCCAACTACAAAGCAGAACCCATAGCTTTCTATGGGGGCTGCTTAATTGTCATACTTACCAAGCTTCAGAATGTGAGGCATTACAGAGCTTGGCCCTGCCCACTAAAGCTGTCTGAATATGGCTGTAGCCCTTTGTAGACTATGGGCTGCTCTATTGTTGATTTTACTGTAGAGGGATCCGAAGGAAAATCCCTCCTTGGTTTTGTCAGTTTGCTCTGCACAAAGCAAAGTGACTGAATATCTGATAGGCGACCGTGCCAATGGCTCAGAAATAATATATTTAGGCAAATAAAAATTCTTCATTGCTGTGAATTGTGATAATGAAGAATCTTTTGTGGGTAGACAGCAAGTGTTAATAAATATGCCCCAAAGTATACTGTAAATAGGTTTATTTTTCTTAAACATGTTAGAAGTATGGTCAGTACTATTTTTCTGGAAAATAGGTTTAGGAACTATCGGTTTGGGGGTGGAGCTATTAAAAAAAGTTCTAGACGGACGGACAGACAGACGGACTGTAAAATAAAATTTATCTTATGGAAAATAAATTTTGGCCATGGACAGGTTCCTGATCATATCATATTTAATTTCAGGTTCAAGAATTGAGTTCCTGTTGGTTCCTGCTGAAAAATAGCACTGAGTATGGTACTCGGGAAAGTTGAACATCAGATTTATATTGAGTAGAATGTGTTGCTGTGGTATAAATTACACACTTTACTCAATCTGGGCCTGATTCAGACCTGATCGCTGCTGTGCGTTTTCGCACAGCGGGCGATCGGGCATTAACTGCGTATGTGTATGCACCACAATGCGCACGTGTGTCGCCAAACAACAGGCATTGCGGTCAGCGACAGGCTGGTGCGAAATTTCTAATCGCTCAGCCATTCGCATGCTGATTGACATGAGGAGGCCGTTTGTGGGTGGTAACTGTCTGTTTTCTGGGAGTGTCCGGAAAAACGCAGGCGTGTCCAAGTGTTTTCAGGGAGGGTGTCTGACGTCAGATCCGGCTCCGATCAGCCTGTTCTCATCGCACTGTAGGAGTAAGTCCTGGGCTGCGCACACACTGCACACAGTGGATTTTTGCAGCTCAGCGTACACATGCAATCGCACACTTGCACGGCGAATTTACACTCCCCCTGGGGCGGCGACAATCTGAACGCATGACAGCGAAGTTAGCGGCCCAGCAATTAGGTCTGAATCACCCCCTTTATTTGTCTTACAGGATACAGTGGTGGCACTTCAAGCACTGACAAAATACGCAAAGGCCACTTACAGCGATACCCAGGATGTGACTGTGACAGTCAGGTCATTGTCTGGATTTCAGAACCAGTTTCATGTAGACAAAACCAAAAGCCTCTTATTACAAAAAGAAACCTTAGCAGACATCCCTGGAAAGTACACACTGACAGCCACAGGAAATGGATGTGTGTACATACAGGTCAGTAGAGTCATATGTATTAAATGTGGCTGTGTTGGAAAAATTTGATGGGATTTATGATTTTTACAATGTATTTTTTACAGATATAGGTAGATCACGTTCTTACTCGTCATCTAAAAATGTAACTTTCTTATATATCTAAAGATTTGTAGCTTTCTCTTACATTCTCATTGTGGACACTATTGTGGACCCTGGCGTATAGGATGTGCGATGCAAGACTTGGCACTCAAACTGCTACAACTCATTTGTAATGTAGCTTCACCCCTTAATAAACGCTCCATGCAATAGGTTCATTTTATAGTGTCAAACAGGATTGCATTTGCTGACTAGGCAACTTGTACGTTTTCATTTATATTTTTTTATAATTTCTGGACCAATTGACAAAACGCCACTATGTAACATTCCCACTTCATGGATTCGACCATTGGTTTGACTTTGTTTGTCAATGTTCTTCTGGTCCCACAGGAGGGAAACACATTAGGAGGCCACTGTTTGGTCAGACATGCATGTATAGTATTAATAGTGTATGGTGGTCTGTCTGCAAAATAATTGACTTTGGTTATTATTTTGTTTCGTACACAGAATGTAAGAGAAAAAAGGATATTTGTACATACTGTTAAATCCTTTTCTATAAACCCATTTGGCAGCCACTACAGTCCCTTCATTCATGGATATGTGGTTCATATAATATTGCAGTACAGTCTCTTAAAATCTAAGCCTCACCAGAGGGCTTTACTAGAAAGGAGCTGTTACTGTACATAGGAGAGAAGCCACACAAGTTATAATGAGTTGTAATAGTTTGAGTGGCAAATCGTGCATTTCATCCTCTATACCCCAAGATAAGTAGTGTCCCCCAAATGAATTTAGAGAAAATGATTTAATGGTAAGTACAAAGAAAAACTGTTTTTGTTCTTTTTCTAATCTGTCTCTTACTTATTTTTGGTTTTCTGATTTTATTTGAGTTTATTTGACACTTTTATTAGTACTGATCAACTTAATGTATATAGGCCCTCATTCCGAGTTGTTCGCTCGCAAGCTGCTTTTAGCAGCTTTGCACACGCTAAGCCGCCACCTACTGGGAGTGAATCTTAGCATAGTAAAATTGCGAACGAAAGATTAGCAGAATTGCGAATAGACACTTCTTAGCAGTTTCTGAGTAGCTCCAGACTTACTCGGCATCTGCGATCAGTTAAGTGCTTGTCATTCCTGGTTTGACGTCACAAACACACCCAGCGTTCGTCCAGACACTCCTCCGTTTCTCCAGCCACTCCTGCGTTTTTCCCAGAAACGGCAGCGTTTTTTTGCACACACCCATAAAACGGCCTGTTTCCGCCCAGAAACACCCACTTCCTGTCAATCACATTACGATCACCAGAACGAAGAAAATACCTCGTAATGCTGTGAGTAAAATACCTAACTGCATAGCAAATTTACTTGGCCCAGTCGCAGTGCGGACATTGCGCATACGCACTAAGCGGAAAATTGCTGCGATGCAAAGAAATTTACCGAGCGAACAACTCGGAATGACCACCATAGAAATTTGGATATACAAAGACAAAATTCTTTCTTTTGCTTGCAATATTTTACATTCTTCATGGATATATGTGTTGTAAGATCAGAGACGGAGAGAGTTGTGATTTCTTATAGCACATGCATTAAAATGTAACTTTTATTAATAGGTATTTAGAATACTGTTTCTATACACAACAAATCAATCAGCGAAATATAAACAAATATAGATATAGTATAGAAAAGTGTGAGAAAAATTAGACTCTTTGGGGGGAATTCAAATGTTTGAAAAGTCCGTTGTGTGTTTGTTTTTTCCTGTCTATTAGATCGGAAAAAAACAGACACCCAACTGACTTTTCAAACAATTGAATCTCCCCCTATGTTTACAACGATGAACACTGCTTACAGTATGTATCAACAAAAGTACCTGTCTTGATTCCTTTGTTTATTAGGACCAGTGTTCATGTACAGTAAATCATGTTTTCTTATGTGTTTCAATAAACATATATTTGTGTAACACAATGTCTAAATTAATGTCTTAATTATTTTTACTCACATTCCATTTTTAATGCCAGTGTAGGGATTGATGCCTGAAAGCCATCTATATATTATCGTGTTGTTCCATTGTCCCACTTGTATCCACTCATGTTAACATTGAGTTAGTAGAATAATATCTTAAATTATGATATGTCCATCTCTCTACAGACACATCTTAAATATCATACCTCTCCTGCCAAATCTGACACTTACTTCGCCCTCACTGTCAGTACCCAGCCTTCAGTTTGCACCGATATAGCACAGACGAGGTTTGAAGTTCTCGTGGCTGTCAGGTAAGGAGGAGATGTTTTTCTTGGAGGTGCTTAATGGAGGCTTGTCTTTCATTTCTTATGTACAGTAAGATCAGGTGGACATTTCAAGCTCAAGACTAGATGTTCACTACATACTGTATGACTCTTCATAGTGTTTGTACTGTATAACTCTCCATAGTGTTTGTACTGTATGTATGTATATAAGCTTTAGTACATGTTTATAAAATCAGCTGCTCTTCATGCTTCTGCTACGGACTGCAAAGCTTATTTCAGGCCTGTGTGGGCTTTTAGCGCCACAGCAGTGGGGTTGGTTAATAGTACTACTGGGAACTTATCAAAAATGATCTCAATAGTGTAGGTGTGCAATAAGAGTTGATTTTACACATTTCTTACACTGGATATAACTGTATATACTGTAAGAATTATAGTAAACCAAACAATAGGAAGGCAAATACACACTGCATGAGTATATAACATGTCTAAATTTACAATTGGAGCAAACAGGACACTTAATGACTCAAGATGCACTAACCCCCTATTAAAACAAACCCCAGTGTTGTGATTAAGATGGAGATGCTTCAACCCTTCAAAATAGGACTGGTAGAGTGGTTGAACATAGCAACCAATCAGATTCTAGCTTTCATTGATTGCTACATAGTAACATTGTAACATAGTAACATAGTAATTGAGGTTGAAAAGAAGCAATTTGCCCATTGTGTTCTTCTCCTATATGCCGAACATGCTAAGTTACAACCCTTTTGGGAGTGCAGAATTAGAAAGAGCCTCCTTAAAATGTGCCTGTTGAAAGTCTATGCACAGTGTTATAACAAAATGAATCTCTCTTCAACACATTAGCAACCATGGACATAGGCAGAATAAGGGTGGGACACAGAAGATAATGTATCCCAGGCTCCTCTCTGTCAGGGGGCCCCTGGCTGGAGCACACTGACATTACTAACTCTTTCTCTTGTGCAGCGGCAGAACCAGACAGCCAGAATGTGAGGGCAGTATACAGTGCAGGCAGAGGAGTATCAGGTTTCATAATTTACCAAAGGAGCTTCCCAACCAGAGTGACCCTGGGATCCCAGAATCCCCTCCTCTTTTGTGTTGAAATACCTTTAGTATAAATGAAATAGTTCAACACAGGTGACGCCAATCATATATTAAGATGGAAGTCCAGGAGCAGAGCATTTTGTCCCTTCTAGAATGGGTCATGTTGGGAGGTATGCACAATCTAATATACACCCCTGCCCTGGGGCTGCCTTGTCATAAGCGCCCTTGGCTCCCCCAAGGCTTAATCCGGCCCCGACTGTTGACAAAAGCATTTTAGGTGCTGTCTTGAACAAACTCTACTGAAATGGAATCCTTTTTGTAGTTATACAGGTGAAAGAAATGAGTCTAATATGATACTGGTAGAAGTGGAATTACTGTCTGGATTCACTGCAAGTACAGCCAGTGTGAAAAAGGTAAGGTGATAATATTTTGGCACAATAGAATTCACTTATAGAAATAAACAATATTTATTATTGTGTGTAGAGCGAAAGGGCCTAATTTATGTTTGTATGCAATGGCTGATTATCGGGAGACTGCGTGTGCTGCAATTGCAATGCGCAAACGCGAGGGTGCCGTTGTAATCTCACTTGCAATGAGGATTTTGTATATAAGTGATTGACAGGAAGTGGCCGTTTGGAGGTGTTAATGGGAAGTTTATGGGAAGTTGTTGGGAAAATGCAGGCGTGTCATGGCAGTTTTTGGGGGATAGGGGGTATTTGCTGACAGCTGCAATCTCGTATGTGCAAAAACATGGCATCTGGGTCGCTATTGCTCTGTCCAGTCTGTGTAGCCATAGAGCAACCCTTAGCTCTGATGATCCTAGTTTTTGCATATAGGTCACAAATGTGTACGCAGTTGCGAATGAGTTTTCATTTCTGGGTGACAGCTTGACTTGCTAACATTAGCAGTTCAATAGCCTAGTGAATAGCATTAGCAATACCATTTACATTCGTGTACAAACATGAATTAGGCCCAAAGCTCTGTATTGGTGATAGCAATGTAAAATTCCTATTTATCCTCGAAAAAGAGGGTTCATCCCAGTGCCGTTTCTAGCGGCAGGCGAGCCGTGCAACCGCACGGGGCGCCCGCCGCGGCACTTTGCAGGTCCTTTTCCCCCTCCTCCTTCCAGAGTACTCCTGTTCGGGGGGCGGAGATTCGAGCAATGACGCAATTGCGTTGTGACGTCACGACGCAATCGCGTCATTCCGCGAAACTCCGCCCCCCAAACAGGAGTACCGATGACAAGTGGAGGGGGAGCCAGCTGGAAGGAGGAGGCAACCGGCGTGGGCCGAAGAGCGGGAAGAGCCACTTCATACTGTTTGTAAGTATTCTCTCTCTCTCTCCCCACTTGACACTTGCCTGCCGTTGCGGTACTGTGTAAAATGGGGACACTTGCCTGCAATACTGTGTAAAATGGGGACACTTGCCTGCAATACCGTGTAAAAATGGGGACACTTGCCTGCAATACTGTGTAAAAATGGGGACACTTGCCTGCAATACTGTGTAAAATGGGGACACTTGCCTGCAATACTGTGTAAAATGGGGACACTTGCCTGCAATACTGTGTAAAAATGGGGACACTTGCCTGCACTACTGTGTAAAATGGGGACACTTGCCTGCAATACTGTGTAAAATGGGGACACTTGCCTGCAATACTGTGTAAAAATGGGGACACTTGCCTGCAATACTGTGTAAAATGGGGACTATTGCCTGCCGTACTGTGTAAAATGGGGACTATTGCCTGCCGTACTGTGTAAAATGGGGACACCTGCCTGCCGCAATGTGTAAAATGGGGACTCGGGCCTGCATACTGTGTAAAATGGGTACTATTGCCTGCCGTACTGTGTAAAATGGGGACTATTGCCTGCTGTACTGTGTAAAATGGGGACACCTGCCTGCCGCAATGTGTAAAATGGGGACTCGTGCCCGCATACTGTGTAAAATGGGGACTATTGCCTGCCGTACTGTGTAAAATGGGGACTCTTGCCTACCATACTGTGTAAAATGGGGACACTTGCCTGCCGTACTGTATAAAATGGGGACATGTGCCTGCCGTACTGTGTAAAATGGGGACTCTTGACTGCCATACTGTGTAAAATGGGGACACAAAATGGGGACACGTGCGTGCCGCAATGTGTAAAATGGGGACACGTGCCTGCCGCAATGGGTAAAATGGGGACATGTGCCTGCCGCAATGTGTAAAATGGGGACACGTGCCTGCCGCAATGTGTAAAATGGGAACACGTGCCTGCCGCAATATGTAAAATGGGAACACGTGCCTGCCGCAATGTGTAAAATGGGGACACGTGCCTGCCGCAATATGTAAAATGGGAACACGTGCCTGCCGCAATGTGTAAAATGGGAACACGTGCCTGCCGCAATATGTAAAATGGGAACACGTGCCTGCCGCAATGTGTAAAATGGGGACACGTGCCTGGCCGCAATGTGTAAAATGGAGACTTTTTATTTCCTGTGGTGGCCATGATGATGAGATCAGATGAGGCCATGCCCATTTTAATGAGGCCACACACCCTTGCCGGGAGCGCGCCGCCTTAGGCGCTTGCTTGCTTTTTCGATCTATGGGGGGGCACATTTTGAAATCTTGCACTGGGAGCCAAATTGGCTTGAAACAGCCCTGGTTCATCCTCTAACAAATGAATAAATAACTTGAGGCATTAAAGGATTCCACATATGACCTGCTCCTGGGTTGTCTACAGTAAATTCTTCACAGACTTTGTCCTGGAAATAACCTAAATGCACAGAAATGTCACACGGCCAGCAGTTTAGTCAGTGATGCGGCACTAAATCCACCTGTATAACATGTGACTACAAAGAAACATGAAATAATGTAACGTGTGAAGATTATGCAAAACAATTATGAACACTGGCCCTCATTCCGAGTTGTTCGCTCTGTATTTTTCATCGCATCGCAGTGAAATTCCGCTTAGTGCGCATGCGCAATATTCGCACTGCGACTGCGCCAAGTATCTTTGCTATGAAGATAGTATTTTTACTCACTGCTTTTTCATCGCTCCGGCGATCGTAATGTGATTGACAGGAAATGGGTGTTACTGGGCGGAAACACGGCGTTTTAGGGGCGTGTGGCTGAAAACGCTGCCGTTTCCGGAAAAAACGCAGGAGTGGCCGGAGAAACGGTGGGAGTGCCTGGGCGAACGCTGGGTGTGTTTGTGACGTCAACCAGGAACGACAAGCACTGAACTGATCGCACAGGCAGAGTAAGTCTGAAGCTACTCTAAAACTGCTACGAGGTTTGTGATCGCAATATTGCGATTACTTCGGTCGCACTTTTAAGATGCTAAGATACACTCCCAGTAGGCGGCGGCTTAGCGTGTGTAACTCTGCTACATTCGCATTGCGACCGATCAACTCGGAATGAGGGCCACTGTACTTGATGTGCTATATTAAACTAACCAACCCTAAATTATAATACATTTCAATCAACTTTAATACAGGGAACTTAGGTTGAAAATAATGCTATGCAACAAAGCACAATGATATATTGTGTGCAGTGTGTTTTAAACAATTGTATTAAAATATGTTAAATATATTTGTGATATTTCTGCAGAATTTAAGATACGTTTGTAAAGTAACCTTATATTGGGGGTAATTCAGAACTGATCACTGCTGTGCGTTTTCGCACATCCGGCGATCAGGCCTGAACAGTGCATACGTATGCACCACAATGCGCAGGAGCGACGGTCTTCAGCAACAGGGAGCACCGGTCAGTGATGAGATGGTGCGAGAAATCATATCGCACCGGCGAACGCAAGAAGATTGACAGAATGAGGGCGTATGTGGGTGGCAACTGACCGCTTTTAGGGAGTGTCTGGAAAAACGCAGGAGGGACCCGGCATTTTGTGGGAGTATTCATGACGTCAACTCTGGCCCTAATCATCGCAGCAGGTGAGTAAGTCCTGGTCTGTCCACAGTTATCCAGTACATGCCATCACACACCAGCACACACAAAAAACCCTCCTCCTGTAGGTGGTGACTACCAGATTGCAGGACAGCAAATATCGCTGTCCAGCGAACAGGTCTGAATTAGGCCCATTGTCTTTAGAAATAAACTTGTACAGAGTAACTTGAAAATAATATACCTTTGCACACTAGGTGACAGATTCAAATAAATGTGTGTTTGTGGCTGTGCACTTAAGGGCCCCATACACTTATGCAACATGTCCGGCCCTCATGTCGCAGGCGATCACCCCGGCAGCCACCCGGGCGGCAGGATCACACAAGATACATCATATGCGGTCCCTTTGCATACAATGTATCTTGTGCGATCCCAGCCATGCCTGCGTGGTCCGAAATGATCGCTAGTGCAACACGGTGAATCTGGAGGATCTGATCCGATGTTCACGAGAACGCGCATCGGATCGGATCGGAAACACCTCCAAAATACCAGATTTCATCCGATATATCGGGTCAAATTCACAAAATCGTATTAAATCGGGCATTATCGTTCTAGTGTATGGGGCCCTTTACTGTAGTGTGTTAATGCACAAAGCAAATGTTGCAGATTGTTTGCTCAGATCTCTATTTAGTGCATGCAGGTATAAGCCTGTATGACGCAGACATTATTGAATGGAAACTTATGTTAAAGACACAGTCCTCTTTTGGTTCCTATCTTACCTATCTAATCGCTCCTCCAGTGTTCGCTTCTCTGATTCTACCTCCTCTTCGCTACCTCTTTCAGTTGGAGTACCGCAAGGCTCAGTCTTGGGACCTCTGCTTTTCTCTATCTATACCTCATCTCTTGGTAAACTAATCAGCTCTTTTGGTTTTCAGTATCATCTGTACGCAGATTATACTCAAATCTACCTATCCTCCCCTGACTTGTCCCTATCTGTACTGGACCGTGTCACTGAATGCCTTTCTGCCATTTCATCCTGGATGACATCTCACCACCTCAAACTGAATATTTCAAAGACAGAGTTAATTATATTTCCACCGGCCAATAGTAGGTACCAACCTGATCTCTATCACTGTTGAAAACTCGACTATCTACCCTCCCCCACAAGCTCGCTGCCTAGGTGTCATCCTTGATTCTGATCTGTCCTTTGTTCCCCACATTCAATCTGTCTCAAGATCATGTTACATGCATCTAAAAAACATATCCAAAATACGACCATACCTTACACAAGACACTGCTAAAACTCTAATCCACGCTCTCATTATCTCCCGCATTGATTATTGCAATAGTCTCCTAACTGGTATTCCCAAAACGAGACTCTCACCACTACAATCCATTCTGAATGTGGCTGCGAGGCTCATCTTCCTCGCTAGACGTTATCGTCTGCAGATCCACTCTGTCAGTCCCTCCATTGGTTACCTGTATTCTACCATATTCAATATAAAATACTTTTACTCACACACATGGCCATTAACCAAACTACACCAACGTACATCACTTCGCTTATCTCAAAATATTCCCCAACCCAACCTCTTCGCTCTTCACAAGATCTGCATCTCTCATCCACACTCATTACTCACTCCCACTCACGATTGCAGGACTTCCATCGGGCTGCACCCACTCTGTGGAATGCCCTACCACGTACAATAAGACTCTCCTCTATTCTCCAAACCTTCAAGCGTTCCCTGAAAACTCACCTCTCCAGGCAAGCGTATCAAATTCCAGAACCGCCCACATAACTTTCATTAACCTTCCTATCAAATTGCATCCACTCTGCACAGTCCACACATATCCTCACGTCTTCTCATCCTTCCTCTCGACCCTGGTTCATCATTGCTGATGACCATATCATACAGCCCACCAAGAACCTTTGCAACATGGTGGACAACTATGCAATAGATAGCACCTATCCTTGTGTATCCATGCCTATTTCCCTATAGATTGTAAGCTTGCGAGCAGGACCTTCCTACCTCTATGACTGTTTGTTATTACGTAGTTTTGTTATATCATTGTTTTGTTATATCATTGTTATTTCCAATTGTAAAGCGCAACGGTATTTGCTGTGCTATATTAGAAGCTGTTAATAAATAATCTGATAATTTAATCTCTTCTAAAGCACATAACATCCCCCCATGAACAGCTTTAACAACCCATACACTAAATATATCAGATACATTGCAGCCATGGCATTGATAAATACTGTAAATAGTGATTGAATCAATTTAATTGCCAACCCACCTCACTTAAATGTGATTATCGTCTGAAGGCCAGTACACATGGGGAGGTGGACCCAGAGATGTGTGCTGAGCGATATAGCACAAACGTTCAGAACACATCTCCCCCCTGCTCAGCATACAGCGCGATGTGTGCTGAGCGAGGGGGTGGGGGGCGCTCTTTCACCCAGCGGTGAAATGAGCGATGTGCTAGATTGTGTCTGCATGCAGGCCAAACTAGCACCGGCAATAGATTTAAGCACGGATCTTTCCATGTGTACCCCATTTGACTGTAGTATTGTTTTATCTTGGAGACTATGTGAGCCATACATCTGTGCCACGATTCCTCGTTCTGACGTTCCAATCGGTGGACAGCAAGGATCAGTGTTCTGTCGGGGAATTGGAGAAATTCAACATGTTAAAAATCCCCAACTCACTGATTACGACCTTTTTTGGATACTCATCGGTGAATCAAGATTGCTCAACATGTTGGATTTCTCCAATCCCCTGACCATGATGTCATGGAATGGGGAAATGCCCCAATACAGGCTACATGTGTGGGCCCCTTAAAATAGGGAGAGGGATTACAGAGTAGTGGCTGTTTATAATATTTCGAGTAACTAATTTATGGAATTTAGTACTAAGTTGACATGTTGAATTTTTCATTATATTCTACATGATGTTAAGTACATTTCTACATCCAATGTTATGCTATAGCTCTCCAATTATACCTCTCCCTATTTATTTATTATTTACCTATAGTTACAGAGAAACCCTATTGTGAAAAATACACAAATCACACCAGAAAAGGTTATAATTTTCTTGGAAAAGGTAAGTAAATATTACCGGCATGTTTATTTTCTTTATTTGTTGTTTAATGACCACTAATTGGCAATCGTTCTCTCCGCTGTGTTCTTATTCTGTCTTTCCATTGACGTCCATATTGATCATTGATAGTCCTGTAAGTGGTAGCCTCATAAATGTTTGCAGATGTCCCTCATTGCAGTACTCCTAATGAATTGTCTCCACTCGTTGGTGGTCATTCCGAGTTGTTCGCTCGTTATTTTTTTGTCGCATCGGAGTGATAAGTCGCTAATGCGCATGCGCAATGTCCGCAGTGCGACTGCGCCAAGTAAATTTGCTATGCAGTTAGGTATTTTACTCACGGCATTACAAGCTTTTTTCTTCGTTCTGGTGATCGTAATGTGATTGACAGGAAGTGGGTGTTTTTGGGCGGAAACTGGTCGTTTTATGGGCGTGTGCGAAAAAACGCTACCGTTTCTGGTAAAAACGCGGGAGTGGCCGGAGAAACGGAGGAGTGTCTGGGCGAACGCTGGGTGTGTTTGTGACGTCAAACCAGGAACGACAAGCACTGAACTGATCGCACTGGCAGAGTAAGTCTGGAGCTACTCAGAAACTGCACAGAGAAGTCTTGTCGCAATATTGCGAATCTTTCGTTCGCAATTTTAAGAGGCTAAGATTCACTCCCAGTAGGTGGCGGCTTAGCATGTGCAATGCTGCTAAAAGCAGCTTGTGAGCGAACAACTCGGAATGAGGGCCCTTGTTCATTCCAGCATACAATGCAATCCTCAGTATCACACCTCATCTTTGGTGTCTGCTAGTTCTCAGCTCTTCCTCTTTCCTTTACTATTCACCAAAACATGCCGTATGGCATTCCTTATAGTTTATTTAGCTAATTATTAAGTGCTAATTTACTTTTAACATTACTGCAGGTCTTCCTATCAACTTAAAGACCTCTTTCTCTTGTTCATTCCTTCCCCTATTTACTCACTCTCTCAAAATAACTTTGTATATTTGGAAAGTATTCCATTATGGAGGGGAGGGGGGACATAACAAAATAATGACATGATTTTATCTAAAACATAACTTGTTTTATTATTTTATTAAAAGAAAATTCTAAAAACTTTTTGTGATGAATACAGTAGTAGTTGTCAAAATGACCAAATATATTGAAAAATGTACCCTTCTAATAAAAGTCTACAGGAAAGGGGATATAGTGTGAGAGCTATTAATCACACATCACACAAGATATGAAGCAGGCCAGAAAAACCCACTTGGAACTAATTTATCCAACCAAGAAACAGAAGAAAAAGAGAAAGTCAGATTCATTACGACTTCTGTACAAATGTAAATCCAGAAATATAATACAAAAACATTTCATGTCATTTCATTGGATAAAGACTTGAGGCAAAATGTAATAGGGTGCGATTTTTATTGAAAATTTGCACGTTTTCTGAAATTGACAAATGTAGTAGCTTGCGATTTTGTTGAAAAACGCAAGCTTTGAACATATACCAAAAATCGCAAGTGAAAAATCGCATCCAGATGTTTTCCCATTGAAAACAATGAAAATCGCAAATGTAATAGGATGTGATTTTTTCACTTGCACACAAAACCAGGTTTAAACTGGCAATTTTTGGAGAAGCATGCACAGATTAGTGTGATCCGTGCATGCTTTTGTATGGAACAGTAAAGAAAGGGTTAAATAAAAATAAAAAAAACGACGTGCAGGTTTCCCCCAAAAGCATAGCCAGCCCGGGCTCTTTGAGCCAGTCCTGGTTGCAAAAATACATGGAAAAAATTGACTGGGGGTTCCCCGTATTTAAACAACCAGCACCGGACTCTTGGACCGGTCCTGGTTCCAGAAATATGGGGGACAAAAGAAGTAAGGGTCCCACGTATTTATGAAACCAGCAACGGGCTCCACTTGCCAGGGAAGTGATGCCACAGCCAGGGGACACTGTTATATAGGTCCCTGCGGCTAAAGCATCACAAACCCCCCAACTAGTCAACCAACCCCTCCAAGCACACAAGGGCCAGGGATGAAGCCCGGGGCTGCCCCTCCATCTGTGGGCTGACCCATTGATGCTGACCCTTGCGGTTAAATCAATTAAGCGTCACACAGCCTAGTAATGAATGGAGCATAGCGTCTCCATTCAGTATACTGGGGAAGCCGCTATTGACTATACCCTAGCAACATAGAGCCAACTATGAAGCGGCTGCTGCAGCTAGTGATGGGTAGTTCATGAATGATTAGTTCAAAATGAACTAATCTTTAAAGTGAACTAGTTCGTTCAGTTCACAGCTTTGGCAAAGATTAGTTCATCAGGAAGGAGGAGTCAGACACAGACAGAATAGAGCCAGCAACTGCATTAGGCTTCTCACTGTCTCATTCACTGGATTTTCACTGCCTGAATCTGATACTGTGAAATGAAAGTTAAAAGTACAACACAGCCCAGCAATACAGATCTAATAAAAAAAATAGCATCTGCACTGCCTAGCCAAAGTCTATGTGTGTCTGTGTGAGACTGTGAGTTAGCATGTGTGGTCATGCTGCTCACTTTTCTGTGATATAATCACTGTCCTATTAGTCCAGATGTCCAAACACTTGCTGCTACTTCTGGTACTACTGGTTCCTGTGCATACTGCTGTGCTAAATCTTCTGCTGGGTGTTGTAGAGGTGCAGCAGCACTGTTGTTATTCAGCTCTCACTCAGCAATACTCATGAGTCAGTACATCTCTGCTGCCACAGGGGTCACTGCTGTGCTCAGACATGGAGTGGACTCACTCTGTGGAACTGATTGAACTGCATTGTCCTGATGACTCATGAGTCATTCTCCTTGCAAGTAGTTCAGTAGTTCAGTCAGTTATTCATTACAGTTCTCTGATCAGTTCACTGACTCATACAGCCATACGAGTCAGTAGTTCAGTAGTTCAGTCAGTGATTCATTACAGTTCACTGATCAGTTCACTGACTCACTGACTCATACAGCCATACGAGTCAGTACAGTACTTCTAAGCTACCATGTGTGGCACTGCTGTGCTCAGGCATATCCATTGTATGGAGCTGATACTGAACAGCATATAGCCATGATTCATTCCCCAGTATATTAGGTGACAAGCTACACTCCCAGTCAGCTAAACACACAGTGCTGAGTGCTGCATGCTATCCTGTAGGGTCTGATTACTCTACACAAGACATAGGGGGATATGTACTATGAACCTTCAAGTGACATAAAGTAGAGCAGTTGCCCCTAGCAACCAATCAGCGTCTGTTACTTTATATACTGATGAAGATAAATGACAGAAGCTGATTGGTTACTTTACAACATCTCCACTTTATCTCTCTCTAAGGTCTGTTACAGTGGGGCAAAGGGACTATTTTTTCTTTTAAGTACTGTATTTTAAAAGCAGAAAAAAATAAAAGAGACTCATGACATTACTCTGGATTTGGGTCTTTCACTTGCATATTATGAAGTAAAAAGGAGTACCAACAATGGGATTAATATTGCAGAGATACATGGTTGCTATATAACTTATTGCTTTTCTTAAAAATAAAAAAAATCTGACATTTTAAACATATCTGATCATTTGAAAAAGATTATAACTCCTACAATGAGCTAGTATTAGAAATACCTACTCTATGTGTAATAGTCTAGACTAGTTCTAAATCTAATCACTCCTTTCAGTCTCAGAGTCAGTGAGTGAAATGATTAACTAAATGAACTAGATGAACTAATCTTCTGAACTAATCTTTTCAGTGAACTAGTTCATAATGAACTAATCACCAAACTGAACTAGTTTCCCATCACTAGCTGCAGCAGCGGCTCCTGGTTGGCTAGCGGGACCATCTATTGATATTACTATTGGTAGAGGATCCTCAATCGTGTAGTAGAAGTGTATGTTTACACATACACTTCTACATGTTGTTGGTCCGGGTGAATGTATTTTTTTTTTAACCCCTGGGATGCCTACATGGATAAAAGAGGACAGATCTTTACAGGATTTTTGGTAAGTATATTTTTTGTTAAAACAGGTACCCTAATGGATTCTACTTGGACAAGGGGACATGAATGGCAGTGTGTGATGTAGGTAAGTATGTGTGTGTGTCTCTCTTCTTTTTGGGGCATTTCTTTTGTTGTGGAACTACAGGTACCATTGGGTCCTTAAATTACCTGCATGCTGGTAATTGTGGTTCTCCAAGTACCAGCATGTGGGGAAGGCTTGCTGGGACTTATAGTTCTACAACAAAAGACAATATTCTTTTTAACACTTTCACAGTTATCATCCCTCCATCCGCAGCCCACAGATGGAGGGGACAGCCCCAGGCTTCATCCCTGGCCCTTGGGATATTTTAGGGGTCCCCACTCCCCCAGGGAACCCCCGGCCAGAGGTGACTAGTTGGGGGGCTTGTGATGCTTTGGCCTCAGGGACCTATGTATAAAAATGTTCCCAGATGTGGCATCACCTTCCTGGCTAGTGGAGCCCGCTGCTGGTTTCAAAAATACGGGGGACCCCTACTTCTTTTGTCCCTCATATTTTTGGAACCAGGACCGGTCCAAAAGTCAGGTGCTGGTTGTTTAAATATGGGAAACCCTGGTCAATTTTTCCCATTATTTTTGCAACCAGGACCGGCTCACAGAGCCCAGGGATGGTTATACTTTTGGGGGGACCTGCATGTGTTTTTTGTTTTTTTACACTTTCTTTATTTTTCATAAAGAAGCATGCACGGATCACACTGATCTGTGCATGCATCTAAGTAATAAAAACATGACCAAAAACCACATTTTTTTTACAAAAAATCGCATGTTTCCATTACTAAAAATCGCCAAAAATTGCATGCAAATTCCTTTTTAACCTTAAAATTTGCACCCTATTACATGTGCGATTTTTAGTAAAAAATCACGTTACAAACATGCAATTTGGTGTGATTTTTTTAGACACCTAAAAAAATTGCATCCTATTACATCTAGTCCTTGAAATCTATACTGGGCACATCCATGGAAATGAGCTTAAGGAGATTGTCCAACCTTAAGGATAAATCAGGCCATAGCCACTTCTCACACCATCACAGAACAACATCAAGACTAAAAGGCTCCTGAGTCACTATAAAACCACTCAAAGAACTGTAGTTATGAATGTCTTCACGCTCAGAAATCTTATCTCTTCTCCAGATACTATAATTTGTCTCTTCCTCAAGATACTGTCATTTGCCTCTTCTCCAAGATACTGTAATTTGTTTCTTCTCCAAGCTACTGTACCTTGTCTCTTCTTCAAGATACTGTATCCAAGATACTGTAATTTATCTCTTCTCGAAGATACTCTATTTTGCCTCTTCTCCAAGATACTGTATTTTGTTTCTTTTCCAAGCTACTGTACCTTGTCTCTTCTCCAAGATACTGTAACTTGTCTCTTCTCCAAGATACTGTAACTTGTCTCTTCTCCAAGATACCGTAATTTGTCTCTTCTTCAGTATACTGTAATTTGTCTCTACTCCAAGATGCTGTAATTTGTCTCTTCTCCAATCTACTGTAATTTGTCTCTTCTCCAAGATAGTCTAATTTGGTTCTTCTCCAAGATGCTCTAATTTGTATCTTCTACAAGATACTCTAATTTGTATTTTCTACAATATACTCTAATTTGTCTCTTCTCTGAGCTAAGATTTACTCAGTTTACAATCTGTTACATCTGCCTTTTGACATCTATATTCAGAGCCTGATTTGAGAAAATTGCTATTCTATGATGTTTTATCTTCGCTGTGTTTCTGCAGCTCACTCATGACACCGTGCACATAGGCTTTGCCATCAAACAAGCAATGAACGTGCAAAACCTGCAACCCGCAAATGTGAAGATTTTTGATTATTATGATCCAGGTACTTATGTACTGTACATATAGTTGTGGTGATGTGATAAAATTGCCGCAGAACCTGACCCTTTTCCTGGAAATTGGTGCTCAATGACTGTCTTGGATACCAGTGAACTGCTGGAATCATCACTTAAGGTCACTTGAATCCTCCTGATTGCTGTATTTAGCATTATTATAATAGGTGGTTTGCAAGAAGCTGCATTGCTGGCAGCACCAACAAGGCAGACATGACAACAAAAGGTAGAGTTGACCCTGATCAAAAAGAGATTGCATTCAAATTGGGCAAGGGCACAGCTGTAACAACAGGAGAGCGTGTGGCCCAGAGTGGAGATTTGGACAGGTATGAGAGTTCAATAGTGTGTATAGTATAGGTGGCAGGGGCACATCTAGAGAGGAGGCCCCCCTCCTCTCATGCCAGAGCTGTCCCAGAGTCTAAGTGCATGTACAGATCTCAGGGAAAATGACGCAGTGGTCATTTTCCCAGTGATTTTCATAGTGTACATGCGCGAAACACTGGGAAAATGTCCACTGCACCATTTTCATGGTGATTTTTGAAGTGCTGCTTCTACTGAAACGGGACTCTGGAGGGTAAGGTTTAAAAAAAAAAAAAAAAACACACTGGACCCCAGGAGCCTGTGTGCACTGCAGATACTGCACCCATTATAAATACGCCAGTGATAGGTGGGAGTAAGGTAAGTTCTTTGATGCAACAGGTTTTCAGATGGAAAATTACAGATTTGAAAGCTTTTGGAAAGTTTGATAGGTGTGGCAGGGAATTCCATATGTGGATAGTGACATGGCATAGGTAGGTTGGTGTGAAAGCGGATCACCAGATACGAAGAAAGGTGCAGGTCAGAACTCAGAAGTAGGTATAATAGGGTGATAGAGAGTATTTTGACATGGTGTTAGTGAGTCCCATTTAGTATAATTAGTTTATGTACGGAAAATACTTGAATTGAGTTGTTTGGTAGCTTTAGTGAAATACTGCTGCTTCCAATTGTCCACTCTAAGCCAAGGCATCCAGTCACACTACTGGTAAGTAAGTATTTGTTAAATTTTTCCTGGTTGGATATTAAAATAAATATATTTGTCCTGTTTGTTAAGAAAAATGAGGACCTTTCTTATTTCTGACTCTGAAACAGTACATGTTGGATACTCCCTACAGTTTTACATAATCGAATAATAAACTAATTTGCAGCAAACAACTATAATCCAAAAGTATGGCTCAATTTCCAAACAATTACGTTTTTTTTATTACAGAGATCACTGTTATACTGTATATATATATATATTTTTTTTTTTTAAGTAAGAAAGAAAGGTCACGCTTTGTGAATATTGATCACTTGGTTTATGGTGGACACTATGATGCTCTATGTCTTGTATAATGGTCACAATGATGATCTTTGTATTGTATTGCATTTAATGGGATGATCTGTGTATTTTATTGTGGACATTAACATGCTCTCTGTATTGTATACTAGGGTGTTTTTTGTTTTAAATGTATCGCTAGCATGGAGCAAATTATGATAGAACCTATTCTTTGGGGTAAGGGCATGTCCACCTCCATGGCTGGGACAAACTAATGTTTTATGTACAGGTGGCAGAGGCAGTGTGAGTTATTTATTATTTTCCATTGCTAGAGAAAATTTGTTTTAGTCCCACACACTTATGTGTTAGCCCCGCCTACAGTTCATTTGGTCCCGCCTCAATGTGACCAATTTCAGAGAGTTAGGTGTGAGAGGGGTGTGTCCAAACTCTCATATAAATTGGTTTGTATAAAAAAAAGCCCAGTTTTGTGGGCTACATGCAAAGGCAGCCAGTATTTACCCTGTATTTAAAAATATAAATGTAAGTGCACCCCTTGCTGTGCAACATTGTTTGTTCCAGATACAAAGTCACTTACTTTTTTGATAAGCTCCCAACTCAGAACCAGCTCACGCAGTTCATGCTAATTCAGCAGATGTGGTTTATATCTTATTCTCTGCCCAAGTCCATCCTGATATAATTCTGCTTCTTATTATTGCAGATGAACTTGCTGTGGCAGAATACAATTCTCCCTGCAGTACAGGTACTGAATATTAATGTGTATCTTTTAAATTACCTTTTTGTCTCTAGACAGACCCACTTTCCTTACATATTTTACTGGCTATAATTTTTATATACAGTTTATTTGTTTTTTTTAAAAGAAGACTTTTCAATTTGTTTCTCTCCCAGTGGATGGGCATTGTGCAGTTGGTGTCTCTGAAAGGAAGGATTGTGGGCACCCAGGGATAAGCGGTGAAGAATGTGAACAGAAAGGCTGCTGTTTTGACTCCAGTGAGCCTAGGTCCATTTGGTGCTTCTTCCGAGGTCTGCCATAGGAATTTTATTTTTGTGGCTCTTACTGTTATGTCTGATTTATTTATTTACTAGTTGTCCCCGATGTTGCCTGAGTTTTTTTTCTTTTCCCTCCTGTATCTTCCTTTCCATGTGTGTGCCCAACTGCCCATCTCTGTCCTGTCTGCCTCCTCAGCCACCTCAGTGTCCATAACTCCTGCCCCTCAGTCTATTTCACTCCTGTTCCTCAGTCTCTTACTCTCCTGTCCCTCAGTCTCTTACTCTTCTGCCTCACTGTCTCTTACTCTTCTGCCCCTCAGTCTCTTACTCTTCTGCCCCTCAGTCTCTTACTCTTCTGCCCCTCAGTCTCTTACTCTCCTGCCCCTCAGTCTCTTACTCTTCTGCCTCACCGTCTCCTACTCTTCTACCCCTCAGTCTCTTACTCTTCTGCCTCACCGTCTCCTACTCTTCTACCCCTCAGTCTCTTACTCTTCTGCCTCACTGTCTCTTACTCTTCTGCCCCTCAGTCTCTTACTCTCCTGTCCCTCAGTCTCTTACTCTTCTGCCTCACTGTCTCTTACTCTTCTGCCCCTCAGTCTCTTACTCTTCTGCCCCTCAGTCTCTTACTCTCCTGTCCCTCAGTCTCTTACTCTTCTGCCTCACAGTCTCTTACTCTTTTGCCCCTCGGTCTCTTATTCTTCTGCCCATCAGTCTCTTACTCTCCTGCCCCTCAGTCTCTTACTCTTCTGCCCCTCAGTCTCTTACTCTCCTGCCCCTCAGTCTCTTACTCTTCTGCCCCTCAGTCTCTTACTCTTCTGCCTCACTGTCTCTTACTCTTCTGCCCCTCAGTCTCTTACTCTTCTGCCCCTCAGTCTCTTACTCTCCTGTCCCTCAGTCTCTTACTCTTCTGCCTCACTGTCTCTTACTCTTCTGCCCCTCAGTCTCTTACTCTTCTGCCCCTCAGTCTCTTACTCTCCTGTCCCTCAGTCTCTTACTCTTCTGCCTCACAGTCTCTTACTCTTTTGCCCCTCGGTCTCTTATTCTTCTGCCCATCAGTCTCTTACTCTCCTGCCCCTCAGTCTCTTACTCTTCTGCCCCTCAGTCTCTTACTCTCCTGCCCCTCAGTCTCTTACTCTTCTGCCCCTCAGTCTCTTACTCTCCTGCCCCTCAGTATCTTACTCTTCTACCTCACCGTCTCCTACTCTTCTACCCCTCAGTCTCTTACTCTCCTGCCCCTCAGTATCTTACTCTTCTGCCTCACCGTCTCCTACTCTTCTGCCCCTCAGTCTCTTACTCTCCTGCCCCTCAGTCTCTTACTCTCCTGCCCCTCAGTCTCTTACTCTACTGCCCCTCAGTCTCTTACTCTTCTGCCTCTCAGTCTCTTACTCTCCTGCCCCTCAGTCTCTTACTCTCCTGCCCCTCAGTATCTTCCTCTCCTGCCCCTCAGTATCTTACTCTTTTGCCCCTCAGTCTCTTACTCTTCTGCCCCTCAGTCTCTTACTCTCCTGCCCCTCAGTATCTTACTTTTCTTCCTCACCGTCTCCTACTCTTCTACCCCTCAGTCTCTTACTCTCCTGCCCCTCAGTATCTTACTCTTCTGCCTCACCGTCTCCTACTCTTCTACCCCTCAGTCTCTTACTCTCCTGCCCCTCAGTCTCTTACTCTCCTGCCCCTCCGTCTCTTACTCTCCTGCCCCTCAGTCTCTTACTCTCCTGCCCCTCAGTCTCTTACTCTTCTGCCTCTCAATCTCTTACTCTCCTGCCCCTCAGTCTCTTACTCTTCTGCCCCTCAGTCTCTTACTCTCCTGCCCCTCAGTCTCTTACTCTCCTGCCCCTCAGTCTCTTACTCTCCTGCCCCTCAGTCTCTTACTCTCCTGCCCCTCAGTCTCTTACTCTCCTGCCTCTCAGTCTCTTACTCTCCTGCCCCTCCGTCTCTTACTCTCCTGCCCCTCAGTATCTTACTCTTCTACCTCACCGTCTCCTACTCTTCTACCCCTCAGTCTCTTACTCTTCTGCCTCACTGTCTCTTACTCTTCTGCCCCTCAGTCTCTTACTCTTCTGCCCCTCAGTCTCTTACTCTTCTGCCTCACAGTCTCTTACTCTTCTCCCCCTCAGTTTCTTACCTTTCTGCCCCTCAGTCTCTTACTCTCCTGCCCCTCAGTCTCTTACTCTCCTGCCCCTCAGTCTCTTACTCTTCTGCCCCTCAGTCTCTTACTCTCCTGCCCCTCAGTCTCTTACTCTCCTGCCCCTCAGTCTCTTACTCTCCTGCCCCTCAGTATCTTACTCTTCTGCCTCACCGTCTCCTACTCTTCTACCCCTCAGTCTCTTACTCTCCTGCCCCTCAGTATCTTACTCTTCTGCCTCGCCGTCTCCTACTCTTCTACCCCTCAGTCTCTTACTCTCCTGCCCCTCAGTCTCTTACTCTCCTGCCCCTCAGTCTCTTACTCTCCTGCCCCTCAGTGTCTTACTCTTCTGCCTCTCAGTCTCTTACTCTCCTGCCCCTCAGTCTCTTACTCTCCTGCCCCTCAGTATCTTACTCTTCTTCCTCACCGTCTCCTACTCTTCTACCCCTCAGTCTCTTACTCTCCTGCCCCTCAGTATCTTACTCTTCTGCCTCACCGTCTCCTACTCTTCTACCCCTCAGTCTCTTACTCTCCTGCCCCTCAGTCTCTTACTCTCCTGCCCCTCAGTCTCTTACTCTCCTGCCCCTCAGTCTCTTACTCTCCTGCCTCTCAGTCTCTTACTCTCCTGCCCCTCAGTATCTTCCTCTCCTGCCCCTCAGTATCTTCCTCTCCTGCCCCTCAGTCTCTTACTCTTCTGCCCCTCAGTCTCTTACTCTCCTGCCCCTCAGTCTCTTACTCTTCTGCCTCACCGTCTCCTACTCTTCTACCCCTCAGTCTCTTACTCTTCTGCCTCACCGTCTCCTACTCTTCTACCCCTCAGTCTCTTACTCTTCTGCCTCACTGTCTCTTACTCTTCTGCCCCTCAGTCTCTTACTCTTCTGCCCCTCAGTCTCTTACTCTTCTGCCTCACAGTTTCTTACTCTTCTGCCCCTCAGTCTCTTACTCTTCTGCCCCTCAGTCTCTTACTCTTCTGCCCCTCAGTCTCTTACTCTCCTGCCCCTCAGTCTCTTACTCTCCTGCCCCTCAGTCTCTTACTCTTCTGCCCCTCAGTCTCTTACTCTCCTGCCCCTCAGTCTCTTACTCTTCTGCCTGTCACAACTGAGGGCCTGAGCTGACGGGAGGCAGCCTCAGTTGTAGGGGCTGAGATGTTCCGGGACCTGGGAGGTTGTATCAGACCCCTGGACATGTAAGTAACATGATGAATAACTGCCCGAAGGCGTGACCACGACAACTTGAATAAAAGTCAATGATGTTTATTTATGACAACTCCACAACACAGCAGCAGTAAAAGGAAACATAAAAGTCAACAGAGGATAAATACAATTCCTGGGTACTACAGGGTGGCAAGGGCCACAGGCACTGGTAGTGTGAGATAGTTCTTATAATCTTATAGTTGGAAAGTCCTTACCAGGCCTGACTGTAGCAATGGAGAGAACCCAGGATCGTACCAGCTGGTGTTCCAGGAAAGGCTGGGCTGCTGAAGATAAAACGGCTGCTGTGGATACTGGCTGGAACCAGACTGTTGTTGGTACGGAGTGGATACTGGCTGGAACCAGTTAAATAATAAACGAACTTGAGAGCGATGAAATAATAATGAAGTTTGGAGTTTGAGAGCGGTGAAATTATAATGCCGGTGATAAATGACAAACTGCAGAAAAGGGGTACCGGCACTTTAAGGAGAGCTGACCTCTGCTGGAAGCTGGATGCTGAAAGCAGGTAGATCTGTAGCTGGAAGCTGGTGAATCCAAATGGATCGGAGAGTCAGGCTACACCGCAGATGGAATGCTGGTGCGGGTCTCTGTAGTGGAAGGATTGACACAGGAGCTGGAACCTGGAAGACAATCACAGGAGAGAGACAAACTGGAACTAGGTTTGAGAACCAAAGAACTGACGCCTTCCTTGTTCAGGCACAGCTTACTTATACCTGCAGCAAGGAAGGGGTTGGCTAGGCAATTATGCAAATCAACAATACAGACATCAGATTGGTGGAAATGATCAGATGACAAAATCCAAGATGGCTGCGCCCATGCAGACACTTGGAGGGAAGTTTGGTTTGTAATCCATGTGAGAATTGAAGCAGCAATGGCGGCGCCGGCCACAGGAGACAGGAGACGCCAGACTGATGAATGCACATCCAAACCACGCGGGCACAGCGGAGGCCGCGGCTGACGTAATCGCCACTCTGACACTTTGCATGCAGAAACTCAGGGACGGCGGCGGAGGCCGCGGGAGACGCCATGCCAGATGTAATATGGCGTTTACTGTGACCGCGTCTCAGAGAGACAGGAGAGGATGCAGGAATGTAAACATCAGGATAACAGATGGGATCTGGTCCTGGAGCGCTGAGCCAGCCTTAGGAGGCATCTGATTAGTAAGAAATGGCGTCCAGATACCCGGATCGTGACAGCACCCCCCCATTTAGGAGTGGCCCCAGGACACTTCGTTGGCTTTTGAGGAAACTTGGAATGGAATCTCCGGACCAAGGCAGGAGCATGGACATCAGAAGCATTGGTCCATGAACGTTCCTCAGGGCCATAACCCTTCCAGTCAATAAGATACTGTAGTTGACCGTAACGGTGACGTGAGTCCAGGATCTTGGCCACTTCGTACTCAACGCCTCGTTGAGTTTGGACTTTCGGAGTTGGAGGAAGTGAGGAATGAAACCGATTCAAGATCAGCGGTTTCAACAGGGAAACATGGAATGTCCTGAGTATTTTTAAGAAGGGAGGCAACTGGAGTCTGTAAGCAACAGGGTTGATGACTTGTTCAATTTTAAAAGGACCAATGTAGCGAGGTGCAAACTTCATACTGGGAACTCTTAACCTCAAATTCTTCGTGGATAACCATACCCGATCACCCACCTTGAGAGCAGGAACTGCTCGACGCTTCTTATCCGCAAACTTCTTGTACCTGAACGATGCCTTGAGCAGAGCTGATCGTACGCTCTTCCAGATATTGGCAAACTGATGCAAGGTGATATCCACTGCGGGAACAGAAGTTGCTGGAAGCGGTTGGAACTCAGGGACTTTAGGGTGGAATCCAAAGTTAGTGAAGAATGGTGTTGAAGCAGATGAAGAATGATACTGTTATGACAGAACTCGGCCCAGGGAAGTAATTGAACCCAGTCATCTTGAGAGGAGGACACATAGATGCGGAGGAAGGCCTCCAAGTCCTGATTCACCCTCTCAGTTTGACCATTGGTCTGAGGATGGTAAGCCGTGGAAAACTTTAGCTTGACTTGGAGGACTTGACATAAACTTCGCCAGAATTTGGCTGTGAATTGAACTCCTCGATCTGAGATGATTTCTTCAGGAAGACCGTGGAGTCGGAAGATCTCTTGTATGAATATTTGAGCCAACTTGGAAGCTGACGGAAGACCGGTGAGAGGAATGAAGTGTGCCATCTTGGTGAACCGGTCAACTACCACCCAGATGGTATTGAACTTGTTGCACATGGGTAAATCTGTAATAAAATCCATCGACAGATGGGTCCATGGTCGACGGGGAACAGATAGTGGAACCAGTTGCCCCGCAGGCGACTGGCGGGATACCTTATGTTGAGCACACTTTGGGCAAGATGCAATAAACTCCAAGACGTCCTTTTTCAGAGTTGGCCACCAATAGGACCTAGAGATAAACTCCAGGGTTTTTTGGATACCTGTATGTCCGGCAAAACGGGAAGCATGGGCCCAATGCATGAGCTTCTTCCTTAGCATCGGCTTCACAAAACTTTTCCCTGATGGGGGCGTAGAGTCCATCCCTACCGTGGAGAATGCCAACGGATTTATAATAGGATGCTTGTCTGAAGACTCTGACTCATTTTCTTGCTCCCATGAGCGGGAAAGGGCATCGGCCTTGCGATTCTGAGAGCCCGGACAGAACTGGAGTTTAAAGTCGAACCTGGAAAAGAAAAGTGCCCATCTGGCCTGACGAGGATTGAGACATTGTGCGCCTTTCAGATATAAAAGGTTCTTGTGGTCTGTAAGTATGGTGATTGAATGAGAAGCTCCCTCCAACAGATATCTCCACTCCTCTAGAGCGAGCTTGATGGCTAGCAACTCCTGGTCGCCAATGGCATAGTTGCGCTCCGCTGGGGAGAACTTCCGGGAGAAGAAACTGCAAGGATGTAAATGGCCATCTTTAGCCCTCTGAGATAACACTGCTCCTACTCCAACGGAGGAGGCATCCACCTCTAAGATGAAAGGAGAGTCGATGTCAGGCTGTTTCAGAACAGGCGCAGAGATGAACCTTTGCTTTAAAAGATGAAAGGCTTGCATGGCTTCTTCAGACCACTTGGACGGGTTAGCACCCTTCTTAGTGAAAGCAGTAATATGCGCCACAATGGTGGAAAAGTCTCGTATAAACTTTCGGTAATAATTGGCGAACCCTAAGAACCTCTGGACCCCTTTGAGGGTTAAGGGTACCGGCCAATTCTGGATTGCTTGTAGTTTCTCAGGATCCATCTCTAGTCCGGAACCGGACACAATGTACCCTAGAAACGGAATGGACTTGACTTCAAAGACGCATTTCTCTAATTTGCAATAGAGATGATTGACACGGAGACGGGACAGAACCTCTTTTACCCAAAAACGATGTTCCTCTAAATCGTTGGCAAAAATGAGGATATCATCTAGATAGACTACGACATGACGGTATAGAATGTCTCTGAAGATCTCATTGACAAAATGCTGGAAGACAGCTGGAGCATTGCTCAATCCGAAGGGCATGACGAGGTACTCATAATGTCCGTCACGGGTGTTAAAGGCGGTCTTCCACTCGTCACCCTCACGGATCCGGATGAGATTGTATGCACCTCTCAAGTCCAGCTTTGTAAAGATGGTAGCTCCGCTAACTCTGTCAAATAGCTCAGTAATCAGGGGTAAAGGATAGCGGTTCTTGATGGTAATGTCGTTTAAACCTCTGTAGTCGATGCACGGCCGCAGACCACCATCTTTCTTCTTTACAAAAAAGAAGCCTGCGCCGGCTGGAGAAGAAGAAGGTCGAATGAACCCCTTTGCTAGGCTCTCTTTAATGTATTCCTCCATAGAATGCGTCTCAGGCAGAGACAACGGATACGTTCGGCCTCGAGGTGGAACCTTCCCTGGAACGAGATCAATCGGGCAGTCCCATTCTCTATGAGGAGGAAGGATATCAGCAGAAGCTTTACTGAACACATCCGTGAAATCTTGATATGGAGGAGGTGGAACATCAGACGACCTGGGGGAGGAAGAACAGGCAGGCAAAACTTTAAACAAACATGTCTCAGCACAGGAGGAACCCCATGCCAGGATTTGCGTAGTCGTCCAATCAATTGTAGGATTGTGAAGACGGAGCCATGGAAGGCCCAGGACCACAGGATGTGTGGCTCTTGGAATCACTAAAAAAGAAATAAGTTCGGAATGAAGAACTCCCACTCTCAGACGAACTGGTAGAGTCCTTAAAGAAATAACTGCATCAAAAATGTTGCTGCCATCCACGGCAGTTAAGGAAATGGACGAAGGAAGTCTCTCGGTGGGTAGGGACCACCGTTTAACATAGGCTTCGGTAATAAAGTTCCCAGCTGCTCCGGAATCAAGGAGGACAATGACGTTCCGATAACGTTGAGCAACTTGAAGCGAGACTGGGAGATTACAATCTTGAAGAGATGGAGAGGAGATCATTACTCCTAGCCGGCCCTCTCCTTGGCAAGCTAGGATTTGGAGTCCCGGACGTTTGGGACAGGCATTAATGGTGTGAGACGGAGCTGCACAATAAAGACAGAGAAACTCGGAGAGACGTCTTCGGCGCTCAGCAGGAGTTAAACGGGAACGGCCAATTTGCATGGGCTCATCTTTAGTTGGTGACAGTTGGCGAGGAGGAGGAGCAGAAGATTTTGGAGCAGATGATCTTCCACGTTCAGTTGCTCTCTCTCTGAAACGTAAATCAACTTTCGTGCAGAGTGAGATTAGCTCATCTAACTTAGATGGTAAGTCTCTGGTAGCTAACTCATCTTTAATACGCTCAGATAAGCCATGCCAGAATGCAGCATACAGGGCCTCGTCGTTCCATGCCAGTTCGGATGCCAGGATCTGGAACTGTATAAGATATTGTCCTACAGTACGTGATCCCTGGCGTAAACGGAGAATCTCAGACAAAGCTGAAGTTACCCGGCCTGGCTCGTCAAAGATGCGCCTGAATGTTGACACGAATGCAGTGTAGGAAGATAGCAGGGTGTCGGACCTCTCCCATAACGGTGATGCCCAATCAAGGGCTGAGCCACTGAGAAGAGAGATAATGTAGGCAATTTTTGTACGGTCACTGGGGAAATTGCCAGGTTGTAGCTCAAACTGAATCTCACACTGGTTGAGAAATCCCCTGCAGAATCTTGGAGATCCGTCAAATTTTGCTGGCGTTGGAAGATGAAGACGTGGAGCAGAAATGGGTAAGGTGGGTGGGGTTATAGCTGGAGTCACTGTGGTTGACGCACCGGACGCGCCTGATCCACGGAGGGTTGTCTGAATCCCATCCAGCCGAGTAGAGAGATCCTGGAGACAGCGGATGATGTGGCCCTGTGCAGCCTCCTGATGTTCAAGTCGGGCTGCCAGTTCTTGCATCGGCCTGGCCGCTTGATCCTGGTCTCCGGCTGGATTCATTAGGTCAGTGCTTACTGTCACAACTGAGGGCCTGAGCTGACGGGAGGCAGCCTCAGTTGTAGGGGCTGAGATGTTCCGGAACCTGGGAGGTTGTATCAGACCCCTGGACATGTAAGTAACATGATGAATAACTGCCCGAAGGCGTGACCACGACAACTTGAATAAAAGTCAATGATGTTTATTTATGACAACTCCACAACACAGCAGCAGTAAAAGGAAACATAAAAGTCAACAGAGGATAAATACAATTCCTGGGTACTACAGGGTGGCAAGGGCCACAGGCACTGGTAGTGTGAGATAGTTCTTATAATCTTCTAGTTGGAAAGTCCTTACCAGGCCTGACTGTAGCAATGGAGAGAACCCAGGATCGTACCAGCTGGTGTTCCAGGAAAGGCTGGGCTGCTGAAGATAAAACGGCTGCTGTGGATACTGGCTGGAACCAGACTGTTGTTGGTACGGAGTGGATACTGGCTGGAACCAGTTAAATAATAAACGAACTTGAGAGCGATGAAATAATAATGAAGTTTGGAGTTTGAGAGCGGTGAAATTATAATGCCGGTGATAAATGACAAACTGCAGAAAAGGGGTACCGGCACTTTAAGGAGAGCTGACCTCTGCTGGAAGCTGGATGCTGAAAGCAGGTAGATCTGTAGCTGGAAGCTGGTGAATCCAAATGGATCGGAGAGTCAGGCTACACCGCAGATGGAATGCTGGTGCGGGTCTCTGTAGTGGAAGGATTGACACAGGAGCTGGAACCTGGAAGACAATCACAGGAGAGAGACAAACTGGAACTAGGTTTGAGAACCAAAGAACTGACGCCTTCCTTGTTCAGGCACAGCTTACTTATACCTGCAGCAAGGAAGGGGTTGGCTAGGCAATTATGCAAATCAACAATACAGACATCAGATTGGTGGAAATGATCAGATGACAAAATCCAAGATGGCTGCGCCCATGCAGACACTTGGAGGGAAGTTTGGTTTGTAATCCATGTGAGAATTGAAGCAGCAATGGCGGCGCCGGCCACAGGAGACAGGAGACGCCAGACTGATGAATGCACATCCAAACCACGCGGGCACAGCGGAGGCCGCGGCTGACGTAATCGCCACTCTGACACTTTACATGCAGAAACTCAGGGACGGCGGCGGAGGCCGCGGGAGACGCCATGCCAGATGTAATATGGCGTTTACTGTGACCGCGTCTCAGAGAGACAGGAGAGGATGCAGGAATGTAAACATCAGGATAACAGATGGGATCCGGTCCTGGAGCGCTGAGCCAGCCTTAGGAGGCATCTGATGGGTAAGAAATGGCGTCCAGATACCCGGATCGTGACACTGCCTCACCGTCTCCTACTCTTCTACCCCTCAGTCTCTTACTCTTCTGCCTCACTGTCTCTTACTCTCCTGTCCCTCAGTCTCTTACTCTTCTGCCTCACTGTCTCTTACTCTTCTGCCCCTCAGTCTCTTACTCTTCTGCCCCTCAGTCTCTTACTCTTCTGCCCCTCAGTCTCTTACTCTTCTGCCCCTCAGTCTCTTACTCTTCTGCCTCACAGTCTCTTACTCTTCTGCCCCTCAGTCTCTTACTCTCCTGCCCCTCAGTCTCTTACTCTTCTGCCCCTCAGTCTCTTACTCTCCTGCCCCTCAGTATCTTACTCTTCTGCCTCACCGTCTCCTACTCTTCTACCCCTCAGTCTCTTACTCTCCTGCCCCTCAGTATCTTACTCTTCTGCCTCGCCGTCTCCTACTCTTCTACCCCTCAGTCTCTTACTCTCCTGCCCCTCAGTATCTTACTCTCCTGCCCCTCAGTCTCTTACTCTCCTGCCTCACTGTCTCTTACTCTCCTGCCCCTCAGTCTCTTACTCTTCTGCCCCTCAGTCTCTTACTCTTCTGCCCCTCAGTCTCTTACTCTCCTGCCCCTCAGTATCTTACTCTTCTGCCTCACCGTCTCCTACTCTTCTACCCCTCAGTCTCTTACTCTCCTGCCCCTCAGTATCTTACTCTTCTGCCTCGCCGTCTCCTACTCTTCTACCCCTCAGTCTCTTACTCTCCTGCCCCTCAGTCTCTTACTCTCCTGCCCCTCAGTCTCTTACTCTCCTGCCTCTCAGTCTCTTACTCTCCTGCCCCTCAGTCTCTTACTCTCCTGCCCCTCAGTATCTTACTCTTCTTCCTCACCGTCTCCTACTCTTCTACCCCTCAGTCTCTTACTCTCCTGCCCCTCAGTATCTTACTCTTCTGCCTCACCGTCTCCTACTCTTCTACTCCTCAGTCTCTTACTCTCCTGCCCCTCAGTCTCTTACTCTCCTGCCCCTCAGTCTCTTACTCTCCTGCCCCTCAGTCTCTTACTCTTCTGCCTCTCAGTCTCTTACTCTCCTGCCCCTCAGTCTCTTACTCTCCTGCCCCTCAGTATCTTCCTCTCCTGCCCCTCAGTCTCTTACTCTTCTGCCCCTCAGTCTCTTACTCTCCTGTCCCTCAGTCTCTTACTCTTCTGCCTCACTGTCTCTTACTCTTCTGCCCCTCAGTCTCTTACTCTTCTGCCCCTCAGTCTCTTACTCTCCTGTCCCTCAGTCTCTTACTCTTCTGCCTCACAGTCTCTTACTCTTCTGCCCCTCAGTCTCTTACTCTTCTGCCCCTCAGTCTCTTACTCTCCTGCCCCTCAGTCTCTTACTCTTCTGCCCCTCAGTCTCTTACTCTCCTGCCCCTCAGTCTCTTTCTCTTCTGCCCATCAGTCTCTTTCTCTCCTGCCCCTCAGTATCTTCCTCTCCTGCCCCTCAGTCTCTTACTCTTCTGCCCCTCAGTCTCTTACTCTCCTGCCCCTCAGTCTCTTACTCTTCTGCCTCACCGTCTCCTACTCTTCTACCCCTCTGTCTCTTACTCTTCTGCCTCACCGTCTCCTACTCTTCTACCCCTCAGTCTCTTACTCTTCTGCCTCACTGTCTCTTACTCTTCTGCCCCTCAGTCTCTTACTCTCCTGTCCCTCAGTCTCTTACTCTTCTGCCTCACTGTCTCTTACTCTTCTGCCCATCAGTCTCTTACTCTTCTGCCCCTCAGTCTCTTACTCTTCTGCCCCTCAGTCTCTTACTCTTCTGCCTCACAGTCTCTTACTCTTCTGCCCCTCAGTCTCTTACTCTCCTGCCCCTCAGTCTCTTACTCTCCTGCCCCTCAGTCTCTTACTCTCCTGCCCCTCAGTCTCTTACTCTCCTGCCCCTCAGTATCTTACTCTTCTGCCTCACCGTCTCCTACTCTTCTACCCCTCAGTCTCTTACTCTCCTGCCCCTCAGTATCTTACTCTTCTGCCTCGCCGTCTCCTACTCTTCTACCCCTCAGTCTCTTACTCTCCTGCCCCTCAGTCTCCTACTCTCCTGCCCCTCAGTCTTTTACTCTCCTGCCCCTCAGTCTCTTACTCTTCTGCCTCTCAGTCTCTTACTCTTCTGCCTCTCAGTCTCTTACTCTCCTGCCCCTCAGTCTCTTACTCTCCTGCCCCTCAGTATCTTCCTCTCCTGCCCCTCAGTATCTTACTCTTTTGCCCCTCAGTCTCTTACTCTCCTGACCCTCAGGGGCAGATTTATTAAGCTCGGTGAAGTGATAAAGTGGAAGGTGATAAAGGACCAGCCAGTCAGCTCCTAACTGTAGTTTTTCAAACCCAGCCTGTGACATAGCAGTAAGGCTTTATCACCTTCCACTTTATCACTTCACCGAGCTTATTAAATCTGCCCCTCAGTCTCTGACTCTCCTGCCCCTCAGTCTCTTTCACTCCTGCACTCAGTAACTTTCTCCCCTGCCCCTAATTATTACTCCCACCTCTGTTTCTCTTACTTTTACATCCAATCCTCCTCCATGGGCCTGTCATCTTCATATGCTGAGTCAGCACCAATAAAGTGTATACATCCATCTTGATGTTCTTTTATATTCTACGTGTTATCATTTAAAAACCACTTGATTTATTTTGTACAATTTTTATACTGCATCAGATCATTGATTATAGTATAATGTCATGCCTTCATTACATAAGCAAGTAGACAGTCCCATCAATTGAGAATTAACTCCAACTGTTTAGCAAATTATGTTGCCCATCATATCCAGTCACAATGCCGACATTAAACATCAATATCCACAATGTCGACACTAACAAAATTGTGACTTGTTCAAAATGCCAACACATATTTTGGCCTAACCCTAATTCTCACCGTCGACATTCACATATTGAACATGTTGACATTTTGGCATTGTCAGCATAATCAATGTCTATGTTTTGACCATGCTGACATTATAAATCTCAACATTATGAATGCCGACATGCTGCCTACTTCCCTATAATATTGTTTGTTTTATAAATACAAAGGTCCAAAACATTTTATGCAGATAGCAGACAGTTACCACAAACTGCATCAAGTCTCCCCAAATCAACACATTGCCCATTTTGTGGATCTGTACATAAACTCTGCACACTTTGCTTACATCTGCTTGATCAACACATATTAGTACATTTTTTAAGTTACATGTTTTATAGTAACTATTTATTGTAGTATTATTGTAACATTAAAGTTGATGCTGTTTTCTGTTATACTGCAATCCTATCGTCTGATATATTGTATGACCTTTACATTTTCACAGGTTTGGAGAAAGAAGATGACCTTCACTAAAATCCTCTATCTGAGATCAATTCTTGAATTCACTCTTTGGACTACAGTTTAGGATAATTGATTTGAGATGTTATAGCACATCAGGCCAACCAGTATGAGAATAAAATTACCAAATGTCTTTTAAATACTGTCTGTTCTTGTGAGTGAGCTGAATAATTGTTCAAAGTTACAGTATGTAGTTGTAGTTTAGATTTAGTAAATACTCTCCAAAGTGACTGAAGTATTACCCACTGCGTGATGTGAAGAGTATAGGTCTAATTGCCAGCTACTTATTGGTGGTCTTTCCGAGTTTTCGCTATGCTGCGATTTGCTGCTAAATGCGCATGCGCATGGTACGCAGCGCACATGCGCTTAGTTATTTAACTAAAAACTTAGCAGTTTTACTGTTGTTTGTGTGGCGCTTTTCAGGCGCACTGCTGATCGGTGAGTGATTGACAGGAAAGGGGTGTTTCTGGGTGGTAACTGAGCGTTTTCTGGGAGTGTGCTAAAAATCGCAGGCGTGTCAGGCAAAAATGCAGGAGTGTCTGGATAAATGGGGGAGTGGCTGGCTGAACGCAGGGCATGTATGTGACGTCAAAGCAGGAACTAAACGGACTGAGGTGATCGCAATCTAGGAGTAGGTCTGGAGCTACTCAGAAACTGCAGGGAATTATTTAGTAGCAATTCTGCTAACCTTTCATTTACTATTCTGCTATGCTAAGATACACTCCCAGAGGGCGGCAGCCTAGCGTTTGCAATGCTGCTAAAAGCAGCTAGCGAGCGAACAACTCGGAATGACCACCATTGCTCAGAAATTAAATTGGATGCCACACATTGTACAGAAATCCCATTGTCTGTCACACATTGGCTGTCACACTTTGGGCATAATTCAAGGTTGAATGCGAAACAGCATTTTCCTCTAATGGGCAAAACAATGTGCAGTGCATATCGGGCAGATATAACGTGCAGAGAGAGTCAGATTTGGGTGGGGTGTGTTTAAACTGAAATATAAATTGCAGAGTAAAAATAAAGCAACCAGTATTTACCCTGCACAGAAACAATATAACCAACCCAAATCTAACTCTCTCTGTACATGTTATATCTGCCCCACCTGCAGGGCACATGGTTTTGCCCATTAGAGGAAGATTTTGCTTTTGCAATCAACCTTGAATTAGGCCAAGTGTAGGGAATCCCACTGGCTGTCATCATTGTACAGAAATCCCAATGGCTGTCAGACATTGTACAGAATCCCATTGGCTGTAACACACTATACGGAAATCCAGTTGACTGACACAAATTGTAAAGAAATTCCATTGGTTGTCACACATTATGCAGAAATCCCAGTCACTGACACAACTGGCTTCCCCCTGGCCTCTTTGATTATGTCCTGTTGCCTTACTTATACTGTTTGTATCCAGTGCCAATGCCATGTGTTTCTTTGAGACTTGAGTGATAGCAGCTTCTGCATCTCCTGTATAGTTTGTATACTGTACATGTTTAAACTAGAGATGAGCGGGTTCGGTTTCTTTGAATCCGAACCCGCACGAACTTCACTTTTTTTTCCACGGGTCCGAGCGACTCGGATCTTCCCGCCTTGCTCGGTTAACCCGAGCGCGCCCGAACGTCATCATGACGCTGTCGGATTCTCGCGAGGCTCGGATTCTATCGCGAGACTCGGATTCTATATAAGGAGCCGCGCGTCGCCGCCATTTTCACTCGTGCATTGAGATTGATAGGGAGAGGACGTGTCTGGCGTCCTCTCCATTAGAATAGAGATAGATAGATTAGATAGAGAGAGATTGTGCAGAGTCGCAGACAGAGTTAGTTTACCACAGTCAGTGACCAGTGCAGTTGCTAGTTAACTTTTATTTAATATAATATATCCGTTCACTTCTCTCTGCTATATCCGTTCTCTGCCTGAAAAAAAAAACGATACACAGCACAGTCAGTCACACAGTGTGACTCAGTCTGTGTGCACTCAGCTCAGCCCAGTGTGCTGCACAGTCATCAATGTATAAATTAAAAGCTTATAATTAATTGTGGGGGAGACTGGGGAGCACTGCAGGTTGTTAGCAGGAGCCAGGAGTACAATTATATTAATTAACAGTGCACACTTTTGCTGCAGGAGTGGTGACCAGTGCCTGACCACCAGTATAGTATTGTTGTATACTACTAATATCTCTTTAAATATCAACCAGTCTATATTAGCAGCAGACACAGTACAGTGCGGTAGTTCACGGCTGTGGCTACCTCTGTGTCGGCACACGGCAGGCAGTCCGTCCGACCAGAATTGTATTATTTATTATTATATACCTACCACCTAACCGTGGTTTTTTTTTCATTCTTTATACCGTCATAGTGTCATCCTAATTGTTACGAGTATACTACTATCTCTTTATCAACCAGTGTACAGTGCGGTAGTTCACGGCTGTGGCTACCTCTGTGTCGGCACACGGCAGGCAGTCCGTCCGACCAGAATTGTATTATTTATTATTATATACCTACCACCTAACCGTGGTTTTTTTTTCATTCTTTATACCGTCATAGTGTCATCCTAATTGTTACGAGTATACTACTATCTCTTTATCAACCAGTGTACAGTGCGGTAGTTCACGGCTGTGGCTACCTCTGTGTCGGCACACGGCAGGCAGTCCGTCCGACCAGAATTGTATTATTTATTATTATATACCTACCACCTAACCGTGGTTTTTTTTTCATTCTTTATACCGTCATAGTGTCATCCTAATTGTTACGAGTATACTACTATCTCTTTATCAACCAGTGTACAGTGCGGTAGTTCACGGCTGTGGCTACCTCTGTGTCGGCACACGGCAGGCAGTCCGTCCGACCAGAATTGTATTATTTATTATTATATACCTACCACCTAACCGTGGTTTTTTTTTCATTCTTTATACCGTCATAGTGTCATCCTAATTGTTACGAGTATACTACTATCTCTTTATCAACCAGTGTACAGTGCGGTAGTTCACGGCTGTGGCTACCTCTGTGTCGGCACACGGCAGGCAGTCCGTCCGACCAGAATTGTATTATTTATTATTATATACCTACCACCTAACCGTGGTTTTTTTTTCATTCTTTATACCGTCATAGTGTCATCCTAATTGTTACGAGTATACTACTATCTCTTTATCAACCAGTGTACAGTGCGGTAGTTCACGGCTGTGGCTACCTCTGTGTCGGCACACGGCAGGCAGTCCGTCCGACCAGAATTGTATTATTTATTATTATATACCTACCACCTAACCGTGGTTTTTTTTTCATTCTTTATACCGTCATAGTGTCATCCTAATTGTTACGAGTATACTACTATCTCTTTATCAACCAGTGTACAGTGCGGTAGTTCACGGCTGTGGCTACCTCTGTGTCGGCAGTCGGCAGGCAGTCCGTCCATCCATAATTGTATTATTATTATAATATATACCACCTAACCGTGGTTTTTTTTTCATTCTTTATACCGTCATAGTGTCATCCTAATTGTTACGAGTATACTACTATCTCTTTATCAACCAGTGTACAGTGCGGTAGTTCACGGCTGTGGCTACCTCTGTGTCGGCAGTCGGCAGGCAGTCCGTCCATCCATAATTGTATTATTATTATAATATATACCACCTAACCGTGGTTTTTTTTTCATTCTTTATACCGTCGTCATAGTGTCATACTAGTTGTTACGAGTATACTACTATCTCTTTATCAACCAGTGTACAGTGCGGTAGTTCACGGCTGTGGCTACCTCTGTGTCGGCAGTCGGCAGGCAGTCCGTCCATCCATAATTGTATTATTATTATAATATATACCACCTAACCGTGGTTTTTTTTTCATTCTTTATACCGTCGTCATAGTGTCATACTAGTTGTTACGAGTATACTACTATCTCTTTATCAACCAGTGTACAGTGCGGTAGTTCACGGCTGTGGCTACCTCTGTGTCGGCAGTCGGCAGGCAGTCCGTCCATCCATAATTGTATTATTATTATAATATATACCACCTAACCGTGGTTTTTTTATACCACCTAACCGTGGCAGTCCGTCCATAATTGTATACTAGTATCCAATCCATCCATCTCCATTGTTTACCTGAGGTGCCTTTTAGTTCTGCCTATAAAATATGGAGAACAAAAAAGTTGAGGTTCCAAAATTAGGGAAAGATCAAGATCCACTTCCACCTCGTGCTGAAGCTGCTGCCACTAGTCATGGCCGAGACGATGAAATGCCAGCAACGTCGTCTGCCAAGGCCGATGCCCAATGTCATAGTACAGAGCATGTCAAATCCAAAACACCAAATATCAGAAAAAAAAGGACTCCAAAACCTAAAATAAAATTGTCGGAGGAGAAGCGTAAACTTGCCAATATGCCATTTACCACACGGAGTGGCAAGGAACGGCTGAGGCCCTGGCCTATGTTCATGGCTAGTGGTTCAGCTTCACATGAGGATGGAAGCACTCAGCCTCTCGCTAGAAAACTGAAAAGACTCAAGCTGGCAAAAGCACCGCAAAGAACTGTGCGTTCTTTGAAATCCCAAATCCACAAGGAGAGTCCAATTGTGTCGTTTGCGATGCCTGACCTTCCCAACACTGGACGTGAAGAGCATGCGCCTTCCACTATTTGCATGCCCCCTGCAAGTGCTGGAAGGAGCACCCGCAGTCCAGTTCCTGATAGTCAGATTGAAGATGTCAGTGTTGAAGTACACCAGGATGAGGAGGATATGGGTGTTGCTGGCGCTGGGGAGGAAATTGACCAGGAGGATTCTGATGGTGAGGTGGTTTGTTTAAGTCAGGCACCCGGGGAGACACCTGTTGTCCGTGGGAGGAATATGGCCGTTGACATGCCAGGTGAAAATACCAAAAAAATCAGCTCTTCGGTGTGGAGGTATTTCACCAGAAATGCGGACAACAGGTGTCAAGCCGTGTGTTCCCTTTGTCAAGCTGTAATAAGTAGGGGTAAGGACGTTAACCACCTCGGAACATCCTCCCTTATACGTCACCTGCAGCGCATTCATAATAAGTCAGTGACAAGTTCAAAAACTTTGGGTGACAGCGGAAGCAGTCCACTGACCAGTAAATCCCTTCCTCTTGTAACCAAGCTCACGCAAACCACCCCACCAACTCCCTCAGTGTCAATTTCCTCCTTCCCCAGGAATGCCAATAGTCCTGCAGGCCATGTCACTGGCAAGTCTGACGAGTCCTCTCCTGCCTGGGATTCCTCCGATGCATCCTTGCGTGTAACGCCTACTGCTGCTGGCGCTGCTGTTGTTGCCGCTGGGAGTCGATGGTCATCCCAGAGGGGAAGTCGTAAGCCCACTTGTACTACTTCCAGTAAGCAATTGACTGTTCAACAGTCCTTTGCGAGGAAGATGAAATATCACAGCAGTCATCCTACTGCAAAGCGGATAACTGAGTCCTTGACAACTATGTTGGTGTTAGACGTGCGTCCGGTATCCGCCGTTAGTTCACAGGGAACTAGACAATTTATTGAGGCAGTGTGCCCCCGTTACCAAATACCATCTAGGTTCCACTTCTCTAGGCAGGCGATACCGAGAATGTACACGGACGTCAGAAAAAGACTCACCAGTGTCCTAAAAAATGCAGTTGTACCCAATGTCCACTTAACCACGGACATGTGGACAAGTGGAGCAGGGCAGGGTCAGGACTATATGACTGTGACAGCCCACTGGGTAGATGTATGGACTCCCGCCGCAAGAACAGCAGCGGCGGCACCAGTAGCAGCATCTCGCAAACGCCAACTCTTTCCTAGGCAGGCTACGCTTTGTATCACCGCTTTCCAGAATACGCACACAGCTGAAAACCTCTTACGGCAACTGAGGAAGATCATCGCGGAATGGCTTACCCCAATTGGACTCTCCTGTGGATTTGTGGCATCGGACAACGCCAGCAATATTGTGTGTGCATTAAATATGGGCAAATTCCAGCACGTCCCATGTTTTGCACATACCTTGAATTTGGTGGTGCAGAATTTTTTAAAAAACGACAGGGGCGTGCAAGAGATGCTGTCGGTGGCCAGAAAAATTGCGGGACACTTTCGGCGTACAGGCACCACGTACAGAAGACTGGAGCACCACCAAAAACTACTGAACCTGCCCTGCCATCATCTGAAGCAAGAAGTGGTAACGAGGTGGAATTCAACCCTCTATATGCTTCAGAGGTTGGAGGAGCAGCAAAAGGCCATTCAAGCCTATACAATTGAGCACGATATAGGAGATGGAATGCACCTGTCTCAAGTGCAGTGGAGAATGATTTCAACGTTGTGCAAGGTTCTGATGCCCTTTGAACTTGCCACACGTGAAGTCAGTTCAGACACTGCCAGCCTGAGTCAGGTCATTCCCCTCATCAGGCTTTTGCAGAAGAAGCTGGAGGCATTGAAGAAGGAGCTAACACGGAGCGATTCCGCTAGGCATGTGGGACTTGTGGATGCAGCCCTTAATTCGCTTAACAAGGATTCACGGGTGGTCAATCTGTTGAAATCAGAGCACTACATTTTGGCCACCGTGCTCGATCCTAGATTTAAAGCCTACCTTGGATCTCTCTTTCCGGCAGACACAGGTCTGCTGGGGTTGAAAGACCTGATGGTGACAAAATTGTCAAGTCAAGCGGAACGCGACCTGTCAACATCTCCTCCTTCACATTCTCCCGCAACTGGGGGTGCGAGGAAAAGGCTCAGAATTCCGAGCCCACCCGCTGGCGGTGATGCAGGGCAGTCTGGAGCGACTGCTGATGCTGACATCTGGTCCGGACTGAAGGACCTGACAACGATTACGGACATGTCGTCTACTGTCACTGCATATGATTCTCTCAACATTGATAGAATGGTGGAGGATTATATGAGTGACCGCATCCAAGTAGGCACGTCACACAGTCCGTACTTATACTGGCAGGAAAAAGAGGCAATTTGGAGGCCCTTGCACAAACTGGCTTTATTCTACCTAAGTTGCCCTCCCACAAGTGTGTACTCCGAAAGAGTGTTTAGTGCCGCCGCTCACCTTGTCAGCAATCGGCGTACGAGGTTACATCCAGAAAATGTGGAGAAGATGATGTTCATTAAAATGAATTATAATCAATTCCTCCGCGGAGACATTGACCAGCAGCAATTGCCTCCACAAAGTACACAGGGAGCTGAGATGGTGGATTCCAGTGGGGACGAATTGATAATCTGTGAGGAGGGGGATGTACACGGTGATATATCGGAGGGTGAAGATGAGGTGGACATCTTGCCTCTGTAGAGCCAGTTTGTGCAAGGAGAGATTAATTGCTTCTTTTTTGGGGGGGGTCCAAACCAACCCGTCATATCAGTCACAGTCGTGTGGCAGACCCTGTCACTGAAATGATGGGTTGGTTAAAGTGTGCATGTCCTGTTTTGTTTATACAACATAAGGGTGGGTGGGAGGGCCCAAGGATAATTCCATCTTGCACCTCTTTTTTCTTTTCTTTTTCTTTGCATCATGTGCTGATTGGGGAGGGTTTTTTGGAAGGGACATCCTGCGTGACACTGCAGTGCCACTCCTAGATGGGCCCGGTGTTTGTGTCGGCCACTAGGGTCGCTAATCTTACTCACACAGCTACCTCATTGCGCCTCTTTTTTTCTTTGCGTCATGTGCTGTTTGGGGAGGGTTTTTTGGAAGGGACATCCTGCGTGACACTGCAGTGCCACTCCTAGATGTGCCCGGTGTTTGTGTCGGCCACTAGGGTCGCTAATCTTACTCACACAGTCAGCTACCTCATTGCGCCTCTTTTTTTCTTTGCGTCATGTGCTGTTTGGGGAGGGTTTTTTGGAAGGGCCATCCTGCGTGACACTGCAGTGCCACTCCTAGATGGGCCCGGTGTTTGTGTCGGCCACTAGGGTCGCTTATCTTACTCACACAGCGACCTCGGTGCAAATTTTAGGACTAAAAATAATATTGTGAGGTGTGATGTGTTCAGAATAGGCTGAAAATGAGTGTAAATTATGTTTTTTGAGGTTAATAATACTTTGGGATCAAAATTACCCCCAAATTCTATGATTTAAGCTGTTTTTTAGGGTTTTTTAAAAAAAACACCCGAATCCAAAACACACCCGAATCCGACAAAAAAAATTCGGTGAGGTTTTGCCAAAACGCGGTCGAACCCAAAACACGGCCGCGGAACCGAACCCAAAACCAAAACACAAAACCCGAAAAATTTCCGGCGCTCATCTCTAGTTTAAACTAGAGGTTTGCGGTTCAGTTTCCATGGAAGCCAAAAACCCCTGAAATTCCAGTTTCATAGTACTTCCGATCTCTAGCTCAGTATTTCCCGCCAGGCTCGGTTTCCGAAAATGAGGCAAAATGTCATCCTCCTGGCATCGTATCTTGCATGTTTTGGATTCAATAAAAGTCCTTTTCATGTGGTTTAGGCGCCATTTCACATGGAACGCCATAGGGAGATGGTATTGGACGGGCTGCAGAGTGGTTAAGGGCTACTGTGACTGAGATTAAGGGCTGTGGGATACTATGTCACTCAGTGTCATCAGTGAACTAAGGCTGTGGTCTGCAGCACTGTCTGCGACTGTGTCAATGTCATCATCATCATCATCATCATCATCATCAGTGAAGGGCTGTGGGCTGCAGTGCAAGGGCTTTTGGCTACTGTGTCAGTGTAGTCATCATCAATGAACTAGGGCTGTGGGCTGCAGCACTGTCTATGACTGTGTCAGACTCTGTCATTAGTGAAGTGCTGTGGGCTGCAGCACTGTGTCTATGTTAGTGTTAGAAAAATCATCATTTAAAAAAAAATATAATCGTGTATTCAGGACAGTTTCAGGCACTGTACTTAAAAAAACATTCAGTACAGGTGCAGTGTTAAAAAAAATGTAAACAAGTGTGTTGTTCAGGCACTGTACTTGAAAAAAAATAGGTGCCACCATTACTGATAGCACTGTAAGTTGATATGGATCAGTTGATAGAAGAGCAGGAGCAGCAACCCAGTACTAGTATAGTGGCTGCTGCAAGTCATGATAGTACTTCAACATCTACTAAAGGTGGTCCAGGGGGCAGAAAGTGTTAGAAAGAGCAGCTAAAATCTAAATATTTCACAATGTTTAAGAAAAGAGGTAGATGTGTCACGTTTAAAATAGAAAAATCAGTGACCCCAAAAAACACTGTGTGTTCACAAATCCAAGGAGAGTCTAGGAGTGTCCACATTAGCTATGTGAGCCTGACATTTCTAACATTGTACTTGTAGAAAAGTCTTCTTCCGCCATTTCTGCACCCTCTGCAAATGTGGAGATGAGTAGTAAAGATAATGACATAACATAAATTGAAAATGCTAGTGTGGAAGTGTGCTAGTGTGGAAGAGTAATAGGATGTAGGGGATATTTGAGTACTATCTGATGCTAATGAGGATGTTGATGGTGAATATGGCCCTCATTCCGAGTCGTTCGCTCGGTATTTTTCATCGCATCGCAATGAAAATCCGCTTAGTACGCATGCGCAATGTTCGCACTGCGACTGCGCCAAGTAACTTTGCTATGTAGAAAGTAATTTTACTCACGGCTTTTTCATCGCTCCGGCGAACGTAATGTGATTGACAGGAAATGGGTGTTACTGGGCGGAAACACGGCGTTTCAGGGGCGTGTGGCTGAAAACGCTACCGTTTCCGGAAAAAACGCAGGAGTGGCCGGAGAAACGGTGGGAGTGCCTGGCCGAACGCTGGGTGTGTTTGTGACGTCAACCAGGAACGACAAGCACTGAACTGATCGCACAGGCAGAGTAAGTCTGGAGCTACTCTGAAACTGCTAAGTAGTTAGTAATCGCAATATTGCGAATACATCGGTCGCAATTTTAAGAAGCTAAGATTCACTCCCAGTAGGCGGCGGCTTAGCGTGTGTAACTCTGCTAAATTCGCCTTGCGACCGATCAACTCGGAATGAGGGCCAATGTTGTTTGTGTAAGTCAGCCACCAGTGGCAGCAGTTCTTACTTGTGATAAAAAAGAAATCCATTGTCATGCCTGGGCATAAGATCAAAAAAAGTGACCTCTTGGTTGTGGAATTATTTTTACCCAAATCCTGACGTTTGTGAAGACATCTGTACCATTTGTGAGGACAAAGTTAATAGAGGTAGGGACGTTAATTAGATAGGCACCTCCTCCCTGTTACATCATAGTTCATGCAACTTATTTAACAAAATTATAATCATTTGTAAAATAATAACAAGCAGTCTAGGTGCAGCTACCATCAGTTTGAACCAGCACATGCAATCTCCACCACCCTCATCATCAACCTCCTCATTAATGATTAGCGGCAGTCATTGCAAAAAATTGTTTTGTGGTGGCCCAAACACACCATGTACTTCAGCACCAAACATGGCAATCCCTGTTGCTGAAGTGCATAGTTTTTTAAACTGTGCTTGTCTCTTTTAATATGCATGATGGTGGGTGGGAGTGCCCAAGGACAATTCCATCTTGCGCCACTTTTCTTTTCATAATAGCCATTATTTTGGGGAGGCATTGGGGATGGTGCATTTTGCATAGACAAACATTTTTATTGGTTATTGCTCTAATACATTACAAATTTTCAACACATTTTTAACCAGAAAAGAATACAATATTAATACAATAGCCAAGGATTCCTGACAAGGGTTGAAAAGCAATGTTAATAGCCAAGGATTCCTGACAAGTGCTGAGGAGCAATGTTTATAGCCAATGATTCCTGACAAGTGTTGAAGAAAAACCAAGAAAATGTAAAGTTGCAGCCGAGCTGCCAGTTCTTGCATCGGCCTGGCCGCTTGATCCTGGTCTCCGGCTGGATTCATTAGGTCAGTGCTTACTGTCACAACTGAGGGCCTGAGCTGACGGGAGGCAGCCTCAGTTGTAGGGGCTGAGATGTTCCGGAACCTGGGAGGTTGTATCAGACCCCTGGACATGTAAGTAACATGATGAATAACTGCCCGAAGGCGTGACCACGACAACTTGAATAAAAGTCAATGATGTTTATTTATGACAACTCCACAACACAGCAGCAGTAAAAGGAAACATAAAAGTCAACAGAGGATAAATACAATTCCTGGGTACTACAGGGTGGCAAGGGCCACAGGCACTGGTAGTGTGAGATAGTTCTTATAATCTTCTAGTTGGAAAGTCCTTACCAGGCCTGACTGTAGCAATGGAGAGAACCCAGGATCGTACCAGCTGGTGTTCCAGGAAAGGCTGGGCTGCTGAAGATAAAACGGCTGCTGTGGATACTGGCTGGAACCAGACTGTTGTTGGTACGGAGTGGATACTGGCTGGAACCAGTTAAATAATAAACGAACTTGAGAACGATGAAATAATAATGAAGTTTGGAGTTTGAGAGCGGTGAAATTATAATGCCGGTGATAAATGACAAACTGCAGAAAAGCGGTACCGGCACTTTAAGGAGAGCTGACCTCTGCTGGAAGCTGGATGCTGAAAGCAGGTAGATCTGTAGCTGGAAGCTGGTGAATCCAAATGGATCGGAGAGTCAGGCTACACCGCAGATGGAATGCTGGTGCGGGTCTCTGTAGTGGAAGGATTGACACAGGAGCTGGAACCTGGAAGACAATCACAGGAGAGAGACAAACTGGAACTAGGTTTGACAACCAAAGCACTGATGCCTTCCTTGCTCAGGCACAGCTTACTTATACCTGCAGCAAGGAAGGGGTTGGCTAGGCAATTATGCAAATCAACAATACAGACAGCAGATTGGTGGAAATGATCAGATGACAAAATCCAAGATGGCTGCGCCCATGCAGACACTTGGAGGGAAGTTTGGTTTGTAATCCATGTGAGAATTGAAGCAGCAATGGCGGCGCCGGCCACAGGAGACGCCAGACTGATGAATGCACATCCAAACCACGTGGGCACAGCGGAGGCCGCGGCTGACGTAATCGCCACTCTGACACTTTGCATGCAGAAAACTCAGGGACGGCGGCGGAGGCCGCGGGAGACGCCATGCCAGATGTAATATGGCGTTTACTGTGACCGCGTCTCAGAGAGACAGGAGAGGATGCAGGAATGTAAACATCAGGATAACAGATGGGATCCGGTCCTTGAGCGCTGAGCCAGCCTTAGGAGGCATCTGATGGGTAAGAAATGGCGTCCAGATACCCGGATCGTGACACTGCCTCACTGTCTCCTACTCTTCTACCCCTCAGTCTCTTACTCTTCTGCCTCACTGTCTCTTACTCTCCTGTCCCTCAGTCTCTTACTCTTCTGCCTCACTGTCTCTTACTCTTCTGCCCCTCAGTCTCTTACTCTTCTGCCCCTCAGTCTCTTACTCTTCTGCCCCTCAGTCTCTTACTCTTCTGCCTCACAGTCTCTTACTCTTCTGCCCCTCAGTCTCTTACTCTCCTGCCCCTCAGTCTCTTACTCTTCTGCCCCTCAGTCTCTTACTCTCCTGCCCCTCAGTATCTTACTCTTCTGCCTCACCGTCTCCTACTCTTCTACCCCTCAGTCTCTTACTCTCCTGCCCCTCAGTATCTTACTCTTCTGCCTCGCCGTCTCCTACTCTTCTACCCCTCAGTCTCTTACTCTCCTGCCCCTCAGTATCTTACTCTCCTGCCCCTCAGTCTCTTACTCTCCTGCCTCACTGTCTCTTACTCTCCTGCCCCTCAGTCTCTTACTCTTCTGCCCCTCAGTCTCTTACTCTTCTGCCCCTCAGTCTCTTACTCTCCTGCCCCTCAGTATCTTACTCTTCTGCCTCACCGTCTCCTACTCTTCTACCCCTCAGTCTCTTACTCTCCTGCCCCTCAGTATCTTACTCTTCTGCCTCGCCGTCTCCTACTCTTCTACCCCTCAGTCTCTTACTCTCCTGCCCCTCAGTCTCTTACTCTCCTGCCCCTCAGTCTCTTACTCTCCTGCCTCTCAGTCTCTTACTCTCCTGCCCCTCAGTCTCTTACTCTCCTGCCCCTCAGTATCTTACTCTTCTTCCTCACCGTCTCCTACTCTTCTACCCCTCAGTCTCTTACTCTCCTGCCCCTCAGTATCTTACTCTTCTGCCTCACCGTCTCCTACTCTTCTACTCCTCAGTCTCTTACTCTCCTGCCCCTCAGTCTCTAACTCTCCTGCCCCTCAGTCTCTTACTCTCCTGCCCCTCAGTCTCTTACTCTTCTGCCTCTCAGTCTCTTACTCTCCTGCCCCTCAGTCTCTTACTCTCCTGCCCCTCAGTATCTTCCTCTCCTGCCCCTCAGTCTCTTACTCTTCTGCCCCTCAGTCTCTTACTCTCCTGTCCCTCAGTCTCTTACTCTTCTGCCTCACTGTCTCTTACTCTTCTGCCCCTCAGTCTCTTACTCTTCTGCCCCTCAGTCTCTTACTCTCCTGTCCCTCAGTCTCTTACTCTTCTGCCTCACAGTCTCTTACTCTTCTGCCCCTCAGTCTCTTACTCTTCTGCCCCTCAGTCTCTTACTCTCCTGCCCCTCAGTCTCTTACTCTTCTGCCCCTCAGTCTCTTACTCTCCTGCCCCTCAGTCTCTTACTCTTCTGCCTCACCATCTCCTACTCTTCTACCCCTCTGTCTCTTACTCTTCTGCCTCACCGTCTCCTACTCTTCTACCCCTCAGTCTCTTACTCTTCTGCCTCACTGTCTCTTACTCTTCTGCCCCTCAGTCTCTTACTCTCCTGTCCCTCAGTCTCTTACTCTTCTGCCTCACTGTCTCTTACTCTTCTGCCCCTCAGTCTCTTACTCTTCTGCCCCTCAATCTCTTACTCTTCTGCCTCACAGTCTCTTACTCTTCTGCCCCTCAGTCTCTTACTCTTCTGCCCCTCAGTCTCTTACTCTCCTGCCCCTCAGTCTCTTACTCTCCTGCCCCTCAGTCTCTTACTCTCCTGCCCCTCAGTATCTTACTCTTCTGCCTCACCGTCTCCTACTCTTCTACCCCTCAGTCTCTTACTCTCCTGCCCCTCAGTATCTTACTCTTCTGCCTCGCCGTCTCCTACTCTTCTACCCCTCAGTCTCATACTCTCCTGCCCCTCAGTCTCCTACTCTCCTGCCCCTCAGTCTCTTACTCTCCTGCCCCTCAGTCTCTTACTCTTCTGCCTCTCAGTCTCTTACTCTTCTGCCTCTCAGTCTCTTACTCTCCTGCCCCTCAGTCTCTTACTCTCCTGCCCCTCAGTATCTTCCTCTCCTGCCCCTCAGTATCTTACTCTTTTGCCCCTCAGTCTCTTACTCTCCTGACCCTCAGGGGCAGATTTATTAAGCTCGGTGAAGTGATAAAGTGTAAGGTGATAAAGGACCAGCCAGTCAGCTCCTAACTGTAGTTTTTCAAACCCAGCCTGTGACATAGCAGTAAGGCTTTATCACCTTTCAACTTTATCACTTCACCGAGCTTATTAAATCTGCCCCTCAGTCTCTGACTCTCCTGCCCCTCAGTCTCTTTCACTCCTGCACTCAGTAACTTTCTCCCCTGCCCCTAATTATTACTCCCACCTCTGTTTCTCTTACTTTTACATCCAATCCTCCTCCATGGGCCTGTCATCTTCATATGCTGAGTCAGCACCAATAAAGTGTATACATCCATCTTGATGTTCTTTTATATTCTACGTGTTATCATTTAAAAACCACTTGATTTATTTTGTACAATTTTTATACTGCATCAGATCATTGATTATAGTATAATGTCATGCCTTCATTACATAAGCAAGTAGACAGTCCCATCAATTGAGAATTAACTCCAACTGTTTAGCAAATTATGTTGCCCATCATATCCAGTCACAATGCCGACATTAAACATCAATATCCACAATGTCGACACTAACAAAATTGTGACTTGTTCAAAATGCCAACACATATTTTGGCCTAACCCTAATTCTCACCGTCGACATTCACATATTGAACATGTTGACATTGTCAGCATAATCAATGTCTATGTTCTGACCATGCTGACATTATAAATGTCAACATTATGAATGCCGACATGCTGCCTACTTCCCTATAATATTGTTTGTTTTATAAATACAAAGGTCCAAAACATTTTATGCAGATAGCAGACAGTTACCACAAACTGCATCAAGTCTCCCCAAATCAACACATTGCCCATTTTGTGGATCTGTACATAAACTCTGCACACTTTGCTTACATCTGCTTGATCAACACATATTAGTACATTTTTTAAGTTACATGTTTTATAGTAACTATTTATTGTAGTATTATTGTAACATTAAAGTTGATGCTGTTTTCTGTTATACTGCAATCCTGTCGTCTGATATATTGTATGACCTTTACATTTTCACAGGTTTGGAGAAAGAAGATGACCTTCACTAAAATCCTCTATCTGAGATCAATTCTTGAATTCACTCTTTGGACTACAGTTTAGGATAATTGATTTGAGATGTTATATCACATCAGGCCAACCAGTATGAGAATAAAAACATCAAATGTCTCTTAAATACTGTCTGTTCTTGTGGGTGAGCTGAATAATTGTTCAAAGTTACAGTATGTATTTGTAGTTTAGATTTAGTAAATACTCTCCAAAGTGACTTAAGTATTACACACTGCGTGATGTGAAGAGTATAGGTCTAATTGCCAGCTACTTATTGGTGGTCATTCCGAGTTGTTCGCTCGTTGCAGATTTTCGCTATGCTGCGAATTGCTGCTAAATACGCATGCGCATGGTACGCAGCGCGCATGCGCTTAGTTATTTAACTAAAAACTTAGCAGTTTTACTGTTGTTTGTGTGGCGCTTTTCAGGCGCACTGCTGATCGGTGAGTGATTGACAGGAAAGGGGTGTTTCTGGGTGGTAACTGAGCGTTTTCTGGGAGTGTGCTAAAAAAACGCAGGCGTGACAGGCAAAAACGCAGGAGTGTCTAGAGAAACGGGGGAATGGCTGGCCGAACGCAGGGCATGATGTATGTGACGTCAAAACAGGAACTAAACGGACTGAGGTGATCGCAATCTAGGAGTATGTCTGGAGCTATTCAGAAACTGCAGGGAATTGTTTAGTAGCAATTCTGCTAACCTTTTCTTTGCTATTCTGCTATGATAAGATACACTCCCAGAGGGCGGCGGCCTAGCGTTTGCAATGCTGCTAAAAGCAGCTAGCGAGCGAACAACTCGGAATGACCACCATTGCTCAGAAATGAAATTGGATGCCACACATTGTACAGAAATCCCATTGTCTGTCACACATTGGCTGTCACACTTTGGGCATAATTCAAGGTTGAATGCGAAACAGCATTTTCCTCTAATGGGCAAAACAATGTGCAGTGCATATGGGGCAGATATAACGTGCAGAGAGAGTTAGATTTGGGTGGGGTGTGTTTAAACTGAAATCTAAATTGCAGAGTAAAAATAAAGCAACCAGTATTTACCCTGCACAGAAACAATATAACCAACCCAAATCTAACTCTCTCTGTACATGTTATATCTGCCCCACCTGCAGGGCACATGGTTTTGCCCATTAGAGGAAGATTTTGCTTTTGCAATCAACCTTGAATTAGGCCAAGTGTACGGAATCCCACCGGCTGTCATCATTGTACAGAAATCCCAATGGCTGTCAGACATTGTACAGAATCCCATTGGCTGTAACACACTATACGGAAATCCAGTTGACTGACACAAATTGTAAAGAAATTCCATTGGTTGTCACACATTATGCAGAAATCCCAGTCACTGACACAACTGGCTTCCCCCTGGCCTCTTTGATTTTGACCTGTTGCCTTACTTATACTGTTTGTATCCAGTGCCAATGCCATGTGTTTCTTTGAGACTTGAGTGATAGCAGCTTCTGCATCTCCTGTATAGTTTGTATACTGTACATGTTTAAACTAGAGGTTTGTGGTTCAGTTTCCATGGAAGCCGAAAACCCCCTAAAATTCCAGTTTCATAGTACTTCCGATCTCCAGCTCAGTATTTCCCGCCAGGCTCGGTTTCCGAAAATGAGGCAAAATGTCATCCTCCTGGCATCGGATCTTGCATGTTTTGGATTCAATAAAAGTCCTTTTCATGTGGTTCAGGCGCCATTTCACATGGAACGCCATAGGGAGAGGGTATTGGACGGGCTGCAGAGTGGTTAAGGGCTACTGTGACTGAGATTAAGGGCTGTGGGATACTATGTCACTCAGTGTCATCAGTGAACTAAAGCTGTGGTCTGCAGCACTGTCTGCGACTGTGTCAATGTCATCATCAGTGAAGGGCTGTGGGCTGCAGTGCAAGGGCTTTTGGCTACTGTGTCAGTGTAGTCATCATCAATGAACTAGGGCTGTGGGCTGCAGCACTGTCTATGACTGTGTCAGACTCGGTGTCATCAGTGAAGTGCTGTGGGCTGCAGCACTGTGTCTATGTTAGTGTTAGAAAAATCATCATTATAAAAAAAATATAATCCTGTATTCAGGACAGTTTCAGGCACTGTACTTAAAAAAACATTCAGTACAGGTGCAGTGTTAAAAAAATGTAAACATGTGTGTTGTTCGGGCACTGTACTTAAAAAAATAGGTGCCACCATTACTGATAGCACTGTAAGTTGATATGGATCAGTTGATAGAAGAGCAGGAGCAGCAACCCAGTACTAGTACTGTGGCTGCTGCAAGTCATGATAGTACTTCAACATCTACTAAAGGTTGTCCAGGGGGCAGAACGTGTTAGAAAGAGCAGCTAAAGTCTAAATATTTCACAATGTTTAAGAAAAGAGGTAGATGTGTCACATTTAAAATAGAAAAATCAGTGACCCCCAAAAAAACTCTGTGTGTTCACAAATCCAAGGAGAGTCTAGGGGTGTCCACATTAGCTATGTGAGCCTGACATTTCTAACATTGTACTTGTAGAAAAGCCTTCTTCCGCCATTTCTGCACCCTCTGCAAATGTGGAGATGAGCAGTAAAGATAATGACATAACATAAATTGAAAATTCTAGTGTGGAAGAGTAATGGGATGTAGGGGATATTTGTGTACTATCTGATGCTAATGAGGATGTTGATGGTGAATATGTTGTTTGTGTAAGTCAGCCACCAGTGGCAGCAGTTCTTACTTGTGATAAAAAGAAATCCATTGTCATGTCTGGGCATAAGATCAAAAAAAGTGACCTCTTGATTGTGGAATTATTTTTACCCAAATCCTGACGTTTGTGAAGACATCTGTACCATTTGTGAGGACAAAGTTAATAGAGGTAGGGACGTTAATTAGATAGGCACCTCATACATCATAGTTCATGCAACTTATTTAACAAAATTATAATCATTAGTAAAATAATAACAAGCAGTCTACGTGCAGCTACCATCAGTTTGAACCAGCACGTGCAATTTCCACCACCCTCATCATCAACCTCCTCATTAATGATTAGCGGCAGTCATTGAAAAAAATTGTTTTGTGGTGGCCCAAACACACCATGTACTTCAGCACCAAACTTGGCAATCGCTGTTGCTGAAGTGCATTGTTTGTTAAACTGTGCTTGTCTCTTTTAATATACAACATGATGGTGGGTGGGAGTGCCCAAGGACAATTCCATCTTGCACCACTTTTCTTTTCATAATAGCCATTATTTTGGGGGGGCATTGGGGATGGTGCTTTTTGCATAGACAAACATTTTTATTGGTTATTGCTCTAATACATTACAAATTTTCAACACATTTTTAACCAGAAAAGAATACAATATTAATACAATAGCCAAGGATTCCTGACAAGGATTGAAAAGCAATGTTAATAGCCAAGGATTCCTGACAAGTGCTGAGGAGCAATGTTTATAGCCAATGATTCCTGACAAGAGTTGAAGAAAAACCAAGAAAATGTTAAGTTGCAGCCGAGCGCCAAACTTTAAATAAATCTATCCCTATCAGGGACGTGCAGTCAGGGGAGGCAGGGGAGGCAGTGCCTCCCCTGTGATTAATTATTAAAATAATATAAAGAAGATACTTATGACACATTTTCTGTGTCATAAGTATCTTCTTTATTTTATTTAAATAATTGTAGGTCCTTCAAGTACTTTGGGAGGCACTGATAGCAGTGCCTCCCGTGGATAATGGGAATGGGATAGAGCGGGGGGCGGGACCAAGCACGGGGCTGTAAAAGCCCATTAAAAAATATATGGAAAGCAGCACTTAAACAAGTGCCTCACTGACAGGGACACCACCCCCATGTCAGCGAGGCACCTGTGATTGGACAGCGGATCCAGTGCTGGATCCGCTGTCCAATCACACACATGCGGCGCTGGAAGCGGCGGGTCCCGGCGGTGAGTGAAGCTGGAGGTAGCCGGGAGGGAGGAGTGCTGCTGGAGTGTGTGCGGCTCTCCTCCGTCCTACCGCTGACCCGAGCGGTGCTGTGCGGCTCTCCCCATCCTGCGCCGGGCGCCCTCCCGCTGACCGAAGCTACTCTCTCTCCCTCTCCTCCGGCAGCGTGCGGCTCTCAGCAGGTAGTAGTAGTAGTAGAGTGTGAGTGAGAGAGTGTGTGTGTGTTTTGTGTGTGTGTTTTGTGTGTGTGTGTGTGTGTGTGTGTGTGTGTGTGTGCGCTCTTCCACCAGTTTCATTATTATCATCGTTAGGTTCTGAGCTGTAATGTGGGGTTAGCCAGTATTATACAATATAAAAGTAAAACCAACCATGAGCTATGACATTTCATATACTCTATGTGCACCACTTGCAGCTGGCAGGACTGTAACATACATAATCTTGAGTACAGTGTGGAAGGGTCACATATCCCACTGCATCTTCAACCCAGTGACAGAGAGATGCCACAGAAAACTTGTCAGCCACCTGCCAGGTACACATGCTCGGCTCACTCTGATTGGTCCATCTATTTCCCATTATCTAGTAAGTATTTCCACTGCATTGTACACTTTCTTGAGTGTAGTGTGGACAGACTGATATGACATGCAGGTGGTGTATGGTATGGTTACACTGGAAGTACCCTAGGCATGTGCATTAAGTGCCTAATGGTAAATTCACTACTGCATTCAAACATGTGATCCAGGTGTTTAAGTGTTCATTCCTGATTCTAATTGTTTTGTATTTTAAGACACATTTTTCAAGCTGTACATCTCCCCCCCCCCCCAACACCTTTTCCCCGTATTTAATTAACCCACAGCCTGCCACACTGTCACTTGTACCTGTTACACGTGACTTCTGCACGATATCTGCTCTCATATGTAGCCTATTGGTCCACCGCGGGCACCGTATGTATGAATGTACAGGACCCATCACCTCCGATCATTAAACAATGGCACATATGCCTGGAGGTGACGGGTCCTGTACGTTCGTACATACAGTGCTTGTGGTGGAATAATAGGCTACCTATGACAGCAAGTACCGTGACGAAGTCACGTGTAACAGGAGATGCGGAAGCAACTGACAGCGCAGTAGGCTGAGGATTAATAGAATATACGGGGAAAAGACATCGGGCCGGTAACATGTTTTACCACTATATTACGCTTAGTACATCCCGCCCTCACACTCTCTCTCTCTCTCTCTCTCAGTTTGTAAGTATAATGTTCATTTTTACAGGTACCCCTACCCTATTGGATTCTACTGGACAAGTGGACGTGACCGGCGTGGGATGTAGGTAAGTATGTGTGAGTGTGTAAGTGTGTTTTAATAAATTTATACTTTCACGGTGTGTGTGTTGTGTTTTTATTTGGGTATTTTTTTTGTTGTAGAACTACAGGTACCTGCGGGCCCGTTATTTCCCCGCATGCTGGTACTTGAGGTTCTCCAAGTACCATCAAGAGGGGGAGGCTTGCTGGGCCTTGTAGTTCCACAACAAAAAACAATATTCTTTTTTTTACACACATGGCTATCAGCCCGGCACCCACCGGCCAGGGGTGCTGGGGACAGCCTCGGGCTTCACCCCTGGCCCTTGGGTGCCTGGAGGGGGGGTGACCCCTTGATTTAAGGGGTCCCCACTCCTCCAGGGAACCCCGGCCAGGGGTGACTAGTTGGGGGGGTAATGTCACGGCTGCAGGGACCTACATAAATGTGTCCCCTGGCTGTGGCATTATGTCCCTGGCTAGTAGAGCCCGGTGCTGGTTTCAAAAATATGGGGGACCCCTACATCTTTTGTCCCCCGTATTTTTGGAACCAGGACCGGACTAAGAGCCCGGTGCTGGTTGTCACAATACAGGGAAGCCCTGTCCAATTTTTTTCCCAGTATTTAAACAACCAGGACAGGCTCAAAGAGCCCGAGGCTGGTTATTCTTAGGAGGGGGGACCTCACGCATTTTTTTTTTTAACCCATTCTCCATTAAGTTAATGGAAGCCCTGGACAACAAAATTGCATTCATGTCCTCCTCTCACTCCCTTCCCAGTCCCAAACACAATTTTTTTTTTCTATAAAAAAGTACAATATACAAGTATGATGAGCAGGCAGGCAGAAGGCATTGGCGGCATTGGACTGAGATGCAAGTTAGTGCAGGAGGCCTGGGTCAGTTGATGGTGGGCGAGTTTGTAAGCCATTGGCGGTGGCAGCGGGCATCGGCTCAAAGGCAGTAGCGGGCATTGGCTCGACGGCGGTAGGGGTCATTGGCAGGATGTGGCGGACATTATGGCTGTAGTGCCTCACTAGCCACTGACCTCACCGCACGCCACTGATCCCTATTGTAAATTTTCAGGGGAAAAAACACATTTAAATCAACTAATCAATCCTTTATGTGCCTTTCCTTACATATATACACCACCTCCATTTCCATGTACTGCCCTCGGGCCTTTGATTTAGTTTTTTATTAATGAAAACATGCTTGGTTTCTATAGGGTCGTATAGTTAATTCAACTTCCATTCTGTCTGCCACTGCTATGTGGCAATGTTTCATAGATGTGCTATATTCTTTTAAACTGCCATGTGTTTGTGCCGCTGCTCTGTTACTTTGTTCAGACACCCAGCCTTTGGCCTATATTGGTGAACAACATTGGGAGCTGAAAGGTGGTCAAAATTGACTGGAAATTAATGTTATTGAGGTTAATAATAGTTCATAAATAGGACCAAATTACATTATTTTAGCTGTTTTTACCAAGAAAAAAAACATCTAAAACCAAATACGTGATGGTGCTTTTGCAACACCAAAATTAAAAGATTAATTTAGATCCAATACCAATACATGGGGGTCAGCGCAAATCTCTAGTATAAACACCAATTTTATTTTATTTTTAATGATACACAATGTTCTAAAATAAGGTGAGCATTGTACCCTGATATGTCAGTATACACATTAGCCAAAGCATGTATCAAAAATGTAACCTTACAAACTTTGTATTATTTGGCCAAATACATCACAGTTGGGAACATACTCATAGGAGTTTGTCAATGCTGTATTTCATTATGGCATCACAGGAAATGGAACAGAAAAGAATATCTCATATTTAAGAGTATACATTTAGTAATGCCCCCAAAGTCACAATCATACATAAAACTACACATTTTAGTATCAAATTGAAAACATTGGCCCTCATTCCGAGTCGTTCGCTCGTTCTTTTTCATCGCATCGCAGTGAAAATCCGCTTAGTACGCATGCGCAATGTTCGCACTGCGACTGCGCCAAGTTATTTTGCTAAGAAGATAGTATTTTTACTCACGGCTTTTTCATCGCTCCGGCGATCGTAGTGTGATTGACAGGAAATGGGTGTTACTGGGCGGAAACACGGCGTTTTATGGGCGTGTGGATGAAAACGCTACCGTTTCCGGAAAAAATGCAGGAGTGGCTGGAGAAACGGGGGAGTGTCTGGGCGAACGCTGGGTGTGTTTATGACGTCAAGCCAGGAACGAAAAGCACTGAACTGATCGCACAGGCAGAGTAAGGTTGAAGTTACTCAGAAACTGCAAAGTAGTTTGTAATCGCAATATTGCGAATACATCGGTCGCAAATTTAAGAAGCTAAGATACACTCCCAGTAGGCGTAGGCTTAGCGTGTGTAACTCTGCTAAATTCGCCTTGCGACCGATCAACTCGGAATGAGGGCCCTTAATGTTAAGTATTAATTGGTACACATCTGTATTTTCTTAAATATAAGCACACATCACATAACGATTTACTCTTTTCACCTTTGTGACCTTGCCCCCACTGTACAATGGGGGTAATTCCTAGTTGATCGCAGCAGGAAATTTTTTAGCAGTTGGGCAAAACCATGTGCACTGCAGGGTGGACAGATATAACATTTGCAGAGAGAGTTAGATTTGGGTGGGTTATTTTGTTTCTGTGCAGGGTAAATACTGGCTGCTTTATTTTTACACTGCATTTTACATTGTAGATTGAACTCACCACACCCAAATCTATCTATGTACAAATAAATACTAACACACACCTCTGAAATTTAGCAGGAAAAGCAATAACATTCCTTTTGTACAGTCCTTGTCGCTTAGTAAGAAGCTCCTTCACATTTAAAGCATTGGAATCAGACAAGTATAGCATGTAAAACATATTTATTTAAATCAACTTCAAAATATTCTTAACATTTCATACACTTATACCAGGTGATACTGAGATGTTCTGATAGATGTTTAGGTAAATTACCTTAACCTTACGTCTTGATGGTCGTCCGGAGTATTTTTCTTCTTGAATCTTCACAGAGAGGTGAGAATACTGCTTCTTAAGAAATGATCGTCACCTGTTGGTTACGTTATAACTAAATATTCATTTATTAGAGTATGGATTTTTAAATAATTTTTATACAGATTAAATACATATAGAATTGTGAAAACAATTACAATACAATTACATTTCAGATATCAACAAAATGTTTCACCATCAAATTAATAAACGCGTTTATTAAACTGCTCCGTGTCGGATAGTCTCCTGTTCTCGGGTAAGCGGACACCTAAATCGCAATTGTTAACTCGTACGGATCATACAGAACTATGAATACCATTACATATAACACTCGGTTGACATATAAAATATATTAACGTTTCTTTACGAAGTTACTATAGTTACATTCTACATCTGTCCCTACAATACAGTTTCTATGAATACTAGCTCTCTGAAATTATCCAGAATGTCTCTTGAAACAAATGTAAGATGCTATTAATGTTGTGCTAGTGAATACTGTTTAAGGGAATAATTACCCTCACACTGGCTGCTCTCTTTCCGTTCACAGTTGTGGCCCGTATGACGATTTGTAACTCCAGTAAACTAGATAAGTCTAATAAATGGGAATATGGTCACGTGGCTGTAAAAGTTATCGGTACTGCGATCAGAGAGGAGGTAAATCCTGACTAGCTAATCCTGAAGTGACGGATTAATTGTTCTAGGCTTAGGTCTCAGTGCGTTTAGCAAATCGAGCACATTACCATTAGATTACTACTGCGAGGTCGCTTTCTAACAGAAGGTGCAGGACGCTGACGGCTGGAGTCTGTAATAAACTCTGTATATAAACTGACGACTGTAGCTGTCCCTTTGTTGTTGTTCAACACTGAATGGATGTGGTATTTTATTGTACTGCAGTATTAATTCTCCACTTTAGTGTTTATATTTAATAAGTGCACTTATTATTATGATTTCTTTCAACATTCCCTGGTTGAAGTAACAGTGCTGTTGTAATGCAGGTTAGTGTTACTGTGGCATTCACTATACCTGACCAGTAGTTTCAGCTGTAATATGCTGCTCGTCCATATATGGGCAGTGGATCCGCCTCTCTGACCGTCCCCCTTCAATCACTGAACACTAGGGCTCTTGTATTGATCCCGCCCAGCGCCGTCAATCACTGGCAGGCCGTACCTCCTTCAGCTGGTCTCACAGGGGAAGCCGCCGCCTACTCCTGCCCTGCTGGGCAGATCGATCACGCCTCCAGAATCATGTCACCAGGGTCCTGGAAGATTGCAGCTTGCGGCACGCTCACCCGCTGCATGGCCCAGAACTGGAGCTCACCACAGCCTCCTCGCACGGGTCCCGCCACCGGAGCTCAGGTAGCCGACCTCTCCTCTCCCGTGGCTCAATTTTCTCTGCGCCACACGCTTCTTCTGCCGCGCCCGCGAGCCTCCCTAACTGTTTACTCGCGTGCGGGATGAGTCTCCCGAGCCTGCTCGTGCCGCCAGGCTCTCTCTCTCCCGCTGGCGCTGCCCATCCACAGCGCTCCTCCATGGGGAAACATTTTGTAAATTATATTTCCCTCTGTGGGGGCTGCAATTAAATTTCCCTCTGTGGGGGCTGCACAATCTAATAAACAATTATATTTCCCTCTGTGAGGGGTGCAGAGTATAATACACAGTTACATTTACGTGCTATATACCATTAATTATATCACTGTCTGAACTCATTTTTTATTTATTTATCTATCAGGGTGTTACAATACATTTAAGTGTATTACAAAGTAAAACAGAATTAATAAATTGCGATAACATTTTTCAAACAATTCAACTTATTTATAAACAGGGGTACCGAGATTACATGGCCTCAGGCTTGCTGGAGGGGCGCAGAGGTCCTCCCCAGTACCTGGGCCCCATTCAGCTCTGAATGGCTCAGTTTAATACCTGCATAAAACACTGACTTACATTACATGTTTTGTGGGCCTTTGCAAACCATCTGAAAAGTTAACTTCTCACACCTCACAATAAACAATCTGAACAGTGGCCACAATATCAGTCTTAACTTCCAGAAACAATTACAAGGAAGTTAAAATTAGATCTTACAAATGATATGGCTCTTTAAGGAAGATCCCTGAGGCTACTGGCAGACAAAACACACCCTGTGTCCAAGAATGATGCGTAAAGCAATTCATGATGCCTGGTGATACATTTCAAATTGTAATTTTTAACAGAAAGCTTTGTTGATCCTTTTAGCATAAATGTAGACAGCAGATCACAATACATGTAATCCTAAAATACATATTTTAACTCAGACTGTGCATACTGCAATGAAAAAATAGCAACACACTAGAAATAATATATATTATTAATAACATATAGAACAAATAATAATTGTATCTACTGGTGCAACCTTAGAACATAAATTATAGAACCAGTTAATAAACATCCTAGTGACATTTGGTGGACCCGTTCATTCCAAGTAAAGCATTCGTTACCTCTAAACCCAATAAATAAAGACACGGAGACTTGAATTTGGCAGAAAAATTGCTAGCTATTTATTTGACCCTAACCATAGCAAACCTGTAAATGAAAACTTTGTTAAGATGCCGATACAGCCGGCATATGGTGGCAGCAAAAAGAACGGCTCTACTAACCTAAATTAACCGTAAAATACTAAAAATTCGAAACCATCCTAATTTTACTACAACTATCAAAAACCGGTAATAGGTGACAACTCCACCCCCACAGTGACTACCCACCGCTCCTGGGTGCCCTGCCGCTGCCTTCCCGGACGGGTGGTCAAGCGGCCAATAAGTCGATGGAGGTGAGTGCACCTAAACCAAATCAAACTGTAAATCACTACAGCTTACCATACAACCACCAACTGCCGTTCTTTTCCACCAATAAATAGCCAACGATAAAACCAGCCAACAATTCAATGCCAAGGCACTCCGTGCCAAAAACCTTTACCAACAGGGCGGGAGGGCGGGAAGGCAATTTCACCAACAAGAGAGAGACAAGATGCCTATCCTTCCCTATATATACTAACCCTCCCCTTTTCTCAAAGGGCTGTACTTTCCTTCCAGCTAGGTCCACCCCTCACAAGATGTTTAACCCATTCCTTTCCTATGCTGTCAATTCTCTCTCCTAAACATCCTAGTGACATTTGGTGGACCCGTTCATTCCAAGTAAAACATTCGTTACCTCTAAACCCAATAAATAAAGACACGGAGACTTGAATTTGGCAGAAAAAATTGCTAGCTATTTATTTGACCCTAACCATAGCAAACCTGTAAATGAAAACTTTGTTAAGATGCCGATACAGCCGGCATATGGTGGCAGCAAAAAGAACGGCTCTACTAACCTAAATTAACCGTAAAATACTAAAAAATCGAAACCATCCTAATTTTACTACAACTATCAAAAACCGGTAATAGGTGACAACTCCACCCCCACAGTGACTACCCACCGCTCCTGGGTGCCCTGCCGCTGCCTTCCCGGACGGGTGGTCAAGCGGCCAATAAGTCGATGGAGGTGAGTGCACCTAAACCAAATCAAACTGTAAATCACTACAGCTTACCATACAACCACCAACTGCCGTTCTTTTCCGCCAACAGCGAAAGACTCCTTCCCAGAGTCTTCGCACCGCCACCATAACCTCACCCTAACTCCAGCAACCCTAGGAACAGATCCTCCAGGAAAAAACATCATCCCCTCATTGGATAGATGCACACCATCAGGCCGAAGAAGGTGACTTTGTCTCTGACTGAATCCTAGGGTGGCGAACCACTTGGCCTCCGTGGGACAACCCACTTCGCCACCGCCCCATTCACCTTCTGCCTGGCCTCCTCAATTTCGCGACCGTCCGTTACACCTTGCCAACTCAACCTTGGCACCATCAAGGAGAACACCAATATACAAGTGGTCCATTCCCCTTCTGCGTGGCCTCCTCAATTTCGCGACCGTCCGCCACCTTGCCAACTCAACCTTGGTACCGTCAAGAAGAAACACCAATATACAAGTGGTCCATTCCCCTTCTGCGTGGCCTCCTCAATTTTGCGACCGTCCGCCACACCTTGCCAACTCAACCTTGGCACCATCAAGGAGAACACCAATATACTATTGGTCCACTGCTGCGGCCAAACTTGCCAGATCCTGTATCATGGCCCACCGCATCTCCAAATAAGTCCTCTTCCCCAGGTCGTTGCCACCTAAATGGACAACCAACACCCTAGGGCTAACATGCTTGCTGGCCTGACTCACTAGTCTACTTCTCCACTCCGTCCACATCATCCCTTGCCAACCAAGCCAACGAACTTCTCGAGCCCTAGGAAACATCTGTGCCCCCTGCGAGGCCAACACTGGGCGGCCCAATACACATAAGAGTGGCCAACCACCAAAATAGGCAAGTCATCTTCCAACCAACCTGAAGAGGAGGAAAAGGGGGTAAAAGTGGTTACTAATCATCTATACCATTGTTTAATTTACTGCATTAACCTGAAGGATCTGCCAAAAAGAAAATTTTTTGCTGTCGTATATTGCAGCAGTCTCGGCCTAGCCGATCTGCACGAGCAATCAGCCATTTTGAAGCCTAACATGAACACACAAATGGGAAAGATGAAAATAACAAAGGGGGGGGTGGGGGGGGGGAGAAGGGGTAAAACATGTAATAACTCAGCTGGAGGTGAAAGCATAAAGACCTGCTGAGGGACTCTGATTAAAACAGATTAGCCGAATTGTGGATTAGAATTCAGTCCGTCAAGTCAGGCAAAAAATTGCAAAATAACTCCAGACCCCCGCTGCCGGCTCATGCCAGCAACGGCGAGTAGCTAATCCCTGAGTAGGATAAAAAAAGGGGGAAGACAAACAAACGCACAACACCATAACGCACTGAACTGTAATAACATGATTAAACGACTGGAATTGACACACAAGTACGCGCGAGCTAACATCTCATGTAACGGGGCGCATATATCGTCTGTAACTTGACGACTTCCATCGCCCCACCGCCTAGATCTCAGCCATGTAAAATCCCGTCGCCGCAGCCGACGTCGCAGCCCCTATGCGGAAGGAATGCGTCCCGAACGCAGCGGGTGGAAGGCCCAAGCTCGCAAGACAGCAACCCAGCATCCCATGAAATAGATACTTCGTCACCGGCAGCCCGTCATAGTGCAGCGGCCATGACCCCCGACCGTCTGGCCGTACTGCCTCATATTGCACCGCCAACCTCACTGGGCACATGCTCTCCTCAAGAGCCGGAACCAAGGTGACCCATTGACCTCTCCCCACTTGGTCCGTCTTAGAGCATCGCAATCTGCAAAGCAGGGACTTCTCACCCACCACCACGTCCCCGACCAGCATGCGCGGATCTGCTCGTTTAGAAGGCGCTGCCAGTTCCGAAACCCTAAAAGCCCCGTGGCAAGCCATTGAGCACGCCAACCTGAAGAACAACCGCAATTCAAAACATGGACGATGCGACACCTCTAACCGCCCTGATGGCCTCCAGCAACAAGGCCGCATTAATGGGCCTCCTCCTGTCAGGCGGCGTCGGCGCGACTCGCGCCCCTCCTTTCATCGCCTTCAACAGAATCCCGCCCTTAGCCACGTCGGGGACGCCCTTTATTCCGCTGAAAAACGAAATCCTGGCCAAGTACCGGGATACGACCGCTCTGGACCTACCTGAAACCTACAGCTGCCAAATAAAAGAAAGCATCCTCCGATGCCCGCTCTTACCTTGCTGAATTCGTCCTTAAACAAAGTCCTCCTACTCGCTCCAAGCTTGCGGCTTAAGCGTGGCTGGCGCGACTGACCGCAACGCAAGACCCTCCAATCCGTCCCGATCACCTCCCAACATAACCGGGAAACTGAAACACCATGTTCGTCGGCCTCCGGTGCCAACAAACAAAAAACTATCCCACTGCCCTCGTGACAGAGCGTCGGCAATTCCGTTCTCCGGCCCCGGCACCTGTTGCGCGCGGAACCACACGCTCCGACGTAGGCATGTCTACAGCAACTGTCCCAGCACCCGCAGCATGACAGCGACTTCGCCCCCTTGTTATTTATCGCATGCGCCAACGCCCAGATTGTCACATCTAAACAAGATGCTGCGAGGAGCCAGCCGTTCGCCCTAAACCTCCAGCGCCCCCATAATGGGGAAAAAACCCCAGAAGCCAAAGGTCCCTGGTTACGCCTTCGCGATGCCGTCCACGAAGCCGTGCACCAAGATCCCTCCCGATAACATCCGTATCCAGAGGCACAGCCGCGTCGGTGAACAACTGCATCCTAGCGCTGACCACCGTTGGAGCCTGCCATATACACCCCCGTTGAGATCCTCCAGGAATGAGGCCCATATTGCTCCATCCCCTTAAATCTCGGAGGATCATCGCACGACATGATGTGGTCTGGCACACCCTGCAGTCGCCCTTTCCAGCTTCCGGCAGTGTGATCTTACGCGACCCTTCGAACCGGCCCATAGCTTCGAGGAGCTTCACCACCTTGTCCCGATGCAGCCGACCCGATCCTGCCGCTGTGTCGAAATCGATCCTCAAAAGGACAAACAGGAGGACGGTCCCTCAGTTTTCTCCTCATCCACTGAAACGCCGAAGTGTAAAAAACAGGGCTCGGATGCTGACCAGCAAGTCGCCGCACCGTGCTGAATGTGCCGCCCCACACACAGGAAGTCATTGAGGTAATGGGCGACCCCATGACCCTTGGCGAAGACTCCACGAACCAGTGTAGAAACGTGCTAAACCGTTCGAAAAACGAGCATGAAACGGAACACCCCCTCGGCCAACTGTTGCCGATGAAATACCCCGCTCCGATCCGAAACCCCATAAAACGGAATGAGTCCGGATGTAACGGCAGCAACCGAAAAGCGGACTCAACCTCAATCTTAGCCATGAGTGCTCCAGTCCCGTAACTGCGGACCAGCGCCAATGCCTCGTCAAACGATTGATAAACCACCGAACCATGATCCGGCGGCCTCACGTCATTGACCGCAGTCCCCGATGGGTAAGAAAGATGTTGAATAAGCCGAAAAGCGCCCGGAGTCTTCTTAGGAACCGCCCCCACTGGAGAGATGACCTCCGTATCCACTGGGCCCGAACCGACACCTCGCTCGCAACAGGCACGCGAAAACAAAACTAAAACCGGAAAACAGAAATTTTGCATCCGCCCTCTTTGGATACCAATTTAACCCCTTGCCCATCGTGTCTAAAGCAATTGGCGTTGGAGCTCTGTGGAGTGCTCCCGCCCGCGGCCTGCCTGGGATAAGTTAGCTTACCCCGGGTACCTTGACGACTGCCTTTGAAGCAGGATGAGGCTGGATTTGGCCGATCCGCGCCTTACCCTTGGGCGGACGACCCTGCGCGGTGGTGCCCGTCCGCCCTGGCTTCCGGGGCTCCTCCGTCTGCTGCGAAGCCCGAGTGCCTTTGAGCCAGACCTAGACGTCCTTGAACCCAAAGTCATTGACCCGCTAACCATCCTGTTTCTACCTACGCCATTCCGATCCCGAAGAAGTGCGCTGCAAGTCATGTATGAGAAGCATGTACCGAATCACGTTCCTGTGCTCGACCGGCCTATCTTCCAGGTAGCACGCCGCGAAGACCCAAAACCGGCCAGCCAGATATCGAAGGTACGGAAGGCATCGGCCCCGATCTCCCTCTTTGCAGCCGCCGATCTATACTCCTTCTTCACTTCCTTCGTACAGACGACCACATGTACGAAGTCCCACTACGAATCTTCCTACGGCCGCTATCCCGCAGGCCCCGCATAACTGCAGTGTAGTCGCAGCGCACCCACCCCTGCAAATCGCTGCGTTTCTTGGCCCTGCGAGCTTCCTCCCTAATCCGCTTACGCCTCTTCGAGCTCCCAGCTGCCCCGCCGCCCTTTTGGCGAATTTAGTCGCCTGATTCTTCGCCCTAGTCGCGCTACTGACTTCGGACACCTGCGACGACAGAGCAGAGGAAAAGGAGGAAGAGGAAAAGTTGCAAGAACTGGGACTCGTGGATGAGCCCGCTACCGACTGTAACACCTCACCTGAACCCGTCGACTGCACCGACACGGAATCCTCCGGCGTGGCAGAACCGACGTCTTCTTACCCGTACTCCACCATCTCCACTTCGCCGCGATCCCCTGCAGGAGAGAAAAAGGGGGGCGAAAGACACAGGAAACAACTGCGGCGCCTGCCGAGCCACTCGTGAGGGGGTTGTCCCCGCAGCGCGTCCCTGCCCGTCCTGTTACGGACAGTGTTCCGGGTCTGCGGCGGCCTCTCCGAGCACCCTGCAGGCGTGGCAATTCGCCGCGCCGCTGAAGCTGACCGACTTCCGGACCCGCCTTCCATCGCGGCCGCGTCGGAGCTTGCCGCTACCCCCGGTGATGCAGCCGCAGCCGGCGTCCGTAATGCCGCGCCCACCTTGGCCAGAGCCAACGCCAGAGTTCCGGAGGGGCCCTTACTGGCCCGCACCACGGCGCTGGCTCCCCGGTGCCCCCAGCCGGGGCCCCCGCGCGCCTACCCGCATGACGCCCGACGGCGTCACCCGGGGGGCCGACGTCTGCCTACCCGTCTGCCTTGGCGGGAAAAAAGGGGGAGGGGGCGCCCGTCTCTACCGAGGGACTGGCCGTCGGCGCCAACGCTGCTGTCGCTCTCCGAACCCCCCGCAGATCGGAGCCAACTCCGCCCGCTAGGAGGGACCTGCGGCGAGGCCGGTCAGCGCCCGCAGCAGCCCTGCGGCCCCCCCACCCCTTCCCTGCCCCCCCCTCCCCCGCAAGCCACTGGCATCTGGCTCCAGGGGAGCGATTTGGGGAGACAGAGAGACGTGCGGCGCCGCTGCGCGCGCAAACGGCGCCGCCTGCCGTGAGTACGGGCTCGCGCGCACATCGTGCGCTCGCCCCGACTCCTGGTGCCTCTAACCCCCCGTGTTCCCCCTGGTCGTCCCTCCCTGCAGAGCCCTGCTTATACACTTCTGAGGGAACCACCCTCGTACCTCTCCTCCCCCCCCCTGCCCCCCCGCAGGACTCCGGCTGCAGGGGAGCAAGCTGGGGAGACCGTGAGGCTGGCGACGCCGCTGCGCGCCCCCGTGCGCGAACGGCGACGCCGGAAGCGAGCGTGGGTGCGCGCGCACCTCGTGCGCGCGTCCCACTTCTTCCCGGCCGGCCGCATCCCCCTGCAGATTCGCCGCGCGAGGCCCAGTGACAGACCTCGCGCGGCTAGCAGCCGACTCCGTCCTGTCCCCGCCATCCTGTACAGTGCCCAGGGAGCTGCACATGAGCCCCGTGCGGCTCCACGGAGGGGGCGCCCACAGCGGCGCGCATGCGCGCGCCCGATGTGGCCCGCCACTAATAACTCGCCGCGTTCGGAGGTGGGGGCAGCCGCCCTTCCACCTCAGGGCGGCCGGGACGCGCCGCTGGCCCACCCCGCTGCCCAAGCCTCTCCGGCAAAGCCGGCCTGGAACTCAGCAACAAGCTGACCCGGGCTGCCGCACCTCGGCCCCGCCCGAGCCCGTGGAGGCCAGTCGAACTGTAGAGTTCAAAAAAGGGAGGGGGGGGGTGCAGAGGAGGGGACCAAAGTTAATGAGCCCCAGGGGAAACACAGTAGAAGTTGGTAAGCCTGCTATGCAGCACTTACCCACTCAAGGCAATTTCACCAACAAGAGAGAGACAAGATGCCTATCCTTCCCTATATATACTAACCCTCCCCTTTTCCCAAAGGGCTGTACTTTCCTTCTAGCTAGGTCCACCCCTCACAAGATGTTTAACCCATTCCTTTCCTATGCTGTCAATTCTCTCTCCATATACTACCAAAGAACAAACACAAATACAAATTAAAAGGTCCAAAGATGACTGACTTTGTGTGTCCTGGATCTTGATATTTATCCAAAGCATGACTGCAGACAAAAAAAACACAAAACAAAAAATTGTTATTCCTCCTATTTGACTAATTTTATATGGTACAGCTGTATATTGGCCCTCATTCCGAGTTGTTCGCTCGGTATTTTTCATCGCATCGCAGTGAAAATCCGCTTAGTACGCATGCGCAATGTTCGCACTGCGACTGCGCCAAGTAACTTTACTATGAAGAAAGTAATTTTACTCACGGCTTTTTCTTCGCTCCGGCGATCGTAATGTGATTGACAGGAAATGGGTGTTACTGGGCGGAAACACGGCGTTTCAGGGGCGTGTGGCTGAAAACGCTACCGTTTCCGGAAAAAACGCAGGAGTGGCCGGGGAAACGGTGGGAGTGCCTGGGCGAACGCTGGGTGTGTTTGTGACGTCAACCAGGAACGACAAGCACTGAAATGACCGCACAGGCAGAGTAAGTCTGGAGCTACTCTGAAACTGCTAAGTAGTTAGTAATCGCAATATTGCGAATACATCGGTCGCAATTTTAAGAAGCTAAGATTCACTCCCAGTAGGCGGCGGCTTAGCGTGTGTAACTCTGCTAAATTCGCCTTGCGACCGATCAACTCGGAATGAGGGCCATTATCTTTAATGAATTCACTAAAATGCTAAGGTTAAGCACAGGGCCGTAACTAGGCATTTTAGCGGTGTGTGCAAGAAACGACAGTGGCGCCCCCTCATGTAAGACAGTGGCAGTGTGCGTCGCAGGCGGCGCAAAAAATTTATTGGGGCGTGGCTTCACGGGGAAGGGGCGTGGCCACAAAATAATAGCAATCATACTACGGTGCACAGTAGTCTACATTATTCAAATTACGCTGCACAGTAGCGCCACTACACCAGGGAGAGCCCCTTTTATACATTACAGCAGACCTCATCCCCCTTTTTACACATTGCGGCAGCCAGTCCCCCTTTTTACACATTGCGGCAGCCAGTCTCCCTTTTTACACATTGCGGCAGCCAGGACCCCTTCTTACACATTGCGGCAGCCAGGCCCGCTTTTTACACATTACGCCAGCCAGTCCCCCTTTTTACACATTGCAGCAGCCAGTCCCATTTTTTACACATTGCGGCAGCCAGTCCCATTTTACACATTGCGGCAGCCAGTCCCATTTTTTACACATTGCGGCAGCCAGTCCCATTTTTTACACATTGCGGCAGCCAGTCCCATTTTACACATTGCGGCAGCCAGTCCCATATTTTACACATTGCGGCAGCCAGTCCCATTTTTTACATATTGCGGCAGCCAGGCCCCCTTTTTACAGATTGCGGCAGCCAGGCCCTCTTTTTACAGATTGCGGCAGCCAGGCCCATTTTTTAGACATTGCGGCAGCCAGTCCCATTTTTTACACATTGCGGCAGCCAGTCCCATTTTTTACACATTGCGGCAGCCAGTCCCATTTTTTACACATTGCGGCAGCCAGTCCCATTTTTTACACATTGCGGCAGCCAGTCCCATTTTACACATTGCGGCAGCCAGTCCCATTTTTTACACATTGCGGCAGCCAGTCCCATTTTACACATTGCGGCAGCCAGTCCCATTTTTTACACATTGTGGCAGGCGGTGTGAGAGAGAGAGAGAGAGAGAGAGAGAGAGAGAGAGAGGGGGAGATACTTACCTTCTCCCCGCTGACAGGCTCCTCGTGCAGCTCCCTCGGTGCAGGCAGTGAGGTGAGAAGAAGAAGGAGGGAGGGGGAGCAGGGAGCCGCAGCAGCGCTATGTTATTGGTAGTAAGCGCCGCTGCAGCATCCCCCTCTCCTTCCGTATTGGCTGCCCGGCAGCCAATACGGAAGGAGAGGGGGATGCTGCAGCGGCGCTTACTACCAATGACATAGCGCTGCTGCGGCTCCCTGCTCCCCCTCCCTCCTCCCTCTCCGCTGCCCGGCGCAGATGTCTGCTATCCTGACAGCGCGGCGCACGGCGCAGAGACTTAGAGGCGGCATGTAATGAGTCAATTTGACTCATTACATGCCGCTGGCCGTGCGCCCTCAGGGCAACTGCGCTGTGTGCCAAGCCCACTTGGTACACACGTAGTTACGGCTCTGGTTAAGCATCATAAATTCTTGGATTACACACACACACACACACACACACACACACACACACGTTTGTATCGATATATAGATATATATTATATTAGTGCGTCTAGTTCATTACACCCCCAGTGTGCCTATGGTCCATTCCTTCCTTAAAGTACCTTTTTTTCCTGTAATTTTTTCTAAGGGTGCATGGACACGCCTCCTGTGATTAGGCCACACACCCTGAAAAGTGCCTGGGCCCAGACTGTCTCTCTACTGCCCTGTGGGGAGGGGGTTGCAGAGGCACACTTGGGAAGGAATGGACCAGAGGTACACTGGTGGTTTAATACAAGTGTGCCTCTGCAACCCCCTCTCCACAGGGCAGTAGAGAGCCAGTCTGGGCCCAGGTACTTTTCAGGGGGGGTAGCCTAATCACAGGAGGTGTGTCCATGCACCCTTAGAAAAATACAGGATTTTAATACCTACCGGTAAATCCATTGCGGCAGCCAGTCCCATTTTTTACACATTGCGGCAGCCAGTCCCATTTTTTACACAATGCGGCAGCCAGTCCCATTTTTTACACATTGCGGCAGCCAGGCCCCCTTTTTACAGATTGCGTCAAGCAGGCCACCTTTTTACAGATTGCGGCAGCCAGGTCCCCTTTTTACACATTGCAGCAGCCAGTCCCATTTTTTACACATTGCGGCAGCCAGTCCCGTTTTTTACACATTGCGGCAGCCAGTCCCCCTTTTTACACATTGCGGCAGCCAGGACCCCATTTTACACATTGCGGCAGCCAGGACCCCATTTTACACATTGCGGCAGACAGTCCCATTTTACACATTGCGGCAGCCAGTCCCATTTTTTACACATTGCGGCAGCCAGTCCCATTTTTTACACATTGCGGCAGCCAGTCCCATTTTACACATTGCGGCAGCCAGTCCCATTTTTTACACATTGCGCCAGCCAGTCTCCCTTTTTACACATTGCGGCAGCCAGGACCCCTTCTTACACATTGCGGCAGCCAGTCCCCCTTTTTACACATTGTGGCAGATAGACCCTTTTTACACATTGCGGCAGCCAGTCCCCCTTTTTACACATTGCGGCAGCCAGGCCCCCTTTTTACACATTGCGGCACCAAGGACCCCTTCTTACACATTGCGGCATCCAGGCCCCCTTTTTACACATTGCGCCAGCCAGTCCCCCTTTTTACACATTGCAGCAGCCAGTCCCATTTTTTACACATTGCGGCATCCAGGCCCCCTTTTTACAGATTGCGGCAGCCAGGACCCCTTTTTACACATTGCAGCAGCCAGTCCCATTTTTTACACATTGCGGCAGCCAGTCCCATTTTACACATTGCGGCAGCCAGTCCCATTTTTTACACATTGCGGCAGCCAGTCCTATTTTTTACACATTGCGGCAGCCAGTCCCATTTTACACATTGCGGCAGCCAGTCCCATTTTTTACACATTGCGGCAGCCAGTCCCATTTTACACATTGCGGCAGCCAGTCCCATTTTTTACACATTGCGGCAGCCAGGCCCCCTTTTTACAGATTGCGGCAGCCAGGCCCCCTTTTAACAGATTGCGGCAGCCAGGCCCCCTTTTTACACATTGTAGCAGCCAGTCCCATTTTTTACACATTGCGGCAGCCAGTCCCATTTTACACATTGCGGCAGCCAGTCCCATTTTTTACACATTGCGGCAGCCAGTCCCATTTTACACATTGCGGTAGCCAGTCCCATTTTTTACACATTGCGGCAGCCAGGCCCCCTTTTTACAGATTGCGGCAGCCAGGCCCCCTTTTTACAGATTGCGGCAGCCAGGCCCCCTTTTTACACATTGCAGCAGCCAGTCCCATTTTTTACACATTGCGGCAGCCAGTCCCATTTTTTACACATTGCGGCAGCCAGTCCCCCTTTTTACACATTGCTGCAGCCAGGACCCCATTTTACACATTGCGGCAGCCAGTCCCATTTTACACATTGAGGCAGCCAGTCCCATTTTTTACACATTGCGGCAGCCAGTCCCATTTTTTACACATTGCGGCAGCCAGTCCCATTTTACACATTGCGGCAGCCAGTCCCATTTTTTACACATTGCGTCAGCCAGGCCCCCTTTTTACAGATTGCGTCAGCCAGGCCCCCTTTTTACAGATTGCGGCAGCCAGGCCCCCTTTTTACACATTGCAGCAGCCAGTCCCGTTTTTTACACATTGCGGCAGCCAGTCCCCCTTTTTACACATTGCGGCAGCCAGGACCCCATTTTACACATTGCGGCAGCCAGTCCCATTTTACACATTGCGGCAGCCAGTCCCATTTTTTACACATTGCGGCAGCCAGTCCCATTTTTTACACATTGCGGCAGCCAGTCCCATTTTACACATTGCGGCAGCCAGTCCCATTTTTTACACATTGCGCCAGCCAGTCTCCCTTTTTACACATTGCGGCAGCCAGGACCCCTTCTTACACATTGCGGCAGCCAGTCCCCCTTTTTACACATTGTGGCAGATAGACCCTTTTTACACATTGCGGCAGCCAGTCCCCCTTTTTACACATTGCGGCAGCCAGGCCCCCTTTTTACACATTGCGGCAGCCAGAACACCTTCTTACACTTTGCGGCATCCAGGCCCCCTTTTTACACATTGCGCCAGACAGTCCCCCTTTTTACACATTGCAGCAGCCAGTCCCATTTTTTACACATTGCGGCATCCAGGCCCCCTTTTTACAGATTGCGGCAGCCAGGACCCATTTTTACACATTGCAGCAGCCAGTCCCATTTTTTACACATTGCGGCATCCAGGCCCCCTTTTTACAGATTGCGGCAGCCAGGACCCCTGTTTACACATTGCAGCAGCCAGTCCCATTTTTTACACATTGCGGCAACCAGTCCCATTTTACACATTGCGGCAGCCAGTCCCATTTTTTACACATTGCTGCAGCCAGTCCTATTTTTTACACATTGCGGCAGCCAGTCCCATTTTACACATTGCGGCAGCCAGTCCCATTTTTTACACATTGCGGCAGCCAGTCCCATTTTACACATTGCGGCAGCCAGTCCCATTTTTTACACATTGCGGCAGCCAGGCCCCCTTTTTACAGATTGCGGCAGCCAGGCCCCCTTTTTACAGATTGCGGCAGCCAGGCCCCCTTTTTACACATTGCAGCAGCCAGTCCCATTTTTTACACATTGCGGCAGCCAGTCCCATTTTACACATTGCGGCAGCCAGTCCCATTTTTTACACATTGCGGCAGCCAGTCCCATTTTACACATTGCGGCAGCCAGTCCCATTTTTTACACATTGCGGCAGCCAGGCCCCCTTTTTACAGATTGCGGCAGCCAGGCCCCCTTTTTACAGATTGCGGCAGCCAGGCCCCCTTTTTACACATTGCAGCAGCCAGTCCCATTTTTTACACATTGCGGCAGCCAGTCCCATTTTTTACACATTGCGGCAGCCAGTCCCCCTTTTTACACATTGCTGCAGCCAGGACCCCATTTTACACATTGCGGCAGCCAGTCCCATTTTACACATTGAGGCAGCCAGTCCCATTTTTTACACATTGCGGCAGCCAGTCCCATTTTTTACACATTGCGGCAGCCAGTCCCATTTTACACATTGCGGCAGCCAGGCCCCCTTTTTACAGATTGCGTCAGCCAGGCCCCCTTTTTACAGATTGCGTCAGCCAGGCCCCCTTTTTACACATTGCAGCAGCCAGTCCCTTTTTTTACACAGTGCGGCAGCCAGTCCCGTTTTTTACACATTGCGGCAGCCAGTCCCCCTTTTTACACATTGCGGCAGCCAGGACCCCATTTTACACATTGCGGCAGCCAGTCCCATTTTACACATTGCGGCAGCCAGTCCCATTTTTTACACATTGCGGCAGCCAGTCCCATTTTTTACACATTGCGGCAGCCAGTCCCATTTTACACATTGCGGCAGCCAGTCCCATTTTTTACACATTGCGGCAGCCAGTCTCCCTTTTTACACATTGCGGCAGCCAGGACCCCTTCTTACACATTGCGGCAGCCAGTCCCCCTTTTTACACATTGCGGCAGCCAGGCCCCCTTTTTACACATTGCGGCAGCCAGGACCCCTTCTTACACATTGCGGCATCCAGGCCCCCTTTTTACACATTGCGCCAGACAGCCCCCCTTTTTACACATTGCAGCAGCCAGTCCCATTTTTTACACATTGCGGCATCCAGGCCCCCTTTTTACAGATTGCGGCAGCCAGTCCCATTTTTTACACATTGCGGCAGCCAGTCCTATTTTTTACACATTGCGGCAGCCAGTCCCATTTTACACATTGCGGCAGCCAGTCCCATTTTTTACACATTGCGGCAGCCAGGCCCCCTTTTTACAGATTGCGGCAGCCAGGCCCCCTTTTTACACATTGCAGCAGCCAGTCCCATTTTTCACACATTGCGGCAGCCAGTTCCATTTTTTACACATTGCGGCTGCCAGTCCCATTTTTTACACATTGCGGCAGCCAGTCCCATTTTACACATTGCGGCAGCCAGTCCCATTTTTTACACATTGCGGCAGCCAGGCCCCCTTTTTACAGATTGCAGCAGCCAGGCCCCCTTTTTACAGATTGCGGCAGCCAGGCCCCCTTTTTACACATTGCAGCAGCCAGTCCCATTTTTTACACATTGTGGCAGCCAGTCCCATTTTTTACACATTGCGGCAGCCAGTCCCCCTTTTTACACATTGCTTCAGCCAGGACCCCATTTTACACATTGCGGCAGCCAGTCCCATTTTTTACACATTGCGGCAGCCAGTCCCATTTTTTACACATTGCGGCAGCCAGTCCCATTTTTTACACATTGCGGCAGGGGGTGTGAGAGAGAGAGAGAGAGAGAGAGAGAGAGAGATACTTACCTTCTCCCCGCTGACAGGCTCCTCGTGCAGCTCCCTCGGTGCAGGCAGTGAGGTGAGAAGAAGAAGGAGGGAGGGGGAGCAGGGAGCCGCAGCAGCGCTATGTTATTGGTAGTAAGCGCCGCTGCAGCATCCCCCTCTCCTTCTGTATTGGCTGCCCGGCAGCCAATACGGAAGGAGAGGGGGATGCTGCAGCGGCGCTTACTACCAATAACATAGCGCTGCTGCGGCTCCCTGCTCCCCCTCCCTCCTCCCTCTCCGCTGCCCGGCGCAGATGTCTGCTATCCTGACAGCGCGCGCGCACGGCGCAGAGACTTAGAGGCGGCATGTAATGAGTCAATTTGACTCATTACATGCCGCTGGCCGTGCGCCCTCAGGGCAACTGCGCTGTGTGCCAAGCCCACTTGGTACACACGTAGTTACGGCTCTGGTTAAGCATCATAAATTCTTGGATTACACACACACACACACACACACACACACACACGTTTGTATCGATATATACATATATATTATATTAGTGCGTCTAGTTCATTACACCCCCAGTGTGGCTCTGGTCCATTACTTCCTTAAAGTACCTTTTTTTCCTGTAATTTTTTCTAAGGGTGCATGGCACGCCTCCTGTGATTAGGCCACACACCCTGAAAAGTGCCTGGGCCCAGACTGTCTCTCTACTGCCCTGTGGGGAGGGGGTTGCAGAGGCACACTTGGGAAGGAATGGACCAGAGGTACACTGGTGGTTTAATACAAGTGTGCCTCTGCAACCCCCTCCCCACAGGGCAGTAGAGAGCCAGTCTGGGCCCAGGTACTTTTCAGGGGGGGTAGCCTAATCACAGGAGGTGTGTCCATGCACCCTTAGAAAAAAACAGGATTTTAATACCTACCGGTAAATCCGTTTCTCCTAGTCCGTAGAGGATGCTGGGGTCCACTTCAGTACCATGGGGTATAGACGGTTCCGCAGTAGCCATGGGCACGTAAAGACTTTTCCAGAGTGTATGAACTGGCTCCTCCCTCTATGCCCCTCCTCCAGACCTCAGCATAGGAACTGTGCCTAGGGAGACGGACATTTCGAGAAAAGGATTTACTTTTAAGTTAATGGTGAGATTCATACCAGCTCACACTTCAACCATGCCGCACAACCTGGCATTCAACAGAACACATGCCAATGGGCAACGTGCAGCAACGTGCTGAAAACAATTTTAACACAACAACTGCGTAAAACTAACAAAATAACTAATGCAGGGAAAGTACGCACTGGGATGGGTGCCCAGCATCCTCTACGGACTAGGAGAAAAGGATTTACCGATAGGTATTAAAATCCTGATTTCTCATACGTCCTAGAGGATGCTGGGGTCCACTTCAGTACCATGGGGTTATACCAAAGCTCCAGTACGGGCGGGAGGGTGTGGATGACACTGCAGCACCGATTGACCAAACTGTAGGTCCTCATCGGCCAAGGTGTCAAACTTGTTAAACTTAGCAAACGTGTAGCTGCTCGGCAAAGTTGCAAAGCCGAGACCCCCCGGGCAGCCGCCCAGGATGAGCCCACCTTTATAGTAGAATGGGCTTTTACCGAAGTCGGTACCGGCAATCATGCCGTGGAATGAGCATGCTGAAAGGTACCTCTGATCCAGCGTACAATAGTCTGCTCTGAAGCAGGACACCCAATCTTGTTGGGAGCATACATGACAAACAGAGCCTCTGTTTTACGTATCCTAGCTGTTCTTGCAACATAAATTCTCAAGATACCTTGACAAAGACCCTAGTACGGGCCGAAACACGTTGGTGGAGAGACCTACATTGGAGAAATCTACCCATGGGAGATCAGGAGGAGATCACATCAATGGGGCCCCGTTTTTTCTGGATACCATCCTTTTCTCTTTCGACCCTCCCGGGTATGATTACCATTGTTTTTAATTCAAGTTTGTTTGTTTTATTAAAAAGTCTTTTACTCCAACCTTCGCTCTGGTTCTCATTTTGGGAGAAAAAGCGCAAGGTTGGAGACTAAGAGTGAACAAAAAAGACCCACCCTACATGCTTGTGATACATCAAATTGATTGTGAGTGCCATACATAGGGGGCAACCCCGGAATTTTTTCTTCACTTGGTGACGGAGCACCCTTCTCAGGGAATTGTGGTTGTGCACGCCTTTCATTTCTGCATCTGTGTAAGTGTGTGGGGAGGGGGAGTTTCCCCCGTCAAACTGATACACCTTTGAAAATTTGTCTGGGACGACACCTCAATATTGTTTCTTGAGATCGTTTTGTTTTCATATTACATAGTTGTGTAAGTGTATTGGAAGGGGGATTTCCCCAACACATGATATATTTTCCCTCTTGGGACTAACAACATAAGAAGGGAGAGTGACTATACAAATCATTTGGAAGTAATACACGAGGATCTCGGTGTATATTTGTTTTCTCTTGCATGTACGAGGACATTCTGTGAGGAATTGAAAAGAGAGAATTTCAAGATGCATCTCATATAAATTATTAAGGGAAGTGTTCAAGTGTGAGCGCCTGAGCGCTATATATTTTGATTTTTCTTTGTATAAATTCTCAAGGCTCTCACCACATCCAGAGACTTAAAAGCATCGAAGGTGTCAGTAGCCACTGGCACCACAATAGGTTGGTTTATATGGAAAGAAGAAACCACCTTCGGAAGAAACTGCTGATGAGTTCTTAACTCAGCCCTATCTTCATGGAAGATCAAGTAAGGGCTCTTTTGAGACAAGGCCCCTAACTTGGACACCCGCCTTGCGGATGCCAAGGCCAACAGCATGACCACTTTCCAAGTGAGAAACTTCAACTCTATCTCCTGGAGAGGTTCAAACCAATCCGACTGAAGGAACTGCAACACCACATTAAGGTCCCATGGTGCCACAGGAGGGACAAATGCAGAACCCCTTTCACGAACGTCTGAACTTCTGGAAGAGATGCCAATTGTTTCTGAAAGAAAACAGACAAGGCCGAAATCTGAACCTTGATTGAACCCAATTGTAGGCGCGCATCCACACCTACTTGGAGAAAATGGAGAAAACGTCCTAACTCTTCCGTTGGAGCCTTCTTGGTTTCACACCAAGACACATATTTTCTCCAAATACGGTGGTAATGTCTAGACGTTACTCCTTTCCCGGCCTGAATAAGAGTGGGAATGAATTCTTTGGCATACCCTTTCGGGCTAGTATACGGCGCTCAACAGTCATGCCGTCAAACGTAGCAGCGGTAAGTCTTGATACCAGCACGGCCCCTGCTGCAGCAGATCCTCACAAAGAGGAAGAGGCCGAGGATCTTCTATGAGCAACTCCTTGGCCAGTCTGGGATAAAAAGGATCGCTCAAACCCATGTTCTTCTTATGATCTTGAGAACTTTCGGTATGAGTGGAAGTGGAGGGAAGACATACACTGATGGAAACACCCACTGGGTCACCAGAGTATCCACTGCTATTGCCTGAGGGATCCTCGACCTGGAACAATATCTGTGAAGCTTCTTGTTGAGATGAGATGCCATCATGTCTACTTGAGAAACTCCCCAAAGACTTATCACCTCTGCGAAGACTTCTTGGTGGAGGCCCCATTCTCCTGGATGGAGATCGTGTCTGCTGAGGAAGTCTGCTTCCCAGTTGTCCACTCCCGGAATGAAAATTGCAGACAGAGCTGTTGCATTTCTTTCTGCCCAGAGGAGGATCTTTGTCACCTCTGCCATTGCCGCTCTGCTTTTCATTCTTCCCTGACGGTTTATGTACGCGACTGCTGTTATATTGTCCGACTGGATCTGCATGGGTTGATCTTGAAGAAGATGCACCGCTTGTAGAAGGCCGTGGTAAATGGCTCTCAACTCCAGAACAGTTATGTGAAGACAAGTTTCTTGACTTGACCATCTTCCTTGGAAGCTTTCCCCTTGAGTGACTGCTCCCCAGCCTCGGAGACTTGCGCCCATGGTTACTAGGACCCAGTCCTGAATCCCGAACCTGCGTCCCTCTAGGAGGTGAGAACTGTGTAGCCACCACAGGAGCAAAATTCTGGCTTTCGATGACAGGATTATCCTCTGATGCATGTGTAGATGGGATCCGGACCACTTTTCCAACAGGTCCCACTGGAATACTCTGGCATGGAATCGGCCAAACTGTATGGCCTTGTAGGCCGATACCATCTTCCCCAAAAACCGAATGCGTTGATGAATTGACAGTCTTGTTGGTTTCAGAATTTGTTTGACCATTCTCTGAATTTCCAGAGCCTTCTCTACTAGAAGAAATACCCTCTATACTTCTGTGTCCAGTATCTTCCTCAGAAAGGACAATCGGTTCCAACTGTGACTTCGGAAAATTTATGATCCAACCGTGTTGTTGAAGTACTGTCAGGGAGAGTGCTATGTTCTGCATCAGCCTTTCCATGGACCTTGCTTTTATCAGGAGATCGCCCAGATAAGGAATTATATTGACTCCTTGCTGTCGAAGGAGGACCATCATCTCCGCCATCACCTTGGTGAATACCCTTGGTGCTGAGAGTACGAACGGCAACGTCTGAAATTTGTAATGACAATCCTGTACTGTGAATCTCATATAAGCTTGATTTGGAGGATAAATGGGAACATGTAAGTAGGCATCTTTTATGTCTACTGACACCATGTAGTCCCCTTGCTCCAGACTGGAAATCACTGCCCTCAGGGATTCCATCTTGAACTAGAACCTTTGCAGGTAGAGATTCAGTGTTTTCAGGTTTAGAATCGGTCTGACCGAGCCGTCCGGCTTCGGAACAACGAAGAGGCTTGAATAAAACCCTTCTCCTTGTTGTGACAAGGGAACCAGGACAATGACTTGATCCTGATACAATTTTTGTATTGCTGCTGTTACCAGTTCTCTGTCAGGGATAGAAGCTGGTAAGGCCGATTTGAAAAATCGGCATGGGGAATGTCTTGAAACTCCAGTTTGTACCCGTGGGACACTATTTTTAAGATCCACGGGTCCAGGCCAGATTGAACCCAGACCTGACTGAAGAGTTTCAGACGTGCCCCCACCTGAGCAGACTCCCGCAAGTGAGCCCCAGCGTCATGCTGTAGATTTGGCAGAAGCAGAGGTTGATTTCTGCTCCTGCGAACCTGGAGACGCTGCAGACTTTTTTCCTTTTCTCCTTACTTTACCCGCAAAGAAAGGGTAACCTTTACCCTTTTTGTATTTTTTGGGCTGAAAGGACTGCATCTGAGAGTGATGTGTCTTTTTTATCGGCGCAGGAGCATTAGGTAAGAATGTCGACTTACCTGCAGTAGCCGCAGAAAGTAAGGCATCTAGCCCATCTCCAAACAAGGCCTCACCTTTATACGGGAGAGCCTCCATATTCCCTTTGGAGTCTGCATCAGCATTCCATTGGGGAATACACAACACCCTTCGTGCTGAGATCGCCATGGTAGCGGCTCTTGATCCCAAGAGACCAATATCTTTCATTGCTTCTAGCATGTATGCAGCAGCGTCCTTGATATGACCTAACGTTAGGAGTAACTCGTCTCTATTGTGTCAATGTCTGTTGACAAGTTTTCTGAGAACTTTTCAATAGTACTACTCACCCACGCGCAGGCAATGGTAGGTCTGAGTAGTGTCCCATTGACCACATAAATAAATTTCAACGTGTTCTCCAACTTGCGGTCTGCCGGCTCCTTAAGTGAAGCCATCCCAGGCGCAGGAAGAATCACCTTTTTTGTTAAACGTGACAGGGCACTGTCCAAAACGGGGGGTGACTCCCACCTTTTCCTGTCCTCTGCAAGAAAAGGATAAGCTACCTGAATTATTTTGGGAATCTAGAATTTCTTTTCAGGATTTACCCAGACACCCTCAAAGAGAGTGTTCAGCTCATGAGATGTAGGGAAAGTTACATTAATTTTCTTTTCTTTATAAAAGTAAGCCTTCTCCTGTGGTAAAAGAGGGGGCTGTGTAACTTCTAACACCTCCTTTATAGCAATAATCATGTATTGTATGTTTTTTGCTAACTTTGGATCTATTCCCCTGGAATCACTAGTGTTGACACAGGAGTCAGAGTCCGTGTCGGTATCAGTTTGTACTACTCGTGCAAATGACCTTTTATGTGACCCAGAGGGGTGCCCTGTGGATGAAAAAGCAGAACTCTGAAAAATCACATCTTCGACAGATTTTCTCCAACTTTCTGCATGAGACTCAGACTTATCCAATCTCTTACTGATATGATTCACACTATCACGTAATTCTTTCACCCAATCAGGCTCATGGTGTGTCGGCAGCGCCACCACATTACAACTCTGTGTCCCTAAAATGGCTCCCTCAGGAGAAGAGCTCCCTGCCTCAGACATGTCACACACGTGCACAAACACACCACAGACACTCTGGGGCTTATAGGGGACAGACCCACAGTAAAATCTGTCAGAAGGACACAGAAGGGACTTGCCAGCTCACAACTCAGCGCCAATGTAAAAAAATCGCTGTATATCTACAGAGACCTTTAGCGCTTTTATATGACAATATAAGCACCACTTTTCACTCTGCCCCCCTTAATATACACCCTGATACTTGATTCAGACGTGGAGGAGGGCCAGCGTGTCTTCCCCTGCCTGGAGAAAATGGCGCTGAGCAGCGCTAGCTGACTGAGGAGGATGCCCCGCCCCCTGCAATGGCGCGTTTCCCCTCAGAAAATATGAGGTAATATTTATACTGGCGGGGTGTGTAGGATTGTGCCACGGCCCAATATGCTACCTTTTTGCCAGTCAGAGTAGGTTTTCATGCTGCCCAGGGCGCCCCCCTGCACCATGCTGTGCGCTGTGTATGGATAGCATGTCCACGCAACGTTCCCGCTCGCTGCGCGATATCTTGAGCCATCACGATGACCAGAGGTCCCTCTTGCAGATCTCCGGTAATAATACTCAAGCGTCCTCTGACTTCTGGCTCTGTTAGGGGGGTGACAGCGTGTTGTGGGAGTGAGCGCATAGCCTGAGCTAGTTTTCAGTACTCTTCAGGAGCTAATGGTGTCCTGTCAGCAAGAAGTAGAGCCATGAAACTCTTTAGGAAGTTGGTTCCTACTTCTTCCCCCTAAGTCCCACGAAGCAGGGAGACTGTTGCCAGCAGTCTCCCTGAAAATAAAAAACCTAACATAAAGTCTTTTAGTGAAACTCAGTAGAGCTCCACTAGAGTGTGACCAGTCTGCCTGGGCACATTTTCTAAACTGAGGTATGGAGGAGGGGCATAGAGGGAGGAGCCAGTTCACTCTGGAAAAGTCTTAAAGTACTGAACCGTCTATACCCCATGGTACTGAAGTGGACCCCAGGATCCTCTAGGACGTATGAGAAATACAGAAAAAAATAATACTTTAAGCGTGTCCATGGTAGTGATGAGCGGGTTTGGTTCCTCGGAATCCGAACCCCCCCAAACTTCACCTATTTTACACGGGTCCGAGGCAGACTCGGATTCTCCCGTTTGGCTCGGTTAACCCGAGCGCGCCCGAACGTCATCATCCCACTGTCGGATTCTCGCGAGATTCGGATTCTATATAAGGAGCCGCGTGTCGCCGCCATTTTTCACTCGTGCATTGGAAATAATAGTGAGAGGACGTGACTGGCGTCCTCTCACTTTGGGGTATATTTACTAAAATTCGTAATTTTCCAAAAGAGGTCAAAGTTCAATCACGAATGACATCGAAAGTGTAAAATTGCAACTTTTTGAATTGATTACGACTAATTTACTAAGCTGTCGTATTCTGCATTTCCGTTTTTTCCGATGTCGATGTCATTCGTGTTTTTTTCCTGTTTTTTACGGCAGTGATTAGCAAAACACTGCCGACTTTATCACAATGAATCTCGGCCGGATCTGTGTGATCCGTGCTGGGGTTCATTGTGTATTTAAAAAAAAAAAAATAAGCACTGTAAAACTTTAAAAAAAAATTGCGTGGGGTCCCCCTCCTAAGCATAACCAGCCTCGGGCTCTTTGAGCCGGTCCTGGTTGCAGAAATATGGGGAAAAAATGGACAGGGGTTCCCCCATATTTAAACAACCAGCACCGGGCTCGGCTCTGCGCCTGGTCCTGGTTCCCAAAATACGGGGGACAAAAAGAGTAGGGGTCCCCCGTATTTTAGAAACCAGCACCGGGCTCCACTAGCTGGACAGATAATGCCACAGCCGGGGGTCACTTTTATACAGTGCCCAGCGGCCGTGGCATCAAATATCCAACTAGTCACCCCTGGCTGGGGTACCCTGGGGGAGTGGGGACCCCTTCAATCAAGGGGTCCCCCCCCCAGCCACCCAAGGGCCAGGGGTGAAGCACGAGGCTGTCCCCCCCATCCAATGGGCTGCGGATGGGGGGCTGATAGCCTTTGTTGAAAATGGAAAGATATTGTTTTTAGTAGCAGTACTACAAGGCCCAGCAAGCCTCCCCCGCAAGCTGGTACTTGGAGAACCACAAGTACCAGCATGCGGCGGAAAAATGGGCCCGCTGGTACCTGTATAACTACTACTAAAAAAATACCCAAAAAAAGACAATACACACACACCTTGAAAGTAAAGTTTTAATACATCCATCCACACAAACATATACACATACTTACCTATGTACCCACGCAGGTCGGTCCACTTCTCCTGTAGAATCCATGGTGTACCTGTTGAATAAATTATACTCACCAAATCCTGTGTAGAAGGCTCCTCGGATAATCCAGTTGTAATCCACGTACTTGATAAAAATAAAAAAACGGAGACCCGATCCTCGCACTGAAAGGGGACTCATGTTTTCACATGGGTCCCCTTTCCCCGAATGCCAGAAACCCCCTCTGACTTATGTCTAAGTGGGTTTCTTCAGCCAATCAGGGAGCGCCACGTTGTGGCACCCTCCTGATCGGCTGTGTGCTCCTGTACTGACTGACAGGCGGCACACGGCAGTGTTACAATGTAGCGCCTATGCGCTCCATTGTAACCAATGGTGGGAACTTTCTGCTCAGCGGTTGACCGAAAGTGACCCGTCAACAGCTCCTCCTTCACATTCTCCTGCAACTGGGGGAGCGAGGAAAAGGCTAAGAATTCTGAGCCCTCCCGCTGGCGGTGATGCAGGGCAGTCTGGAGAGAGTGCTGACATCTGGTCCGGACTGAAGGACCTACCAACGATTACTGACATGTCGTCTACTGTCACTGCATATGATTCTCTCACCATTGAAAGAATGGTGGAGGATTGTATGAATGACCACATCCAAGTAGGCACGTCAGACAGTCCGTACGTATACTGGCAGGAAAAAGAGGCAATTTGGAGGCCCTTGCAGAAACTGGCTTTATTTTACCTAAGTTGCCCGCCCTCCAGTGTGTACTCCGAAAGAGTGTTTAGTGCAGCCGTTCACCTTGTCAGCAATCGGTGTACGAGGTTACTTCCAGAAAATGTGGAGAAGATGATGTTCATCAAAATTAATTATAATCAATTCCTCCGTGGAGACATTCACCAGCAATTGCCTCCAGAAAGTACACAGGGACCTGAGATGGTGGATTCCAGTGGGGACGAATTAATAATCTGTGAGGAGGGGGATGTACACAGTGAAAGGGGTGAGGAATCGGACGATGAGGAGGAGGTGGACATCTTGCCTCTGTAGAGCCAGTTTGTGCAAGGAGAGATGGATTGCTTCTTTTTTGGTGGGGGCCCAAACCAACCAGTCATTTCAGTCACAGTTGTGTGGCAGACCCTGTCGCTGAAATGATGGGTTTGTTAAAGTGTGCATGTCCTGTTTATACAACATAAGGGTGGGAGGGAGGACCCAAGGACAATTCCATCTTGCACCTCTTTTTTCTTTCATTTTTCTTTGCATCATGTGCTGTTTGGGGACTATTTTTTTGAAGTGCCATCCTGCCTGACACTGCAGTGCCACTCCTAGATGGGCCAGGTGTTTGTGTCGGCCACTTGTGTCGCTTAGCTTAGCCATCCAGCGACCTTGGTGCACCTCTTTTTTTCTTTGCATCATGTGCTGTTTGGGGACTATTTTTTTGAAATGCCATCCTGCCTGACACTGCAGTGCCACTCCTAGATGGGCCAGGTGTTTGTGTCGGCCACTTGTGTCGCTTAGCTTAGCCATCCAGCGACCTTGGTGCACCTCTTTTTTTCTTTGCATCATGTGCTGTTTGGGGACTATTTTTTTGAAGTGCCATCCTGCCTGACACTCCAGTGCCACTCCTAGATGGGCCAGGTGTTTGTGTCGGCCACTTGGGTTGCTTAGCTTAGTCATCCAGCGACCTCGGTGCAAATTTTAGGACTAAAAATAATATTGTGAGGTGTGAGGTGTTCACAATAGACTGAAAATGAGTGGAAATTATGGTTATTGAGGTTAATAATACTATGGGATCAAAATGACCCCCAAATTCTATGATTTAAGCTGTTTTAAGGGTTTTTTGTAAAAAAAAACACCCGAATCCAAAACACACCCGAATCCGACAAAAAATTTTCAGGGAGGTTTTGCCAAAACGCGTCCGAATCCAAAACACGGCCGCGGAACCGAATCCAAAACCAAAACACAAAACCCGAAAAATGTCCGGTGCACATCACTAGTCCATGGCCACACTGCAGCTGTGTGCTGGGCTGAGGAGAAAAGCTGCAGCTGCTGCTGCCAGGTAAGGGGGAGGGGGGGTGGATGGATCTGGGCCCCCACCAGGGCTCTACCATTAGACCTGGGCCACTCATGTTGGTGCCACTGCCTCCCCAAGTATGTCTGCCTCTGTATCTCCTTCCCCAAGTGTGCCTCTGCATCGCTCTCCCAAAGTGTGCCTCTGCATCCCCTTACCCAAGTGTACCTCTGCATCCCCTTCCCCAAGAGTGCTTCTGACCTCACATCCCCAAGTGTATCTCTGCTCCCAACTACCCAAGTGAGTCTCTGCCCGCACTCCTCCCAAAGTGTGCCTCTGACCCTCCCAAGTGTGGCGGCATATATGGAGCACTTGTCACCCAAAAATTGGTATTCATTGTGCCTTCACAGTAACAATAGTAATCCGCTGGCCCAAAAATGATTGATAGGTGGGTGTATAGTGAGTATACAGTTTAGCTATTTTCATCTATTTGAACTTTTTTTAAGCTTACATGTGCCACATTGGGACTTGTAGTGCTCCTGCTGCTCAATCTGAAAGGAGGGCGACCCACTGCATTTTATTCTAGTTGTCTATATTTTTTATCAAGTTATATATAAAAGTCTGCACATAAGCCTAGGAATCTGTGCACTTCTGTTTTGCCATTAAATGGCAGCCGAATCTTGGCATCAACATAATTCCATCACTAGTACATAATTCCATCGCTAGTACATAATTCCATCTACTGAACAACCATGGAGCTGTCATCCAAAAAGAATGCAAAAGTATCAAATCACACCTTATAACATGGATGCTTTCCACATAGGTGGAACGCATGAACTTCCACCGGAAATGGCGTTCCAGCTAGAAGCCCTGTGTCCAGCTTCCAGTGTAGCCGGTGAGGAATCTGTAATAAATAACTCTCTGGGATCACTGGCGACCACAGTTCTATGTGTATGTCAGAAGTACCATAAGTATCAGCGCTGGGAGAGAGTACAGACATGTTCACAGCAATCACGCCCAAGCAGTCTCTGCGTTTAGTCTAAGTGGCGTCAAGCATTATATTCCTTTTTAACAAGCAGGTGCATACATATGCGTGTGAGCTATGCGGTGGAGTTCATAGTCAAAGACACTATGTCCTTTGGTTAAGGAACATGCTCAATGGAGTAAACAAATTCTGAACATTGGCAAAGCATTCTGTTTTCTATAAAATAATAAATATATAGGATGAAGAAATTAAGCTTAACAGTTGGGATATAGACGTGATTATTAAAATAAATTAACTATAAATATTCTACTGCAAAATATGGACAAGTATATACTCCATAGTTTTGAAACCTAGAGCATCTTATGGATGAGCATTTCATCATTTGTTCAATTAAAATAATAAAATCTATAAGACCAGCAGGTCTATAAGGAGGGTTGTAGAAACGCCATACATTCATAAAAATAAAGAAAGACACTAAAGGGGGGTACTCACGGAGAGATCCATGCTTAAAATCTAAGCAATCTGACTAGGCTGCTTAGATTTTAAAACAGATCACTCGTGTGTACCCCCCACAGCGATAGCTATGCGCGGCCCCGCGCATCGCTATCGCCGGTGCTAGATTGGCCTGTATGCAGGCTCAATCTAGCACGTCGCTCATTTCACCCGCTTGGTGAAATGAGCGCCCCCTTCTCCCCGTCTCCGTCTCCCCCTGCATGCTCAGCACACATCCTAAAGAATAAAATATGATAAAAAGTAAGGGGGAGAACCCAAAAATGTGAGTTTTATGATCAGGAGACAAAAGGGATTTAACTCACAAACCAAAAATACCTCCATAGTGAAAATACGCTCATAGGGGCAATAAGGAATGTATTTAACCCAATATGCAGAAGTGAACTAACATGACATCTTAATTATATTGGATTCAAGGTACAAACCATTTGATTTCAAAAGCTGAATTGAGTCTGTTAGAACTAAGGGTCCCTAATTCGAAGATCGCCCTCATTTCTGTGGTCACTAACATTTCATCCCCATCATCCTATCTTTGCAGATTGGGAACCAATTGGATCCCACAGAATGAAATGAGATGAGCGGGATCCCGATTATGAACCTTATCAAAATGTGCAGGGAAGAGAGTTCCATAGAGTTGGAGCCACAAAACTGAAAGCTTGACCCCAGATGAATTCAGGGAGATTCTAGGTACTGTTAATAGTCCTTCATCTACAGATCTCAGTAATTGAGTGGGGCAGTAAGGATAAAATTAAGAGTAAGCTAACAGTATACTCATTACATAAATAATTAAATGGGTGGATCATCTGGTCCTTGAAAGTACCAGGCAGCCATCTAGGATGCACTACATAAGTTACAGTGGGCAGATGAGCAACACATAGAAGTGTAACATGCTGTGTGGAAACACAGAGAAAAAAAACACTTGAAGTGGAGTCTGTAATGTGGCAATAAGGAGAATATCAAAGGTTTCATCATAAAGGATAAAGAAAATAAATGCATAATCAAAATATGCAAACAACGGTAGTACAACAGGTAACATATCCGTATATACAGAGTATTGGATGGAAGTATAGATTAGAGAAAACCGGGGTACAGAGCTTCTGGGGAGCAAACAAAGTAAAATCAGGTACTGTAGGTCTAGAAACTGGAAATTCCAATAGCATATTTGGAAAGCCAGGGACCTAGCAGACAGCAGCTCTCCAGGGAGAAGGAGCAGGCCGAAATAACCTGAACGCCTTAATGGGGTCCTGTCCAGCAGGCAGGTTTGAGGAGAGGTCACAGCACCACTGCCCTGGCAAGTAGGCTACGCAGGTTGATGGGAGGTGTTTCTGTTAGTATATGCAATGAACCATAGGTATCCTGGCTGGTAGGCTACAATTCACTCCAGATTACTCATTCAGCTGACAGTTGGAGCAGCACAGCTGAGCAGACATACTGCTAGGCACCAATAGAAACTGGATTAGGTGGTTCAATGTAGGTTGAATATTGTGGAGTCGAGGATGGCAGCTCTGTGAGCATATGGCTATCCCAGGCCCCCACCAGAAGCATCCTATCTCATCCAAGCTACTGTACTGTGTAAACAAGTTGAAGAATAGACAATTTCAGGAGCTACTAACAATGTATATACCCAATATAAATAACATTCCATAACAACAATGGATAGAAAATTAACTTGGCCAAGGAACAACAGCCTAGAGGCAACTTTAACCTACTTTGATTAAATCTATATTCCCCATTTCAGCAAATGCATATTTGCATACAATTGTATGGCTCCAAAGCATGTCAGTGTTGCCAAATCATTAAATTGTTATTACTTAAAGGTTGGAATACAATGTGCAAACATGATTATATAGCATCATAGCATTAAGAAAGCTTAACAAAAGCTCCTATTATCAGATAATGGCATAGAGTACACAGTGGAGTGATATGCTTTATTCTATCATTTCCGCATTTCAAATACAGACATACATATATACTCCAAATACAGTAAGTGTATTTTAATGAAAAATTCATTTTTGGGGGGCACTTAGACTTATTAGTAAGAAGAGAGTATGGGGACAAATTCATGAGACAAATGGAAGAATGCGGTCACAACAATTATGTGATGCTATGACATATGGCATAAATTACAATATGGTGCATTCTCACACCAATCAAATCCTTAGTGTTTGGAAAGAAACACAAGGGTCACAATGGGAGTGCGGGCTGCACCCGGGTGTCACCCTTCCAGAGGGTGACACCTAAATGCCGGCTCCTCCGCAGTGACAGAAACCGGGTGCTGCACTGTGACATTCTCCTGCAGCGCCAGGCTCCTGTCACTGAGAAGGAGCCATCATTGCAGGCACAGTCTCGGGGGGCAGCCCAGTATCTCCGGTGATGCTGGGCACACCCCCGGAGGGACATAATCAGGGACTTTCCATGAGGCAACACCTCCTGTATAGAGATTTATAGAAGATTTATAAACAATTTTGACATAAAGTGTTATCATTAGGTAAAAAGTAAAAAAATAAAATACTGCCAAGAGCATTGCATTTAGGGCCTAATTCAGACCTGATCGTAGCCCTGCAAGATTTCGCAGGGCTATGATCAGGCACACAAACATGCGGGGGGATGCCCAGCACAGGGCTAGTCCGCCCTGCATGTCAGGCCTGACCCCCCCCCCCCTGCAGAAGTACAAAGCATTACACGGCGGCGATGCTTTTGTCCCTCAGGAGTGGTTCTCGGCCAGGGCAGCTCCTGTGCGCTGGCTGGAAGCTACTCATCGCTGCCCAGGTCGCAGCGGATGCGTGTAACATCACGCAGGCACCGCGGCCCTCCCACCCAACGGTCCGGCCAGCGCCCCCCTAAATGGCAGCTTAACGCTGCCATTCCACCCCCTCCCACCCAGTGAATGCCTCTGTCTGTCAATCAGGCAGAGGCGATCGCTAGCCTACGACAGCCGTCGGCTGTCAGCCATGCGCTGGCGCCGCGCACTTCAGATCTGATCGCTGCTGTGCGAAAACCCACCGCAGCGAGCGGGCCTGAATGACCCTCTTAGTCTGATGCGGCAGAAGGTGCATTTGCAGACTTCTGGCCTGCTATCTGCTTGTCCTATAAGCCTTACATTTTGGTGTAGGTTTGTAGGGGAAAATCGGTCCTCTATTTCAAATCCTCAAAATGCACTTCATTTCATTAAACTGAATTTTGTAATCATTGTACTTTTCCACTTTACTGGAGTACTTCCAACTCTACCAGCATCCGTTTCCATTGTTTTTATTTAGTCTGGTCAGTTGAAATGTACAGTCATCAAGGTAAGTATTATTTTACTCATAATATGGGGGGTAATTCCAAGTTGATCGCAGCAGGAATTTAGTTAGCAATTGGGCAAAACCATGTGCACTGCAGGGGAGGCAGATTTAACATATGTAGAGAGAGTTAGATTTGGGTGGGTTATTTTATTTCTGTGCAGGGTAAATACTGGCTGCTTTATTTTTACACTGCAATTTAGATTGCAGATTGAACACACCACACCCAAATCTAACTCTCTCTGCACATGTTATATCTGCCTCCCCTGTAGTGCACATGGTTTTGCCCAATTGCTAACTAAATTCCTGCTGCGATCAACTTGGAATTACCCCCATAATGTCATATAAGAAGCTTTTATCACGCTAAAGGTATGCATCATTCAAACACATCAATATATCATAACATAAGGATGGCAAATAATAGTATACATTTTACAATTTTATAATTTTATAATTTTCATTGTATGCAATACAAAAAAAAAATATCACTTAATAAAATATAGTCCACAAGACTATGGACCTGGGTGCAATAATAACAGTATAGATATCGGTTACTGTAATCCCTCATTTTGTACACAGGTGGGACCCTTCAATATCCTCAATTTTAGGTTGACTGAGATAAGTGAATGTCTAAAGGGGGTACTCACGGAGCGATATTCTAAGCAATCTGACTAGATTGCTTAGAATATCGGGATGATCGCTCCGTGTGTAGCCCCCTCAGCGATAGCGATGCGCGGCCCCGCACATCGCTATCACTGCTGCTAGAATGGCCTGCATGCAGGCCAATCTAGCGGGTCGCTCACTTCACCCGCTGGGTGAAATGAGCGGCCCCCCCGTCTCCCCCCGCACGCTCAGCACAGATCGCGCTGTGCTGGGCGGCAGGAGAGATGTGTGCTGAGCGGTTCGCTCAGCACACATCTTTCCCAAATCGGCCCGTGGGTACTGGGCTTATAAGAGACAAAATGAATGCTCTTTTCTTATCCACATGAAATTTGTTGCAAGTTTGCATTGCTCCCTCAACAAGGTATGGCTGGCTCCTAATTTAAATAATGCCAGTCCCATATAGGGCTTTATTCAGGTTTGTTAGCAAACCAAAAAAGCACACAAATGGGCTTAGTCATGTTGAACTTCAGGTGGAGCAGATGTAACATGTGCATAGAGAGTTAGAGGAGAATTTACTAATGGGCCCTACACACTGGCCGACCCGCCGCCGAGCTGCCCGACGGCGGATACGGCGGATACGGCCGACGAGCAACCCGGTGGCGGGGTGGCGGAAGGAAGTTTCTTCACTCCCCCTTCACCCGGCTGCATTGAAGTGCAGGCAAATATGGACGAGATCGTCCATATTGGCCTGCATGTACAGCCGACGGGGGACCAGCGATGAACGAGCGCGGGACGCGCATCAATCATCGCTGGAGCCTCCACACTGAAAGATATGAACGAGTTCTCGTTCATTTATGAACGAGATCGTTCATATCTTTCAAAAAATCGGCCAGTGTGTAGGGCCTATTAGATGGGAGTTCTATTTAAGATGGGATGTTGCACATAGCAACCAATCAGATTCTAATTCTCATTTATCTAGCACATCCTAGAAGATAATACCTGGAATCTGATTCCCATCTTAAATAGAACTCCCATCTTAGTAAATGCACCCCTTAGATGTGGGTGGGGTGTGTTCAAACTGAAAATAAGATTTTACTTACCGATAAATCTATTTCTCGGAGTCCGTAGTGGATGCTGGGGTTCCTGAAAGGACCATGGGGAATAGCGGCTCCGCAGGAGACAGGGCACAAAAAGTAAAGCTTTTTCCGATCAGGTGGTGTGCACTGGCTCCTCCCCCTATGACCCTCCTCCAGACTCCAGTTAGGTACTGTGCCCGGACGAGCGTACACAATAAGGGAGGATTTTGAATCCCGGGTAAGACTCATACCAGCCACACCAATCACACCGTACAACTTGTGATCTAAACCCAGTTAACAGTATGATAACAGCGGAGCCTCTGAAAGATGGCTTCCTTCAACAATAACCCGAATTAGTTAACAATAACTATGTACAATTTATGCAGATAATCCGCACTTGGGATGGGCGCCCAGCATCCACTACGGACTCCGAGAAATAGATTTATCGGTAAGTAAAATCTTATTTTCTCTATCGTCCTAGTGGATGCTGGGGTTCCTGAAAGGACCATGGGGATTATACCAAAGCTCCCAAACGGGCGGGAGAGTGCGGATGACTCTGCAGCACCGAATGAGAGAACTCCAGGTCCTCCTTAGCCAGAGTATCAAATTTGTAAAATTTTACAAACGTGTTCTCCCCTGACCACGTAGCTGCTCGGCAAAGTTGTAATGCCGAGACCCCTCGGGCAGCCGCCCAAGATGAGCCCACCTTCCTTGTGGAGTGGGCCTTTACAGATTTAGGCTGTGGCAGGCCTGCCACAGAATGTGCAAGTTGGATTGTGCTACAGATCCAACGAGCAATCGTCTGCTTAGACGCCGGAGCACCCATCTTGTTGGGTGCATACAATATAAACAACGAGTCAGATTTTCTGACTCCAGCTGTCCTTGCAATATATATTTTTAATGCTCTGACAACGTCCAGTAACTTGGAGTCCTCCAAGTCACTTGTAGCCGCAGGCACTACAATAGGCTGGTTCAGATGAAATGCTGACACCACCTTAGGGAGAAAATGCGGACGAGTCCGCAGTTCTGCCCTGTCCGAATGGAAAATCAGATATGGGCTTTTGTAAGATAAAGCTGCCAATTCTGACACTCTCCTGGCAGAAGCCAGGGCTAGAAGCATGGTCACTTTCCATGTGAGATATTTCAAATCCACCTTTTTTAGTGGTTCAAACCAATGAGATTTTAGGAAATCCAAAACCACATTGAGATCCCACGGTGCCACTGGAGGCACCACAGGAGGCTGTATATGCAGCACTCCCTTAACAAAGGTCTGGACTTCAGGGACTGAAGCCAATTCTTTTTGAAAGAAAATCGACAGGGCCGAAATTTGAACCTTAATAGATCCCAATTTGAGACCCATTGACAATCCTGATTGCAGGAAATGTAGGAATCGACCCAGTTGAAATTCCTCCGTCGGAGCACTCCGATCTTCGCACCACGCAACATATTTTCGCCAAATTCGGTGATAATGTTGCACGGTTACTTCCTTCCTTGCTTTAATCAAAGTAGGAATGACTTCTTCCGGCATGCCTTTTTCCTTTAGGATCCGGCGTTCAACCGCCATGCCGTCAAACGCAGCCGCGGTAAGTCTTGAAACAGACAGGGACCCTGCTGAAGCAAGTCCCTCCTTAGAGGTAGAGGCCACGGATCTTCCGTGATCATCTCTTGAAGTTCCGGGTACCAAGTCCTTCTTGGCCAATCCGGAACCACTAGTATCGTTCTTACGCCTCTTTGCCGTATAATTCTCAATACTTTTGGTATGAGAGGCAGAGGAGGAAACACATACACCGACTGGTACACCCAAGGCGTTACCAGCGCGTCCACAGCTATTGCCTGCGGATCTCTTGACCTGGCGCAATACCTGTCCAGTTTTTTGTTGAGGCGAGACGCCATCATGTCCACCATTGGTCTTTCCCAACGGGTTACCAGCATGTGGAAGACTTCTGGATGAAGTCCCCACTCTCCCGGGTGAAGATCGTGTCTGCTGAGGAAGTCTGCTTCCCAGTTGTCCACTCCCGGGATGAACACTGCTGACAGTGCTATCACATGATTCTCTGCCCAGCGAAGAATCCTTGCAGCTTCTGCCATTTCACTCCTGCTTCTTGTGCCGCCCTGTCTGTTCACATGGGCGACTGCCGTGATGTTGTCCGACTGGATCAACACCGGTTTTCCCTGAAGCAGAGGTTCTGCCTGGCTTAGAGCATTGTATATTGCTCTTAGTTCCAGAATGTTTATGTGAAGAGACGTTTCCAGGCTCGTCCATACTCCCTGGAAGTTTCTTCCTTGTGTGACTGCTCCCCAGCCTCTCAGGCTGGCGTCCGTGGTCACCAGGATCCAATCCTGTATGCCGAATCTGCGGCCCTCCAATAGATGAGCACTCTGCAACCACCACAGAAGAGACACCCTTGTCCTTGGAGACAGGGTTATCCGCAGGTGCATCTGAAGATGCGACCCTGACCATTTGTTCAACAGATCCCTTTGGAAAATTCTTGCGTGGAATCTGCCGAATGGAATTGCTTCGTAAGAAGCCACCATTTTTCCCAGGACTCTTGTGCATTGATGTACAGACACCTTTCCTGGTTTTAGGAGGTTCCTGACAAGCTCGGATAACTCCTTGGCTTTTTCCTCCGGGAGAAAAACCTTTTTCTGAACCGTGTCCAGAATCATCCCTAGGAACAGCAGACGAGTTGTCGGCATTAACTGGGATTTTGGAATATTCAGAATCCACCCGTGCTGTTTTAGCACTTCTTGAGACAGTGCTAATCCCATCTCTAGCTGTTCTCTGGACCTCGCCCTTATTAGGAGATCGTCCAAGTATGGGATAATTAATACGCCTTTTCTTCGAAGGAGAATCATCATCTCGGCCATTACCTTTGTAAAGATCCGAGGTGCCGTGGACAATCCGAACGGCAGCGTCTGAAACTGATAGTGACAGTTTTGTACAACGAACCTGAGGTACCCCTGGTGTGAGGGGTAAATTGGAACGTGGAGATACGCATCCTTGATGTCCAAGGATACCATAAAGTCCCCCTCTTCCAGGTTCGCTATCACTGCTCTGAGTGACTCCATTTTGAACTTGAACTTCTTTATGTACAGGTTCAAGGACTTCAGATTTAGAATAGGCCTTACCGAGCCATCCGGCTTCGGTACCACAAAAAGAGTGGAATAATACCCCTTCCCTTGTTGCAGAAGAGGTACCTTGACTATCACCTGCTGAGAGTACAGCTTGTGAATGGCTTCCAAAACCGTCTCCCTTTCGGAGGTGGACGTTGGTAAAGCAGACTTCAGGAAACGGCGAGGTGGATCTGTCTCTAATTCCAACCTGTATCCCTGAGATATTATCTGCAGGATCCAGGGATCTACTTGCGAGTGAGCCCACTGCGCGCTGTAATTTTTGAGACGACCCCCCACCGTCCCCGAGTCCGCTTGAGAAGCCCCAGCGTCATGCTGAGGCTTTTGTAGAAGCCGGGGAGGGCTTCTGATCCTGGGAAGGAGCTGCGTGTTGCTGTCTCTTCCCTCGACCTTTGCCTCGTGGCAGATATGACTAGCCCTTTGCTCTCTTATTTTTAAAGGAACGAAAGGGCTGCGGTTGAAAAGTCGGTGCCTTTTTCTGTTGGGGAGTGACTTGAGGTAGAAAGGTGGATTTCCCGGCTGTAGCCGTGGCCACCAAGTCTGATAGACCGACTCCAAATAACTCCTCCCCTTTATACGGCAAAACTTCCATATGCCGTTTTGAATCCGCATCGCCTGTCCACTGTCGCGTCCATAAAGCTCTTCTGGCCGAAATGGACATAGCACTTACCCGTGATGCCAGTGTGCATATATCCCTCTGTGCATCACGCATATAAAGAAATGCATCCTTTATTTGTTCTAACGACAGTAAAATATTGTCCCTGTCCAGGGTATCAATATTTTCAATCAGGGATTCTGACCAAACTACCCCCGCACTGCCCATCCAGGCAGTCGCTACAGCTGGTCGTAGTATAACACCTGCATGTGTGTATATACTTTTTTGGATATTTTCCATCCTCCTATCTGATGGATCTTTAAGTGCGGCCGTCTCAGGAGAGGGTAACGCCACTTGTTTAGATAAGCGTGTTAGCGCCTTGTCCACCCTAGGAGGTGTTTCCCAGCGCTCCCTAACCTCTGGCGGGAAAGGGTATAATGCCAATAATTTCTTTGAAATTATCAGCTTTTTATCAGGGGCAACCCACGCTTCATTACACACGTCATTTAGTTCTTCTGATTCAGGAAAAACTATAGGTAGTTTTTTCATACCCCACATAATACCCTGTTTAGTGGTACCTGTAGTATCAGCTAAATGTAACGCCTCCTTCATTGCCAAAATCATATAACGTGTGGCCCTACTGGAAAATACGGTTGATTCGTCACCGTCACCACTGGAGTCATCGCCTGTGTCTGGGTCTGTGTCGACCGACTGAGGCAAAGGGCGTTTCACAGCCCCTGACGGTGTTTGAGTCGCCTGGACAGGCACTAATTGATTGTCCGGCCGTCTCATGTCGTCAAACGACTGCTTTAGCGTGTTGACACTATCCCGTAGTTCCATAAATAAAGGCATCCATTCTGGTGTCGACTCCCTAGGGGGTGACATCCTCATATTTGGCAATTGCTCCGCCTCCACACCAATATCGTCCTCATACATGTCGACACACACGTACCGACACACAGCAGACACACAGGGAATGCTCCTAACGAAGACAGGACCCACTAGCCCTTTGGGGAGACAGAGGGAGAGTTTGCCAGCACACACCAAAAGCGCTATATATATATCAGGGATAGCCTTATAATAAGTGCTCCCTTATAGCTGCTTTGTTATATCAAAATATCGCCATAAATGTGCCCCCCCTCTCTGTTTTACCCTGTTTCTGTAGTGCAGTGCAGGGGAGAGACTTGGGAGCCGTCCTGACCAGCGGAGCTGTGAGAGGAAATGGCGCCGTGTGCTGAGGAGATAGGCCCCGCCCCTTTTCCGGCGGGCTCGTCTCCCGCTATTTAGAAAAATTAGGCAGGGGTTAAATATCTCCATATAGCCTCTAGGGCTATATGTGAGGTATTTTTAGCCTTTATAGGTACTCATTTGCCTCCCAGGGCGCCCCCCCTCCCAGCGCCCTGCACCCTCAGTGACTGCAGTGTGAAGTGTGCTGAGAGGAAAATGGCGCACAGCTGCAGTGCTGTGCGCTACCTTTAGAAGACTGCAGGAGTCTTCAGCCGCCGATTCTGGACCTCTTCTGATTTCAGCATCTGCAAGGGGGCCGGCGGCGTGGCTCCGGTGACCATCCAGGCTGTACCTGTGATCGTCCCTCTGGAGCTTGATGTCCAGTAGCCAAGAAACCAATCCATCCTGCACGCAGGTGAGTTGACTCCTTCTCCCCTCAGTCCCTCGCTGCAGTGATCCTGTTGCCAGCAGGAATCACTGTAAAATAAAAAACCTAGCTAAACTTTCTCTAAGCAGCTCTTTAGGAGAGCCACCTAGATTGCACCCTTCTCGGCCGGGCACAAAAATCTAACTGGAGTCTGGAGGAGGGTCATAGGGGGAGGAGCCAGTGCACACCACCTGATCGGAAAAAGCTTTACTTTTTGTGCCCTGTCTCCTGCGGAGCCGCTATTCCCCATGGTCCTTTCAGGAACCCCAGCATCCACTAGGACGATCGAGAAATCTAAATTGCAGTGTAGAAATTAAGCAGCCAGTATTTACCCTGCATAGAAACAATATAATTCACCCAAATCTAAATCTCTCCGCACATGTTACATCTGTCCCACCTGCAGTGCACATGGTTGCGCCCATACGTGTGCTTTTTTGGTTTGCTAACAAACCTGTATAACTCCCATAGTTACTAGATCAGTGCTCTGCCTGTCTTTCAATGTATAAATCTTGTTATACCCCTTTTACACTCGCAGGAAAATCCCGGGATATTGCACGTGAATGCGCATCATCCCGGGATTTTTCTCAGTGTGAAAGGGTACAGGGACAATTTCCCGGGACGAGCATCCCGGGATTTCAACCCAGGTCTCGACCTGGTTTGAATCCGGGACCGTCCCGGGAAGCTGAGTAGTGTGAAAGAGCCCGTTCCGGGATTCACTACCCGGGACTGTTAAAAGGCCTCCGATTGGAGCTTTCTTGGGCTCAGAAAAGATGATGTCATCTTTCAGAGCCCTGGGGAGCATCCTGGATGCGTGTGAGGAAGGAAGCATGGCGACCTGGACAGACCAGGAGGTGAGAGAGTTGCTGAGCATTAGGGGAGAGGAGGAAATTAAGAGGCAGATCACAGGCACAGTTAAAGATGCAGTAATTTATAAAAACATCTCCAAGATGCTGGAAGCCAGAGGAATCATCCGCACACAGCAGCAAGTGTTAAACAAAATGAAAACTCTTAAAAAGCAGTTCTTGAAGGTGCATAACAACAACCGTAAAAAGAGCGGGGTTGGCCGTATCGACTGGCAGTACTATGACATCTGCGCAAATACCTTTGGAAACACAGCTATATGCACTCTAGTGAGTCTGTCTTCCAGTTCACAGTACACTGATACAGGAGGCACTCCAGAAGAGACAAGGACAAGCAGTGACGTCTGCCCGTCATCACCCTTATTAATTGACGACACACCCGAGGACAGCGACACATCCTCCCAGCCGTCCATCAACACATCTAGAAACGACGACAGCATAACTGCAACCATTGAAGACGTCGTGGATGCTCAGACCAGTGACAGTGGGACTGTACAAAGTGCCGTCACCGTCACCCCAACTTTACAGAAAAACAGTAAGTACATGTTTAGAAATTAACACACATAGCACATAGCTACAATTGTTAATCATCTGGTAATGTGGGTAGTATGAGTGGACGGTGTGGCGGCAGCGTGGTGTCACAACTGAGGGCCTGAGCTGACGGAAGGCAGCCTCAGTTGTAGGGGCTGAGATGTACCGGAACCTGGGAGGTTGTATCAGACCCCTGGACATGTAAGTAACATGAAGAGAAACCGCCCGAAGGCGTGACCACGACAACTTGAGTAAAAGTCAATGATATTTATTTATGACAAACTCCATGCATCACAGTAGCAGTAAAAAGAAACATAAAAATCAGCAGATAAATAATAATACAGTTCCTGGGTACTACAGGGTGGCAGGGGCCACAGAGCTCTGGTGGTATGAGACAGTTCTTATTATCTGCAAGTTGGAAAGTCCTTACCAGACTCAACTGTAGCAATGAGGAAAGCCCAGGGTCGTACCAGCTGGTGTTCCAGGGAAAGCTGGACTGCTGTAGATAAAATGCTGCTGTGGGTACTGGTTAGAACCAGACAGGTGTTGGCACGGAGTGGATACTGGCTGGAACCAGTTAAATAATAAATAAAGCTTGAGAGCGATACAATATAGATGAAATGTAGAATTTGAGAGCGGAGAAATAATAATACCTGTGGAGAGTGGTAAACTGCAGAAAGGACACCGGCCCTTTAAGAGAAGCTGTACACTGCTGGAAGCTGAGCTGGAAGCAGGTGATGTTGAAGCTGAAAACAGGTGAGTCCAGAATGGATCGGAGAGTCAGGCTACACCGCAGATGGAATGCTGGTGCGGGTCTCTATAGCAGAAGTCTGGAGACAGGAGCTGGAACCTGGAAGACAATCACAGGAGAGAGACAAACTGGAACTAGGTTTGACAACCAAAGCACTGACGCCTTCCTTGCTCAGGCACAACCTATTTATACCTGCAGCAAGGAAGGCATTGGCTAGGCAATTATGCAAATTAATAATACTGACAACGGATTGGTAGGAAAGATCAGCTGACAGAATCCAAGATGGCTGCGCCCATGCAGACACTTGGAGGGAAGTTTGGATTGTAATCCATGTGGTCTGGAAAACAGTAATGGCGGCGCCGGCCACCGGAGACAGGAGACGCCAGGCTGACAGATGCACATCCGACCACGCGGACACAGCGGAGGCCGCGGCTGACGTAATCGCCACTCTGAATGCAGGAGCTCAGGGACGGCGGCGGAGGCCGCGGGAGACGCCATGCCAGATGTAAGGCGTTACTGTGACTGCGTCCAGAGAGACAGGAGAGGATGCGGGAATGTGCACATCAGGATAACAGATGGGATCCGGTCCTGGAGCGCTGAGCCAGCCTTAGGAGGCATCTGATAGGTAAGAAATGGCGTCCAGATACCCGGATCGTGACATGTGGCAAGCGCAAATGAGCCCCTTGCGGGATCACTGCACTCGCCACGCTGCTGGCACGGTGGCACACTTTGCAATTTCTTCCCCCACCCAGGGGGGCTTTGCATTTTTATATATAGATCAATGTTGCAGAGTAGCCAGTGTGTAGGTGGATTAATGCAACAAACATGTTTGCTAACGCTGCTATTTTTATATATACGCTCATTTTGTATTTCTTCTCTTCACAGTTTACACTGTACCGCCTAGAAGGAAGACACTGAGCAGAGCGGAGCAAGTGGCTAAAGCCATGTCAAATGTCCTTGTTGACCAACTCCGAGAGATGGATGCTGCAATGTCCGTACAGGAGGATGCAAGGCTCGACAGGTTTCTAAAGGCAGAACGCCAAATGCATGATGCATTTCTTTCCCAAGTCATGACAATGCAGGAACGCATGAGTAGAGAGAGCAATACCTCAAGAGCACCAACCCAACACCACAACTCACAATACCCTGAGCAGGGTTTTTCCTAATTTAATCCTGGCCCATACTATGCCCCAAATACTGCACCATCTAGCGCGCAAAACTCAGAGTTTACTGTATTGCGCAATTTGCAGTGAAACAGAGTGAAATTTCTTATTGTTGTTATTTGTTTTAAATAACCACAGTGTGGTCAGTATTTATGCACAACTGTTTCTGCATTCTTTGATTGTTTTTATATGTTCTGTTCTGTTTTGTATAGTGTCTACATTAAAGCACTCTTTATTTATTTTTTACACAGTAATAATATACTGCAGGGACACTGTGTTTTATGGTGTTGTATTTTTTTTTATGCCAATCAAAACTTGATTGCAAATCTATGTATAACATACCCAAATATGCGTAACAGTAGACCATGGGGGTTATTCCGAGTTGTTCGCTCGTTGCCGATTTTCGCAACGAAGCGATGAAGGCGAAAATGCGCATGCGCATGGCACGCAGTGCACATGCGCTAAGTATTTTAGCACAAAACTTAGTAGAATTTCCATCGTTGAAGTGATCGGAGTGTGATTGACAGGAAGTGGGTGTTTCTGGGTGGAAACTTACAGTTTTCTGGGAGTGTGCGGAAAAACGCAGGCGTGCCAGGATAAAACGCGGAAGTGTCTGGAGAAACGGGGGAGTGGCTGGCCGAACGCAGGGCGTGTTTGTGACGTCAAACCAGGAACTAAACGGGCTGAGCTGATCGAAGTGTAGGAGTAAGTCTCGAGCTACTCAGAAACTGCTAAGAATTTTCTAATCGCAATTCTGCTAATCTTTCGTTCACACTTTTGCTAAGCTAAGATACACTCCCAGAGGGCGGCGGCCTAGCGTGTGGAATGCTGCGAAAATCTGCTAGCGAGCGAACAACTCGGAATGACCACCCATGTTTTCAGTGTTTTCTACAACATTGTTTCTCCATATATACACAGTTGCTGGCAATGTGTTTTTTTTTTGGGGGGGGGGGAATCATAAAAAATGAAACCAAAGATCAAAGGTGGAATACATAATAAAAAAAATGTAATTCACCAAACATGTTGTGCTGATTCTTAAACACTATTGTACCAGTGCTGCAAGGTTGGATGTAATAGTGTGACGTATTTGTTCTGCAGCGGAGTTTGAGGCAGTCCCAAACAAAACACCTTCCACAGTGGGTTTATAACCTCAAGGTCCTGCACAGTCCACTCAGGAAGGAATACCTCATTTTTCAGTTCACAGATGTTGTGCAGTATACAGCACGCAGCTACTACATTAGGCATAGTCTTTAGGTCCACATCATGGCGCTTCATCAAACAACGCCATCTTCCTTTTAACCTGCCAAAGACGTTCTCAACCACCATCCTTGCTGAACTCAGGGTGTGAGTATAGGTTTGTTGCTCTGGGGTTAACTGGACCTGTTGGGTGTAGTCTTTCATAATCCAGGGGCGTAAAGTTATGCAGCATCCATGATGATGTGGACAGGGATCTCCACCCCATTCACAATCTTTGCACACTCTTTGGGGTACAGCCAGCCACCCTGCTTCTCCTCTACGATGTTGTACAGGTCATAATTGGCAAGAACTCGGGAGTCATGAGATCGGCCTGGCCAGCCAATAAACACATCTTGGAAACTAAGGAAAAGTAATATTTAAAAAAGTTAGAATGTAAAACTCACACATGCAACTCATCCCACAACCCCAAAAATAAACACTTACCAATATTTGTGGTCCACAACAGCCTGTAATATGATGGAGTACCAGCCCTTCCTATTAAAATAGTCAGCATGGTTGTCACGTGGGGCAATAATGGGGATGTGTGTCCCATCAATCGCTCCTCCACACTGCGGATAGCCTCGCTTCACAAATCCTTTGATGGTATCCTGTAAGCGCTGTCCTTGTGGTAGAGATATGAAGCGCTTGTATAAGGTAGATACAATTGCTTTAGTCACCTGGTGGACTATGACACAGCAGGTGGAGATCTCAACACCGAACAAGCATGAGACTGAGCGGTACTCTCCTGGGGTAGCATACCACCACAATGCAATAGCTAGCCTCCTGCGTGCCTCGATGGTCTCCTAAGCCTGGTGGTCTGCATGTCAACTTCAAGTGCTGGGGTAAGTAATTCCAGGATGTAGTCAAAGGTTGCACGAGACACACGGAAGTTAGCCATCCACTCCTCATCCTGGTAAGATTCCACGGTCCTCATAAAGGCTTCTCCGTGCCGACGATCTCTGGACAAAAATGAGCGGTTAGGCCCCATACTCATGCTCAGGATGGTACTCATCCTGGATGATATGAGGGCTCTCCTCCTGCGCAAATATTGGTGGCGACTAGCAGCCCTATCCACCATAAATTGCGCCCTCCACCTCCTCATAAAATATATGTGCAGTATACTGCACAATGTGACAAGCTGCATCATGCTGTCACTGGCTGTATAAAACATCTGCAAAGCAGAAAGAATCACGAGCTCAGGCATACACACTCCGTCGGCCATGACTCAATGCCGTGAGCAGGCACCACCCCTCCCTTTGTGGACTATTGTGACCTCATCTATGTGAGCCAGAAAAAGGCCATTTCTAATGACATACATATGCATTTGCAGGGATATCCTGGGATCAGTGTAAATGGGGCTGTCCCGGGTCGATCCAAGGTCTTAGTGCAGTGTGAAAGGGGTCAGTCCCGGGAATGCATCCCGGGACGCATCCCGGGAGTGACCCGGCTGTGCGAGTGTAAAAGGGGTATTACTGTATTCACAGTCTTGCCATTTCTCAACTAAATAATATGAACTTCCTTTGGCTTGTATAACATATTTACCAAGAAGTTAAAATGGGACACATTTACGGGAGGTCTCTCTATTCTTTTATTTCCTCAGCAATAGCAAGAGATGTATGCTTCCTTTACCTGCTACTTTTGCATAAAGAAAGGTTGTTTCTTTTCTCTCCACTCCACTACTTGTATTTCAACTAAGCAATTACTTGTATCTGCCTTAGACTTCTTTGATTGTCCACAGAGCTATAGTATGTTACATGAATCACTTTTACTAGTGATCTCTACCTGTACAGTATATGAGTTAAAGGACAACTCTCTTTGGGATGCAGTTGTCATTCCGACGTACAGGATGCCGGCAGTCACGAGACTGATGCTGGAATCCGGCAACTGTCAGAATCCTGATGTCGGAATAATGACCGCTGGAATCCCGAACTTAAGTATCTGGGGGAGGGATAGGTTTAGGCTGGGGGTGCGGGGGAGCGTGTTAGGTTAGGCTGCAGGGGGAGTTTAGAGTTAGGCTGAAGGGGGACGACAACATTTAGGCTGTGGGGGGAGGTTAGGGTTAGGCTGCGGAGGGGAGGGTTAGGGTTAGGCTGTGAGGAGGGAGGGTTAGGAGGTGGCGAAGGCCTCTGTTTCCCAAAATAGAGGTGTGTCACCAACATTGTGGGGGAGTGCCAAGGCCAGAATCTCTGTCGGAAGATTTCCTGGCCTCTTTGTTGGATCTACGGCGGCCAGCTTGTGCAACCCCATGGGTCAAGCAGCTGGCTGATGGTGTTGCAGCACGGATCACTAATGCAGCAGGAGATATGACGCCCCCGCTTCATAAATGACACATTAACACAGCAAAAATATCAGAGACTATATTGAATGTAAAATATGTTCTAAATAAAGTGGACTTAGGGCATGATTCATGTTTGTAAGTAAAGCAAATAAGCAAGCAACCAGGCAAAACCATGACGCACTGCAGGTGGGGCAGATGTAACATGTGTCGAGAGATTTAGATTTTGCACGGGTGTGTTCAAACTGAAATGTAAATTACAGTGTAAAAATAAAGCTGTCCAGTATTTGTGGGCTACATGTAAAAGCAGACAGTATTTACCCTGCACAGAAAAAATATATCCCACCCAAATCTAAATCTGCCTGCACGTTCCATCTGCCCCACCTGCAATGCAACATGGTTTAACCCAGTTGCTTGCTTTTTTGCTTTACTTACAAACATGAATCAGGCCCATAAAACCACACAGGAGGAATAATTTAAATATAGTGCAAAACATGTCTTCTGTATACTACAAAGGATAAATATAGTATTAATGGCACTATACTGGAAACTACTGAGGAGGAAAGGGATCTAGGAGTCAATATTTCAGGTGACTTAAAGGCAGGTAAGCAATGTAACAAGGCAATGAGGAAGGCTAGTCAGATGCTTGGCTGCATTGGGAGAGGAATCAGCAGCAGAAAGGAAGAAGTAATAATGCCACTGTATAGGTCATTGGTAAGTCCTCATCTAGAATACTGTGTTCAATTTTGGAGGCCATATCTGCAAAAGGATATTAATACATTAGAGACTATACAAAGAAGGGCAACTAAAATGGTGCATGGCCTACATCACAAAACCTACCCAGAAAGACTAAGAAATCTCAATATGTATAGTTTGGAGCAGAGAAGGGAAAGGGGGGACATAATTGAAACTTTCAAATATATCAGGGTTTTAACAAAGTCCAGGAGGGAAACATTCTCCAAATGAAGAGAAGCAATAGGACACGAGGACATGCACTGAGGCTGGAGGGGGGAGGTTCAGGGGAAATTTGAGTTAAAATTACTTCACAGAAAGGGTAGTGGACAAGAGGAATGACCTCCCATTAGAGGTGGCAGAGGCTAAGACAGTAGAGTAATTTAAACATGCATGGGATAGACAATCATATCCTTACAAAGAAATAAGGATCAAATAAGATTTGAGATAAAAATATGGTTAAAAAAAAAAAGGGGGGACAGACTAGATGGGCCAAGTGGTTCTTCTCTGCCATCAAATTCTATGTTTCTATGTATCATCTTATAGCCTCTAGAGCAGTGGTTCCCAAACTGGGTACTGTGGCAATCTAGGGCCTCACAGCAAACTGGCAAGGGTGCCACGAGTTGGTGGTCGAATTCTGTAGCAAATTATTCATGGTCAATGTATAGGCAAAAAAGTGTTGATGGCTGCCAATCATAAAATACTGTACGTGGAGAAACAGGATCGCAACTGTGTCAGCACCACATAGCTGGACCTAAAGATGACAGGTACTGTAAGCACATTTTACTCAATATATTATTTTTTTCTGATTATCTCAATAAGAAACACTTGACTTAGATGAGCCATGAAGACATTTTTATGGTCTATGGTGCTGTTATTTGAGAAAGTTTGGAAACCTCTGCCCCAGAGCTTGTATACGTCCTATTAGACTAAAGGGCCCTACACACTAAAAGATTATCTGTCCAATCTGGCTGATTGGAAAGAAAATTTGGCAAAATCTGGCAATGTATGGGTGCAAATGGCAATTCACTATTTGCTCTCAAACATTGGAAAACAGCCAAAAATGGACTTTAAGACAAATTGGTTAAGTTTGTTTCATTAAACCAATTTATCTGAACTGTTTTTGTCCATTTTCTTGATTTTGGTAGCAAATTGTTGATTGTCATTTGCTCCCAGCCATTGCCAGATTTTCTTTCCAATCAGCCAGATTGGACAGATAATCTTTAAGTGTGTAGGGCCTTTAACATTTGTTCTGTGATAATAAGCTATGTGGCTGAACTAGATGGGACAGTTGGTCTTTATCTTCATATACTGTCCTATCAAAATAATGAATATATACTGAATGACTGCTCCCATCAAATCCAGATTTTATAGGTTCATATATGAGAACACCATTGACCTAGTCACAAATCCAGTTAAGGACAAAACTTCCTCCTTAGAAATCTGTGGCATGAGGCCGGAAAACGTGTTTGTCTTAAAGCCAAACGCAGATAACTGGGTCACAATAAATACATTGGTAATGGCCAGGAAAACTTGGCAATTCAATTAGGTGAACAGATAATAAATCTGACATCGTTGTGGCAAAAGTAATTGATGTCTTTCATTAATGCTCACGTTTATTGGCACAAACATGATCTGCAGCTCAGAGAAAAGCAGGATTATAACTACAACAGATAGAGGCTAATTACACCATTTAGGATTGAGTCACAATCAAATAACATTTTCACATGTTTTCATTGTGGAGATACTAATTTGCATTTCATTGTTCTATTCACCTGGTAGATTGGTTTTCTCAGTAGTGTTTATTCAGTGCTTGTCCTTGTATCAACTATATCCTTCATTTTTACAGGTGACCCATCAGGTACATCATACAGTACACTAGGTCAATTGAATATTTTAAAGGTCTGGATCTGACTGACCTCATTCATTCTGCCCTAAAGTACTGTAAATGACACTTTTTCTGTACTTAGGGCCTAATGTAGAGATTTTTGTATACAATATCTCAGATGTTTGTCAATCTGTGTATGCACAGAAGCCACATTGTGGCCCCTCTTCAGCTCGGTATGCAAAAGTCCAAAAATCCCTAACATCACTCGCAGCCACTCTGATGGAAAAAATGGCAGCAGGCTGCCTGCAGGGGGCATCCAGAGTTGCTACGACTGCAATTTAATTGCGGCATGATCACAATTACATTGCAGTCGCAGCCACTGGGCGGCAGGTAGCATGCTGGGCGGCCTTGCTTTTTAGCTGAATCTGCAATCCAACCTGAATCACTTACATGTCTCAAGGGGTGCTTCATCCAAACCTTTACATTACAGGATGGGTAATTGTCACTGGCCCTCATTCCGAGTTGTTCGCTCGCGAGCTGCTTTTAGCAGCTTTGCACACGCTAAGCCGCCACCTACTGGGAGTGAATCTTATCTTATCAAAATTGCCAACGAAAGATTAGCAAAATTGCGAATAGACACTTCTTAGCAGTTTCTGAGTAGCTCCACACTGATTAGGCATCTGCGATCAGTTCAGTGCTTGTCGTTCCTGGTTTGACGTCACAAACACACCCAGCGTTCGCCCAGACACTCCTCCGTTTCTCCAGCCACTCCCGCGTTTTTCCCAGAAACTATAGTGTTTTTTCGCACACTCCCATAAAACGGCCTGTTTCTGCCCAGAAACACCCACTTCCTGTCAATCACATTACGATCACCAGAACGAAGAAAAATCCTCGTAATGCCGTGAGTAAATTACCTAACTGCATAGCAAATTTACTTGGCGCAGTCGCACTGTGGACATTGCGCATGCGCATTAGCGACTAATCGCTCTGTTGCGAGAAAAAAATAACGAGCGAACAACTCGGAATGAGGGCCCCTGTGTGGTCTCATAGCATGAACTCCAGCAGCTAACCCCCTCCTTCTGCTGCATACAGGTCCTGACTGCTAATGAAACTTATATGGTTCAACCCAATTCTTGAGCACATACCTGGAAAAAAAATGCAGCTGCTGTAGCTGTAACTAGTACTTACACATACAGAGATAGATTTCTTGTGTACTTGGCTTGTTCTTTTGACCTTCTGTGTGGATAAGCTGTGCATATACCTGGCCCTATTTACTGGACTTCACTTGCAAGTACTGTAATTTGTGTTTCTGAATTGCTGTGTAATAGCTTTGGATTGGTTAATCTATGCAGGACTTCCTTTACTTTGTTGTTCATCAGACCTGCACTATCCCAGCAAGGCCGAAACTATCTATGGGCGAACGGTGTGCCGCACACATCGCAAATGTGCTGAGGGCGCAGCCGCTGTCATCTCTCTTTGCCGCGCCTGAATGGGCCTAATTCAGACCTGATCGTAGTAGCAACTTTGTTAGCAAATGGGCAAAAAAAGGATTTTAATTACCTACCGGTAAATCCTTTTTTCATAGTCTGTAGAGGATGCTGGGGTCCATATTAGTACCATGAGGTATAGACGGGTCCACCAGGAGCCATTGGCACTTTACCAGTTTAATAGTGTTGGCTGGCTCCTCCCTCTATGCCCCTCCTACCAGACTCAGTCTAGAAACTGTGCCCGAGGAGAAGACATACTTCGAGAGAAGGAAATACACAGATAGTGGTGAGATTCATACCAGCTCACACAACATGGCAAATCCAGCAACAGGCCAGAAAACTCAGCAACATCTGAAACAGTACTGAAACAGTAAAGAACGTAGAACTTACCTAGGAACAAGGCAGTACTGAACCAAATAACCACTGCAGGAAAAAGAAGCGCTGGGCGGGCCCCCAGCATCCTCTACGGGCTACGAGAAAAGGATTTACTGGTAGGTAATTAAAATCCTATTTTCTCTTATGTCCTAGAGGATGCTGAGGTCCATATTAGTACCATGAGGATGTACCAAAGCACCCAGAATGGGCGGGAGAGAGCGCAGGCTCCTGCAGAACTGCTTGACCAAACTTGAGATCATCAGAGGCCAAAGTATCGAACTTGTAAAACTTAGCAAATGTGTTCGACCCAGACCAAGTAGCCGCTCGACAAAGCTGTAAAGCTGAGACACCCCCGGGCAGCCGCCCAGGAAGAACCCACTTTACGAGTAGAGTGGGCCTTAACATATTTTGGACACAGCAATCCTGCCGTAGAATATGCATGCTGGATGGTGAACCTGATCCAGCGAGAAATTGTCTGCTTAGAAGCAGGACACCCAATTTCCTTGGAATCATACAGGACAAACAGAGAGTCCGATTTTCTGTGACGAGCTGTCCTCTTCACATAGATCTTTAAAGCCTGCACAACATCCAAGGCCTTTGAACCAATTGAGGAGTCAGTAGCCACTGGCACCACAATAGGTTGGTTGATATGAAAAGCCGTCACAACCTTAGGAGGGAACTGTTGATATGTTGTGAGATCCACCCTATCTTCATGGAAGACCAAATAGGGACTTTTACATGACAAGGCCCACAATTCCGACACACATCAAGCAGAAGCTTAGGCCAACAAAGTGACAGCCTTCTACATGAGAAACTTGACCTCAGCCTCCTGTAAAGGCTCAAACCAATCCGATTGCAGGAAATGCAACACCACGTCCAAATCTCAGGGTGCCGTTGGCACCACAAAGGGAGGCTGGATATGCAGAACCCCTTTCAAAAAGGTCTGAACCTCAGGGAGGGCAGCCAGTTGTTTCTGGAAGAAAATGGATAAAGCCGAAATCTGGACCTTGAGGGATCCCAATCTCAGGCCCATATCCACGCATGCTTGCAGGAATAGGAGAAAACATCCCAGTTGAAACTCCACCACAGGAAACTTCTTGGACTCACACCAAGACACATATTTTTTCCAAATACGAGGGTAATGTTTAGACGTTACCCCCTTCCTAGCCTGTATCAGGGTAGGAATAACAGCGCTCGGAATACCCTTCCGAGCTAAGATCTGGCGCTCAACCGCCATGCCGTCAAACTGACCCGTGGTAAGTCCTGATAAGCGAATGGCCCCTGTTGCAGAAGATCCTCCCGAAGAGGCAGAGGCCATGGATCTTCCAGTAGTAGATCCAGCAGATCCGCGTACCAAGCCCTCCTAGGCCAGTCCGGAACAATGAGGATTGCCAGAACCTTTGTTCTTCTTACAAGCTGTAGAACTCTTGGAATGAGAGGAAGTGGAGGGAACACATACACTGACAGGAACACCCACGGTGTCACCAGTGCGTCCACGGCCACTGCTTGTTGGTCTCTCAACCTGGAACAGTTTCTCCGTAGCTTTTAGTTGAGACGGGAGGCCATCATGTCTATGTGAGGAACCCCCCACCAACCGCTTACCTCCTCGAACACCTCCAGGTGGAGGCCCCATTCTCCTGGATGGAGATCGTGTCTGCTGAGGAAGTCTGCTTCCCAGTTGTCCACTCTCGGAATGAAGATTACTGACATCGCCACTGCATATCTTTCTGCCCATAGGAGGATTCTTGTCACCTCTGACATTGCAGCCCTGCTCTTCGTTCCGCCTTGTCGGTTTATGTAGGCCACCGTGGTCACATTGTCCGACTGCACCTGAACAGCCTGATCCTGTAGAAGATGTGCTGCTTGAAGAAGGCCGTTGTATATGGCTCTTAGCTCCAGGATGTTTATTGGAAGAAGGGATTCCGGACTTGACCACCTTCCTTGGAATGTTTCCCCTTGAGTGACTGCTCCCCAACCTCTGAGACTTGCATCCGTGGTCAGAAGGATCCAGTCCTGAACCCCGAACCTGCGGCCCTCCAGAAGGTGAGGCAGTTGCAGCCACCAGAGGAGTGAAATCCTCACTTTCGGTGACAGACGTATCCTCTGGTGCATGGGGATCCAGTTGAAAGGACCGAGCATGAAACCTTCCATACTGCCGAGCCTCGTAGGAGGCAACCATCTTCTCCAGAAGGTGGATGCACTGATGAACCGATACCCGGGTAGGTTTCAAGACATCCCGGACCATTGTTTGTATCACCAACGCTTTCTCCACCGGGAGAAACACCCTCTGCACCTTCATGTCGAGGATCATCTCCAGGAAAGACAGCCTCCTTGTCGGCTCCAGATGAGACTTGGAAAGGTTCAGGATCCAACTGTGCTCCCTGAGCAGATGCGTCGTGAGAGCAATGGACCGTAACAACTTTTCTCTGGACGACACCTTGATCAGCAGATCGTCCAGATATGGAATTATGATCACCCCCTGCTTGTGGAGGAGAACCATCATCTCTGCCATCACCTTGGTGAAGACCCTCGGTGCTGTGGAGAGACCGAATGGCAGTGCTTGAAACTGATAGTGATCGTCTAACAGTACAAAACTGAGATAAGACTGATGCGGCGACCAAATCGGAATGTGGAGGTACGCATCCTTGATGTCCAGGGACACCAGGAACTTCCCCTCACAGTATATGTATGTGTGTACAGTGTGTATATATGTGTGTACAGCTAAGCCATAGTTGCCTACCTTCCCACCTTCTGCAGGAGACTCTAAATTCACGGCGGAGTCTCCCGCTAGCCCAGATGTGACATCAAATCCCCCAAATTAAATTGCACCATCCTGAGTCTGGATTGCACAAGTGTGAGTCCGTATACGACAAGGTGGGTCCTGGACGAGAGGACTGGACTATAAGCGTTGACACCAGGAACAAACCCTATCTATCAGCCTGCTGGTTCCCCCACCCACCTCCTGACCAGAAAGCATCTGACAAGAGCCATCAAGGAAGGACCCACCTGCCCCCATCTAGATCACTGTTGCACCGGTAAGTACTGCTTATCACCTGCACTTCCCCAACTCTGTGGGTACCCGCCTGCTTTACTGACCCTCCAGACTAATGTGTAAAATGGAACTCTGCCTGCCATAATGTGTAAAATGGGGCTCTACCTGTCGTAATGTGTAAAAGGGAGCTCTGCCTGCCATAATGTGTAAAAGGGAGCTCTGCCTGCTGTACTGTGTAAAAGGAAGCTCTGCCTGCCGTAATGTGTAAAATGGGGTTCTACCTGGCGTAATGTGTGACAGGGGCTCTACCTGGAGTAATGTGTGACAGGGGTTCTACCTGGCACAATGTGTGTAAGTGGCTTTACTGTGTGGTGTAATTTGAATAATGCAGCGTAATATGAATTGGTATTATTTGTGGCCAGACCCTTCCCGTGAAGCCATGCCCTGCGGCGCGCACTGGCCCTGTTTTAAATATTACATGAAGGGGGGCGCCAATGCTGTTTCTTGCACACAGAGCTAAAATGTCTAGTTAATGCACTGTGTCCCACTACATGAACCGCTACCGCTAGTCTCTGAAAGATCACATGCTTAAATGGAAATTCTATATTGAAAATGGTCATTGAGGAGTGACATTACACTGCACAGTAGTACCCATTACACACATTACACCACAGGAGAGCCCCTAATACACATTATGCCAGGTAGAGCCCCTGATACACATTATGTCAGGTAGATCCCCTGATGCATATTTTGCCAGGTAGAGAACACATTATGCCAGGTAGTGCCAACATTATGCCAGGTAGAGCCCCTGATACACATTATGCCAGGTAGGGGCCACATTATGCCAAGTAGAGCCGTTGATGCACATTATGGGGTAATTGATACCTGATCGTTGCTGTGTGTTTTCGCACAGCGGGCGATCAGATCTGAACTGCACATGCGTATGCACCGCAATGCGCGGGTGCGTAGGACGACTGCCCCTGGCATAGGTGCCTAGTGACGGGATGGTGCAAAAAAAACGATCGCACGGTGATTCACAGGAAGAGACCATTTGTGGGTGGAAACTGACCGTTTTACAGGGGTGCCCTGAAAACACGCAGACGAGACAAGCTGTTTTCAGGGAGGGTGTCTGACATCTGCTCCGGCTCTGATCAGCAGGATTCATTGCATATGAAGAGTAAGTCCTGGGCGGAGCAGAGATTGCACAAACTGATGTACACACCTGCACAGACCAATCCCCCACCCTCTGTAGGCTGCAACTATCTGATCGCAGGGCTGCAAAAAACGCACCCTAGCGATCAGGTCTGAATTACCCCCTATGCCAGGTAGAGCCCCTGATACACATTATGTCAGGTGGAGCCCCTGATACACATTTTTCTACGTAGAGCCCACATTATGTAAGAAGAGCACCTGAAAGATAGAAAGAGAGTGAGAGTGTGTGTGCAGGAGGCTGACAAGCTTCGGCACTTCTACAACACAGCTGGATGCCGGGAGTGGTGCATGTGACTGACAGGCTTCTACAACAGAGCAGTAAGCAGAGACGGACACACCATGCTGACAACCTTTGGTACACCTTCAGAGCGGTAAATCAGGAGAGACACACATTTCCCAGCTACCATTCTAGCTAACAGTATAACAAGTAGTCAGGGCCGGTTCTTGCCCTTGTGGCGCCACGGGCAAAAGTTGGGGGGTGGCTTAATATGGGGGTGTGGTCAGTCACGCCCCCATTTATAGCGCCGCTGAAAGGGAAGAATAAAAAAATATATATACTTACTATACCCCGCTCCTGATTCCAGACCCTGCAGACCGGCGCTGCTCTTCTCCTCGGATCTATGGGAGAGACGTCAGTCATGACGTCTCTCCCATACCACAGCATGGGCACTAGAGGTCAATTATGACCCCTAGCGTCTGTGCCACAATGCTGTGCGGTGCGCGATGACGTCATTGCGCACCGCACACCATAGGTCCTCTCCATGAAGGGAAACTAGACGCTTAGCGTCTGCTTCCCTTCATAGCGGGGGAGGACCAGCGCCACGAAGGGAAACCAGACGCGTATGACATCTATGATCAGTTACTCAGACATGGTGGGGGGACACCCAGCACAGGGCTAGTCCGCTCCGCATGTCAGGCCCCACACGGGTGCGAAAGCATTGCACGGCGATGATGCTTTTGCACCCGCCGAGTAGCTCCCTGCCTGTGCAGCCTACCTGAGTTGGCAGACAGCTACCCGCGCATCCCAGGTTGCAGCAGCTGCGTGTGACGTCACCTAGCCACCCAGGCCCGCCCCCGCAACAGTCTGGACATGCCTGCATTGGCATGCCCCCTCCCACGCCGCGACCATCTCTGCCTGTCAATTAGGCAGAGGCGATAGCGGGCCTGAGAGGCTTTTAGCATCTCACTGGGCCTCCCGGAGTGCGCAGATGCAGCGCGCCCTCTGTGCGAGCACACTCTCCAAAGGGCTACAGACTGCGGCAGCGATCCAGCTTGAATTAGGCTCCTGATGCCTAATCACATAGAATAAAGCAGCATAAGTACAGATGCAGGACCATGGTGCACCCTATATACTAATGCTGCTTTTCCACTGCCGCAATAAACTGGGTTATTCCTGGGTTGACCAGGGTAAGGCTGGCTCAGGAGAAGAGGACCTGGGTAAGGCTGCAGTATAAACGGCGCCAACCTGGGAATAACCCGGATAGTAAGGTAAGTGTAAACAGGCTCTGACCCGAGGACATCCAATTATACTACTGAAGGAAACAGCAGCTGGCTTATAGCCCTTTCAATGCACAAAATGGCAAGCTGCTCAATCAGTTTGTGGTGCTAAAAGGGAGGGGCAATTCTGTGTAAGAAAAAAAAAATTGTGTTCCCTAATGCACACTGAGTGAGAAATAATACTACATAATCAGATAATACGGAGATCTTAGTTGCGTATATCTGCAGATATAGGGTTAAGCCCCCAGGCCATTTGGCAAGGCATCTCCGTCACTGGGGGTCCCTAATACTGGGTATGGGTTCGGGGTGCAGGACCGCATCATGTTGGCACAGGTCGGCTACCCCAGGCCAGCACACAGGTGAAAGTTAATAAGGGTTAATAAGAAGCACATAAGTGCTATATAAGTAAAGTGTGATTAAAATAATACAAAAATATATACAAAGTGATAGGGAAAATAATAAGTGTTAATAAAGTGTTAGGGTGTGCCGATCTAAAGCCGTCCAGCCATACCGACACAGGGGCCACCGCACCCCACACCCACCCCATAAATAATTACATATATGTCTGGGTGTAAATACCCAGTGTAAGGCCACATGATAATGGCTCCTATAGAATCTGAGAGCCAGCTTACCTGGAGACACCCTTAACTTCTCCAATGGCACTCTGGAGTCAGCAATACCTCCTAATGCTGACCCATCCATGCCTCTCTAAATACAATGCACACAATGGTAAGCTGCTCAATCAGATTGTGATGTCACTCAGGTGCTAAAAGGGAGGGGTAATTCTGTGTAAGAAATAACTATTTGTGTTCCCTAATGCACATCGAGTGAGAAATAATACTACATCAGATAATACGGAGATCATAGTTGCGTATATCTGCAGATATAGGGTTAAGCCCCGAGGCCGTTCGGCAAGGTGTCTCCATCACTGGGGGTCCCTGCGTATACCCCTTTCACACAGCACAAATAACCCGGTATCGACCCGGCATATTCAACCCGGGAATAAAGCAGTGTTATACCCGGGTTGAATACCGGGTCAATGGCAGCGTAAACGGGCTCCCGGGTTCATGCGACCCGGGACCCTTTTACTACAACAGGGAGAGGCGGCGCGGAGATGATCTCATCTCCCAGCACCGCCTCCACCTTCGCCCCCGCTGCTGGCTCCACCCCTCGCTGCTATGGCAACCCGCCCGGCATATTGCCGGGTCTGGGAAGCCAGCAGCAGCGGCCAATGCCGGATCCCAACCTGGAAGGACCCGTTTCCAATTGGCGGGTGGGATCCGGCAGTGGCAGTGTGAAAGCGGTATTATTCTCACCTCATTTTGTATTAAATAACTGCAAACAGTGAGTAATAGTTTGCATACTGTTATGAGAAAAGCTAATGCAATGTCAATTATTTCAACTGAATTATTTATTTTGTACTAAAGAAAAGTTTACACACATCTATGAGTGCTACTAGTAGCTCTATAATAACTTGTATCTTAGGTTTAATTATATATTAGCTTTTACATATATAGTGCCAGTGGGATGCAGTCAATATACCGTCTCTCGGGATCCCGGTGTTCAGGAGACCGACGATGAAATCCCAACAGCTGGTGAAATACCGATGCCCGGAATCCCAAAAAACGCTCTGTATTCCCACTCGGTGGTTCCACACCACCAACCAAGTGAGAATAGAACCTGGGTGAGCGAAGCGAGTCACCGGGCCTGATGCATGACGAGCGCAGTGAGCTCATGGGGGGACTCTGTCTTCCTGGGTATCATATGTGTCCCAATGCTGGCATATTCCATTGTGCTTTACAATTGGAAATGTTCCCCCTTAATGAGGAGAAGCGCTAAAATACTGCTGATGCCGGAATCGCAACTAGTGGTGAAATCCCACCACCGGAATGCTAGCGCCACAGGTTGCTCTCCCTCCGTGGGTTACCATGACACCCATAGAGGGAGAATATAACCTGTGGTGAGCACCGTGTGCCGCACTGACAGCAGCGTGGCGAGTGAAGCATGGCGAGCGCAGTGAGCCTGCAAGGGGCTTTCTAGTGCTCGTCCACACTGCCGGCATACTGTTGGCCGGGAAGCCGCTGTGGATATACTGACTGCCGGCATCCCGGCTGCCGGTAATTCATACTGAACCCTTAATGACATTACATGACATTGATCTTCTCATATTGTATATCCTGACCCCTAGTATTGAATCCTGTAGATCAGTCTGTAAATAAAGTATTTCTGCCACGTGCTATGTTTAATTAATAAAGCTGAATAATAAAAGCCCAATTCATATCATGTGTCTGAATGAATTATTATCTACAGTATAGGTACGTGAGTTGCTAGTCACGAGGCAAATATTGTCTCCAGTCCTACTTTGTTACCTTTGCGCAGCCACCGGCTATATTTCCATTGTAATGTATAGTACAATATGTCACTGTGCTGCCTGCCATGCTAAATAGCCTCAGGGAATTTTGGAAAGGCAGAGGGAAAGTGAGAAGTTTAATTTCCTCTTATAAGAGTATAAAAGTCAAGGAAAACTGACTGGTAGTAGATACAGCAGCTTGAAAAGAATCACAGAACATCTATATTGGCAGATATACAGTGACAGCACAAATTACTGTAGAACTACAGGTGTAACGAGGCGGAATCAGAGGAGAGCATGATCCTGAGAGGACTTCTTCTGGGCCTCCTGGCTCTTGGTCTGACGGCTGGACAGAACAACGATACGTAAGAAATTAATATTGTATCACTTATTTAATGCTAATACTAATTTTTATCCTACAGTTCTAGTCCTGTTACCACAGGTACAGGTTTATATACCCAAGATGAATTGGAAAAGCGATTGATTGTTTATTTATTTGAGGAAACTATAGAAAACTATAGAAAAGAGGATTCTCATAAAAGTATTTCTTAATTTTATTGTTTAATATTAGTTACAAGCCTGTCCAAATGATGGAACAACATAACAGTAATGTCAGCGCTGGTGGCTATGCATGGCCAAATGGAGCAAAAACTGAATTGCTCTGTTGGGTGCCATCTAGTGGCTGCCAATGCGCAAAACACTTGAATTCCTCCCAAAGAGGTGTGGAGCAGCATTAGTCTTTTTTATTTAGGATTATGCCAAAGAAGAATGGGAAGTATCCAAAGGGTTAAATGCACTAACAATAACATTGTTATGCTATGATTGTGAGCTCCTCAGGCTAGGGCAAGCAGTGTCGGACTGGGGCAAGAAGGGCCCACGGGGAGATGCAGTAATAGGGGCCCATGCTTAAGGGGTGCAACCATTTACTATGCAATGAGACCAGCATTGCATAGTACACTACCTGTCATCCCACTAAGGGCACCCGGGCAATTGTGCAGTATTATGACATATATAGATATAGAAAGAAACACACACACACACATACTGTGTAGAGATAGGTAGTGCACACACACATTCAGGACAGTAGAGAGTCTGGCTGGGCCCAGGTACTTTTCAGGGGCCATTGCCTATTCACAGGAATATTGAAAAAATACCAGAAAGATTTTATTTGTAAGCAACACCATGGCCACACTCCAGCCCAGCAGTCAGCTGCATGTGCTGGGCTTAGGAGAAGAGCTGTAGCTGCTGCTGCCAGTTAAGGGTGAGGAAGGCCGGGGCCCTCACTGGGCCCCTCCATCAGACCTGGGCGTGGGTAATTTGTACCCCCCCCCCTCTCTCTGCACCACTGCTCACTGCCACAGTTGACCATTTGGAACTCAGTAAAAAACAAACAATAAAACAAATCGTTCAGCTGCTGCGATGGATCAGCAGGCAGGGGAGACTTTTAAAGGTACTCAGACCGGACGGGTGGGAGTGTAAAGGGAGCTAAGGTCAGAGATGTAGATGGGATTGGAGTGGGTGAGGGCTTTGTAAGTGAATATGAGAAGTGAAATGGATTCTGAAAGGGAAGGGAAGCCAGTGAAGGTCTTGTAGGAGAGGAGAGATGGACGTAGTGCGTTTGGTGAGGAAGATGAGCCGGGCAGCAGCATTGAGGATAGATTGGAGTGGAGAGAGGTATTTGTCAGGAATGCCAGTTAGGAGGAGATTACAGTAGTCCAGTCTGGAGATGACCAGTGAGTGGATAAGAGTCTTAGTAGCATCCTGGGTCAGAAAGGGTGTGATCCTGGAAATATTTTTTAGATGAAAATTACAGGTTTGTGAGAGGTGCTGAATGTGTGGTTTGAAGGAGAGGGAGGAGTCAAGGATTACTCCAAGACAGCGCACTTGGGGGGTAGAGGAAATAGTAGTGCCATCAATAGATAATGAGATTGTAGGAGGTGAGGTTATGCGGGAGGGAGGGAAGATGATCAGCTCGGTCTAAAACATGTTTAAGAAAGCACTGGGACATCCAAACAGAGATAGCAGAGAGACAGTTGGAGATACGAGTGAGGAGAGCAGGGGAGAGGTATGGAAAGATAGATTTTAGTGTCATCTGCATAGAGATGATATTGGAAACAAAAAGAACTAATGATCTTACCTAGTGAGAACGTATAGAGAGAGAAAAGAAGAGGACCAAGGACAGAACCTGGGGGTACACCTACAGTTAGTGGAAGTGAGGGGGAGGTGGAGTCATGAGAGGAGACAGAGAATGAACGGTCAGAGAGGTAGGAAAACAGCCAATAGAGGGCAGTATCACGCAGACCAATGGAGTGAAGGATTTGCAGTAGGAGAGGGTGGTCCACAGTGTCAAAAAAGCATTACAATAAAAAGCATTAGCATATTATCACACAGTTGCTGTGTCCATAGATGCGGCTGATGAGTTTATTGCATCAATCTCTGAATTAGACCCCCTAATCCATAACGTTTATTTTTTATGTAATTATTATGAATGTGTAAAATCCAAAGAACAAGAATAGAGAATATAATAACATATACATAGTAAATGCACAGTAATGGCCATTACAAAAAAAGGAACATTTGGAAGAATACAATTGTAAAGCCTTGGACAGTCCCTAGAAGTTAGGAATTGTTGGTAACTATAATTTGTGTGCGGCTATTTTAAATTAGAAAACATTTTCTGCTATATGAGCCAACAAAGCTGGATACTGTGTACTTCAATAGGATTACTGAGCAGAAGTTTGCTCTGTGTAGGAAAATAATTCAACCTTATCTCAAGATCTTTCAGTTCTGATAAGCTGCTTAAAACTTTACGTACAGTATAAGATATAATTAGTGCACAGAATAACGTGAATGATTGCTAAAATTAAATAAGGTTGGGATACCATACAGTATGCACTGCTCACAGGGCTGTTTGTAGCCAATTTGGCTCCCAGTGCGTGATGTAAAAATGCGCCCCCCCCCCCATGACATTAAAAAATGCACACCCCCCTTAGATAATGACGCAACCGCGTCATTCTGTGAAACTCCGCCCCCCGAGCTGGTTACTTGGGGAGAGGGAGGAGGGGGAAGCCAGGAAGCCTCAGTCAGTGCCGCGGCAGGCGCCCCGTGCGATTACATGGCTCGTCCGCCCCAAGAAACGGCCCTGACTGCTCACTCCTGGTATCAGCTGCCCTTAAAGCATGTGAAGAGGCTAATGAGGTTTAGGGGTCTATTCATAATGGAGTGACAAGAGTGGAGAAGTGAGCCAGTGAAGCTGTTGCCCATGGCAACCAATCAGTGTTGAGGTAACATTTATAATGCTATATATTTACCGTATAACTATGTAATGTGTGCCCCAGAAAGACTAAACAGTCTTTTTGTGTCTCTGCAAAACCCCACAAAACATTTATAAAGTGCATTCTGGAAATTTTTACTTAGCAGCTGATTAGATGCCATCAGGGGCAACTTTATATTTTTTATATTTTTTAAAGAGGGGGCATGGTCAATGCAGGTAGGTGTGGCCAGCCCCCTCCTTTAAAAATATTGAAAAATAAAGTTTCTGTGAGGCAAAGCAGGCGCACGTGCTTGATGGCGGGGCACCGGGTGAGCAGCAGCGGTCAGCCATGCTGGCTGCTTGGGGGAGATGCGGGTGCAATCTCTCACTCCCTTCCCCCATCTTGCACGTCAAGCAGAGAGAAGACACTGCTGCAGCTGCCTCTCTTCCCAGCGCAGCACACAGCAGCAGCGTATGTGCTGGGGGAGAGAGGCTGCCGCTGCAGCAGTGTCCTCTCTCTCCCAGCTTCATGCAGGTACTGTCTAAATCATTGAAGTGAGGAAATCGCCAGAAATGCTGTAACACTTCATGCCCATGATAAGAGAATTGTCATGCACGCTGCTGATAGACAATGTCATGTTCAGTCTGGAGATGACTATCTCAAACCATTTCATTGGTTTCTGGGTGTTTGTCCACTTGGTGTATTTACTTTCTGAAAATGGGATGTACCAAGCCTTTGCGGCACATCCCGCCACTCACCGCATTGATACTGGGGGTCATTCCGAGTTATTCGCTCGTTATTTTTTTCTTGCAACGGAGCGATTAGTCGCTAATGCGCATGCGCAATGTCCGCAGTGCGACTGCGCCAAGTAAATTTGCTATGCAGTTAGGTATTTTACTCACGGCATTACAAGGTTTTTTCTTCGTTCTGGCGATCGTAGTGTGATTGACAGGAAATGGGTGTTTCTGGGCGGAAACTGGACGTTTTATGGGCGTGTGGGAAAAACGCTACCGTTTCTGGGAAAAACGCGGGAGTGGCTGGAGAAACGGGGGAGTGTCTGGGCGAACGCTGGGTGTGTTTGTGACGTCAAACCAGGAACGACAAGCACTGAACTGATCGCAGATGCCGAGTAAGTCTGGAGCTACTCAGAAACTGCTAAGAAGTGTCTATTCGCAACTTTGCTAATCTTTCGTTCGCAATTTTGATAAGCTAAGATACACTCCCAGTAGGCGGTGGCTTAGCGTGAGCAATGCTGCTAAAAGCAGCTCGCGAGCGAACAACTCGGAATGAGGGCCACTAATCGCATATGTACTAACATATGTGATTAGTATCGCAAAGTACAGCTCTCCTCGATAATAACTGTTCTTTGCGATGGCCACACTTCCAGGTAGAAGTACAGAGGGATACGGCAGACGCGGGGGATGCTTGGAGGGATCCGATCGGATCCCTCTACAGCACGGGTGCAGAAAGAAGTTAATTCATTATATGACTGAAAGAAGTCCATTCAATTATATAAATGACTGATGTAGACAAACAGTTCATCCTACTGTACTTACAATTTTAGAAGTTGTTGTATCATTACATTTTGATTCTACTGTTGCTACAGTAATGACACATTTTATAATGAGCACAGGGGAAAAAACCCTGTTGTATTCCCTATCCAGTTTTTACTTTTTATTCTTAAAGTAGGTAGTTTACTAGGTGCTAACTTATTCTCAATTGGCAGCACTCTTCTAAATATAATATCAGGCTTATCATATAACACTTTTTTAATTTGACCAGATTTTAAAAGCCTGAAAATAAATATTTTTTCTCTAACAAAACATAATAAGGAATTACCTACAGTAATATACTATTAAGGTTCCCCTAACATATACAGTTTATCCCTCTTTCTTACTTTCTTTTCATTCATACAGGTGGATATTTCTGTATGGTTATATATCTTTTGCTGCTATATCACCGATTAATAACACTAATGGACCACTATATTAATGATTTTATTGCTGATATAATGTAACAAAAGTTAATGTGTAAAGGTAATAGTGGATCTGAATGTCTCGTCTTTGATGTATTCCTTCTCTTTTTCTTTAGTGCGGTCATTAGATCATTGGCTGGAAATGATTGTGAATGAATGTTAATTATATACAATCTAATTTAGAACTAAGACCAACAAAACACAATGGTCTGCATAATTCCCTAAAATAGAATTGTCTTATTCACATGTCTATCTCCTCACAGGAAGTTGCAGTACTTGGTGACAGCACCGGCTATCATGACTTATCCCTCCAATCAGACCATATGTGTCTTTATGCGATCACCTGAGGTTGAGATGGAAATGAATGTTTCCCTGGTGACTACAACAGGCTCTATCCTCCTTACTTCCCAAAAGTATCAGGGAGAAGGACTGCAGAAATGTGATATAATCCAGGTAACGTATTATAGAACTTTGATTATATCTACGTATTCTCATCTCATCCAAGGCCTAAACTCTGTGGGCCTATTGACAATTACATGATGGAACAAGATGATGTTTAAATTCTTCTAGCTTCAGTCAGGTGTGGATCACTTCATGTACAGTACATTCAGATATTAGGATAGCTGCCTTGGGCAATGGTCTACAATGTCCCTGACAACATCCGTTAAATAAGCAGATGGCACAATTTATTTTTCAATATGTATAAAGTAACAAGCACAGGCTTTAGAAATTACTTTTCTATAATAATATATTTCAATTAGCTTATATTGTTGTATTGTATAAATACATTTGGCTTAGGTTTATATAATGTTTATAAGTGTTGACAGTTACAGTAGGTATGATCTGTATTGGCGCTTCTACATGTCAGAGTTGAATATGGAAATTATACTTACAATAATGACAAGATGTGTTTTTTTATATCATAAAAGGAACAAAAACTATACTGTGCCCCAGTGGGCATGGTAAAGCAGGGATTAGATAGGGCGCAAAACTGCTGAGTCTATAGCTATATGTCCCTAGTCTATAGTTATATGTCCCTAAGGGGTCTACTCATAAAGCATTGTAAAGTGTGGAGAAGTGAGCCAGTGGAGAAGTTGCCCATGGCAACCAATCAGCTGCTCCGTACAATTTTATAGTATGCAAATGCTAAATGTTACTTCAATGCTGATTTGCTGCTATGGGCAACTTCTTCACAGGCTCACTTCTCCACCCTTTCCACTGCTTCATGAATAGACCCATGGGTACATGCAGGACCATCCTAATATATATGCAAACAGGACAGTTGCCCAGTGCCCCACAATACTAGGGGCCTTCCAGCAGGGGCGAGCTGGTGCCTCCGGAGCTTCTTGGGAGGCAGAGAATGCTGCCCAGCCACTCTGGTTGTGAATTACACACACTAAGGAAGGAATTCAAATTTTGTGCTGGCGGCTGTCACTGCCGGGCCCCTGATTTGGCAATTCAGTTGTTGCTCTGTTTGGGCACGAACAGCTGTCGGCGGCTGCACTTCTGCTCGCAGGTCCCCAAGCTGGCAAGCAGAAATGAGCGAAAAGTGTCCCATTTGGGAACCCAAATGGCACTTTTAGCCTTGCACTTTGGTCAGGTTTAGCAATTATACGCAGCTAAACCCAACACTTATGGGCACAATCAGCGTGTTATAAAAGAATAATTGAATAGCACCCTAAGATTGCATTCTCTACCTGCCTCCCAGCCTGCAACTAGACAGTGAATGGCTGTCATTATCCTGATTGGTTGAATGGGGGATGTCAGGAGGGCAGATAAACATAGCTCCTGGTTCTACTGCCTGTGCTGTCATTCACTTCTGCGCATCCTCCTTTTGTTATTATCTGCACTCTACCATTGGAAACCACAGATCGAGAGTAGTTTGCTAACTGACCACATTGACTTCCACTAGGAAAGGGTTACTGGCAAGCAATTACAGTATAAGAGGGGGGAAATATAGCAAGCAGGGAATGGGCAGGGACTGCATATTTAGGTAAAGAATTAGGGCATTTGTGTGTCTCCTAGACAACTGAAGGGTGAGACATAGCAGAATAGTCTGAGGGGAATCGCCACCACGGGCCCCCTTAGTCAGAATGGGACCCTTACAATTTTACATGCACCCCCTTTACTCCCCCGCATGGTTGCACTTAGCAGGTTGTGTCACTACATATTTACCTGTTACGCAGGGTAACTATGATCACCGTTCTACGTGTCAGGCTGCAGTTTGATAGGCCAAGAAGAGAACCTAGTTGTGGAAATGTTTTGAGCTTTATTAAAATTAAGAAGTGGAAGCTGCTTGTACTGCACACCCTCATTTAAAACATAATAATAGGTGCTGAAATGCTAAGACTTGTAGTGCAATGAGAAAAAAACATGTGCACAGTCTTAGCACTGATAGTCAAAACAATTATGATAAAATGTATAATTAACATGGAGTTTAAATGTGGTTCTTTACGCATGCCTAGCCAAAAATGTGTGCCCATCTACCACATCAAGGTGAACCCATTCAGATGGGTCCCTGACATCCCTAGTACTAATACATTATGTCAAATTATCAAAGACAAACCATAAAAGCACCCATTCTTGTTTGGAGACAGCAGTTCAAGAACCTGGCTGATTAAAATGACCTACAGTAAGATCAGTTCCTCGTGTTTTCTTTTGCAAAGTCATTTAGCTTTTTGCTCTATTATGGAGAATGACATAACTTAATAGCCAATCCAAGCCTGCGTGTAAACTAGGGTTTCCTCCCATTATTTGCTTGGACAGTAGAAATGGCAAACCACTGTATGTTAGTCTTTCATCTATATATTAGGTACATGACTACTTAAATCACCATCACATTTTTTTATTTACAGGTTCCACCTGTTCCAGCTTATGGTCAGGAGATAGCCAACATTACTGTAAAGGGCAAGAGCGGTGACTACATACTTTTGGAGACCAAATCTGTTATTATCAGACCTTTAAGGAATGGGATTTTTGTCCAGACAGACAGACCGATTTACCAGCCCGGAGAGAAAAGTAAGACTGGTTTAGGCTGTACAAACCAGATTTAAACCCCCGGTGCTGCCCCTGTCCTGCCCCCAGATGTCTTAGTGGACACAGAATGGATCCTACAACTATGAATGAGACCCTTAGTAGTGAGCCAGTAGCAATCATAACTATAAGCGTGCATTTGTATTTTGTACCAAGTGCAAGAGACCTGCCTGAAATCAGATGTATCTCAGATGTATCTGAATATCTGCAATTCCTCCTGCATACTCCTGACACCACTTCAGCTTGCTTAGCCTTCATGTGGACCAGCAGTCACACCCATTCAGCTACAAGAGATGTGGATGAGATAGACAGGACTCTGAACCAGCCATAGTTGCTCAAAATTGTGTACGATCAGCTTCTACAAATGTGTAATATATGTAGTCTAACTCTGTGTCAGGCCCTACATGACCATGTATGCATACAGTACAAAATAACTGTATTTGCAATATATTTCCCTCCCTTGCAAATATGCCCATGATACCGTATTATTGTTTTATATAAATTATGATGCAAAGTATTATTTTGGTTGAAAATGACTCAGTCAACTCAGTGACTTTATACATTTCTTCAATGCAGTATTCATAAGAGCTGTTGATTTCACCGAGGACCTTATTGCCAAGAATGAAATGGTAGGTCTGTAATATGAATATGTTTTTTATTGACCAACACAACTGAAATTGTAGTAGTATTGTGTTGTCTTATTACATATTTAAGGGCTTAATGTGCTAATGATAAACAGACTTTTAGGGGTATATTGATTATTGATGAAGATTTTGTCCATATCAACCAATCCAATTCTAGCTATTATCTTGTAGAAGATGCTAGATAAATGTAAAGTAGAATCTGATTGGTTGCTGTGGGCTACATTTCCACTTCTGTAAACCCACACTTTAGTAAATATACCCTTTACAATACAATACTTACCATTCACCTTCCACTTTGTACAACTGGATATCACAATGTGACAATACTGTACATAACAAGTGGTCTTGACTATCTTTGGACGGTAGGAGAACAAGCTAACACTGAACTTGAAGAAATACAAGTCATTTGGTTACTGCATATTTTTCTTTGTAAATGAATTGGGAAATGTGAGAAATGGCCAACTAGCATTTAAAGGGAGAAATATATCAAACCTTGGAGAGAGATAAATTGGACAGAAATAAAGTACCAGCCAATCAGTTTACTAGAGGTGGGGTCTATTTACTAAGCCTTGGATGCAGATAAAGTGGATGGAGAAAAAGTACCAGTCAATTAACTCCTAATTGCTATGTCACAGACTGGGTCTGAAAAATGTCAGGAGCTGGTTGGCTGGTACTTTATCTCTGTCCACTTTTTCTCTCTCCAAGACTTAGGGGTCTATTCATGTAGCATTGAAAAGCCCTGTTTTGCATTTAACAGGGCTTTTCTCTGCCTAGTGCAATTCACAGAGCGGGTTACCATGGAGAAGTCTCTGACTTCTCCAGCGGTACCCCCGCTCTGTGCCTGAATCGCATCACCATACTTTTGGATGGCGAGTGCGATTCATGAAGGTGCGGAAATCTCTGCTTTTCCGCTTCTCCATGGGGTTCATGTTCGCCATCTCAGGATGGCGTAACCTGAACTGCGGTGTGGATACGGCAGGGAAGCTTAATTCTTCCCTGCTCTCTGCTAGGCACCCAGCGCTGGCTCCGCCCTCCAACCTCCCAGCAGCCACTGCGGCCTGCCGGGAGGTCAACAAGCTGCACATGCGCAAAGGGACCCATCGCTGCATCCGCGCATAGTATGGAGGAACCACTGGAGAAGACCTCACCATAGGAGCCCCAGACACAGCAGTGCATCGTCGGAAGGGTGAGTATACATGAATTGCTACTTATTACAGCTATACATCGCATCAAAGCGATGCGATGTATAGTGATAAGTAGCAATTCTGTTTTTCTTAGCGAATAGACCCCACAGTATAGACCCCTACAGACCCCAAAGTACCAGTCAATCAGCTTTTAACTGCCTCTTCACAGGCTATTGTAAAAATGTCAGGAGCTGATTGGTTGGTACAATATCTCTCTCCAAGGTTTGATACATCTATCCCAATATGAGAAATTTCCCTCCATGGCTTATATGGAGGCAATTTTATTCTGAGCCAAAATTCAGGGATTAAATCTTTGGGATTGACAGTTTATTGGATACAGTACTGTACTCGGTAGTTTATATTATTTTTTAGAATATGTAGTTGTTATTAATGTCAAGATGGATTAGAAACAATAGCACTGTATTGTGTTCTGTATTTTATATGTTTATAATAGCAGTGTATTATATCCATTCTGTGTCCAATTTATTAAGAGCATTACGTTATCCAGAGTGGGTGGAGAAATTAATAGTACTGCAACAATATAGCAATGTATTATTAATGTATTCAGTGTTATTGACTATGTTATGTCTTTCTTTCATAGTTTTCATTGGCTAGCGTCCAGGTAAGTTATATGCAAGTCTTGCCCTCCGCTAACTCAAACTGTACTTTTATGTCCCATTACATGTATTTAAACATAGAATGTTATTAAATGGTTTAGGAGAGTGATACATGGGGCCTAATTCTGAGTTGAACACAGCAGCAAATTTGTTAGCAGTTGGGCAAAACCATATGCACTGCAGGGGGGACAGATATAACATGTGCAGAGAGAGTTAGATTTGGGTGGGGTGTATTCAACCTGAAATCTAAATTACAGTGTAAAAATAAAGCAGCCAGTATTTACCCTGCACAGAAATGAAATAACCCACCCAAATCTAACTATCTCTGCAAATGTTATATCGGCCCCCCCTGCAGTGCACTTGGTTTTGCCCATTTGCTAACAAACTTGCTGCTGCGATCAACTCAGAATTACCCCATAGAGCATAAATACATATTTTAATCCACATTCTAAATTTGTTTTACTTAACCACTTCATAAGTAGAAGTACATTAAAATGTAAAGAATTTATCTATGTTGTAGTCATAATATCTGAGGCTTGACCTGATTTTAACTAATTAACCTTCTTAACTGCATCCAGCCAGGATGTCACCATTCACAATGATGTCAACAGGTATAAAATGTTGACTTAACTAATGCTGACACTTGCATTGGAAATTATCTCGCCCATTTTTACATTTCCATTAGGTTTAGGCTGTGGCAAGATTCCCATTAGGCACGTGAGGCAGGTGCCTAGGGGCGGCACTTGTTGGGGGGGGGGGGGGGGCAGCACTTGGATACTTGTGTCAGTACTGTCAGCCCAAAAAGTACCATTTACTAACTGAAAAATATATCTACTGTACTGTACCATATGCCATGCTGAATGGAGTGTAAATGTAGGACATGCATGTACGGCCCCTGGAAGCTGTCCCACTTAGTAAATATGTATACATAATGAAAAATAAAAAAATGTCATAGTTAGTGGCTTTTTTTATTATGCTATTAAATTGGCTATCATCAAATGAGGGCGTATAGCCAATCAATAAAATTAATCAAATTAGGCTGGGGGGGCGGGGGGGAGGCAACCATTACTGTTGTACTTAGGGGCGCCCTCACCCCTAAATCCACCTCTGGGTTTAGGGTTAGGATTAGCATTAGGGTTAGTGTCAATCATTTACAAGGCAAAAACCAGGTTGGTTTTACATAGTATACGATTGGCGCTTTAAAAATCCAGGCAGACTTGCACATAGTCCCACACCTCCAGTAGCTTGCAGCTATTACATTTAGCCGAAAGGGATTGTTGCACACATTTATACACATTAAGGGACTACATAGAGTAAATTTGTACTCTTTATGGGGTACTTGGGGACACTGCAATAGAGATTTGGAAACATATTATGTACTAGAGGTAACATTCTCTTTTTCATGTTTGACTAAAGGATTCCAATGGCAACAACATTTATCAGAGGAAGAACATTATAGCTCGCAACGGCATTATGGAACTGACCTGTAACTTGTCCCCTGGCATAGCATTGGGTGATTACACAATCACTGTACAGAAAGATGACAACATAGTAACTATGACTGTCACAGTAGATACACTTGGTACGTTAAAAAAGTATATACATACTGTTTTGTTTTGTAAAAAGAGTACTACAGTACATGTCACCTCATGTGATCACAGCGCTCAGTCATCTTATAGTGACAAAGCCCAAGTACAGTAAGGGCGTTTTGTACACAGTAAGGGCATTTTGTACACAGTAAGGGCATTATGTACACAGTAAAGGTGTTTTGTACACAGTAAGGGCGTTTTGTATACAGTAAGGGCGTTTTGTACACAGTAAGGGCATTTTGTGCACAGTAAGGGCATTATGTACACAGTAAGGGCATTATGTACACAGTAAGGGTGTTTTGTACACAGTAAGGGCGTTTTGTACACAGTAAGGGCGTTTGTGCACAGTAAGGGTGTTTTGTACACAGTAAGGGCGTTTTGTGCACAGTAAGGGCATTATGTACACAGTAAGGGCGTTTTGTGCACAGTAAGGGCGTTTTGTACACAGTAAGGGCGTTTTGTGCACGTTGCTTACTATGTACATCAACCCTTGTGCAAGATCTAAGCTCATGAAGACAATCATCAGCCCAAACTTTGCAAATGTACTGTAAAAGGAAAAGGAAAAACGTATATCTTAAAAATGTATAATATTTGTTTTAACAATGTTGATAAACAAAATGAATTAATTTCATTAAATGTATTTATTTATAGAAATTATATTATTCATATCTCTTTTAGTTATAGCACTCAAATTAATCATACATATTGTATTTATATAACTAATATTAGTCATATCTCTTTTTCGGGTTTGTCAACCTCCTTATTTGTTATTGTTAAAAATTATATAAAATATAACAATGATTTGATAAGTTAGAGTGGTCAATTTATAACAATTTACCACATGTTCCATATAATCCATTTCATTGAGGCTAAATGAAAAAAATATTTTAAAAAAATCAGATTAAGTGAAGATTTATCAAATCTTTTAAAAAAGACATGTGGAGAACCAATCAACTTCTAGCTATCATTTATCATATACCAGTGGCATAACTACCGAGGGTGCCGGGGGTGCAGCTGCTATGGGGCCCAAGCTGTTTCTAGAACCTGCTGCTCCCCCTGCACCCAGACATGGGCTGCCTCCAAGGCCCACTGCTCCCTCCTTCACCCCCACCCACGGTGAGAACAGCCGCATCAGCCAAAAACGCACTCGCCCGCAGGCTGCAACCAAGTGCCGATGCCACTATTCGCGGGTATTAAGGGGAGAGGCCTAATTCCGTGAAGTGCTCGCCCCCATCAGAGACCTCTGCTGTGTTCAGGATGGACAGGTAATGTATCTCCTACTTGTTCCCTCACCCCTATCTCTCCCTGATACTCTCTCCCTAGCTCCTCTCTCTCTCTCCTTGACACACTCTCACTCTCTCTCTCTTTGAGATTGTCTCTCTCTCCCTGATACTGTCACTCTCTCCCTCCCTGACACTCTCTCTCAGACATTCTCTCCCTCTCTCTCCCTGATACTGTCTCCCCTTGCTCTCTCTCCCTCCCTGATATTCTCTCTCTCTCTAACACTCCCTCTCTTCTCTCTTTCTCCCTGACACCCTATCTCTTGCTCCTATCTCTCTTTTTTTCATTCCCTCTTTTTCCATGAAACTGTCTCTCTCTCTCTCTCTCTCTCTCTCTCTCTCTCCCTGATCTCCATCTCTCTCACTCACTCTTTTTCTTGCTCCTCTCTCTTTCTCTCTCCCCCGACACTCCCTGTGTGTCTTTCTCCCACTCCCCTCACTCTTTCTTCTCTCTCCTGCTCCCATAAGGGGCATATAGTGACAATGATGGGCAAGGGGGGGTGGGGGGAGGCTTTACTTCAAGATTTTGCCCCAAAGTTCTAGTTACGCCCCTGTCTAGTACATTGTATAATGTGATAGTTATATTCTGTTTGGCTACTCTAGGCAACTACTCCATTTGTCCTCTTTAGAATGTTTGATAACTCTCCCCCTTATATTTAGATGTTATATATTCCTCCCATTTATCTGAAATATATTATAAGTTGTAACAGGAGTAAATGAAGACCCAGTGAAGTTTTTTTTTGTTTTTTCTTGAGCCAGCATACGTTGTGCTTTCAGAACATTCATCCAGTTTAATTGTAGATTAGTTGTAAAGTGGCCAGAATTAGTAGTGGAATTAAGGGGGTAATTATGACCTGATCATAGCAGCAAACTTGTTAGCAGTTGGGCAAAACCATGTGCACTGCTGGTGTGGCAAATATAACATTTGCAGCGAGATGTAGATTTGGGTGGGTAATTTTGTTTCTGTGCAGGGTAAATACTGTCTGCTTTATTTTTACACTGCAATTTAGATTTCAGTTTGAACACACCCCACCCAAATCTAACTCTCTCTGCACGTGTTATATCTGCCCCCCCCCCCCCCCCCTGCAGTTCACATTGTTTTGCCCAACTGCTAAAAATTTGCTGCTACGATCAGGTCCGAATTACCCCCTAAGTTTTAGAAAATCAAAAGATAATGTTATGCACACCAGTGCCTGCAGGAATGTACTGGTGTCTGAACGGAGAGGGATGCAAAACAAATAAACTCACAGAAAGACTGGGGAATATGACATTACGTACACAGAAGGTGATAGGGTAACAAAATAAACACAAAGTGAACAGAGAAGCCCAGAGGCTAAGAAACTGGGTGTCTCCCTAGTATTAGGAATGCTCAGATGGAAAGAAGCGAGATGTTGTGTTTTAATACGTAGAGAATCCGAAATGCTGTTGCTAAGGGCAACAGCAAAACCCTAAAGGGTTACCAACGGGTGTGGCAGTAAACTCCTTGGTCAGAGATGGAATAATAGACACAAGGAGAGTCTCCACAATCCTAGTCCTCACTTGCAGTGCACTGGTTCAGCTTACTGCCACTAAACTGACACCTGAACACCTTGCACAGTGAGAAAGGATTTTGGCAGGCAAGTCTGAGAATACAGCCGCAAACTTGCTAAGTTCACAGAGTAGCAAAAGAACCCCAGCAAGTTAAATGACTGACTCCAGTCTTACTGCTAGGTCTGGATTGGCAGAGTGTAGTACCAAATCCCAAGGCCTATTTGCAGTAAGCAACAAACAAATACAAAGTTACACAGTACTGGATAACTTTCAGGAACTGACTAACCAACAAAGATTCAGCAGCATCTGCTTAACCTGATAAGAGGGTTTATATAGCAGGTACTGTCCACGCCCCACTCAGACCTCACAGACTGTGAGCACAAAAACCAGCACCGGATGCCCTGCCGTGCACAAAGCCTGTAACCACTGCACAGTAAAAGACCCGAACCAGAGTATCAGCTGCGCTCAGGGTACTCCGCTAGCACTTGTCTCCTGGTTGCCATGACGACGTGGCAGCACAGGGCAAGAGACCCTAACAGTACCCCCCCTCTGACGAGGGGTCAAAGAACCCCTACCACCGGGTTTATCGGGGAACTGCGAGAAGAAAGAGCGTATCAGTCTGGGGGCATGAAGATCAGAACTGCGCACCCACGACCGCTCCTCCGGGCCATACCCCTTCCAGTGCACCAAAAATGACAGCCGACCCCAAACCATCTTGGAGTCAAGAATCCTTTCAACAACAAACTCCCTCTGGCCACGTATCAGAAGAGGAGAAGGTCTTCCACTGGAAGAAGGATTACTAATCGCCCGTTTTAAAAGGGAACAATGAAATGTTTTATTGATACCCAAAGAACGGGGCAGATCTAACTGAAATGCCACCGGATTGATAACCCTAGTGATCTTATAAGGGCCGATGAACCGGGGGCATAACTTATGAGATGGCTGTCTCAACTTCAAATTCTTGGTAGACAACCAGACGAAGTCTCCTAATTTGAAGCTGCAGGGTCTTTTCCGCTTATCAAAAACCCTTTTGGTCACTAATGACACAGACACAAGGGCTTTCTTCACTGTCCTCCAAATACCCCTAAGGACCAAAACCACAGAGGAACCACCAGGCGTGGAGTCCAGGGGGTCAAAAGAATTGGCCTTAGGATGATGCCCATACACACAAAGGAAGGGAGAGATCCCTGTAGCAGAGTGAGCCGCGTTGTTATAGGCAAACTCCGCCATGGACAGATGAGCACCCAGTCAGTCTGACACTTGGAGACATAACACCTGAGGAACTGCTCCAAGGACTGGTTCACCCTTTCAGTCTGCCCATTAGACTGCGGATGGTAGCCTGACGACAAGCTGACAGAAATCTGGAGATCGGAACAAAATACCCTCCAGAATTTGGCCTCAAACTGGGATCCGCGGTCAGAGACCACAACAAGTGGCAACACGTGGAGGCGCACAACATGCAGCATAAATAATTCAGACAGGCGTCTGGCCGATGGCAGCCCAACCAGTGTAACGAAGTGCGCCATCTTCGAAAACCTGTCAACGACAACCCAGATGGCTGTCATCCCCGAGGATTTGGGCAAGTCCACCACAAAATCCATTGAAATGTGGGTCCATGGCTTAAATGGAATAGAGAGTGGATGTAATGGGCCAACAGGAACCCCTCTAGGAGTCTGGCAATACCCGGGTGACCTGCCGACTTCTTGGCATGGAATTCCAGGAACACTCGCTGTCTTAACCTAGGAGGCACAAACAAAAGACTTACCGGAAGGTCTGGAGGAGCCTGCTCCTGTGCTCTAAGGACTAATGACAAGAGGTCCTGGGTAATGCCCACTTTAATACATGATGGGGACACAATGGGCAATGGCTCCTCGGTGGTCTCCTGGATTGGAGCAAAACTCCGCGAGAGCGCATCAGCCTTGATGTTTTTTGACCCAGGGCGATATGTTATCAAAAAATTAAAGCGAGCAAAAAACAAAGCCCATCGTGCCTGCCTGGCATTGAGACGCTTCGCTGACTCTAAATATGCCAAATTCTTATGGTCGGTGAGAATTGAGACCACAAACTTGGCCCCCTCAAGCCAGTGTCTCCGCTCCTCGAGTGCATCCTTAATAGCCAACAATTCCCGGTTACCCACGTCATAATTCATCTCGGCAGGCGAAAATTTACGGGAAAAGTAAGCACAGGGATGAAGGCGATTATCAGACACTCCCATCTGAGAGAGCACTGCCCCAATACCCATCTCAGAGACATCCACCTCCACCACAAAAGGACGCTCTGGATCTGGGTGTCGCAGCACCTTGGCCGAGACAAATGCCCTTTTGAGACGTGCAAAAGCCGCTTTGGCCTCACAAGACCAGTGAGCAACATTCGCCCCTTTCTTAGTGAGTGCCACCAAGGGCGCCACTATAGACGAAAATCCAGCGATAAATCGTCTATAAAAATTCGGAAAGCCCAGGAAACACTGAAGCGCCTTCAAACTAGTGGGCTGCACCCAATCCAGGACTGCCTGTACCTTGGAACCCTCCATTTGGAAACCTTCTGGGGAGATAATATATCCTAGAAATGCGATTTGCTGAACTTCAAATTCGCACTTTTCCAGCTTCGCCCCAAGCCGGTGGTCTCTGAGTTTCTGGAGGACTAAGCGTACATCCTTCTGATGTTCCTCCAGGGAATGGGAGAAGATTAGGATGTCATCTAAGTATACAACTAGGAATCTATCCAAATATTCCCTGAGCACATCGTTCATGAAATCCTGGAAGACTGCCGGGGCATTACAGAGCCCAAAAGGCATCACCAAATATTCATAATGCCCTGAGTGGGTATTAAAGGCAGTCTTCCATTCATCCCCCTCTCTTATTCGGATTAGATTGTACGCACCGCGTAGGTCAATCTTAGAAAAAATGGTGGCAGTACGAAGCTGGTCAAACAAGACCGAAATGAGAGGCAGTGGGTATGAGTTTTTAATCGTGATACGGTTCAATTCCCTGAAGTCGATGCAGGGTCGCAACGAACCGTCCTTTTTACCCACGAAGAAGAACCCCGACCCAACTGGAGACTGTGAAGGTCTGATAAATCCCTTAGCCAAGTTCTCCTGAATGTACTCTGCCATAGCCTGAGTCTCAGGACGTGACAGGGAGTACAACCTGCTCTTGGGAAGCTTAGCATTCGGCAACAAATCAATGGCACAGTCATAGGGGCGATGGGGAGGTAGTACCTCTGCAACTTTTTTGGAGAACACGTCCGCAAAATCTGCAAAACATCCTGGCAATCCTGGCAAACTTAGCTGCGAAAGCCTGACTGGAAGGCTCAAGTAACTCCTGAAACAATCAGTACCCCAACTAAGAATCTCCCCAGAGACCCAGTCAAATTGAGGATTGTGGGCCCTTAACCAGGGTAACCCCAACACCAATGGGGCAAAAGTACAGACAGTCACATAAAAGGACAATTTTTTAGAGTGTGTGGCTCCAATAAACAAAGAAATCTGGCTAGTGCAAGAGGTAATTTTACCCTGGGATAATGGTTCCCCGTTTAACCCACAGATCTCAATTTCCGATGCCAAGGGTACTAAGGGAACAGAGTGTTTCAGGGCGAATTGGCGGTCCATAAAAACCCCGTCGGCCCCACTGTCCACAAAGGCCTCAGTCTTGACAGTTTGACCGAGGATCTTCAAGGTCACCGGAATGATAAAAGTCTTCTTGGGAAATTCTGACTTCTGGCCTGACAGGATATTTCCCATCACCCTCAGGCCCTGAAGTTTTCCGGCTTTTCTGGGCATGATACTACCACATGACCTTTATTCCCACAGTACAAACACAACCCCTGCTGTCTCCTCCGCGTCTTCTCACGTGAGGAGAGGCGGGTAGCCCCAATCTGCATAAGCTCCTCGGAAAATTCCTCAGAGTCTGAGGTTCCCCTGGGAAAGAAGGAAACTTTGGTCTCCCTTTCAAGCCTACGCTCTCTCAGCCGTCTATCCACCCGGATGGATAACTGCATGAGCTGATCCAAGCTATCAGGCAAGGGATATTGTACCAGTTGGTCTTTTATCTGGTTAGAAAGACCTCTTCGGTACTGGTGTCTCAGGGCTGGGTCATTCCACTGGGTATCATGGGCCAACCTCCGAAACTCCTAACAGTAAACCTCAACTGGCCTTCGCCCTTGCTTAAGGATCGAAATCTGAGCCTCGGCTGAGGCCGTCTTGTCAGGGTCATCATACAACATGCCCAGTGCCGTAAAAAAAGCATCAACACTTTTAAGCGCTGGACAGTCAGGCTGCAACCCATATGCCCAGACCTGTGGGTCTCCTTGTAGCAAGGAAATCACTATGCCCACCCGCTGAATCTCCGACCCAGAAGACTGAGGCCTAAGCTGGAAATATAGCTTGCAGCTCTCCTTGAAACAAAAGAACTGCGAGCGATCTCCAGAAAAATGATCCGGGAGATTTACTTTCGGCTCCTTAACCTCTGAAGGTGCTGCTGCTGCGGGAGCTCCGCCAGCGGCCTGGGAGGTGTGCATTTTAATGGACAAATCATTAAATTGTCGAGTCAAGACCTGCACCTGATCGACCACCTGTTGCAAAGTATTTTGAGGGGTATGCTCCATATTCCCACAAAATTTCAACAGGAGTATTGGGCTGTTGAATATGTTATGCACACCAGTGCCTGCAGGAATGTACTGGTGTCTAAATGGAGAGGGATGCAAAACAAATGAACTCACAGACAGACTGGGGAATATGACATTACGTACACAGAAGGTGATAGGGTAACAAAATAAACACAAAGTGAACAGAGAAGCCCAGAGGCTAAGAAACTGGTTGTCTCCCTAGTATTAGGAATGCTCAGATGGAAAGAAGTGAGATGTTGTGTTTTAATACGTAGAGAATCTGAAATGCTGTTGCTAAGGGCAACAGCAAAACCCTAAAGGGTTACCAACGGGTGTGGCAGTAAACTCCTTGGTCAGAGATGGAATAATAGACACAAGGAGAGTCTCCACAATCCTAGTCCTCACTTGCAGTGCACTGGTTCAGCTTACTGCCACTAAACTGACACCTGAACACCTTGCACAGTGAGAAAGGATTTTGGCAGGCAAGTCTGAGAATACAGCCGCAAACTTGCTAAGTTCACAGAGTAGCAAAAGAACCCCAGCAAGTTAAACGACTGACTCCAGTCTTACTGCTAGGTCTGGATTGGCAGAGTGTAGTACCAAATCCCCAGTAAGCAACAAACAAATACAAAGCTACACAGTACTGGCTAACTTTCAGGAACTGACTAACCAACAAAGATTCAGCAGCATCTGCTTAAACTGAGAAGAGGGTTTATATAGCAGGTGCTGTCCACTCCCCACTCAGACCTCACAGACTGTGAGCACAAAAACCAGCACCGGATCCCCTGCCGTGCACAGAGCCTATAACCACTGCACAGCAAAAGACCCGAACCGGAGTATCAGCTGCGCTCAGGTTACTCCGCTAGCACTTGTCTCCCGGTTGCCATGACGACGTGGCAGCACAGGGCAGGAGACCCTAACAGATAAGCTGTTGTATTGAAGACAGGTCATTTCATACAAATCCTAAAACTGCAGTCATCTTGTGAGTAGACATTAACTTCAAAAGTGCTGTCACTCTCTACGGGTGCATAGTTAAAATCCAAGTTAAACATAGATTATGTCAGATGTTCAGTCAATAGAAAAGTCTGATACATTTCTGAATAAGAATCTAAATACTAAATATATGGTTTCTCCTTATACAGCTTTGCCAAGGTTTGATTTCACAATAGATGCGGCCAACGAGCTTACCATTCTACAGAGCAACTTCCCTATCAACATGTGTGGCAAGTAAGTAGTACTGCTTTATGCAAACCGCAACAATGGTATTTTACAGAGCAGCTGTTATGCACACCAGTGCCTGCAGGAAAGTACTAGTGTCAGAACTGTTATGCACTCCAGTGTCTGCAGGAATGTACTGGTGTTTGAACTGTTATGCAAAACAAATGGACTCACAGACAAACTGGGGAATATGACATAACGTACACAGAAGGTGATAGGGTAACAAAATACACACACAGTGAACAGAGAAGCCCAGAGGCTAAGGAACTGGGTATCTCCCTTGTATTAGAACTGCTCAGATGTAAAAAGCAAGATGTTGTGTTTTAATACGTAGAGAACCCGAAATGCTGTTGCTAAGGGCAACATCAAAACCCTAAAGGGTTACCAACGGGTGTGGCAGTAAACTCCTTGGTCAGAGATGGAATGATAGACACAAGGAGAGCCTCCACAATCCTGATTCTCACTTGCAGTGCACAGGTTTAAGCTTACTGCCACTAAACTGACCCCTGACACCTAGCACAGTGAGACAGGATTAGACAGGCAAGTGTTAGAATACAGCCGCAAACTTGCTAAGTTCACAGAGTAATAACAGAACCCCAGCAAGCTAAACGACTGACTCCAGTCTTACTGCTAGGTCTGGATTGGCAGAGTGTAATACCAAATCCCCAGGCCTATTTGCAGTAAGCAACAAACAAATACAAAGCTACACAGTACTGGCTAACTTTCATGAACTGACTAACCAACAGAGATTCAGCAGCATCTGCTTACCCTGAAAAGAGGCCTTATAAAGCAGGTGCTGTCCACGCCCCACTCAGACCTCACAGACTGTGAGCACAAAAACCAGCACCGGATCCCCTGCCGTGCACAGAGCCTATAACCACTGCACAGCAAAAGACCCGAACCGGAGTATCAGCTGCGCTCAGGTTACTCCACTAGCACTTGTCTCCCGGTTGCCATGACGACGTGGCAGCACAGGGCAGGAGACCCTAACAGTACCCCCCCTCTGACGAGGGGTCAAAGAACCCCTACCACCGGGTTTATCGGGGAACTGCGAGAAGAAAGAGCGTATCAGTCTGGGGGCATGAAGATCACAACTGCGCACCCACGACCGCTCCTCCGGGCCATACCCCTTCCAGTGCACCAAAAATGACAGCCGACCCCGAACCACCTTGGAGTCAAGAATCCTTTCAACAACAAACTCCCTCTGGCCACATATCAGAAGAGGGGAAGGTCTTCCACTGGAAGAAGGATTACTAATCGCCCGTTTTAAAAGGGAACAATGAAATGTTTTATTGATACCCAAAGAACGGGGCAGATCTAACTGAAATGCCACCGGATTGATAACCCTGGTGATCTTATAAGGGCCGATGAACCGGGGCCCTAACTTATGAGATGGCTGTCTCAACTTCAAATTCTTGGTAGACAACCAGACGAAGTCTCCTAATTTGAAGCTGCAGGGTCTTTTCCGCTTATCAAAAACCCTTTTGGTCACTAATGACACAGACACAAGGGCTTTCTTCACTTTCCGCCAAATACCTCTAAGGACCGAAACCACAGAGGAACCACCAGGCGTGGAGTCCAGGGGGTCAAAAGAATTGGCCTTAGGATGATGCCCATACACACAAAGGAAGGGAGAGATCCCTGTAGCAGAGTGAGCCGCGTTGTTATAGGCAAACTCCGCCATGGACAGATGAGCAACCCAGTCAGTCTGACACTTGGAGACATAACACCTGAGGAACTGCTCCAAGGACTGGTTCACCCTTTCAGTCTGCCCATTAGACTGCGGATGGTAGCCTGACGACAAGCTGACAGAAATCTGGAGATCGGAACAAAATGCCCTCCAGAATTTGGCCACAAACTGGGATCCGCGGTCAGAGACCACATCAAGTGGCAACCCGTGGAGACGCACAACATGCAGCATAAATAATTCAGACAGGCGTCTGGCTGATGGCAGCCCAACCAGTGGAACGAAGTGCGCCATCTTCGAAAACCTGTCAACGACAACCCAGATGGCTGTCATCCCCGAGGATTTGGGCAAGTCCACCACAAAATCCATTGAAATGTGGGTCCATGGCTTAGATGGGATAGAGAGTGGATGTAATGGGCCAACAGGAACCCCTCTAGGAGTCTTATTTCGGGCACAGATGTCACATGCCCGAACCCACTGATCCACATCCTTAGCCACCGAGGGCCACCACACCGCCCTAGATAGCAACTCCCGAGTTCTGGCAATACCCGGGTGACCTGCCGACTTCTTGGCATGAAATTCCAGGAACACTCGCTGTCTTAACCTAGGAGGCACAAACAAAAGACCTACCGGAAGGTCTGGAGGAGCCTGCTCCTGTGCTCTAAGGACTAATGATAAGAGGTCCTGGGTAATGCCCACTTTAATACATGATGGGGAAACAATGGGCAACGGCTCCTCGGTGGTCTCCTGGATTGGAGCAAAACTCTGCGAGAGCGCATCAGCCTTGATGTTTTTTGACCCAGGGCGATATGTTATCAAAAAATGAAAGCGAGCAAAAAACAAAGCCCATCGTGCCTGCCTGGCATTGAGACGCTTCGCTGACTCTAAATATGCCAGATTCTTATGGTCAGTGAGAATTGAGACCACAAACTTAGCCCCCTCAAGCCAGTGTCTCCACTCCTCGAGTGCATCCTTAATAGCCAACAATTCCCGGTTACCCACGTCATAATTCATCTCGGCAGGCGAAAATTTACGGGAAAAGTAAGCACAGGGATGAAGGCGATTATCAGACACTCCCATCTGAGAAAGCACTGCCCCAATACCCATCTCAGAGGCATCCACCTCCACCACAAAAGGACGCTCTGGATCTGGGTGTCGCAGCACCTTGGCCGAAACAAATGCCCTTTTGAGACGGGCAAAAGCCGCTTTAGCCTCACAAGACCAGTGAGCAACATCCGCCCCTTTCTTAGTGAGTGCCACCAAGGGCGCCACTATAGACGAAAATCCAGCGATAAATCGTCTATAAAAATTTGCAAAGCCCAGGAAACGCTGAAGCGCCTTCAAACTAGTGGGCTGCACCCAATCCAGGACTGCCTGTAACTTGGAACCCTCCATTTGGAAACCTTCTGGGGAGATAATATATCCTAGAAATGCGATTTGCTGAACTTCAAATTTGCACTTCTCCAGCTTCGCCCCAAGCCGGTGGTCTCTGAGTTTCTGGAGGACTAAGCGTACATGCTTCCGATGTTCCTCCAGGGAATGGGAGAAGATTAGGATGTCATCTAAGTATACAACTAAGAATCTATCCAAATATTCCCTGAGCACATCATTCATGAAATCCTGGAAGACTGCCGGGGCATTACAGAGCCCAAAAGGCATCACCAAATATTCATAATGCCCTGAGTGGGTATTAAAGGCAGTCTTCCATTCATCCCCCTCTCTTATTCGGATTAGATTGTACGCACCGCGTAGGTCAATCTTAGAAAAAATGGTGGCAGTACGAAGCTGGTCAAACAAGACCGAAATGAGAGGCAGTGGGTATGAGTTTTTAATCGTGATACGGTTCAATTCCCTGAAGTCGATGCAGGGTCGCAACGAACCGTCCTTTTTACCCACGAAGAAGAACCCCGACCCAACTGGAGACTGTGAAGGTCTGATAAATCCCTTAGCCAAGTTCTCCTGAATGTACTCTGCCATAGCCTGAGTCTCAGGACGTGACAGGGAGTACAACCTGCTCTTGGGAAGCTTAGCATTTGGCAACAAATCAATGGCACAGTCATAGGGGCGATGGGGAGGTAGTACCTCTGCAACTTTTTTGGAGAACACGTCCGCAAAATCTGCATAACACCCTGGCAATCCTGGCAAACTTAGCTGCGAGAGCCTGACTGGAAGGCTCAAGCAACTCCTGAAACAATCAGTACCCCAACTAAGAATCTCCCCAGAGACCCAGTCAAATTGAGGATTGTGGGCCCTTAACCAGGGTAACCCCAACACCAATGGGGCAAAAGTACAGACAGTCACATAAAAGGACAATTTTTCAGAGTGTGTGGCTCCAATAAACAAAGAAATCTGGCTAGTGCAAGAGGTAATTTTACCTTGGGATAATGGTTCCCCGTTTAACCCACAAATCTCAATTTCCGATGCCAAGGGTACTAAGGGAACAGAGTGTTTTAGGGCGAATTGGCGGTCCATAAAAACCCCGTCGGCCCCACTGTCCACAAAGGCCTCAGTCTTGACAGTTTGACCGAGGATCTTCAAGGTCACCGGAATGATAAAAGTCTTCTTGGGAAATTCTGACTTCTGGCCTGACAGGATATTTCCCATCACCCTCAGGCCCTGAAGTTTTCCGGCTTTTCTGGGCATGATACTACCACATGACCTTTATTCCCACAGTACAAACACAACCCCTGCTGTCTCCTCCGCGTCTTCTCACGCGAGGAGAGGCGGGTAGCCCCAATCTGCATAGGCTCCTCAGAAAATTCCTCAGAGTCTGAGGTTCCCTTGGGAAGGAAGGAAATCTCAGTCTCCCTTTCAAGCCTACGCTCTCTCAGCCGTCTATCCACCCGGATGGATAACTGCATGAGCTGATCCAAGCTATCAGGCAAGGGATATTGTACCAGTTGGTCCTTTATCTGGTTAGAAAGACCTCTTCGGTACTGGTGTCTCAGGGCTGGGTCATTCCACTGGGTATCATGGGCCAACCTCCGAAACTCCGTACAGTAAACCTCAACTGGCCTTCGCCCTTGCTTAAGGATCGAAATCTGAGCCTCGGCTGAGGCCGTCTTGTCAGGGTCATCATACAACATGCCCAGTGCCGTAAAAAAAGCATCAACACTTTTAAGCGACGGACAGTCAGGCTGCAACCCATATGCCCAGACCTGTGGGTCTCCTTGTAGCAAGGAAATCACTATGCCCACCCGCTGAATCTCCGACCCAGAAGACTGAGGCCTAAGCCGGAAGTATAGCTTGCAGCTCTCCTTGAAACAAAAGAACTGCGAGCGATCTCCAGAAAAACGATCCGGGAGATTTACTTTCGGCTCCTTAACCCCTGCAGGTGCTGCTGCTGCGGGAGCTCCGCCAGCAGCCTGGGAGGTGTGCATTTTAATGGACAAATCATTAAATTGTCGAGTCAGGACCTGCACCTGATCGACCACCTGTTGCAACGTATTTTGAGGGGTATGCTCCATATTCCCACAAAATTTCAACAGGAGTATTAGGCTGCTGAATATGTTATGCACACCAGTGCCTGCAGGAAAGTACTAGTGTCAGAACTGTTATGCACTCCAGTGTCTGCAGGAATGTACTGGTGTTTGAACTGTTATGCAAAACAAATGGACTCACAGACAAACTGGGGAATATGACATAACGTACACAGAAGGTGATAGGGTAACAAAATACACACACAGTGAACAGAGAAGCCCAGAGGCTAAGGAACTGGGTATCTCCCTTGTATTAGAACTGCTCAGATGTAAAAAGCAAGATGTTGTGTTTTAATACGTAGAGAACCCGAAATGCTGTTGCTAAGGGCAACAGCAAAACCCTAAAGGGTTACCAACGGGTGTGGCAGTAAACTCCTTGGTCAGAGATGGAATGATAGACACAAGGAGAGCCTCCACAATCCTGATTCTCACTTGCAGTGCACAGGTTTAAGCTTACTGCCACTAAACTGACCCCTGACACCTAGCACAGTGAGACAGGATTAGACAGGCAAGTGTTAGAATACAGCCGCAAACTTGCTAAGTTCACAGAGTAATAACAGAACCCCAGCAAGCTAAACGACTGACTCCAGTCTTACTGCTAGGTCTGGATTGGCAGAGTGTAATACCAAATCCCCAGGCCTATTTGCAGTAAGCAACAAACAAATACAAAGCTACACAGTACTGGCTAACTTTCATGAACTGACTAACCAACAGAGATTCAGCAGCATCTGCTTACCCTGAAAAGAGGCCTTATAAAGCAGGTGCTGTCCACGCCCCACTCAGACCTCACAGACTGTGAGCACAAAAACCAGCACCGGATCCCCTGCCGTGCACAGAGCCTATAACCACTGCACAGCAAAAGACCCGAACCGGAGTATCAGCTGCGCTCAGGTTACTCCACTAGCACTTGTCTCCCGGTTGCCATGACGACGTGGCAGCACAGGGCAGGAGACCCTAACAGCAGCAGAGAATGGCACAAATGTTTTTTGATCTTTATCACTGTATGATTTATGTTTAATTTTACAGTGGCCAATTTACATATGCCCCAAAGGTTGCCCTTTTCCTGCCATAGATGCATAGCAATGAAGTGATACTGAGGGGGCATGGCTAATTAAAAAAATCTCTGTGTCCTACCACAAAAATATGGTGCACCCAGTGAAGGGGAGCATTTGTGCCCCCTCCACAGCTGGCCGATCCCCTCACACAAGCCTGGATCCAGGTAATTAGTACCCACTCCCCATTCCTCCCTCTAGGCCATGGCTGACCAAACCAGTCCTCGAGGTCTACCAACAGTTCACATTTTCCAGACCACCTAGCTAGTGCACAAGTGTAGTCATTACTAATTAAGATGTGCTGCATTCATTCCTAACTGACAATTCTACATATCTCCAGGAAGTCTGGAAAACATGAACTGTTGGTAGATCTCGAAGACCGGTTTGGCCAGCCCTGCTCTAGGCACTTTTGTAGATGACTCTACAGCCCTGTCAATGAGGTTCTCTTAATGGCCCTTCACCTACACACAATGTCAGCAGCCAGTGCAGAATTCAGCTTCATATTTATAGGAACCAGTGATGTCTCTGGGGCCAAATCCACAAAATTTTATTTAGCGCAAAACCAGTATTACTAATATTACTTTAAATAATAATAAGAAATACAATTAAATTATATATACATTAGCAAGCATTGAACTATATATCTAAAATCACTACAGTTAGTATGTACAGTTTGAAAGAAGAAATACAATTGAATTATAGGGCCGGGATGTAATAAGGTTCAAATTTGGCCGCCGTGCGGGATACCAGCCGAACTCGGACATTCTTTTAAATGAGCAATCATGTATAAGGCTAAACCATGCCATGCACTTGATTGCCCCTTTAAACATTTTTAGAGTTCGGCTTTTATACCCGCACAGGCCGTCAAACTTGCACTTCATTACATCCTGGCCCTATATATTTTCAAGCATTTAATCAACGAAATATCTAAAAATCCCTATAGTTAGTAGGCATAGTTTGAATAAACTAAGATAATGTTTAAAATTCCTCTTTGTAAATACATTGTTAAAGAGATCAGTAAGAAAAAAAGGGCATTTGGTTTCCCCCAGCACCCTGAATGATAACAGTAACCAGATATAAATCCCACATAATAATAGAATTCAGAGATCTTAGTTACACATATTTGCGCAAATGTGTGGTTAAGCCCCAAAGTCGTATCAAGGAGTCTCTGTATATTTGGGGTCCCTAGCGCTATATCTAGGTGCAGGGTGTGGCACCCCAAAACACCAGCATAAGCCAGAAAGCCCAGCGTAGCATACCAGTGAAAAAACGATAGTGTTAATAAATTAGTATTTAGGAAGCCGAAGCTATAGAGAGGGTGCAAGAGATCAGTAATTAACAATAATTTTTTTCTCAATAAAAGTAGCACTACTAACCAAATTCACTAAAATTATTGGAGAACAAGATTAAAGGATATTTGTGAATAAGGAGGGTAATTCCAAGTTGATCGCAGCAGGATTTTTGATAGCAATTGGGCAAAACCATGTGCACTGCAGGGGAGACAGATATAACATGTGCAGAGAGAGTTAGATTTGGGTGTGGTGTGTTGAATCTGAAATCTAAATTGCAGTGTAAAAATAAAGCAGCCAGTATTTACCCTGCACAGAAACAAAATAACCCACCCAAATCTAACTCTCTCTGCAAATGTTATATCTGTCTCCCCTGCAGTGGACATGGTTTTGCCCAACTGCTAAAATATTTCCTGCTGCGATCAACTTGGAATTACCCCCAAGGTCATGCACTTTATGTATATTAATCAGGAGTACAGAAGACTTGTGGTACATGTTAATTATTATAGCTATCCATTATTGTCACTGGTAAAGATGACTATAATGACAAGCCAGTAGCTCAGTGATTAAGGGCAGAAGCCACTTATCAGTAATATTGTATGATTAGCTGGAGATCTCAGTATGAATAATAAACATAAAATAAACAGAACTGAACAGGGAGATTCACCTTTTTAATGTGTATGGTGTGTTAATTTATAATTAATTTATAGTTTATTGGGATGGTGGTCACAAGAGATGCACGGATGTGAAAGTGACTGCTAGACCACACAGAGAGTCCTTATCTGGGATGTCTGGTTTATTGGTAAACAGCAGGTACAGGATTAATGCAGGAATACAGTGGTGATGGAGGCAGTGGCATCAAACACAGGTTTTTGCACCTCAGGACCTATGTACTGCACGTGTGTACAGTATTGTGACCATACCTCCCAACATTCCATTTGACAAAAGCAGGTCACGCAGCGCGCATGTCTGCAGTGAAAAGGGGGCGAGGCCTATGCAGAAGCGGCTCAGCTTTGCAGCAGTGCCGCGATAGCTGGTCACGCCCCCCGTTTTTCATCACTGACGGGGCATGCCCAGCGCTCTGTGAGCTGCTGGCATGCCCCCTCTCCTTCTGTCGCCATTGAATAGACGCTGTGCGCATGTGCACAGCGTCTATTCAATGCTGCTCTGCTAGGCAGAGCAGTGATTGACAGGTGCCTCCCAACTGCCCACCCCCTCCCCCTGTGGGACACTAAGCTAAGGCCCGTGGGTGGGACTGTCCCCCAAAAATGGGACTGTCCCGTGAAAATCGGGACAGTTGGGAGGTATGTTGTGACACTCTTACACAGTAAAGATGGCTGCAGTGCGCACATGTGCAGTAGAACATCAGGTGGGAGGTCACACCTCCCTGCAGACTCTGGGTCCTAGTGCTTGGAGTGCATGCAGCATAGTACATGGGCCCTCATTCCGAGTTGATCGCTCGCTAGCTACTTTTAGCAGCCGTGCAAACGCATAGTCGCCGCCCACGAGGAAGTGTATTTTCGCTTTGCAAGAGTGCGCACGCCTGTGCAGCAGCGCGGCAGCAAACACATTTTGTGCAGAACAAGACCAGCCCTGTATTTACTTATTCTGTGCGATGACTGCTGCGACGAAAGACCCGCTAATGACGTCAGATGCCCGCCCAGCAAACGCCCAGCCACGCCTGCGTTTTTCCAAACACTCCCAGAAAATGGTCAGTTGCCACCCAGAAACTCCCACTTCCTGTCAATCTCCTTGCGTTCGCCAGTGCAAATGGAAGCATGCGCAGATTAACCCCGTTTTGCCATAATCGCTGTGCTGCGAAAATCCGTAGCGAGCGATCAACTTAGAATGAGGGCCATTGTACTTTTACTTAAATTGATGAACAACACCCAAAATGAATTTGTCAATTATATATGGGCATCCCCTTTATTAAAAAAAAAAAATATATATATATAGTGGTTTTTACTTTTTTTACTTTGTGTCATCGTTACAAGGATAGTGGCCTCAAAAGGCAAATCACTGTGGGGCAGATTTATTAAGCTCGGTGAAGTGATAAATTAGAAGGTGATAATGCACCAGCCAGTCAGCTCCTAACTGTCATTTTTCAAACCCAGCCTGCAGGGGTGTATCTAGGGGTCCGAGCGCCCCTGGCAAAGTTAAGGCCGGCACCCCCCCTTCCCCCCTACACACATTTGAAATAAGATGTGAGTATTGGAAATGGGGCATTGTCTTGTGGAGGAAGGGTGTGGACACAATAGTACTTCCAATTCAAATTATCCACATTACACTGCACAGTAGTGTCTCGTATTGACGTTACACCATCCCTCCCCCCTAACCCACCTTTCCCACAGCCTGACCCTAACCCGCCCCTTCCCCCAGCCTCTTCAGTGGTGCCTAACCCTAACCCACCCTTCCTAATATACCTCCCTGCAGCCTAACCCTAACCCTCCCACACGGCTTGCCAGTGGAGACTTTGGCACTAACTCGATCCGGATTTTGACATTCTGCATCGCTATCTATGTTGGGATGCCAACATCAGCATTCCGAGCAGTTTCGGGATGCTGGCATCAGCTCTCCGACCGCCGGGATACCAAATGCCTTAATGTCTCATAAGTCACCCCTGCCTGAACTTCCTCCTTCCCTTACTTACCCCCTTGCACCTCTCATGCCCTCTGTTCCTCTTTAGCCCTGTAGTTTTCACTCCCTCATTCCATCTCTTAGTCTCACCCCTGCACCTCTCATTCCCTCCCTCTATCACCCATGTACCTCACTCCCTCCTTCCATCGCTCACATCACACCTGTACCTCACTCCCACCTTCCATCTCTCCTGTACCTCACTCCCACCTTCCATCTCCCACACCTCTTCTTCACTCCCACCTTCCGTCTCTCCTGCACCTCTCTCCCACCTTCCATCTCTCATACCTGTACCTTGCTCCCAGCTTCCATCTCCCCTGCACCTTACTCCCACTTTCCATCTCTCACACCTGCACATCTCTCCCTCAGACAGATTATTTCCTCCTAGTACAGGGATCCCCCTTCCTCTCAGACACATTATCACATAAAAGCCCCTTCATCGCAATATAGAAGATTCCCCCACCCCCTGAGACAGATCTCCCCCTATCATCCAGTACAGCTCAACCTTCTTCTGGTATGCGGTGTCCATTGGCAGGTTAGGAATCACGGCGGTCAGTGTCACAATGGGTGAAGAGATGGTCCCCGCACAGTGTGACTGCATAGTGTGTATTATGTGTAATTAGTCAGCAAGTGCTGGCCAGGGCTGGTTCTATATTAAATATTCTGACTGGGCATGTGGGGGATGCCCAACATCAGGGTGTGCCTGTGCACACATGCCACCCACCGTGTGCATGCCTATGCTCCCTCCCCCATAGCAGAGCAATTAGCCCCCAAAGCCCCCACTCCCCATGTGTCTCTACCTCATGCCCCACCCCCATAGCAGTGTTCTCAGCTGCTCCTACACCCCCATGTCTCCCCCCAATAGCAGTCATATTCCCCTGTGCCCCCACTTTCCATAGTTCTCCCCCTCATAGCAGTGTCATTACCCCCTTTCCTCCACTCCCCATAGGTCTCCCACATAGCAGTGTCATTACGGTAGATGCTAGAATCAAGTGGGCTAAGGGACCTTTTCCGTAAGGGGGAGGAGTTACGATGCCAGGGGGAGGAGCTAGGCCAGCGGGATAGTTCCTCTACTATCCACGCCACCAACTATTACCTTTAGTAATCAGGTGGCGAGCGAAGCGGAGCGGAGCGATCCACCGTGCCCGAAGCGTGGCGAGCGAAGCGAGCCCACGAGGGTACTTTTCGGGTACCCTGTTCCCCCGTAGCTCCTCCCCCTGGTGACGTAGCTCCTCCCCTAGGTACGTCACAAGGTCCCTTCAGCCACTCCGATATAGAACCAACCGTGTCATTACCCACCTTCCCCACTCCCCATAGGTCTCCCAAATAGCAGTGACATTACCCCCCTTCCCCCACTCCTCATAGGTCTCCCCCCACCCATAGCAGTGTTATTAGCCACCTTCCTCTCCCCATAAGTCCCCCGTTATCCCATCCATATCTTACCTTTGTGCTGTGATGCTACAGTGCTGGGGCAGGGTCCTGGCTCCGCAGGCTCAGTGCCTGGCTTCCTCTGACGCTGCCATCTGTGTGCTCAGCCTCAGGGCAGGCAGAAAGTGAAAGTAAAGTCACTTCCTGCCTGCGTGAGCAGAGATTTGTCTCTGTGTGCTGCTGCAGCCTCCGTCCTAACTCTCCTCTCTCCTCCTGGCTGGCTGCGATAACAGAGCTGGCACTAGCCTTGGGAATGGATGCCCCTGGCATTCTAGATGCCCTAGGCATTTGCCTATTGGCTAGGGCCGGCTCTGGGTGATAGTCTGTTACTGCCGGTGTCCGTCAGCACCGCACTATTAGTGATCTGACTGGTGTCCAGCAGCACCGCACTTGTAATGAGACTCAAAATAAACTACAGCTCCCAGCAGCCCTTGCTGCTGGGAGCTCCCAGTGCAGTGCTGAAGGACAACGGTGCCGCAACGGCAGTAACAGACTCTCACCAGGTACAGAAGTACAGTACTTCTCTTCTACCCTTTGGCCGTGATTGGCACCATCAGGCGGCGCCCCCTCCTTACCTGGCGCCCCTGGCGACCTGGCGAGTGCCATCCTGGCCAATGGGTAGATACACCCCTGCCAGCCTGTGACATGGTAGTTAGGATCTGATTGGCTTGTCCTTTATCACCTTCCACTTTATCACTTCACCGAGCTTAATAAATCTGCCCCTTTGTATTGTAACAATAACCAGCTAGAGAAAAGGCTAAATGATTACTCCCTTTGTCCCTACACACAGTTGTGCCACACTTTCATTGTTCATATACTAGGATTATAATTTACAAAACAGCTCAATAAGTGAAAAACAGGCCACAGACACAGCGATAACTGTATATTGGACCAATATCACCATGTAAAGTATTCGGCCATAGAACTAGGGCAGGGTCTGCGAATAATCCAATCAGAATCAATTGGGTTACTTATGAGCATGTCTCTGAATCTGGTCAGTAGATGTCTGTTGTTTGTGGAATGATTTGCTAACTACAATAATAGGACTCCATGTCACCTGGAAGTGATCTGCATATGTATACCAAGGATGTGTGCTCAAACTGGAAAGAAATGTGTTGCTTACACCAAGATCAGGATCAGCCTGCGTATTTCCAGGAAAACTTGTTCCTCCTACTGTTACGAAAAACTGATAATCCTATGCTCCTGCTGGGATCTCCTATGCTCCTGCTGGGATCTCCTATGCTCCTGCTGGGATTCCTGTGATCCGTAAAGTGAACAGAGATACAGGCGGGTCTTTGCAGCATCTCAGCTCACCTTAATGATCAGGGTCACAGTAGGAGCACAGGAACAGATGACCGGTGCTCACCGATCACCGGTCCATGGGTGCAGGTAAGTGTTTTTGTTTTTTATTTTTTATACTGTGATCAGCTTGTGATCTATCACAGAAGGGGGGGATGCAGTTATGTGACAGGTGACCGCCGGTCACATTACCTCCCCCTACATCCCGCAACCTCACAATCCCGGCGGTCGGCATGGAACAGGGACTATTCCCACTCGTGGGTGTCCACGACACCCATAGAGTGAGAATTGATCCCGAGGCGAACGCAAGTCACCACTGAGCCCGCAAGGGGCTTGTTGCACTCGCCCCCCTGCTGGCATTCCGCTGCCATGATGCCAGCATCGGCATGCTGACCAGTGGTCGCGCAATACACCCACAGGAGGGAACTACGTGCTCAGCCTTCACTGACAGCAGGCAGGAAAGGCTGAGCTAAAGTAGGAGAAACAAGGGGAAGCCCTAATAATGTCACCTGAAGATAGCGTTATTATCACTGGGCTTGCCCCATTTTTCACAATTGAATTTCTTAATCTGAAACAGATCACATTTCCCATTACAATGTAGTATGTTTTCTAAAAAAAAAAAAAATATTTAGGGCTTGGAGGAGCGTTAGGGGACTACACTTTGGCGATACTAATATAATGTGAAAAGGGTCACCTTTTCACATTATTGTTGTAAAAATAATATTGATACATATGCTTGTATGTTTTATTATCACAGATATACATATGGTAAGCCAGTGAGTGGTACCATAATTGGAAAGCTCTGTCGCCTTGGCAACATTGCAGAAGGAACCGAAGACATCTGTATGCCCATCAATGGAGAGGTAATGATAGAGAAAGCAGTTGTGTCACTAGGGTTGTTGTCACCCAGTGCGGTAACTCATGGCATCAACCCCCAAGGGACTACTCCTGTATCACACCATCCTCAGCACTGTGTTATGTACTAATGTTACTCGTAAATCATAATTCCCATATATTACTGAAGTGACGTAATGACAACATTAGTGACATAAACAACTAGCAAAATTAAAATGATACCTTTAAATATCATATGCACAGCCTAAATGTATGTACATTTACATAGTTTCATATGGTTAAATTAACAGTTGGTAAGAAAACATTAGAATTCAAAGTAAAAACGTTTTGGAACTACATCAAAATTATGATGCCCATCATTTGAAGTTTTCTGCCCAATGTGCCAGTGTACAGGGCTTCAGGTGGCAAAGTGACCTTTACGTACGTCCTGTAATCTGGCATGCAGGTGGGGAAGGGGGAGGGGGCAAGCGGAGTCAAGGGCAAATAATTTGTGGGGAGCAGCCAAAGTATGCTGGGCATTGTGGTGCGCCAATGTATGTGCACACTGTATGCTGGCTTAGGCACAGTGGTGGCATCTTGGTCTATATTATAGACTGTTGCTGTATCATCGTATGGTTCCGGATTACTGCTGCTACTATCACTTGGGACATTGTGTCACAATAACTTAGGGGTTGATTGCCCCCACAGTAGCCGCTTTCCGGCATAGATGATTATGTCCTACTATATAATAGACACTGTAGTAGAATATGTTATATTTTCCAATCTCTGACATCCCTATTGCTGATTAGAAAGCTAATTATATTTTTCATAGCTGCTGACACTATTATTCGCACCACTCCTGTATTATAATGCATTCCATCAGTTTTATACAGTGCAATATAGGGCAGTAATATATTCTATTCTTATCCTCTTTATCCTTCTGCAGCCCGATGTACATGGATGCTACACTGTGAACGTCAATACCAGCACCTTCCAGTTTAGGTCCTATGGTTATAATAATTACCTTGATGTGGAGGCTTCACTTGAGGAAGAAGGAACAGGTAATGATACAGTATATATGTACTGTTGCTGAAAGTCTCAAACTAACATTAACAGAGAAAAGTGGGAAATAAAGACTGAAAGACATGCTCCACAGTCACATCTCCGCTCGTGGCTAAAGGGGTATAATGGATGCAGGGACATAACTGGTGGTGTGTAGGCGATGTCGTCACCCAGGGCGCAGAGGGCTGGGGGGCCGTGGCACCATCACTGCACCACAGGTGTCGGTGCAGCACATAAAGAATTGGGCACCAGGCCATCTCATAAAACAGAATAACGTTTATTTTAACATCAAGACAGGGATAACTTCTTAATGCACCTCCTCCAGCACAAAGCATAACGGTTACATTAGATCACATATCAGGGAACCTCCTCCAGCGCATGACTTAATTGCAGCGGCATGAACATGGCGAACAGCATTACGTACCAGGGCATTCTGTGACCAGTAGTGCTATACATACCAGGTTACCGGCTCTCTCTCTGTCATAGCGAGGACTCTTGTCCATGGGGGGCTTCTAATCATGCCGTGTGGCTTCCGACCACTCCCAAGATACTTCTTCGCTCGAGACTCACACCTGTGGCACATTCTTCTCACTGCATCACCCCCTCACTGGATTCTGAGTACTGCTGCTCTCACACTGCGGTGTCTACTTCTGTCAGGTGCCTTGCTGTGGCTGGCATCTCTCCCCACCTAAATGGGGAGCCCTCACTGGGGTTACATCTTTCCAGCTCACACACCACACTTCTCTCCTAGCTAACACACGTGCTTCTGCTAACACTCCAGGCTTCTGGGCTGCAAAGACACCAGGCTGCAAAGACCATGCAGCTGCTGCTGCATGACAGCCTTTTATAACCTTTTACTCCCAGGGAGAAATTCTATCTGGGATTTCCCGCCCTGAGTTGCAACTTGGTGAGTCTTGCATTTGCTTTTTGCAGACTGATCTGTCTTACTGTGAGTTGGGCTATTAACCCCTTCTGTGCTGCAAGCTGTAGGCAGCTGGCTTAGTGCTATGCAACTCCAGCAAACATTTTACTTTTATTAAAGTCATGCTGGCACCTGTAGTGCCACAGTTGCTTTGTGCTTACAGTTCCAGGGTATTACACCATCACCTACCCTGTGTTTTCTCTCAGCACACCATCACCTACTCCCTGTGTCACCTCTCAGCACACCACCAACTACCCCCTGTGTTGTCTCTCAGCACACTATCACCTATCCCGTGTTGTCTCTCAGCACACCATCACCAACCCCATGTCATATCTCAGCACACCATCACATACCCCCTGTGTCGTCTCTCAGCACACCATCACCTACCCCCTGCAAAGTCTGTCAGCACACCATCACAGTCTATGTCTGTGTTTCCCCCCAATTTATTCTGTCTCTAAGTGTCTCTCCCCATCATTATATGTCTCTCAGTGTCTCGTCTCCCCCATTCTTGTCTCTCAGTGTGTCGCCCCCACCCCCAATCCCCCTGTCTGTGCCTCTCAGTGTCTCTTTCTGTCTCTCAGGGTGTCCCCCCCTTCTGTGTCTCTCACACCATGTCTCCCAAACGTGTCTCTCTCTTCCCTCCCCTCTGTCTCTCAGTGCCCTCCCCCACCCCTTCAATGTCTCTCAATGTGTCTCTCTCTTTCTCTCCCCCCCACCCCCCTTATAATAAAATCACAGCAGGGTCTCACCTCTCTTCCCCCCATTCCTCCTGGGAGTTGGGAGCTGGTGGGGTGAGGAGGCTTGTAGCCGAGGAACGGAGGTCGGCAGGGTGCGGACGCTGGAGCCGGGAACAGGGGACCGGGAGCCAGCGGAGGGCAGCGGTCGTGACCGCTGTAAGAGAAGCTGGTGGCAGGCAGGAGGACTAGCGGAGCTCTGGTGGGCAGGTGGGCTTTGACAGGAACGAGTGTGGCGTGACATAAGCTTGTCACGCTGCACACATTCAACAGCATGGGGTCAGTAAATGCATCCCTGACTGGGAGGACACAATTTAACTTGATAAATAATGGATACAGGCAGTGGCGTAACTAGAAATTTTTCTCCCCCAAGCCAAAAATTTTTTGGCGCCCCCCCCACCCCCCCGCCGCATAATTAGGAGCAAGAAAGGGATAAATATGCGCGCGCCGAAGGCGCGCGCTGCAAAAAAAGGGCGTGGTTTTGTTGAAATGGGCGTGGTTTCTCGTAAAGGGGCGTGGTATTGCAGGAAAAGACTACCTTATACCCCAGTTTTGCAACCTGCACGCCCAGACGTTAGCCACCACAGGAAAGAAAAATAATCCTGATTCATGCCCCTTACATTATTTGTCATTTTTCCTCCTTATAGTAATGCCCAGTATACATTATGCCACATACTGCAATGGCCCTTAGACATTATGCCGCACACAACAATGCACATGACACAATATGCACACACTGTAATGCCCCCGACACATTATGCCACACACCGTAATGCCTGTGACACATTATGCCACACACTGTAATGCCCCCGACACATTATGACAGGAATCGCAATGCCCGTTATACATTATGCTACACACTGCAATGCCCCTGATACATTATAGGACATACAATGCCTGTGACACATTATGACACACACCGCAATGACCTTGAGACATTATACCACAATGCCCGTGATATAGTATACCATACACCGTAATGCCTGTGACACATACCGCAATGCCCTGCCCGTTATACCCTATGCCACACACCGCAATGCCCGTTATGTATTATGCCACACTGCAATGACCCTGAGACATTATACCACATACCACAATGCCCGTGATATAGTATACCACACACTGTAATGCCTGACACATTATGACACACACCGCAATGTCCGTGATACATTATGCCACACACTGCAATGACCCTGAGACATTATACCACATATCACAATGCCCGCGATATAGTATACCATACACCGTAATGCCTGTGACACATTATGACACACACCGCAATGTCCGTGATACATTATGCCACACACCATAATGCCCATTACACATTAAGTCCTACAGTAAGGCTTCTAATTACTTTTCAATTACCTTCTCGTTGTCAGGGGTTTCATGCACTGGGTGTCATGCTCGTTGCCAGGTGTTTCATGCACTGGGTGTCATGCTCGTTGTCAGGTGTTTCATGCACTGGGTGTCATGCTCGTTGCTAGGAGGTAGTCCTTGTTGCTAGGGCTGTGCTCCCAGTGCCACATATGTCCCCAGTGCCAGATATTCCCCCACGGTGCCAGGTACTCACATGCCCCCGGTGCCAAATATAGCCCCCCCCCCCCATGTGCCAGGTACACATATACCCCCCCAGTGCCACATATGCCCCCAGTGCCAGATATTCCCCCAGTGCCAGATATGCCGCCAGTGCCATATATTCCCCCCGAGTGCCATATATGCCCCCAGTGCCAGATATGCCCCCCGTGCCATATATGCCCCCAGTGCCAGGTATTCCACCCCAGTGCCATATATCCCCCCCCCCCAGTGACAGATATTCCCCCCCAGTGCCATATATGCCCCCAGTGCCAGATATTCTCCCCCAGTGCCATATATGCCCCAGGGCCAGATATTCCCTCCCAGTGCCAGATATCCCCCTGCCCCAGTGCCAGATATTCCCCCCCAGTGCCAGACATCCCCCCCCAGTGCCATACATCCACCCCGTACCAGATATCCCCCCCCCCCAGTGCCATATATGCCCCAGTGCCAGATATCCCCCCCAGTGCCAGACATCCCCCCCCCCAGTGCCAGATATGCCCTAGTGCCAGATATCCCCCCCCCCAGTGCCATATATGCCCCAGTGCCAGATATCCCCCCCAGTGCCAGACATCCCCCCCCGTGCCAGATATGCCCTAGTGCCAGATATCCCCCCCCCCAGTGCCATATATGCCCCAGTGCCAGATAACCCCCTAGTGCCAGACATCCCCCCCCCCCTGCCAGATATGCCCTAGTGCCAGATATCCCCCCCAGTGCCATATATGCCCCAGTGCCAGATAACCCCCTAGTGCCAGACATCCCCCCCCCAGTGCCAGATATGCCCTAGTGCCAGATATCCCCCCCCCAGTGCCATATATGCCCCAGTGCCAGATAACCCCCTAGTGCCAGACATCCCCCCCCCAGTGCCATATATTCCCCAGTGCCAGACACCCTCCCCCCCCAGTGCCAGATATGCCCCCCGTGCCATATATGCCCCCAGTGCCAGGTATTCCACCCCAGTGCCATATATCCCCCCCCCCCCAGTGACAGATATTCCCCCCCAGTGCCATATATGCCCCCAGTGCCAGATATTCTCCCCCAGTGCCATATATGCCCCAGGGCCAGATATTCCCTCCCAGTGCCAGATATCCCCCCGCCCCAGTGCCAGATATTCCCCCCCAGTGCCAGACATCCCCCCCCCCAGTGCCATATATCCACCCCGTACCAGATATCCCCCCCCCCCAGTGCCATATATGCCCCAGTGCCAGATATCCCCCCCAGTGCCAGACATCCCCCCCCAGTGCCAGATATGCCCTAGTGCCAGATATCCCCCCCCCCAGTGCCATATATGCCCCAGTGCCAGATATCCCCCCCAGTGCCAGACATCCCCCCCCGTGCCAGATATGCCCTAGTGCCAGATATCCCCCCCCCCAGTGCCATATATGCCCCAGTGCGAGATAACCCCCTAGTGCCAGACATCCCCCCCCTGCCAGATATGCCCTAGTGCCAGATATCCCCCCCCAGTGCCATATATGCCCCAGTGCCAGATAACCCCCTAGTGCCAGACATCCCCCCCCCAGTGCCAGATATGCCCTAGTGCCAGATATCCCCCCCCAGTGCCATATATGCCCCAGTGCCAGATAACCCCCTAGTGCCAGACATCCCCCCCCAGTGCCATATATACCCCAGTGCCAGACACCCTCCCCCCCCAGTGCCAGATATGCCCCCCGTGCCATATATGCCCCCAGTGCCAGGTATTCCACCCCAGTGCCATATATCCCCCCCCCAGTGACAGATATTCCCCCCCAGTGCCATATATGCCCCCAGTGCCAGATATTCTCCCCCAGTGCCATATATGCCCCAGGGCCAGATATTCCCTCCCAGTGCCAGATATCCCCCCGCCCCAGTGCCAGATATTCCCCCCCAGTGCCAGACATCCCCCCCCAGTGCCATATATCCACCCCGTACCAGATATCCCCCCCCCCAGTGCCATATATGCCCCAGTGCCAGATATCCCCCCCAGTGCCAGACATCCCCCCCCCAGTGCCAGATATGCCCTAGTGCCAGATATCCCCCCCCCCAGTGCCATATATGCCCCAGTGCCAGATATCCCCCCCCAGTGCCAGACATCCCCCCCCCCGTGCCAGATATGCCCTAGTGCCAGATAACCCCCCCCCCAGTGCCATATATGCCCCAGTGCCAGATAACCCCCTCGTGCCAGACATCCCCCCCCCTGCCAGATATGCCCTAGTGCCAGATATCCCCCCCCCCAGTGCCATATATGCCCCAGTGCCAGATAACCCCCTAGTGCCAGACATCCCCCCCCCCAGTGCCAGATATGCCCTAGTGCCAGATATCCCCCCCCCCAGTGCCATATATGCCCCAGTGCCAGATAACCCCCTAGTGCCAGACACCCCCCCCCCCCCAGTGCCATATATTCCCCAGTGCCAGACACCCTCCCCCCCCAGTGCCAGATATGCCCCAGTGCCGCCGCCGCCGCTTGTTGGAGGGACACAGAGTGCGCAGCGTGTGCCTCTCCTGTGTCCCTCCTGCTTAGGGATGGACATCGATGGTCGATGTTTCCGAACCATCGATGTTTTCATTTCGATGGTAGTGTTTTTAGCATTTAATGGTGCCCTCCCGATGTTTTTCACCATCAAATGATAGTCATTCGATGGTCTTCCGATGGTGGCTTGTTTTTTTCTAATTCCAAATAGCTATGCCTCCCCTTGCTGCTGTGTCTATCAGGGAAACTTCCTAAGTCCGTTGGAGGCTGTCTGTTTCAGACATGAGCCTGCTCAGCCAGACCCCTCACCCCCTCCCCTCTCTAGGCTGCTGTTAGGCAACAGGGCCCACTGCAAGCTCTGATTGGCTCTCACTGACTCAGAGAGCCAATTAGATCCCAGACCTTACCCTGCAGCAGCAGAAGCCACAGACACTCGGAGCTCAGGAGGATTCAGAGGAGACAGAGTGACCTCACTGATATTTATATCACTCCAGCTATACACCACCATTGATCAGGGGGAATAATTTAGGAGGGCTATGGACAAAGTCCTTGCTTGAGTATGTTTTGGACTGTGGGAAAAACCAAGAGAAAACACAAAACCATGGAAAGAACATACAAACTCCACACCATAATCATCAGAATTGGTCCCATGTGAGACAGCAAAGCAAACCGCGCACTGAGAAAGTTGCCATCCACATTATTGTAAGAAATTCCCAGCCGGTACGCCGTACCACCGGGTCGTCCACAATACTGCATTCCGCTGGCTTCGTTCTGTGTGAGGGGAGGAGAGCGCAGCGCAGTGCCTCTCCTGCCCCTCAATTCTCTTGGATGCCCAGTCTCACTCTCCAACAGCGGCGGCGCGGTCAATCTGAATAAGGCACCGGTTTACTAGCCAATCAGAGTTTATGGACCGGCAGCCGCGGCTCCTGATTGGCTGCCGGTCCGCGAGCTCTGATTGGCTAACGAACCGGCGCATCGTTTCAGATTGACCCCGCCGCCGTTGGAGAGTGAGACCGGGCATCAAAGAGAATTGAGGGGCAAGAGAGACGCTATGCTACGCTCTCCTCCCCTCACATAGAAGATACAGACAGCGGTAAGGGGTGGGGGGCAATGAGCGCACAGTGGGACAATGTATATCTGCCACAGGGGGGCATTGTATATCTGACACAGTGGGGGCATTATATATCTGACACAGTGGGGGCAATGTATATCTGGCACTGTGGGGGCATTGTATATCTGGCACAGTGGGGGCAATGTATATCTGGCACTGTGGGGGCATTGTATATCTGGCACTGTGGGGGCATTGCATATCTGGCACAGTGGGGGCATTGCATATCTGGCACAGTGGGGGCATTGCATATCTGGCACTGTGGGGGCATTGTATATCTGGCACAGTGGGGGCAATGTATATCTGGCACTGTGGGGGCATTGTATATCTGGCACTGTGGGGGCATTGTATATCTGGCACAGTGGGGGCATTGCATATCTGGCACAGTGGGGGCATTGCATATCTGGCACAGTGGGGGCATTGTATATCTGGCACAGTGGGGGCATTGTATATCTGGCACTGTGGGGGCATTGTATATCTGGCACTGTGGGGGCATTGCATATCTGGCACTGTGGGGGCATTGTATATCTGGCACTGTGGGGGCATTGTATATCTGGCACTGTGGGGGCAATGTATATATGGCACTGTGGGGGCATTGCATATCTGGCACAGTGGGGGCAATGTATATCTGGCACTGTGGGGGCAATGTATATCTGGCACTGTGGGGGCATTGCATATCTGGCACAGTGGGGGCAATGTATATCTGGCACAGTGGGGGCAATGTATCTCTGGCACTGTGGGGGCATTGTATATCTGGCACAGTGGGGGCATTGTATATTTGGCACTGAGGGGGCAATGTTACTTCATCATTGGGCAGTGTGTGTGTATATTATATATGTATATTATACACACAATGTCCAGTGATAAAGTAATATGTTGCTCAGAGTCTGGCCCTGCCCCCGATCCCAATTCCCACATTGCAAACGAAAATACAGGCTTTTGCGCATGAACTAGTCATATAAATAGTTTTCACCATCGAATACTTTTGATGTGATGGTTAGTAACCATTGCATCGAAAGTTTCAATGGTAGAACATTGCCATCATATGATGGTTTGCTTTCGATGTCCATCCCTACAGTCCTGCTGCATCATCTCCGGCGGCCGCGGGTCTGATAGGGGGAAGTGCCGTCCGTGAGCTCTAATTGGCTCACGGACGGCACTTCCCCCTATTAGACCCGCGGGCCGCCGGAGATGATGCAGGGCTCAGGAGGGACACAGGAGAGGCACACGCTGCGCCTTCCGTGTCCCTCCAATAAAGCAGACTGACATGCGGACGTTCGTCCGCATGTCAGTCTGCTGTAATCAGTGGCGCCCCCGCAGCCCCTCGCACCCAAGCCACCGCGAGGACTGCGGGGGCAGTAGTTACGCCACTGGATACAGGCTAATGGGTGGTCCAGTGTACCCCCGGACCAACCCCCAGATTCGCCTATGTGGGAGGGGATTTCCCAGAGTGGATGCAGCCTAAAAAAGTTTATAAAACCAAATAACCTGATACTGAATGGATTCATATTGGACACAATTTAAGCTAACAAAAACCTGCAAATAGCCTATTTATATGTAAATAAAAATCGTTAAAATGGAAAAAAAAAATCTCTTTAGTAAAACTCTCCATCTCATTTATGAAAAAACAACTTTCCAAAAACATTCACACAAACAGATATTATATGTACATCAAAAAATGCCTAGCAGCTTCAGAAATAAATTCCTAAGCAGCTGGTAGTGCTGGTGACTGTCTTTTGGGTATATTAGCATCAGCCCTCAGACACCCACATTTTATTCAGCATGTGCAAATTCACAACATAATGTTTATAACACCTGTACATCTCATAGGCAAACGCAGGGGGGGTTTCCGGTTGCACGGAAACCCCCATTCTCTTGGAAAGTGGCTACAATTATGACAGCAAAAGCAATGGTATATAATATGATTACTAGAAATGCTGCCAGATCATGCAGTTTAAGAGACAGAGCAGAGCTGCTGCACATACCCAGTGTGGCAGCTTCTTCTACCAAGTTTTTTGTGTGTGTTGATCTGAGAATCAGTGCAATGGACCAGATAGTAGCTACCAGGAAGAAGAGACAGGAACCTTACCAAGAGGTGGGAGAATGTGTGCTTAGAAAGTTCTATTATGTTTGTGTATTTATTTCTTATGGTCTGCTTCACCTTTTCCTGATTATTTATATGATTTAAATATGTTCGATACAGCCTATAGTATAGACAATCTATAGTTTGAAATATTAATACTGTATTTAACATAGTATCCAGTATATAAAAAGACCATTGTTTACTTTAATGTCCATGGTCGTTACTGGGTTCTACTACCACTCCCCCAAACTTCCGCTCTTGCTCTAATGTTCCGCAGAGTGGGAGATTGTGGATTGCATTTGGAAACCCCCTCTAGAAATCTTGCGTTTGCCACTACATCTTTAAACAATTCTTAACTTCTTTCCTGCAGGTGTGGAGAGAGTAGCCAGAATCAGCATTTCCATAACAACTGTAGTGGCCAAAGTACAATTTAAAGAGCCCAGATCCACCTTTAAAGTAGGACTTGCCTACCGAGGCCAGGTAAGGAATAAATAATAATAATAATAATAATACATACTAAAAATAGTAATTGTCATACTTCCTAGCAAAGCAGGAGGAACTTACTGTATGGTAGGGTTAGAAAATCAGGGGCTCAGGGCAGAACACAATTGCAGTTCTATTGATTCTTCATGTTATGGGTGCCACTTGACACATGGACACCACATATACATCATTGAGAGAGAAAGGATACATTTGCATTATCCTCTTGGTCCCCAAGCCTCCCTTCTTCCCCATCATGCTGCTGCCCCTGCCCACCATCTGTTTAAGAATATTTAGGAGGTTAGCATGTGGGTTGTGGAGGATTCAGAGGAATGGTGCAGCAGGACTACTAAAGAGCTACAACAGGGAGCTCATCCTCTATGTTCAGGGGTGTTGCCTTTACTGAAGGTAACCAACTAACATGTGGCAGAGTCCATGTAGCAAGCACCATAATATATATGTAAATAATATTTCAGGCTGGTAGCAGCTCTGGAACCCACAAGAAGAAGTTGTTTTTGTTAAAAGCAAAGGAAAGGGCTGTGTTTTATACTAGCCACCAAAATGGAGTCTACCCTAGCCACCAGAATGCACCAATATGTAAACTGCTTTCTACACTGACAAAATAAAAATCATAACGCTGCAGTAAATCAATAAAAATAAACTGAGTATAAAAACATTCAATCAAGATTATATGCAAAAAAAAGTATTCATTACACTTCTTAGCTACACTACATACTAAATATATATGGCATAAACATTACCATCGTCAACAAGAACAGTAAGTCAGCAATATACAGTACACACAGATCCACTCACTTTGACTGATACAATAAAAAATAATGTTATATATATATATCAATCACCTCTTATTATAATATTATATTATGAAAATAAATTTTATCTTCTCCATATAAACTTTGGAGGCAAGAGAACTTTAGCAAATGGATGAAGTCGTAAATATTGATCCAGTTGATAGAAAAATGAGGTGCTGCCTTTACTTTTCATTGCGCAGTAGGAAGTCAGGAATCAGCATATATCCATTCTAATGGCACAGAGTTTGACCAATGTATTGAAGCAGAGAAAAAGTACTCTCAGCAGAAAGTTTGGCAGCATACTGTTTACTGTATATTCCATTAAGAAATAATAAAATGTAAGGTAGTCTTGTATGTACTGTATGATGTAATGTAGCCCTTATAACAACATAATAGCATCAGTTAATCTAACGTGTTTCACTGCACTTGGCAGCTTGTTCTTTTAAAAAAAGCTGCCAGGTGCAGCGAAACACGTTAGGCTATTACAGACCTCTTTAGAAATTATATCCACCACCATACGGACCAACCTCTTACAACAGGACACCTATTTGGAACATTAACAACACCGGTACTTTGGACTGTACCACTCATTGTCATAGCTATTGCGAGGACTCTGGACCAACTAAACCCAACGCAAATTTTCCTCCAGTAACTCAGGTACACACGTCCTTGATAGTATTTAAAACCGGGACTTTGTATTATGGCGGACAATGAGGTAATATAAAAGGAACGGATTACTGCACATGTGTTGCTGGAATATCCCATATAAGAGGTCTTTTTATGCATGTCCTATTAGATTTTATGTGAGCCAATTTATTAAGTTAAACATGTTTTTAGTTATCTAAAGACTGTTATTGTGCAATTGACTATTCATCAACAAGCGATGCTACAAAATTGTATTTTAGTTGGAAACTCCCATTTAGAAATCCTGCATTTGCCACTGGAAGGGAGACACCTCCCATTCAAACAGCACTGTGTGTAAGACCCTAATGTGTGGGGCCCTAATGTGTGGGGCCCTGGGACGACCACCCCTGTCATGCTTGCTTTAATTCAGGCCTAAATCTAGCCATAGTAATGGGATCTGCTTTGTAGATGAGATTCCAGAATTAAATCAACTTTTACATTAGTCACTTGCGTTGGGTCTGCTTTGTTCACTGGTGACCAGAATGTGACATGCTTTTTACACTAGTCACTTTAAGGTACAAATTAAACTCCATTCACCACAACTGTAGAATATGTTTTACATATTGGTCACTAGTGATTAGGTGGTGGTAAAGTAATTCTCTATGCAATCAGGCATTACGCAATTCATGTATCTGGCAGTAGAGGGCAGCAATATCCCACATAAATACAAAAAGCATTTCTAACGCTTGATTTACAGTATTCATGTCCATAGCCCAGAAGTTCCCAAACGCAGTCCTCAAGGCACCCCAACAGTCCAGGTTTTAGGTATATCCATGGCTCAGCATAGATGCTCAAATCAAATTGACTAATGAAGTCATCTGTGGCCAAGCCTGGATACATTTAAAACCAGGACCCTTAAGGTGCCTTGAGGATCACGTTTGGGAACCTCTGCCATAGCCCATTTCTAAAGAGATATTCCTCCAATTACATATTAGGTGTAACCATGTTCTTGGAATGTGAGGTCCTAGCAGGTTTTAAACTTGTATCTGAAACTTTTCAGTACTGACACTGTTAAAGGACAAAAAGAATGTATATGAAGGATATGAAAGACATTAGGGAAGAGGACTTTTTCCTTATATACATTTCTACAGTAAATGTTTGCAATTGATATGGTGATTGTTTTCTTAGATGATTCTGACAGGAGCAGATGGACATCCAATACCAGATGAGAATATTGAACTATATGTTAATGGAATAGGAACAGATGATATTTACACAACTGATGAAAATGGGATAGCAAAATTTTCATTGGACACTTCCACCTGGGAAAATAAAACAGTCGATCTTCGGGTGAGTATGATATTGTTACAAATAACATGAAACATAAGCATGCATAGCATTCAATAGGAGAGAGGGGTAACATGGGCAGCTTGCTTAATGTTCCAAGTTATCCTGTATCCTGATATCTGAATTCTAAAAATATATCTACAGTACTTAATCTTATGCAATTGCAATGATTATTATCTAATTTGCAGGGTACATGCAAGATTTCTCTTTACTCTATTAAAAGCTTAAATTTACCATCACTCCCCACCCTCCCCTGTACATACTTGCCAGATCCTCACACATTTGACTTTTGCAAAATGAAAATAATAACTCTTACCACCTTCTAATTGGTTGGCAAGGCTTCAGTCCAGATGTAATTACAGTATATCTTATGCAGAATGTTGTCCAGACTCCACTACTGTCCAGGGGCAAATGCAGATGTATTAGTATACGGGACTTTCATATACTACCAAGTTTTATTATAGGCACAACTTTTCATAATGCCGTAAAAAAAAACTATAAATTCAAACTCAACGCACTGGGATTTTACCTTTAATAAAACTTTTGGTTTATAACTCATAACAAAAAAAGTTCTGCAAAGTGGACTAGTTTGAAAAATCAGGCCTTTTGTCTATGTGATTCAATTGTTTAAAACTGCTGCAAAATGCCTCTTTACCTACACAATATATAAAACAAATGAGAAAAGAAATAAAAGCAGTAACGTTATCACGAGTTTTCTATTACATGACACTCTGCATGTCAGCTTCCCTATAACATGTTCCTCTGGCTGACATCTTTTCCCTTATATTCCCATCTGCCCACCAGTTTTTCCCTCATACTGTATGTCATCTGCCCTAGAGCTTTTCCCTCATGCAGTGTGCTTCCTCTCTGCCAGCTTTTCCCTCACATACCCTCTGCCCACAAGCTTTTCCCTTGCATTTCCCACTGCCCACCAGCTTTGTACTTGCACCACTTTACCCTTAACTTTTTTTCACATTCCTCCCTGCCCAGTAGCTTTATTTCCTCAAATTCCTTTCTGCCACAAGCTTTTCCTTCAGTTGGCCCTCTGCCTACAAGCGTTTTCATCATATGCTCCTTGATCACACATCTTTTTTATCGCTTGCCTCTCTGCCAAAGAGGTTTTCCCTCACACGCTCCTCTGCCAGCCAGCTTCTCTATCACATAACTCTTTTGAGCCATTTTCTCATTTGCCTCTCTGTTAACCAGCTTTTCCATCATATGCCTCCCTGTCCATCAGCTTTTTCTGTCACATGACCCTATGGCAGTAGCTTTTCCTACACATGCTCTTTTTCCCGAATGCTTGTCCACACATACCCCTCAGCCCACCAGCTTCTTCCTTATATGCCCAGTAAAATCAATATACTGTACTGTACTCTGGCCGTCCAATCTTGGCTTTACATTTTTGAATATAAATCTACAAAAAAAGTTATTTTGTAGAACAGTGAAAATCTCTTTCAGCAACAATATTGTCAATGAAACCACCTTGAAGTAGAGGCAGGCCATGGTTGCAAATATCAGATGTACACTAGGAAAAATACTTTAAAATGGAGGGGTTTTAACAATCCATCAAGTACTGAATTTCAATCTGTCATCAAGAAAAGGCAAGCAAGTTTACCAAAATGTACAAGCATGAACATGATATTGGAACCAAACTTCACAGCCTATCTCACATCGTATGTTTTTGGCACATCGATTTAATGACGAATGTGAACTCAGTTCCTTACATGAGCATGATCCATTTATCTTCACAAGAACAATCTATTTATAACTGAATATTAAAGTCAGCAATTTTGTTAATGTAACCGGACCAACATTAATATATGAATAACTCACTCCAATATGGAGACCTTTATTGCAATCCTTATGCATTTCATTTCATTGCCCAAATAAATTTCTTCAGAGTAGTAATGTACAGTACCTGTGATAAGAATATAATTCACTGCCTCGGGTTAAAGTTGTGTTATAATCATATATTGATGTATAAGGGATCGGTATGTGATGCTGGTGGATGGGATGCCGACAGTCACAATACCGACTCCGACATTCCAGTGGTGTCGATGCCGACAGGGGTGAGGTACTGTAAGTATTCTACCCGCCTAACCCTCCTTTACCGCAGCCTAACCCTAACCTCCCCCCTTAGTGCCTAACCCTAATCTCTATCCTAAATGCCTAAACCTAACACCCCCCTCCCCACAGCCTAAACCTAACCCCTTAATGCCTAAACCTACCCCCACCCCCCTCCTCTGCAGTCTAACTCTAACCCCCCTTCCATACAGACAAATCCTAATGGAGTCGGCTATACTTACCATTGGTATCCCGGCTGTTGGTATTCAGCCATCGTGATGCTGACCTGGTCGGGATTACAGTACTTGTGATCTGACGGGTGTCGGAATTCCGGTGTCAGTATTTCATCTGCCAGGATCTTGAATGTATACCATGTATATTTGCTTCATGTATCTTGCAGAATTTCCTTTAGTAGTAACTTCATAATTGTTATTCTTCTAGGGACACTACATACCCAGCAAATCAGTGCCTGACTCTGGTGAGGTGCCTCCAGATTATGATGATGGGTACGCAGCGTTAATCCCTTATTACACAAGAGGAAAGAGCCAGCTAAAGATCAGAAATGAACTATTTGTTTTGCCTTGTAATGAAAAAGTGAATCTCTGGGCGGATTTTGTTCTTGACCCTTCTGAGTACTCCAAAGAATCTATTGACTTTTTTTACATGGTGAGTGGTCGCTATGTACTGTACTTAACGTGTTTAAAACCATGGTTTGTGTAATCTTATGGTATCTCTAAGAAGACAAATATATTTTATGGTGCAAAAAGATGAAAAAAATTTATAAGCTGGATGTAATGGAGTCCGAGTTCGGCTGCCGTGTGGGATGCTGGCCAAACACGGACTTTTTTTTAAAGGGGCAATCATGTACAAAACATGGTTTAGTCTTGTACAAGAGTTAGAGTCAGAGTTCGGCCGGGAAACTGCACAGCAGCCCGAACTCGGACATCATTACATTCCGCCCTAGTGTGTATGGTAATAATAGTTTTATTCTTGGCTTTTTTTTAAAAAAATTAATTTTTCTGCCATTTTTTGATTGGGGCTTTTACATTTTTTGCCAACTGTTATAACTTTGTTTTAATACTTCGTACCAGTACCGTATCTAGAAATTTTAGTGCTGTGTGCAAATAGGGTCAGTGAGCGCCGTAGTCACGCACCAAAAATATAGGGGCGTGGCTTCTTGGGTAACGTTAAAGTTAAATGCGCGGTAGGTATTCCTTGATGCGGCTGTGATCATGCAGTGCGGAGGATCAAGGGATACCTACCGCGCATGTAACTTTAACGTCTACAACATAAAGAAATGTATGTCCACCTTGATCCAATAGTTATTACTACCAAGGATATATGTAGACTACTAGAAATTATTGGATATTGTCATTGCACATTTTGCTGCTTAAAAATTATTTCATATGCTAATTGCACACTTATGATCTGTATAGATATAATTCTCACATATCTTGATTAGCACTCCATGACATCAATTAGGTGTATTTAAAAAGGGACAGTGCAAAATTTTTTGGAGAACCATACAACAGCCAATACAGGTGCATTAAAGGTCTCCTACCACTGATATCACTATAAAAACCCACAACATATAGAAATAGTGTTTATATAAATATATTATCACAACAGTGACAGTGGTTAATTTGCATACTGAACAGTGATACCGTGATACATTGTTCAAGTATTGGTGGTCAGACCTCTGATGAAACAGGGAAGCAATTTATTCTTAGGTGGGTGCATTGGATATTCCATCAGTATGCTCATGGCCTGCACAAGTACTGTTTACCACTTGACTCCCTTATATTTGGATTTACCCTGCATAGAGAAGCTTTTTGTTAGACTACACTATCTACTTGATTTCTTGCTGCTCCCTTTTTCCAGTGCGCTCTCATCGGCACCATTTAGTGGTTACACTGTTTGGGAGCCGACAGCAGAAGCACTCTCGTTTCACGTAGAGATGACGATGGATCCTCTCATCCACAATTCGATGTCTTAGATATGATTGAGGAAAGCAGAAATACCTGGTGTCATTCTGTGTGAAAGGTTCCTAGATTGTAAGCTTGCGAGCAGAGCCTTCCTACCTCTATGTCTGTCTGTTTTTACCCAGTTTTGTTCTATTACTGTTGTCCTAATTGTAAAGTGCAACGGAATATGCTGCACTATATAAGAAACTGTTAATAAATATTTACCTGACCTTTTCGAGCAAGCGCTATCCAATATATTCACTGTACTTTAACTAGGTCCAGTTTATATATTTCCTTGGGCAGATTATACACACATTAGTGTGCTCGTTATTAAAGTTATTTTACCATTATAGCACAGTCCATCCTCTCCCCTGCACTCTCATTAACTTGTGCTATGTGTGCGGCAGTGTGATAGTTAACAGCAGATGCAGGCCCTTTGGGACATATCATTTCCCATCTGGCAGATTTTTAAAAGCAGAAGCCTGGTACAGAGTATATGTCTCGCTTCCTACCAATCTTTTTGTTTCCAAGTTTATCACCAGTTATTTATAATGATTCACTGAGGTTTTTCGATAGGAAAACTCATACAGGCTTATGCTGAGAGTTTTTGAGTAGGAAGAACAATGTGTCTGTTGATTACAGTTTGTTGCTAATGAAATTGATACAGTAAATAGAAACAGAAATAGTTCTTTATATATAAATGCAACAGTTTAATAATTCACCAATAACAGATGATTTACAATCTAGGAATACCTTGCAATGGGCCCTACACATTGGCCGAGGAGCCCGGCGGGCCGATACGGCCGACCCGCTGGCGGGGAAGGGTGACGGGGAGAGTGAAGTTTCTTCACTCCCACCGTCACCCGGCTCCATAGCCCTGCATGCTAATTTGGACGAGATTGTCCATATTGACTTGTATGTATAAATGAGCAGGCACCATCGATGAACGAGCGCGGGGCCGAGCATCGTTCATCGTTGGTGCCTACACACTGAGCAATATATTTTTCATAATGAACAAGATCGTTCAAATCGCTCAGTGTAAAGGGCAAGTGGGTAGGGCCCTTTAGAGCTAAATAACAGACAAACAAATCTTCAATCTATTTTATATAAAGGAAACAAATTGTTGGATATTCCTGCTTATCAAGAGACTACACCAATTTGTGGCCATTACAATAAATATCTTAAGGGGAATTGATAATTAGTTGTTCATACCAGACCTAGGTAAGGCCATTATATACTGTGCTATATATTTTAAATAATTCTTGAATGTTTGTTTGTAGATGTGAATTTTTTGTTTTCTTTAATAAAAGTTAAGTTTTAATTATAACTAAGAGTTCCCCCCAAAAAAGAATTTTCTTTTTCTTCCTTCCTTGCAAAATGTCAATGACAAGCAATCACACGTGATTTGATTTTCTAACCCAACTATAGATATGACAAATCTAGTTTGTTGCTTCAGGTACAGAAACACCTGGGCCAGGGTGTAATGAAGTCCGAGTTCAGTGGCTGTGCGGGATGCCAGTGGAACCAGGACAATTTTTTAAAGAGGCAATCATTTAAGAGGGTTTAGCCTTATAAATGATTGCCCCTTTAAAAAAACGTCAGAGTTCGGCCGGCCTCCCACACGGCCACGGAACTCAGACTACATTACAACCCGGCACAGCTTTTAATTTTACACAAATTTAAATAAATGCCTCCAGATAATACTGGAACCAAGGTTACATTATAGCATTTCTTAGACCTATACTCTGATGTCATCAATAAAGGAAATAGTGATGGCATTAGATGTTTTTTTATTTTGAGCCTACAGAGGGATTTCTTTTTCTAGGGATTATTAGACGTTTCTGGAAAAGCTCTGTCCATGTACAGTATTCACAAATTTCATATCTTATGTGGTAATATTCCTTTTGCACTTCTTATAGGTCTTTGCAAAAGGACAGATTATTTATGACTCAAGAGTGAGCTATAATCTTGCACCAAACAGCGGTATGTCTTGGATATTACAAAATGTACAGCACATTTATCCCCTTTTCTATGAGATATATTTATTAAATAGAGACTATAGTCATTATACTGTATGTATTTTCATTTTTTGTGCAAAATTCAGATAACGTAACTTCACAATCTATTTAACTAAAAAATTGAGCACAGTTTAGACAATTTTATTTTTTTATATTAGATTATCCAGGCTTTAAAATACAAAACACTTGATGTGGATGCATGATTTAATACAGTATGTTGTATGATATTAAATATAAATAGCTTTAAAATTTAACTTATGTCATCATTAATTACAAAAACATGCTTTTAAAATTGTAATTAAAAAGAGAGCAATGTTTTCATAACATGTATTGCTATAATTCTGTAACATAAATTGAGTTTAATATCCTTGAAGCTTAAAGTCAAATCGTATACAGGGGCAGATTTATCAAAAACTTGGAGAGAGATAATGTACCAGAAAGAATTTCTCTAGACTTATTGTAGCCTTCAATTTTGTCCTGAATGACTAATAACAAAGCATCTAACTCTAAATAATGTCCAAGTATATACAACACATCGGACACATTGCACATGGTTAATGTGCACACACAACATTAAAATAAAATACAGGCAATATTAAGATATTTTAGGTGTGGCATTACAATATGTACTCATTTTATAGCACTACTAAGCAGATACAAAGATACTGTACATTGAATGTCCCACTGCTGTGTACTAAAGTCCCTGTTCTAGTTTCATCCTTGAGTTCATGGGAGGAATGTAGAGTCTATGCCAAGGTGTACTTGCAATTTAAATGTAAACTTAGTAACATTGCAGTGTATATTCATGTTGCCCTGTTATAGTTCTCAGCTCACATCAAGTTTTGACCACAAGTGGTATCAGATCAACTATATCCTAAGAAGACAAAAAAGTAGTATTTATTGTGCCAGTGGTATTTCACACCCATGACACTGTTTCCATAAAATACCTATAGGATGATACTGTACATTCATTAAAAGAAGAAAAAAGAGTTTACGGATTAGACAATATCAAAAGAAAATATTTTTTCCTGAGAAATTGGCTAGGTAGATACATTTTAATTTGGTCATATTTTATTTCCCATCAGGAATGAAGGGTTTCCTCCCATTTCCTGTTGGTGTCACTTCCCAGATGTCTCCAGCTGCCACCATCTTGGCGTACGCCATCCTGTCCAATGGAGATCTGCTTGCTGACAGCATAAAAATCCCCGTCAGTAGCTGCTTTCCCAACACGGTTAGTACTTTAAGGTCTCTTCTTTCCCCATATTATTACATTGAACAGCTTTAATTTGATTTGCTGCTTTGTATGGCTTTTATTAAAGCATTTTCGTGAAAAGCCTGAAATTCACAAAACATTATATTTCACTTTTGGTTAAAGGTATTATGCCACCGACCATTTTCTTCCTATGCATGCATATTGCTGTGTTAAACATGTTTTACTTTTACCACCAAATGTGTAATACACCAAGCAACAGTTTTTGGATATGTTGTAAAACTTCACATGTACAACCTCTTTACTGGATGTGGTCTAAAACTTGAACACAGGGGCAGGGCAGTAGAGAGCCTGGCCGGGCCGAGGTACTTTTGATAAGGGCATGGCCTACTCATGGGAGGTGTGGCCCTGCACAAATAGAAAAAAAAATACAGAAAAAATAGTACTTTACATGCCTCCCTAGCAAGAGTGTCTTAAAAGAGGAGGAGCTCCAGGTGCAGCCTCCTCCATTCGGGCCCCCTACTCTCTGCCGGCAGCGCTGAGAGTCTGAGCACTAGAGCGCTCAGACTCTACTGCACATGCGCAGATCTCTGAGAAAATGGCACGTGGCCATTTTCCCAGTGATTTTTGTACTGTGCATGCGCAGAACTCCACGAAAATGGCTGCTGCACCATTTTTACAGAGTTTTAATACCGCAACGGATGTTGACGCAGAACTCCGGAGGTGTATTTAGAAAATGGGTGCAGCCTGTGCGGTGGGGGCCTCCTCTGGACTCAGAGGCCCGTGTGCACTGCACACACTGCACCCATTATAGATACACCAGTGCTCCCTGGGCTGAGGAGAAGAGCTACAAGTGCTGCTGCCAGGTAAGGGGGAATGGGGACTTGGGCCCCCAATGGGCCCTTCCATCAGGCCTGAGCCCGGGTAAATAGTACCTGCTCCCCCTTCCCCCTAGACACTACTGCACAGGGGCAGTTTAGAAGAGGAGTGGGCCCATATGCAGGCTTGGCGCATGTCCCCTCCTCTCTGGCACTGCAGTAGGCTTTGGGCTAAAGCCTACTGTACATGTGCAGGTCTCTGGAAACATGGTGCCCACACTATGTTTCCAGAGACTTCTGTATTGCACATGCGCAAAACTGTGTAAATGGCTGCCATGCCATTTCCCCAATGATATCTATGTACAGCGCTGGTTGAGGCAGGACTCCGGAGAAGTAAGTGTAATTATATTCAGACATGTCCTCTCTCATCTTACAAACACTGCTTGTGGACATGGATACGCATCGCATGCAAGATTAGCTGTGCCAAGGAGCGTATAGTTGTACCGGTGACTCAGGCACTATACACATGCTCCATTGACAGACACACTTGGCGTGACTATATAACCACGATGCGTTCTCATTGCCAGTAAGATCACAGAGAACCCATATGTACAGTAGGTGCAGGATGAGCGGTGTAGACATTCAGTGCACACATTACACTGATCAACACTCATTTTATTGCCAATCATATCAGAGCGATTTTGGGGTAACTTTGTGGTGCTAATTCTGAATGTGACATCGGTTTCGGTAGATTGGCTCTAATTTCTGAGATACACCAGACGAGAAACAAGAAAAAGACGATAGACAACACAAACCGCTCAACTGACAACTGTCACCTGACAGTGGCCAATCACTTATATACAGAGGGGGAATATTATAGAATGATCGCTGAGTGAACACCTAGAACAGGCCTGGCCAACCTGTGGCTCTCCAGATGTTGTGAAACTACACATCCCAGCAAGCCCTGCCACAGTTTTAGCATTCCCTCATAGCAAAACTGTGGCAAAGCATGATGGGACTTGTAGTTTTACAACAGCTGGAGAGCCACAGGTTGGCCAGGCCTGACCTAGAATATATGTGTCTCACCTTTTAGAATGTTCCAATAGATTCCATGCCAAGTTGCCTATTAATTGAGGGTATCCACTAGAGCCAATTTGAAGGAAAAAAAATAACTATACATTTTTATTTCAGAAACCATAAATTAACATAAATTTGCTCAATGTAACTAATAAAATAGCCACAACATTAAAGCCACCCTTTTCTTTTTTGTGTTTTTTTTACTTCTACCAATAATTAAAGAGTACCTCCATTACATAAGTTGATGGAGTATAGCAACAGCTACAGGCTGAATATAACTTTAGCAGTTATTTTGAATGAAAAGTGCTATAGTGCTGTGGCACTACAGTATATTATAATTATCACTCTCTTGTACCTCCTTCCTGCTCATCCTCCATGTGATGTAATAAGGTATTACCTATACAGCACTTGTAACATTACAGGTTATTCCGCAATTATTCCTGTGTGTTACTGGTTGAACAGAGAAACACATTCAGCAACAGTTCATGGGCCCAGGCACAACGTAAAAGAGGATTAAAAGCAATCCCCCAATGAAACCTGCAAAGTATATGTGAGTAACTCTGCACTGTGGGGGTCATTCTGACCTGATCGCACGCTACCATTCATCGCAGCGCAGCGATCAGGTCAGAAGTGCGCATGCGCCGGCGCTGCAGTGTACCGGCGCATGGCTGACAGCCGACGTCTGTCGTTGTCTAGCGATCGCCTCTGCCTGATTGACAGGCAGAGGTGGTAGCTGGGCAGGAGGGGGCGGCACTGCGGCATTTGGCCGCCGTTTTATCCGGCCAACGTTTTGTGGGTGTGGTCCGTCCGGTTTGTGGGTGCAGTCCAGCGTGGCCGGACCGTGCTGGGGGCGGGCCGCAGCGGCTGCATAACAGCACACGCAGCCGCCTTTGAGCCGGGCAGCGACGAGTAGCTCCCGGCCAGCACGCAAATGCTGCGTTGGCCGGGAGCTACTCCTGAAGTGCAAAGGCATTGCCGCTGTGCGATGCTTTTGTACTTCAACGACGGGGCAGAGACTGACATGCGGGGGCAGGCTAGCCCTGTGCTGGGCGTCCCCCCACATGTCAGTGTGACTGATAGTAGCGCACAGCTACGATCAACTGTGAATTACCCCCTGTATTTTAACAGAAGTAAAATAAGTAAAGAAGAAAAAAGAGAAGATGATATTCAGCAGGTCAGAACTTAAACTTGGAATGTTTAAGTTGAATACTGACTATTAACAGCTGTGGAATTTTAAGGTTAAGATGCTGCTCTCAGGAAAGGATTATTGGGAGAAAGATTATGGGCTAAAACATAAAGAAAATGGAGTATTGTGATCATTATTTTTTCAATATAAGTACCGAGTACAGTAATCACCCAAGGCTGCATCGGGCAATTGAAGTGGGTGGAACCAGGGGACATGGATGGGGAGAGATCTGATATAAGAGCAACAATTGTTAAAATATGTATATGCTCACTGCTCAGGGACATCTGCACAGTTTTGTGTGTAGTCCTATAAAATTAGCCACATATTAAATACACTACTAAGTATGCTTGACGAAACAATATATTTAGGACAGAATAAACACGTGCACATTAGTTAATTAGTTAATTGCTTCATTAAAGTATTTTCCAACACCTTAGTTAATTAGCTAATTGCTCCCTTGAAGGCCCTTGTAACGAGGTATAAAATTGTAGATTAACCTTATAAAATTAACCACATTTCAGTATACCCATTGCTGATCACAGAAATTCAACAATAGACTACAACCCATCAAATCATTCCTAAGAGCATATATAAATAATTAATTCTATTGTCAGCTTTGTAAAACTATTATGGAGTATGGCTCTACACAATCAATCCTCAATCAATCCTGAAGGTCTTTGTAACCAATTAAAAATATTAGTAGTTAAAAATATAGTAGTTCAAAAAAGTAGACAAAAACTGGACAACAGTGCCTTGGATAGCTAATTATATTTAGACAACCAAAATCACAGTGTTTGATGTATAAATGTCCTCAATACAATATTGATTGAGCTACCAGATGATAAGAAATGAGCTACTGTAAATAGTAGATGGTATTAATGTTGATTGAGATTAAAAAAAATGTAAGCCATAAGGGCTGCATTCAGAAATTGTGGAGCCTGGAACTGACCAATTAGGCAGGGTCTAACACCCCCACCACTGCTCACCTTCCGCTCCCACTGCAGCCCCCACAACTTACTGTTCTGGGTGCTGGTTGTTGGTCTCGGGACAAGGCCACAGGACATCAGGTGGTGCCACTAGGCATGACCGCAGTGGGCCAGGACCACAGCAGCAACACAGGGAAGAAATCCAGAGCAAGCAGCCATAGAGGGAGAGCACCTGTGGTATTTCAAACTTGGAGTCGGTCATGAGCCAATCAGAGCTTATGGACCAGCTGCCAATCAAGAGCTGCCACTGTAACCCGTCCTGATTGGCTGTCAGACCTTGAGCTCTATTTCGCTTGCGGCTGGCACCAAATTTAATATGCTATGGCAGCATGCAGTGTGCTCTGATCCACACTGCTGCCATGCGTGCCCCCTCACTATCCAGGACCGGGACACGAGTCCTGGCAGTCACCGCCTGATGGTGACCCTGCTTCAGTGGACCTGCTTAACTTCTTATTTCCAAATTGCTGTATGTTGCTCCAGACCCGAAGAGTAGGTCAAAGACAAAGCGGAAGTGCTCAACAAATGTAACCAATGAGTCAGGCAGCTGGTGACTAGACATCTCTAAGGTAAACCATGTGCACTGCAGGGGGGGGCAGATGTAAAATGTGCAGAGAGATCTAGATTTGTGTGGGGCGTGTCCAGACTGAAATCTAAATTGCAACGTAAAAATAAAGCTGTTCTGTATCTGTGGGTTACATGCAAAAACGGACAGTATTTACCCTGGATGAAAAAAGTATGTATTTGTACCCCTAGCATTGGAACATGGCTTGACTAGGTGCAGTTACTTGTTTTTTTTACTTGATTACCAACTGAGAATCAAGCTCATACACCTACCTACTCTGAAACCTATGGGTGCACCCAAACACACAGAGACAGAGGCAGCGCCCCCAAGACCTTTATACAGTAAGAATGACACACTGAAAAACATCTTCATAAGTTTACTAATTTGGTTTCATCTGAGAATATGTGGGTTATGCGGTTACCTTGATTATTAAATGAATCAAACAAAAAAACATTATTACAAAATATAAAGTTGATAGTACTGAAAGCTTCTGGCTAGTACATAAATATACAGTATATCCCCCAGAATGACTCGCTCTTAGCCTTATAATTGTAGTATATTTTCTACATGTTCAGTTCTCTTTGTGCTGTACCTGTAGCCTTGCTCTCATTCACCCTATCTAGTACTGTGGCACATTTTCCTCAGTGTACATTTCACAGTCACTTTCTGTTTTTATGGTGAATTTGACTATAGTCAATACACTTCATTTATCTAATGCTCATCCATGTGCTCCCATTTTGAAATGGGAAGGGATAGGGCAACATGACCCATTGTCAGAGCATGTAGGTCACAACCTGTAGCCAAACTGTCATCATCCTTCACGTCAGCATAACATTTTACAGGAGGCAAGAAGACTTTACTTCACTCATGTGTTTGTGTGATGAGGACAGGTCTAAATCTGACAATGTAGTGATGTAAGGATGTGAATGGGGGATGCAACAAAATTATATTTTAATAGTTGCAGGATTAGAGTGACTCAGCAACCCAGTATAGTGATTTGAGGTTTCATAGAAACTGGTCAGGAATGAATGTGGCATCAAATGTACTTCTATGTATGATGGAATGGAATGGAAATCTATGTATCCAACTTGTTTCTTGGTTCATTTCACCAATGTTCTTATCTTGACATGACCCCTTCTTCTCTTCACAGGTCTCTCTGCAGTTCTCAGAGGAACAAAGTCTCCCTGGGTCAATGTTAAGCCTCCACATTAGTGCATACCCAAACTCCTTGTGCAATGTCCGAGCTGTGGATAAGAGTGTGGAGCTGCTGAAGGCAGAAGATAAACTTCCAGAAGACACTGTAAGCTCCACATCGTTGTTCTTTTGTTTAATCGTAGATCTTATATGTCTCTATATCTCTATAATTTCTATCTTTGTTTTAGGTGAATGAGATCTTGAAAGCCTGGGACATCGAAGATTACCCTATACAAATAGAGGAACTTCAGCAGTGTCCTGCTGGTACCCAGCCTATTTCAGTTGACAGTTCTGCTGAGACTGATACATTCACATTTTTTAAGGTATTAATATTTTTATATTCTTTATCATTAAGCATATTGGGCCTGATTCAGACCCTATATGATTCAGTTGCGATTGACCAATGTTTTTTTCTGGGTATTGACAATGCTAAATTCCTTTGTCGTATAAACAACCCTTTATGAAGTCTAAGAACACTGTACGCTGCTTACTTAAGAAGTACCGTAAGGGTACGCTATTTGCGTAACGATCGCTCAGCCGTAGGCGAGACGCTCAAGCGTCACGTTCGCTCACGGCCCAGTGATCACAGGACAAGTTATTGGTTATGACTAGAGTAATGATTCGCTATGGCGTAGCGGACGCTCGAGACCACGAGGAGATCACCAGCGGCGCAGACGCTCACAACACTATACCTTTATGTCTAAACCTTATACCAATGAAATACACAGAATACCTTAATGTGAGTACAGGGTGTAAGTGCAACCTTGTGTAACCTGACTAACTACAAAGCTGCTTGAGCGTCACCGACGCTCAAGTGAACACTTAACACTATAGGAAATACACAGATACTGGTTTAGGGTCCAAAGCCTATTAACTGTATTATATCTAATATACTTGTAAAAGGGGATAACAGTACAAATGATACACTACAATATAACAGAGACTTCCTAACCAAAATACAATACTATCTAATACAATACAATACTAGTCTAGGGGAGATGTGAGAGAAAAGAGAAAAGAGAGAGAGAGAGAAATGGAGAGAGATGAGAGAAATTGGCTCACAGTAAGATAATGATTACGGAGAGAAACTTACGCACAAAGGGTGACGATCGCATGCGCCTCGATATCCAGCTCCCGGTTATCAGCAGAAAACCGTTGATGAGAGAGTGAAGTTGGATATGGTCGGCCTGCCTATTTATGCCCCACACACAATGCAATCTCATAGTCCCTACAATCCCATTGTCCATTGGACGTCGGAATTCGGCCCTGTATCATAACAAAAGGTCATAGGGTGATTCATACAGGTGGGCTGTGACGATTTCAAACAGCTCAGGTGGGTGGGAAACTAGGTTTCCCGCCGCATACCTGAGTATGAGTAAATAATAGAAATGGACATAAACTTCTTATGTCCATAACTATTCGCACGAGCGATTAATACGCTCCAAACCAACACCGGAATATTGCTAATTAAATACTCTTCCGATGGGTACCAAACACTGCTGTATGATTCCTGTCAGACCCTTCGTACAATACAAAGAGGGATTCCTCAGCTCAGGGACATTCTATATTAACCAAACTTTCAGAATCTATCAAAGGGATCATGATCTATAAACTACATTAATTGTGAAAATATGTAACGAATGAGTCGCACGCTACGACTACATAAACTCTACCGTAAATACGCATACCGCGCCTGCGAGTGCACGCTATTGCGGGTATGCGCCTTCACGGGAGAGCGTACGCATGCGCAGCGCGGACCAGTGTGCGGTGCAAATATGGCAACGTGCATAGAGACATTTTTCTGACTTTGACAGTCCACCCTTTGGCAGTCAATAATAACTGCCACCTTCTAAAACATTTCAAAAAGGAGAAAAATGTAAGTCAGGGGTTAATTGATTTCCATGGTGGGGTAAGGAAGAAGAGTGGAGTAGGTGTGAAGAGGGTATGACCTAGTGAGAAGGCAGAAGCATGTGTGTATGAGTCCATGTTTGGAGGGTCATGTATCATCGTGCCGTACGTGTGGTAAATCAAGCTTCGAGGTATTGCGAAGTATACATTTGAATTCCTTCTTATCCCGTACTAAGGGTCTGTGGATGGGCTGTCAAACTCTACCGAGCTCATTTCGGCTGTGGTTGTAACAAAATGGGGGAGCACATTTTAGTTGATGATACATGAATGGGGGAGGTATGTGGTTGCTGATATCTGTGCCTGTATTCCCTATCGCCTATGTGTGTCATTACCTGAGGGTTGTAGAGATGAAGATAAAGAACACTTATGGAAAATGCAATGATATTCTATGTCAGGGAAATGTACATCTGTCGTTGAAGTTGTGTTCGGTATCTGTTGAGAGTCGTCTTCTTTGCGCTGTATTGCTCCTTGGGCATGAGCAAATAGCTTTGTCAGAGCCATCGGATTTACAGAAAATGTTGGGCTAGCGTGAGTTTAAAAGTACTAGGGAAACTGGGGATCCATGGCAAAGTTCATCAAGTGTCCATATCATAGGTTGTCAAAACTTCATCTTTGGTGCTTGTCTGTTGTCTGCATAGCGTCTCATCAACTTCCTCGTCCAAGGGGGTCTTTGTATCTTGGAGAAAAACAGAAAAACAGGTGAAAGAAACGGACCGTATAATCGCATTTTCATCACATTCTGGTTTCTATCATTGGGTCATAAATCAAATCCAGGTTAATTACGGTTTCCTCACTCCTCAAGCTCATCACTTTTGTACTTTGTTTGCACCTCATTAAAGCCTGCCCGCATCTAAATATCAATCCAATCGATATAACGACACCCAAGATACATAGTAGAAACTTTCCAACATCCATTATGACTCCTTGAGCCCAGTCTCCTAAACCGGAGAACCAATTTCGCGGGTTCAACCATGACACCCAACCAGTCAGCTCATTACCTACAGCAGCAAGGGTGAGATTGTGTTTTCGACGAAATTCCCACTTTAATTGCAGAATATCGTCCATCTTTTGGTCTATGACCTCTACCGGATCCTCGGTGCTATTTGTGATATACGTGCAACACTTTATGCCGTACTGTGTTGCCAATGTAACACAATATCCGCCTGTTACTGCTGTAAGATAATTAAGAACCATCCTATGCTGAACTAGTTCTGTTTTGTAAGCTTGAAGTTCTCTTCCAGTGTATCTAAACGTGTCATCATACATTTCGGTGATATTATCTAACAAATTGGCGAGTGCGGAAATGTATCTATAATTCATCACTCCTCGAGCGGTGCGAGTGAAATCTAACGCTACCAGAACCTGAATCCCGGTGGATTCATGGATAAGATCAGAGGCCGGATGCTCTAACCTTTCTGACAGTTGTCTTTTAACTCGGTGCTCGTAATGAGTGTGAGTATAAGGAGCTTGGGCACCACGGTGTATGTCCTTTATTTTGTCATGTGTAACAGTCATCACTTCAGGCAATACTTTTCCAATATAACACAATCCTTCAGAGTTAGGGGCAAGCCATTTGTACGCCTTTCTCCCGCATATGAAATATGCGTCATCGGGGAGAACATAAGGGACGGAGAAGGACATGACCATATTACAAACCTTCCAGGTGAAATCCCCTGACCCTAATTCTTCCATCTGCTTAATGCACGTATCAGTTTGTACGATATGTGCACAGTATCCTGGTGATACCTCTCCAACTCTAGTAATCCTATTTCCTAAGGTATATCGATACCGGAAAGATTTTCCTCTACTGGCTATGTGGCGTACAAGCTCTGTATCTGTAGGCATTCTATCTGCTCTGTGTGAAAAGGTCATGGTAAGGTTGCTCCATGACACTTCCCAATTTCCCGGCTTACGGGGATTGGAGATATTAAAACATAAGAGGGACCTATCCACATGGTATTGGTGGAGCTTCAAACTAGGAGGGCTGGAGATGTTAAACCTCCGGTCCACCGGTCTCCCACCACTTAGCTCAAGTACTTCCCCTAACGTTAAAGGAAATGGTACTAGCCCTGATTTGCTGTGACCCTGAGGTACTTGAGAGCATACCCAACAATCTGTTTGGTTTAATACGTTACCCACTAAGGAGTGATAGTCACTCAATGGATGCCGGTCCATATGGATATTAAAACTGGATTGGCATTTCTTTATGCATCCATCTTCAACCAGATTATCACAGAGCCTACAGATACAGTTTTCTTCAGCTAACAATCCATCACAATTTCTTCTATCGGATCGTTTTCTGATACTCGCCTTTGCTTGTTGGTTTGGTTGATCTTGGAAAACTACGCCTCCATCATCATAATCGGAACCCATTCCAGAACCTCTCTCGACCTCTATGGTACTCTCGCCGGAACAGACTGCTCTGGTCAACATCATGGTTAACATCAAAATCCGGATCACAGTCTCTTGGGGCAAGTCCATCTTTGAGGAGAAAAATAGAGAAGAATGAGGAGGGGGAAAAAGAAATTTCAAGGGAGAGGGGATGGGAAGTGGAGGAAAACAATAAAAGGGAGAGGGGAGTCGACAACTGCTTCCGGTCTTCAAGGCTCAGGTGCCGCCTCAGTCCTCCTGGAACAGACACTCCAGTGATACAACCTCTACCGTCTGTTCCTTATCACGGGACTTCTCTGGGTCAGCAACCTTCTTGCAGTGGGATGAATGGACCCAAGTCTCTCTCTCAGCAACCTTCAATGCTGTGGTGCTAGTCAATAAGACCTGGTATGGTCCTTCCCATCTATCAATAAGACAACCTGAGCGTAGAAAATTTCGTATCATTACATAATCCCCAGGTTCAATGTCATGACAATTACTATCTGGTAAATCAGGAATCACCAACTTCAGATTATCATTTTGACTCCTCAACTGCTTACTCATGTTAATTAAGTACTTTACAGTTACTTCATTGTTACATTTCAAATCATCCTGAGGGTTAATCATGACATGCGGTTGTCGACCAAACAAAATTTCAAAAGGAGACAGATTAAGAGGGGACCTGGGAGTGGTTCTGATGCTATACAAAACAATGGGTAAAGCTTCTGGCCACGTCAATCCTGTCTCTGCCATTACTTTACTCAATTTATTTTTAATAGTGCTGTTCACTCTTTCGACCTTCGCGCTCGCCTGTGGACGGTACGGAGTGTGCAGCTTGCTATCAATACCCATCAACTTACACATTCCTTGAAAGACATCACCTGTAAAATGGGTACCCCTATCACTTTCGATTATCCTAGGGATACCATATCTACATACAAATTCCTGCACAATTTTCTTAGCTGTAAACATAGCGGTATTTGTAGCTGCTGGAAAAGCTTCGACCCAATTCGAGAAAACATCTATACAGACAAGTACATATTTCAAATTTCGACATGGGGGTAATTGAATGAAGTCAATTTGTATTACCTGGAAAGGGCCGCCGGCAGGTGGGATATGGGATGGTTCTGTAGGTATTGCTTTTCCAATATTCTTTCTCAGACAGGTAAGGCATGACATTGCTCTTTTACTCGCATGAGAGGAGAATCCTGGGGCGCACCAGTATGCTCTTACCAATTTGCACATCCCCTCCTTGCCTAGATGAGTCAGCCCGTGAGCTGCTTCAGCCAGACATGGAAGGTATGCCCTGGGGGCCACTGGTTTACCATGTCCATCCGTCCAGAGCCCTGAGGACTCCTGGCCATATCCCTTTGCCTTCCAGACTGCTCTTTCCTGTGTGGAACACAAATTCTGCATCTCACACAACTTCTGTGTGTTGATGGTATTAAATACCATCAGTTGTGTGGTGTCTGTCTGTATGGGGGTAGCAGCTGCAAGCTTTGCGGCTTCGTCTGCTCGGCTGTTACCAAGGGATACTGGGTCTTGGCTATATGTATGTGCTTTACATTTGATAACAGCCACTCTGTCGGGTTCCTGTATCGCTGTTAGAAGCCTTTTTATATAAGCTGCATGCGCTATCGGTGTACCAGCTGCCGTCATGAAATTTCTGAGGCGCCATAGGGCTCCGAAATCATGTACTACCCCGAAGGCGTATCTAGAATCGGTGTAGATATTGGCTGACTTACCCTTAGCCAATTCACATGCTCTGGTTAGGGCGACCAGTTCAGCAACCTGGGCTGAGTGAGGTGGGCCTAGCGGTTCCGCTTCTATGGTGTCTTGGTCATCTACGACTGCGTATCCAGTACACAAGTCTCCCGAGTCTGACTGTCTATGACAACTACCGTCAGTGTAGAACGTGAGTTCTGCATCTTCCAGTGGATTGTCACTGATGTCAGGCCTTGCGGTAAAATTTTGGGTCAAATATTCCATACAATCATGTGTATCTTCCTTTGCATTAAATCCTCCTTCCCCATCACTCTCACCTTCCACCCTTTGTGTCTGACCAGGCACACCTGGGAGAAAAGTTGCAGGATTTAATGCGCTGCATCTCCTTATGGTGATGTTTACTGGGGCCATTAATGCCAATTCCCATCTTGTAAACCTTGCTGATGAGACGTGTCTGGTTTGGGCAGAATTCAATAAGGCAGATACCGCATGCAGTGTATGGATTGTGAGGTTGTGGCCTAGCACGACATCTTCGCTTTTTGTCACTAGCAATGCTATCGCCGCAACGCTACGCAAGCATGTGGGGAGGGATCGCGCTACTGTGTCTAGCTGAGCGCTGTAGTATGCGACTGGCCTGCTGGCGTCACCGTGTTTTTGGGTTAGTACACCTGCTGCGCACCCAGCACTTTCTGTTCCGTATAGTTCAAAGGGTTTCCCATAGTCTGGCATACCTAGTGCTGGTGCCTGCGTTAGGCATTGCTTGAGTCTCTCAAATGCCGTTTCGGATTCGTCTGTATGCGAAATCCGATCAGGTTTGTTTGAAGAGACCATTTCCTGCAGAGGTAGCGCCAATATGGAAAACCCTGGGATCCAATTACGGCAATACCCACACATTCCTAAAAACGTCCTGATCTGTTGCTGGGTTTGTGGCAGTGTCATGTCTCTAATGGCTTGGATTCTATCAGCGGTCAGGTGTCTCAGTCCTTGTGTTAGACAGTGTCCCAAATATTTTACCTTAGTTTGGCATAATTGCAACTTGTCTTTGGAAACCTTGTGACCTGTGTCTGAAAGATGAAACAGGAGCTGTTTCGTATCCTTCAGGGAAGCTTCCAGTGAATCTGAACACAGCAGTAAATCATCCACATACTGTATCAATACTGATCCACTCTCTGGTTGGAAAGACTGTAAACAATCATGCAAAGCCTGAGAAAATATACTTGGACTATCTATGAAACCTTGGGGTAACCGAGTCCATGTGTATTGGACTCCTCTGTATGTGAATGCAAACAAATATTGGCTGTCAGGGTGCAGAGGTACCGAAAAGAATGCGGAGCAGAGGTCAATAACAGTGAAAAATTTGGCAGTGGGAGGAATTTGCATTAGGATGACAGCTGGATTAGGCACTACGGGGAACTGACTCTCAACTATTTTGTTAATCCCCCTTAGATCCTGCACTAGCCTGTAACCCCTCCCCCCACTCTTTTTAACAGGGAAGATGGGACTATTTGCTGTGCTGGACGTTCTTACTAGAATGCCCTGTTGTAGCAAGCGCTCTATTACTGGGAAAACTCCTAACTCCACCTCTGGCTTCAGAGGATACTGTGGGATTTTTGGAGCTATCCTACCATCTTTTACTTGTACAACTACTGGAGCTACGTTTGCCATTAATCCAGTGTCCTGTCCATCTTTTGTCCAAAGTGACTCTGGTATCTGAGATGTCATCTCTTCTACTTGGGATGGATTCCTATTTGTCATAATGGAATGTGACATTAATTTTGATGGGGAATCTAACATGTCTCGTACCTCCTGAGCGTGATTCTCAGGAATGTCCAAGAATACACCTTCAGGAGTACAATAAATGACGCAACCCATTTTACATAGTAAGTCTCTACCCAGGAGATTAGTTGGTGCCGATGCAGCCAGCAAAAAGGAATGCTTGGTATGCAAAGGCCCTATTGTAATCTCGGCTGGTTTGCTAACAGGGTAGTGCTGGACTACTCCTGTTACTCCCATGGCTGGAATTGTCCTACCAGTGGTTCTCATGCCCACTGTCGAATTTATCACTGACTTGGCCGCCCCTGTGTCTACAAGAAAGTTTAAAGTTTTTCCAGCTACATTGATTGCAATCTCTGGTTCACTTCCAAGACTGGCAATCAACTTAACTGGCTGCAGATTACAGGTATGGCCACACCCCTAGTGGGTATGTTGACCTCCCTGAATCCTGCTGGCAGCGACTACTTGTGAGGGGGTTAGCTGGGAACTACCAGAGGCATGCCAATCTCTGTTCGGGGGATATCTTTTTGTTTCCCCTGTATGTGGCTCGAAACTCCGCCTCTGTGGACCCTGCTCCCAATGTCGTGTGTCGTGTCGTTGTCTAGGGGGTTGAAAAGATCTTTGTACACTCTTTGTTCTACATTCTCGTGCATAGTGTCCTGGTCTGTTACAAGAAAAACATGTTATTACACTTGCCTTACCCACAGGATTCGGTGGTACATACGCAGGCTGCCTTGTGGTCAGCGCCTGTATACTTACTGACATCAACTTATCACTTTGCGACTCCCTGTGCCTAGTGATGTTTCTGTCGTGATCAATAGCAGCCTCTCTCAATGTGGACACCGACAGACCTCGCCAGCATGGTTGCGTGGTCTGTACCCTAGCTTTTAATGTTTCTTTCAAACCATCCATCAGTACAGATACTGCTACTTCTCGATGGTTTGGGTTGGTCTTAATGTCTTCTATACCAGTGTACTTTGCCATTTCTAATAGTGCCCGGTGAAAATATTCTGTTGCCGTTTCGGACTCCTTTTGCTTAATGGAGAATATCTTGTTCCATTTAACAACGGCTGGGAAATACTCCTTTAGCTGTAAATTTATCCTTTTTACATTATCCTTGTTGTATATGTCTGTAAGCGGTACATCTTTATCCAATGCACAGTCAGCTAAAAATTGAGTTGCGTCAACATTGGAAGGTAAACAAGCTCTTAGCAGTATCTGCCAATCCTTGTTGTTGGGTTCTACAGTGTTACCTAGATCCCTGATGTATTTTTGGCTAGCAACTAAGTCCTTCCTGGGGTCAGGAAATTCGGACACTATTGTTCTTAATTCCATTCTGGAAAATGGAGTGTACATGGCAATGTTCCTTATGGGAGTGGCTCCAGACACATCTGTTTTTCCATTGGGAACTGCTATTACCCTTACAGGAGCAATTCTAACAGCCTCTTCCTGTGTAGATTCTACAGCTTGTTGTGGTACAATTGTTTCAGTGTAGTGCATGGTGCCGTACTTACCCGTTGACACGACCTCACCTATCCCTCCGCTAGGGGCTTTCGCTAATCTCGTGGGTGTCGCTGTGCCTACTGTGGTCTCTGCTATGGTGGCCGCAAGAGAGAGAGCTGAAATTGTTGCAGAATCGTCTTCTTGATCACACTCCTGAGGAAGGTTCAAAACAGGGTACAACTTGCACGGGTTAATAATTGCATGAGTTACTTGGTTAACATCAGTTACATTTACAGGGTTACTAAGTGTTTGTGTTTTACAACCCAGTGCGTTTCTCTCCGCAATCAACTTCTCTCCTGCAATGTATGGTGGAGGAGGAGCTGTGGCTATCAGTTTCCTTACTGCCCCAGATCCCGCCGCCAGAGCCAAACCTCTCTGTATCTCGCCTTCCTGGTGCCATAACTGTAAATAATCATGATGCTGAATTCGTCTCTTTGTTGATTTTATGAGACATATCCTCCTCCTTAAATTTTGTAACACTTCTGGACTGAAGCTACCTATTCTTGGGAATTTGTCCCTGTCTTGTACAGTCATTCTCTCCCATTCATCACATAAAGATTCTGTGTGACTTCCGTATTTTTCACACATGATGTATCTTGCCGACCCGACTGGTCGGTTCTCTGAATCAACCCGAACCGAGGTTGATCGCCCCCTACCTGAACAACTGGCCCCCATAATCTGCAGGTGTTGCTTACTACTCCTTTTGATCTTTAAATCACGGTCTTCAGCGAACCCTTACAGCAAACCAAATTATTCAAAAATAGGCCGGCGGTGGCGGTTTACCGAGTACCCCACTCACTCGCCCACCTCGACCAATACGACCTGATCACACCGACGTGGTGCTGGCGTACTCGATACAGGGCCCTACCAAAAGAACCTTCGGTTTACTGGAACATATGAGGGTTACCCGCAGGACACTTACTCTTTCCAGTAAAAGTGGGGTTGTTAGATAGTTCCTGAGTGACCAGCGAACTTCCCTTTAAAAATAAAAAATTACACAAATCACGTCAGAATGTACAAATAGCGTTTGTGACCACTTTACTCTAATGGTATTAGGTCAGATTACTAACTACTGCACACAATTACGTGCGGTCCAATCGTTCAGTACATAAGCACTACCTGTTATGTACTGAGAGATTTAATGGAATCGATGTTTCCGGCCGCGATTCCTTCAGCATGAGCTTATGGCCTATATGGGTTCTGCACCAACACCCCAGGCGTTGTGCCTCTTGTACCTTTATAGCGGACCTTTTAGTACCTTACGACCTCCTGGTCTTGTTACCTTGTGACCTCCTGGTCTTGTTACCTTATGGTCCGCTATACTCTAATGCTCAAATATTATTTAACCAAGGATGCCTCCCTAGCCACCGTATATGTCACTTACACGTATGTCCCTTGACGAGTACCCGACTTTCCTTTTTGGTTCAACCTCTAAGTTATATAAACTTATGTGATAAAAACACACTCACTCAACACATGTACACTTTGTTTCTATATCTATTTCTGCGCAGAAATTTTTCTTCAGTCCAACTGTGTTACCAATTAGGAGCAGGATCTGTTAAACAAAATTTCAGATTTTTCCAAAAATAGATTTGCGTTATTTACCGCGTCGCGTTATCTACCGCTGTGCGTTACTTATCGCCTTTGCGTTAATTATCGCTTTGCGCTAATTCAACTTTTCGTGACTTGAGCTACGTGGGCGTAACCGGACGCTACGTTGCGTAATGTACGCTGCGTGCGTCTGCCTTTGGATTGCGTACGCAAGTCTTTTGTTAGGGACACGTGTACGCAAAACAAAGATCCACCGTAACACAATTTCTATTTTTATCAATGTAGATGATCCCTGATCATCTACCGCACACCACACTAACTGCCTTGTCTCCCAGACAAGCCGTGTGTTGGTCTATACTTTAACTATTACCTTTACTATGAAATAACAGCAAATCTCTTTTAGCACTTTCTATCAACTATAAAAATTGGCAAACAGGAATAGTGATAAACGAAATTGAAAAAGAAATGCAGATATATATGTATGCGTGCGTGTATACGCAAGACAGAAGAGAAATAAAACAATTTTAAAAGACACAAGCGTTTTTGTTCTTACTTCCGGTTCCCGGATTCCTTCAGCACTCTTTATCTAAGCGAAGCAGACGCTTATCCCGTCAGCACTGCGAGACAACCTCCCACCCTTTGCTGGGGGGATAATGTCTGCTGATCTACCTAGTGCAGATATGAGAAGGATCGGACGAGTCCCCAATTGACAATGCTAAATTCCTTTGTCGTATAAACAACCCTTTATGAAGTCTAAGAACACTGTACGCTGCTTACTTAAGAAGTACCGTAAGGGTACGCTATTTGCGTAACGATCGCTCAGCCGTAGGCGAGACGCTCAAGCGTCACGTTCGCTCACGGCCCAGTGATCACAGGACAAGTTATTGGTTATGACTAGAGTAATGATTCGCTATGGCGTAGCGGACGCTCGAGACCACGAGGAGATCACCAGCGGCGCAGACGCTCACAACACTATACCTTTATGTCTAAACCTTATACCAATGAAATACACAGAATACCTTAATGTGAGTACAGGGTGTAAGTGCAACCTTGTGTAACCTGACTAACTACAAAGCTGCTTGAGCGTCACCGACGCTCAAGTGAACACTTAACACTATAGGAAATACACAGATACTGGTTTAGGGTCCAAAGCCTATTAACTGTATTATATCTAATATACTTGTAAAAGGGGATAACAGTACAAATGATACACTACAATATAACAGAGACTTCCTAACCAAAATACAATACTATCTAATACAATACAATACTAGTCTAGAGGAGATGTGAGAGAAAAGAGAAAAGAGAGAGAGAGAGAAATGGAGAGAGATGAGAGAAATTGGCTCACAGTAAGATAATGATTACGGAGAGAAACTTACGCACAAAGGGTGACGATCGCATGCGCCTCGATATCCAGCTCCCGGTTATCAGCAGAAAACCGTTGATGAGAGAGTGAAGTTGGATATGGTCGGCCTGCCTATTTATGCCCCACACACAATGCAATCTCATAGTCCCTACAATCCCATTGTCCATTGGACGTCGGAATTCGGCCCTGTATCATAACAAAAGGTCATAGGGTGATTCATACAGGTGGGCTGTGACGATTTCAAACAGCTCAGGTGGGTGGGAAACTAGGTTTCCCGCCGCATACCTGAATATGAGTAAATAATAGAAATGGACATAAACTTCTTATGTCCATAACTATTCGCACGAGCGATTAATACGCTCCAAACCAACACCGGAATATTGCTAATTAAATACTCTTCCGATGGGTACCAAACACTGCTGTATGATTCCTGTCAGACCCTTCGTACAATACAAAGAGGGATTCCTCAGCTCAGGGACATTCTATATTAACCAAACTTTCAGAATCTATCAAAGGGATCATGATCTATAAACTACATTAATTGTGAAAATATGTAACGAATGAGTCGCACGCTACGACTACATAAACTCTACCGTAAATACGCATACCGCGCCTGCGAGTGCACGCTATTGCGGGTATGCGCCTTCACGGGAGAGCGTACGCATGCGCAGCGCGGACCAGTGTGCGGTGCAAATATGGCAACGTGCATAGAGACATTTTTCTGACTTTGACAGTATGCGCCGGAGTTGCAGTGCCATGTTCCTCAATGGTGCTGCAGCTCTGGTCATGGTGTGGAGATTGACAAGCTGCAAGCTTTTTTTTCTGGTGGGGGGGGGGAGGGGGCAGTTGGGAAGTGACTTTGAAAGAGTGGTATGACACCTCCGCTTTTGGAGGGTGCCAAAGCCGGCAACTCTGTCCCTGGATGCAGATTTTCTGGTACCTGTAGCTCAGATGCATGATAGTTGCAATGTGGGTCTAATGCTGCATCTTTGGATGCATGCAGCAGATCTGAGAAGCAGGCAGCGGACATCTTTTTACAAAAGATGGCTCCTGCGGCATTAGCATAAATTCTCAGATCCGCTGTGACCATAATCGCGGCAGCGATGTGGACTGCATCCACCTCTTACTCAGGCCAACTGTCACTCTGATACAGTACAGGCAACCAATTGCAGTTGCAGAAATTTAACTTAATTTGCATTAATGGGTGTGTCTTAGAAAACTAGACTCTCAACTTGCACAAGGGTTGTGAGTGCCCGTAAATCAGATATCTCCAAACAGGAGCATATGTGATACTAGCGTTTGCCTGCGGCTTCACTCTCGTTATTGCTCAACTGAACTAATTTTACAATGACAGTAGTGGCATCTAATATTGTGATGTAAATTCTATATTGTACACATTGATCACAAAATTTCTTTGTAACATTACTTGCAGTTTTTTCTTCAGGGATTAACACAAAAAGATGCTTCTTGCTACTAACTCGTGAGCAAGCCACATAAAGCCGCCCATAGGAGAAGCAGCTGGTGCAGAACATTTTTGGGGTCTGCAATATATGTACTGTATATACTAGAAATGGGCACTGGTCTATTTTTGATGGATTTGGATTTGGCACTGATTCACTGTAAGGTTTTGGATTTGAATGTGCCAAACCGCCGTGACTGGTTTTGGATTTGCTTTTTTTCAAAATTGACAAAAAAAGCTAAAATCACATAATTTGGACCTTTTTTGTTCCTATAGTATTATTGCAATAACATACATTTCCAGTCATTTCCAGCAAATTCTGACCACCTCACAGCTTGCAATATTGTTTTCACCAATAGTGACCAAAGGCTGCAGCGAGCTGGCTGGGTACTAAGTGACAGCAGCGGCACAAACACAAGGCAGTTTATAGCACATTTATTAAAAATTGCCACAAAGCAGAAAATAAAAGTAGTGCAAGATGGAACTGTCCTTGGGTCTTCCCACCCACCCTTATGTTGGATATTAAAAGGACATGCACAGCTTACCAAATCAAGCACAGGGACTGCCACTTTTGTGGCTGAAGTGCTTGGTTTGTTTGGTCCGCCACAAAACAAACTGCCAATGGGCTTAAAGCAGCTAACCTAACAGCTCTACAGTGGCAAGATGTCATCATCATTACCATCCTCCTCCTCACCCTCATCAGTGTGTACATCATCCTCACACAATATTAATTTATCCATGCTGGAATCCCCCATTACAGGAGTCTCTGTACTTTGATGTAATTGCTGGGAAAGGTCTTCCTCATGGAATCATCTTTTCCACATTTTGAGGAAGTAGTCACCTATGCCATTCGCTCACAAGGTTCCCGGCTGTGCTAAAAACTCTCTCCGAGTACAAAAAATTAAAAAGTTAAAATAATCCTCCGCCATTTTTTGGATTGTGACTGTATCAGGTGGAGTTACGGTAGAGGTGTTATTAATGTTGGACAATTCTTTTAGACATGACCAGATGTCAAAATGTTGTGTTGACTTATCTGCATCTTTTGCAAAAGCTGAGTTTTTTCCTGACTGCTACCGAAGAAACTGGATCATCCATTATAACTTCAATACCATTTTTCTTTTCCTCTTGTGGTGATTTTTTTACTTCTTCAAGCTGTTCTGCTTGGTTAGTTTGATGAAATTATTGATACCCTGAATTTTCATCAATGACAACGTATCTGCTTATTGTCACCTGGTTGGTTTCTGTATGCAGAATTCTGTAACCCTTTTGTGATTCACTGTAGCATACAAGCACTCCTTCCTTTGCAAGTGAATCCCACTTTTAAAGTTTATTCTTTGGAATATGTACAAATGCTTTCCTTTCAATTTGTTTTATATGTTGTACAGTAGGTCGGTTTTCTTCCATTCCACAGTTCATATGGAATCTTTTCAATTGTTTATCTCAACAAATAATTTTGAAGATAGCAGGCTGATGTGATTGCTTCTCTACAGTAAATTGATGGCATATCTGCATCACAAACCATGCTATACCCACTTTCAAATGGTGTCTAATTTATCCTCTCAGCGACACCATTTTGCTCTAGATTGTACGCTACTGTTGTCAGGAACATTATTCCATATCATTTCACAATGGCTTGTATCTTGCCACTTGTATATTCTGTGCCATTATCTGCATGTAGTGTTTTTAGAAAATATATAAACTTGTTCTTTACTTGAGCAAGATATTCTTCAAGTTTTTCTGAGACTTCATCCTTACTGTGCAGCAAGTAAAGTGCTGTGAAATTTGAGTAGTCATCAATGAATGTGAGAACAATTTTTATATTGCCCTGGTGTCATATTTTTCATTGATCCAGGGCACACACCCTGCAGTCATATGTTATACTTACCCCTCCGGAGTCCTGCAGTGGTGACCCTGCACTGCAGACACAAATCACTTAGAGAATGGCCACAACAGCCATTTATGAGCGACTTCCGCATGCGCATTGGGGATGTACCTGGAACAAGGTGCGGGCACCATGTTCCTGGAGTCCTGTGCATGCACAGTAGACTATAGCATAATGCCAGAGAGGAGGGGGCCCACAATGGAGACTGCACATGGGCCCTCTTCTCTTCTAAAACACTTCTGATTGGTCCACATACATCTTACGCTTTTCATTTTCCCTTTAAACAGCTTATACATTTCATCACTTGAATGAAGGGATCAATCTTTATACCATTTGCATGTAATTTTTGGGCTAGTATTCTTATGACTTCTGGATTTCTGTGCCCTAGATAATAGTGCCATACATGAATACAGTTAATATGCTCCAGCTTAGCGGAATTAACAGCTTCAATATAGTATAATAGGTGCAGTTGCTTTGTAACCTTTCTTTCTTCAAGTATGTGTCTACTGTTTGTAATAGAATATTTATTACATATTGAATTTCACAAAATGTCCTTGGTTGGTAAACTTTTTCACAGACACCCCATTTGGTGTCAAGATTAGGCACATATAAGACATTCTTCATAAGTATCTTTCTGGTAAATGCTGGAGAGACTGGACAGAAACTATAAGCTCTTCCTATTCCTTCTAAAACCATATAACGACCATTAGCTGTGACTATTCTTTCTGAATTACTTTGGTTTAACTGACCAAAGAACATTTTATTATTTGTCATATGACCTGTAGCTCTTGAGTCAATACGCCAAGCACAATCACCGTGCCTGTGTTTGCATTAAAAGCACATTAAGCATTAGAAGTATTTTTCTTTATACTGTAGTACACTTTTCTTTTTTTGCTTTGCATCTTTTTCCTTCAGCTGATTCTCTCTGGCTTTCTAGACTCTGCAGTCTGCTTTTAAGTGACTAGGTTTCTGCACACAAAACATTAACAAGTTTCTGGTCTCTGACTAGTGTTTTTAATAATACAATCCTGAACATTCAATCCTTCATACTTTTTTGCACTTTCTATCTTGCAATTGAATCCATCCACAAGTTTTACTTTAACTTACTCTAATGTGAATTAATCATCTGGTCTGTCATCAAGTGCTGGTACCAGTGTCTCATAGCTTTCTGTGAAACCACTAAATAGCAGGGCTGCTATATGAAAGTCTGTTTTTCTTCTATCAGCGCAGTCTCTGTACACACTTTCTAGAGTACACTTCATATAATCCTGCATGTGCAGGCCTTTAAGCAGTTTAATATGGTGCAATTTTCTGATTAAATACAGTTTATAGTTTAAATTAGCTTTCTCGCGCACTCTCTGCAGCACACCCCACATTTATCTTGCAGTGTCACAGTTACTTATATGCACAATCTCATCATCATCTACACTTTGAAATATTGTACTTCAGGCTTTCTGATCTTTCTCAGTCCTTTCTTCTGTAACTAGATGAGGAAAGCCTCTTGTATACATTTCCACATACCTTCTCTTATAAGCAGCATTTACACTTTGAATTTCCATGTCTGACAGTTCTGGTTAGTCAAACTCATCACTCTGAATTTGGTTAACAAGCTTGTAGGATAAGCCATTTGGGCTCTGAATTTTGTTTCACTGAGGTTCTGATTTTTATAACTTTTCTTTCTGCAGTCCTGGGCCCATAACCACTTACATGATATGCTATATAGGAGAAGCAGATAATATAATCAAGCAGGAGCTCATTATTTCTGTATAAACAGGTATAAACAAATGCAGCAACATTAACATGGAGGAAAGAAAGGAATCACCTTCTTCAATATCAGAGTCTGGATAAACATACACCTAGCTATCTACTTTGTTTCTAACTGTATCAGCAGCTGAACACTGATAACATCAACTGTATAGTACATGTATAATAAATACAGATAAGAACAGTGGTTCAATATAAAATTTACACATGTAAAAAAAAAAACATTTTCTAAAAGTACAAATTCCTCTGAAAAAAAAGAAAGATATTACAGGTTGAGTATCCCATATCCAAATATTCCAAAATACGGAATATTCCGAAATACAGACTTTTTTGAGTGAGACTGAGATAGTGAAACCTTTGTTTTCTGATGGCTCAATGTACACAAACTTTGTTTAATACACAGCGTTATTAAGAATATTGTATTAAATGACCTTCAGACTGTGTGTATAAGGTGTATATGAAACATAAATGAATTGTGTGAATGTAGACACACTTGGTTTAATGCAAAAAATAATTACAAATATTGGCTAAAATTACCTTCAGGCTGTGTGTATATGGTGTATATGATACATAAATGCATTCTGTGTTTAGACTTGGGCCCCATTGCCCTGATATCTCATTATGGTATGCAATTATTCCAAAATATACAAAAATCCAATATCCAAAATACTTCTGGTCCCAAGCATTTTGGATAAGGGATACTCAACCTGTATTAGTTTGGGTACCACAAAAAAAAAATCAGTGCTATTGATGTTGGAATGTGACGAACGCTAATATCAAAACATGGGATTCAGTATGGGATCCTGGTGACTGGGTTCCCGGCGGTCATAAGACTGACACAGGAAACCCAACAGGCCAGATCCCAATGGTGAGTGCAGCATGTCCTCTTCCACGTTTGATGCACTCACCATGGTTTGGGTCTGGCGGGGGGGGTGGGGCGTGGAATCTGGGTATTGGTCAGGATTCCGACCACCGGGTTTCCCTTGGCTGTTAAGACTCAGGCGTCGGTATCCTGACCACCGAGATCCCAACAGCCGGGAGACTAACTGCTTCCCAAAACATAGCCTCAGCACAGGGGTGAAAAAAAAACACCAGCGAAGTTTTAAATTCCCAAACAAATAACAATACTTGTACTGCCCAACTATAGTACCGCCCAACTGTCCCGATTTTTGTGGGACAGTCCCATTGTTTTGGGGCTGTCCCACCCGCGGTCCACAGTGTCCCGCGGTGGGGGAAGTTGGGAAGCTCCCTATCGCATGTACATCATGGGAGACAGAGGGCCAGCCACAGTCATGGCTCGGTGCACGCAGGAGACCCAACTCGGCCATATACAATGTGGGAAGGTATGTATAACTGCTTGGCAAACAAGACCTAAATATAGTTATATTATACAATGTTGGGGGGTTTTAGAAGTCATCATCTTTGCACAGACTCTGATGCATAAAATAAACACTTATGTATGTCTCTGTGTTGTGCAAATTCTAATTTATTACAGGATTCAGGAATGAAAGTTCTGACCAGCTTTAAGATCAAGATGCCACTGACTTGTGAATCTGTAGGTGAATATGGTAAGTTTCTGGTTTTCTATCATTAAGTATCGCCAAAAACTTAACAACCAGTGAAGGGCAATTGCAGAGGGGGATCCCAGAATTGAGCAGTGCATAATTAATAACTTCAGTGAAAATGTGCTGTCAAATGTACCTGCTAAGTCTTTTTATATGCTGTCATCATTACCTAATATCAATATAGCCTCAGATTCTGATCTTTCCCTTCTCTCTGACCCTCACATTAAGATCAGATACTCAATGCATGATGCAGTCACTAATTTGTCATACATTCACTTGGGAATTATATCACGGTATTGCTTTTGTCCCTTGGAATCAGAGAGGTAGTCTACATACAGCATATGGTGGGCAAACTCATTCTTCAAGGACATCGAACAGTTTGGGCTGAATTGAATTACAAGTGGCAACCCATATATGAGAGTAAATGTAACGTAACAAGGCAAGGCACTAATGTTCTTCTATTCAATTAGCCTCGCATACTATTAAGTTGCATTACTGCTACATTGGGATTAACAGTGCTTTTACCTCTCACCACCTGAGCAGGTGAAGACAATCCCCATTTTAAGGTATCGGGACCTATTTCAAAACCCCTGGGTCACACCTCCACCCAAATGATTAATTAGGCACCTAGAAGCTTTTGCCCAATAATGGCATGTCACTCTTGGGGTGACATTCTGAAAAATGCGGAATAATGGGTTTAAAATAAATGATGTGGAACCGCTATAGGGGGAGAGTTGTATTGAGGGAAAGGAGTTTTTAAGCTTCCAGGAGGGAATTACAGGTGTTTTTAACAATTTTTTTGCACTGCAAATTCATCTAGAGCAGGGGTAGCCAACCCTGGTCCTCGAGAGCTACCAACAGTGCACGTTTGTCATTTCCTCACAGAATCACAAGTTAAATGATTAGCTCCACCTGTGGATCTTTTAAAATGTGACAGTTAGTAATGATTGCACATGTGCACCTGCCAGGTGGGCTGGAAAATGTGAACTACTGGTAGCTCTCAAGGACCAGGGTGTGCCTGTGCCACTGATCTAGAGCATTTCAATAACACAAAAATCATTCGACACCTTTTAAAGCCCCAAATATTTTGCTTTTGGACTCTAATAAACTTCTATACTGTTGTATAATCTTAGTTTGCACTTTTAGGGGGTATACAATGAATGTGGCTAACATCATAGGGAATTACTGCATGACTGACGGGATAAGCCTTTCACAACTGCACCCATGTGCAGTTTTCCTGATTTGCTGCTGCTTGGAGATGACATCATCTCCCAGCACAGCTGATCCACCTCTCTGGTCCTTTTAGCGTGAGCCAGGTTGGATATTTTGGGTCGCGACATTCACACTGCAGCCTACCTGAGTCGGGGTTGGGTATATTTGACCGGCGGATGTTTAAAATCCAGACAGAAGCGAGTTACGTATGCAACCCCCTCTCCCATTCCCCAAAACCTTCCTTTGCTGCAGCCTATCCCTAACTTCCCACCTTACTGCCTAACACTAACGTCCCACTGTTGGTGCCTAAACCTTACCCCTACCCCACCCCACCCAGCAGTCTAACCCTAGCCCTCACTCCTCAGTGCCTAAACCTAACTACCCCTCCAGTGGTGCTTAACCCCACTCCCCAGACCCCAAAGACCCCCCCACCCCGCAATCTAACCCTAAGCAGCCTGCTATACTTTTGCGATTGGGATTGCGGCTGTCAGGATTCCAGCGTTGATCCCCTGACTCTGTCGGGATTCTGGCATTGGCAATCTGACGGGTATTGGGATTCCAGCATCATATCTTAACCGCATCTCATGGGTCGGCCTCGTATTTGACTCTGGTTGTGACCAGGTTCTAAGTCAACACACAACCCAGGTACACCCTTTCACACCAAGTCAGGATCTAGGTTGCCCCAGCAATTTCCTGGGCCAGAAACTTGGCAGAAGGGGTTACTGTATGTCAAATATTTCCACTACACTAGGTGGTAGCACTGCTGTAATCAAACAGCACCTCTACCCCCATTGTTTGGGGTAATATGCTGCTGGCAGTGTATGAGTTCCTGCACCCCATTGCAGGTTTATTGATGCGTGGCATGGAACCTCAACATCTACAAGTTAGTTGTAGGGAGGTGAAATATTTGTTAAAAATAATTTAGGGTAGAATTTATATGCGGAATAGTGTCCTTCGGGGGTTAGTCAAAGTTATTAGCAAATCCCAAAAAATTACCAAGGGGGCAAAACCATGTGCACTGCAGGGGGGCAGATATAACATTTGCAGAGAGAGTTAGATTTGGGTGGGTTACATTGTTTCTGTGTGGGGTAAATACTGGCTGCTTTATTTTTACACTGCAATTTAGATTTCAGTTTGAACACACCCCACCCAAATCTAACTCTCTCGGCACATGTTATATCTGGTTTTGCACAATTGCAAATTTTTTTGGTTTGCTAGCAAATTTGAATAACCCCCTATGTTTGTCTTCGAGTGCATCTTGTCTGACATGCTAAGCTACATATGCCCAGCAACAATAGTTCATAGTGACTGAATGAAAATGTGATTAGCCAATGTACATGTTATCATTTCACCAAAAGTTCATAACACAAAATTTCCTTTAATAATAGAAATGCTTTTTGCGTTTGAAGCCTCTATGGGTGTACAATCGCTACCTCCATTCACACCAGCAGAACAAGTACGGAAAGAGTTCCCTGCTACTTGGCTAATGGATATTGTGTTGACAGGGTAAATATATCTTTGTGATATCTATTAAATGTGACATTTTCAACAAAAATTTTGGGAAATAATAATAAGTAATAAATTCTGACAATAACTCAACTCAAGTACTTACTGTATTTCTACTGGCCATAGGGCTCATGAGTTATACATTTTTAAACTGCAGTCATATGCATTTGCAGAGCAAGATGATGGTAAAAGTAAGAATGCAGAACCATCTACTGTCTAGTGGAAGGGATTGGACAGATTGGGAACATTACGTTTGAGCCAATATATAAAATGCAATTTTCTTTTGCAGGTCAAGATCGTTTAACCATTTAACTGGAAAAAAATTTTCCAAAAACTGCTCAGAAATTATATATTTTTTTATATTGAGTTAGGTAAAGAACATCTATTTAAAATATATCCAATATGATTTTATAAAAAACACAATAAAAAAAATATATATTTTTTTATTTTTTTTTAGAAACATCATTGATGGTCGGAACAATGCACAATCAGTGGTTGGAATATAGGGCAATAATTCTGAGTTGATCGCAGCAGCAAATTTGGTAGCAGTTGGTCAAAACCATGGCCCTCATTCGGAGTTGTTCGCGCGTTGCCGATTTTCTCCATTTTGCGATTAGTCACTTACTGTGCATGCGCAATGTTCGCAGAGCATATGCGCTTAGTTATTTTACTCAACAGTTAGGTATTTTACTCACGGCATTACGAGGAATTTTTTTCGTTCTGGTGATCGGAGTGTGATTGACAGGAAGTGGGTGTTTCTGGGCGGAAACTGACCGTTTTATGGGTGTGTGTGAAAAAACGCTGCCGTTTCTGGGAAAAACGCGGGAGTGGCTGGAAAAACGGGGGAGTGTCTGGGCGAACGCTGGGTGTGTTTGTGACGTCAAACCAGGAACGAAACGGACTGAACTGATCGCAGTGGCAGAGTAAGTGTCGAGCTACTCAGAAACTGCTAAGAAATTTCTATTCGCAATTTTGAGAATCTTTCGTTCACATTTCTGCTAAGCTAAGATTCACTCCCAGTAGGCGGCGGCTTAGCATGTGCAATGCTGCTAAAAGCAGCTTGCGAGCGAACAACTCGGAATGAGGACCCATGTGCACTGCAGGGGGGACAGATATAACATGTGCAGAGAGAGTTAGATTTGGGTGGGGTGTATTCAAACTGAAATCTAAATTGCAGTGTAAAAATAAAGCAGCCAGTATTTACACTGCACTGAAATGAAATAACCCACCCAAATCTAACTCTCTCTGCAAATGTTATATCTGCCCCCTGCCCCCCTGCAGTGCACATGGCTTTGCCCAATTGCTAACAAACTTGCTGCTGCGATCAACTTAGAATTACCCCCATTGTGACATTGCGACAATCACAACTTCACATTTTCCCAGTGCCTGCACCTCTCTGTAGATTCAGGGGTCCAGAAGGAAGGTAAGGGGCTGCTTTTTAACATTTCCACAGTGGCTGGAAATGTCCGCAGCTGTGGAGTGGGGGGGGTGCTGTCAGGCTGACCAACCAACAGTGATTGGCAGCATGGCAGGCACCAAGGGGAGGGAACTAGGAAGCAGGGGAGTCAGGGTACCCTCTGATAGCAGCAGGAAAAGACTCACTTTCTGAAGCCACACAGATGGCTTTCTGACTGGTCGCATCAGATGCGACCATGTCAGGAAAAGCCCAGCATAGTGTAGTTGCATCTGATGCAACCATGCCAGACAAGTGGCTAAATGGAATAAAGGCCTAGAATGGTGACATTTGAAGGGTGTTCCCTGCTTGGGTAGGGCAAATAGTATTTCTGCTCTCTTTTGATAACTATTGTGAACAATAGTCCATAGGCTACAGTAGCTAACGCCATCTGAAGTTGGTGCTAGCTACTGGAAATAAATGTATTTATTTTCTTTATTTTTAATTATTCTTTCTTAACACAGCCAGCAATATTCATCTAATTATAGCCCCTTTCATTATAATGTATTGATGTGTCTAGCAGGCACTTCCGGTTGCCATCAGCAGGGAGAAGGACCACTTGGAAACCCTGCAGTTTCCTCTATTATATTGGCCTGCATGTGTTTGTTTTTTACTATAGGGGCCAGTGTGCTTTATTTTTTTCCTGTGGGGGCCAATGAGTTTTATTTTTTAGTATTTTTAGTATTCTTTTTTCTATTGAAGCCAATACATTTGCTTTTTAGTCCTGTGAGGCCCAATGTATTTTGGCCCTCATTCCGAGTCGTTCGCTCGTTCTTTTTCATCGCATCGCAGTGAAAATCCGCTTAGTACGCATGCGCAAAGTTCGCACTGCGACTGCGCCAAGTAACTTTACTATGAAGAAAGTAATTTTACTCCCGGCTTTTTCATCACTCCGGCGATCGTAATGTGATTGACAGGAAATGGGTGTTACTGGGCGGAAACACAGCGTTTTAGGGGCGTGTGGTTGAAAACGCTACCGTTTCCGGAAAAAACGCAGGAGTGGCCGGAGAAACGGTGGGAGTGTCTGGGCGAACGCTGGGTGTGTTTATGACATCAAACCAGGAACGACAAGCACTGAACTGATCGCAGATGCCGAGTAAGTCAGAAGCTACTCTAAAACTGCTAAGAGGTATGTGATCGCAATATTGCGATTACATCGTTCGCAATTTTAAGAAGCTAAGATACACTCCCAGTAGGCGTAGGCTTAGCGTGTGTAACTCTGCTATAAACGCATTGCGACCGATCAACTCGGAATGAGGGCCTTTAAGCGGTCCTATAGGGGCCAATGTATTTGTTTTTCTGTGGGAGCCAATGTGTTTTATTGTTTTCTTTTGAGATGTTTTTCACCTGCACGTGCCTGAGTTGCACCGTGCATGCATCCCAATGGTGTTCATACAGATTCAGATACAAGCATGAAGAAGATTATTAGAAATGTGTTGGGCGTTCCTGGGTAGTTACAGGGAGAAGGCTAATCAGACACAGATGTAAAATAAACAGGTTTTTCAAGTAAGAAAAAAGATTCACGCTTATCAATAATTAAAAATACACTTTTTAATGCTATAACACTAAGGATAACATATCACTCACAATACAATACAATACAATACAATACAATACCCCCATAAACTATTTAGAAATAATGTAGAAAATATGTGCCTACAAAACATGAAGTGAACAAAAAGGGGAGTGTTATCTGGGCTGTAATAGACAATACACAGCTTGATTGTGTACCTCAACGGTTGCGAAAATAACGGAAAAAACATCTAAAAACATATAACACAAATCATAAATATTAAAGTGCACCAAATTTCATTAAGAGATATAATTCCTCAATAAACTGTAGAGTGTATATAATGGATGTGATAAATTTGCCCAAATTTGCATTGTGATATTTGAATACTGTACATTGCAAGACTGTATCACATATTGCATGTAGAGACAGAGCTTGCGAGCTACAGTAGCCTGTTAATCTCTCCCCACACTTTCATGGTATCTTAACAAAAAATACCCTGGGACTATGTCTGCGCATTTTCCGCCCGCTACCAAACCCCAATGCCCATTCCAGCATGTATAATTACTATATAAAATTTAGATTTCCGTCAAACATGTTCATGCAATACATTAAGGGTGATGTAATATGCAGCCATGTTTTTGGTCCTCTAAGAGAGAGCATGTCTTTGGTATGATATGGCCTTTTGTTACTCCTGTACAGGCCAACTGGTCAACTGGACTATGCACTGAAAACTCCAGACACCATCACCCAGTGGAATGTAGATGCCTTCTGCACAGCAACTATTGGTCTTGGATTTTCACCCAGAACAAGTCTCCAGGTGTTCCAGCCATTACATTTGGAAGTGATCCTCCCAATCTCTGTCAAACAAGGGGAGACTATGATTCTGAAGGCAATTGTCCTGAATTATTTGAAGCAGTGCATGAAGGTGAGGATGTTGAATTTCACAGATTTGTACAGTGTAACAAAAGTGCTAAATATTGTGTCTTATATGTTAAAGCAAAACAAGCCATTGATTGCTATAGGCTACTGCCACTTACACCTGATAAATATTACAAGTGAACAACTTGGCATGCAAACACTGGGGCTAACAGGGTAGCAGTTGGGCAAAACCATGCAGGCAGATATAACATGTGCAGAGAGAGATAGATTTGGGTGTGGTGAGTTCAATCTGCAATCTAAATTGCAGTGTAAAAATAAAGCAGCCAGTATTTACCCTGCACAGAAACAAAATAACCCACCCAAATCTAACTCTCTCTGCAAATGTTATATCTGCCCCCCCTGCAGTGCACATGGTTTTGCCCAACTGCTAAAAATTTCCTGCTGCGATCAACTTGGAATTACCCCCACTTTGCGGTGGCGAGCACAATGTTTGTAAGGAATCCGTTTCAGTGGAGCCTTGGATTTACAACATGCCAGGCCATGTCTCCTTCTATAGCTCGGGGAGCTACAAGATGTCTCAACAGATCTTCTTCAAATAAGAGGAGTTTAAATGAAGTTTATAAGGTCTCAGTCAAAATGCAGCCATATAAAGCAAGTCATAGGAGAAAGGAAACAGGTCACCTATGCAGTTCTGACTGCATGAATGACGATTAATGGGCAGAGCAACTAAAATATTTACGATTAACAAACAGGAATTGTGCAATACAGAGGGGGGGGGGTAAAGAGGAGGGATGAGGGACAACACAGGCTACATACAGTATCAGCATACAACAAGCCTGTACCCCAAAGCTTGCATGCTTAACAAGGCTACAAATTCTGATTTTCCCATTCTCTTCCTTCCCACCAGAACTCTCTCTCTCGCCCTATCAGAGCCTCCACTTCTCTACAAAGTTTCAAACAGGCTCCCAGTTCTTTATCAAAGTCTTCCAGCTCTCATCCTAACCCACCACCCCATGCTCCTTGATCTCTGTATCTACTGTTGTAGTACCCCTGTCTGTCTTCCACTAACACTGTAAACTCTTTAGATTGTAAGCTCTTGTGTGCTTTTCTTTCACTCACTTAAACCATAATCTCCTCCCCATGCGTACAACCGCACAACATCTTTGGATTCAGTTGGTGCTGCTTATCTCGGTATTATGACCACTGACTTATTGTATCTTGGTATTATGACCACTGACTTAGCAGTGTTTATAAACCTTGTAACCCATGCTTTGCAATGCTTTGTACTGTAAGACATTTTTCTCTTGCCTTGTTTTTTTCTGTTTCTGTACTCTGTAAGGTGCTGCTGAACCCTTGTGGTACCATATAATTAAAAAGGATAATTATAATACCTCTGCTTTAGGTCCAGACCACTCTGTACAAATCTGAAGACTTTCGGCAAGAGCCATGTGCTAATTGCTCCTACACTGCCTGTCTATGCGACGAGCCCACCTACACATTTACTTGGGCCATAAAACCCACAAAAATGGGTAAGTATATGATGGCATAAGATTAAATATATATATATATATATATATATATATATATAAAGTTGTAGAAAAGGGCACTCAATCAGTTCTATAATTATACTTTTATTATTACCCACAATCGGACATTTCGATGAATGAACAACAAACCACGGTGGCTCAGCATGGAATATCAAAAAAACAATTCCAACAACTGTGGCATCTTCAATGCCTACGTAGTGTTTCCATGATAATATATCACATAAGCAGAATTTGATGACTTAGCTGACAGCTAAGTGTGTATATATATATATATATATATATATATAGACGACAGATGGGGGTCCGGCACAGCCACTGAAGATAAGCATAAGACTGGGTGCCCTCACAAGAAATTGTATACACGAAGGGACGGTGCGGCACTTCAATAAATCAGTCGTGAAACCTCCGTAAATATCAACGTTTCAATGCCGTTTATTCAATAGGCATTTTCATCAGGATACAAAGAATATATAAAACCATCTTACCTTATATAACAGATATCACCCTGTGAGACGCACTCAGCCGCAACGGGACTGCACACCCGGCGGAGGCGCCAAAGAAATGACGTCATGACGTCCTGTAAGAGGAAGTCAAGCGACGCGTGAGAAACCATCACCATAGCAACCAAAAGTAACAAACTGCTGGCACCCAAGCGCAATCGCAGTGCGGGTGCTGACGTAAAAAAACCAAAGCAGATAGACAAATAGGCATATATCAACAAATAGCATGTTACAAATGCATCCAGGAATAGCATGTTATAAATAACAGTATATTATAAATAGTGTATCAATACCCGGAGAATAACAGTACTGAACTCATGATCGCACAAGCATTATACTAAAATAATCAGAGATTAATAAAGCATAGTATACAGAACGGAAAACAGAACCTTGCCATCAAATTTATACCTTCAATTACTGCTGGCTAGAATACCAATGCCTGACTGTTCATTTAGACCCCCAGGGGTTAGTGTCCCCAGACGATAGATCCACCGTGCCTCACATTGCAAAAGTTTGAGGCCACGGTTGCCACCTCTAAGTGACACAGGCACATGGTCGATCATCCTATACCTTAAAGTAGTTAGATTATGTGCTGCTGACAAAAAATGTCTGGCCACGTACTTTCAAAAGGTCTATCTTTTGTACCTTCCACTAGGTTCAATATGTTGGATTGGAGTGTTGAGAAACATAAGCTACATCGCCAGCTGAAACTTAGCGAATTTTATGGCAAACGCAACACCGTGGCTAATTCTCAGGGGCTAGCGGAGTCTGTCCCGAAAACAGAGATACCTCCTCAATTGTCTAAGATCCTTCCCAGATCCACATTTGAACCTCAGTCCTTCAACCCCTCTATAAAGACTTTCATGCGCCTTTTGGAAGAGGACACGCAGATGGCTATACCTAAGTTGCCAGTACAACGGCACAATTTATCTCCTGGACAACAGCTAGCTTTGGATAATTTAGCTAACAACAAATCCCTGATTTTTCGGCCTGCAGACAAGGGGGGTGCCCTGGTCATTCAGGACCTAGCCCAATACAAAGATCAAGTAGCAGTACATTTGTCTGACGAGACAACATACAGACGATTACCTCAAGATCCTACGACACTATTTAAAAGAGAACTATCGTCCATTCTCCAAACAGCTATGGAACATGGAACTATTACAGAACAACTGAGTAAAGCACTACTACCAGCTTTCCCTTTAGTCCCTTTATTTTATACCATCCCGAAAATAAACAAATCAGTTGTTGACCCCCCGGGTAGACCTATCATAGCTGCCCGTGGTGATTTGTCACAACTCATTTCCGTGTATTTAGATAGTTTACTTCAGCCATTTATCATTAAACATCCAAGGTATCTATTAGATACAACTGCATTATTGGTTAAATTAAGAGCTCTTCCAAGATTAGATCCAGATACGGTATTATTTACTATTGATGTTACCAGTTTGTACACGGTTATTCCGCATGCCATGGGTTTGTCGGCCGTTGGTAGATTTTTGTATGATCAAGTTGATTATGATGGTCCAGCAATTCCATTTGTTCTGTTATTATTACAGTTTATTTTGACCCGAAATTTTTTTCTTTATGACAATACATTTTATTTGCAATTGGTCGGCTGTGCGATGGGGGCGGCGGTAGCCCCCTCATATGCAAATATTTTCATGTTTGATATAGAGCAGTCATTATTTTTTGCAGATCCTGTCATTTCCACCAATATAAATTTTTTCTGTCGTTACATAGACGACCTTTTGATTTTCTGGAAAGGGGATAGTAGTGTTTTGATTAACCATATTAATGCCCATAATGCTGGTGAGAGCCCTGTAAAATTCACTTTTGACCATAGTCCGGACAAGATTCATTTTTTGGATGTAGCAATATCAATCCGTGATGGATATATTTCTACGGATTTATACTCAAAGCCCACGGATCGTAATAATTTTCTTTTGCCTACTAGTTGCCATCCTAGACCTCTTATTAAGGGTCTCCCTTATTCACAGTTCATACGGGCCATACGTATTACGTCGGACCCTACACAAGCATTAGTTCAAATCGATATGCTAATCAAAAAATTCTTAGAACGTGGATATGACCTTGCGACATTACAATCTGCCAAATCTAAGGCCTTGGCTATCAACAGAGAATCTCTTTTATTTCCTAAAGATAATGTCTCAAAACGTATTATGCCTTGGGTTACACAATATACTCCAGCTAGTCAGACCATTAGCAAAATTTCAAAGAAATATTGGCCCATTGTACAGTCTGACCCAGAGTGTAATCTTTCCGATACCCAACTCATGTCATGCCATAGACGTGGTCGTAACTTGCGGGACATCTTAGTACGGTCAGATATTTCTGATACTCCCCCCAGTCTATACAGAGGAAGTTTGGGCTGTGTACGCTGTACATGTGTCACCTGTAAGTTTCTAATTCCAGGTGATACTTTCTATCATCCGCACACTGGTAAGGTCTTACATATCCGCCACAGACTCACATGTAATTCCAAGTTTACAGTGTACCAAATTATCTGTCCGTGCGGCCTGTCATATATCGGAAAAACCGAGCGGTCTTTTAAGGAAAGGATGGCCGCTCACAGGTCGTCAATTAAATCAGCCCTGAATACTGGCAAAAGTGATTTACCAGTGGCCAGACATTTTTTGTCAGCAGCACATAATCTAACTACTTTAAGGTATAGGATGATCGACCATGTGCCTGTGTCACTTAGAGGTGGCAACCGTGGCCTCAAACTTTTGCAATGTGAGGCACGGTGGATCTATCGTCTGGGGACACTAACCCCTGGGGGTCTAAATGAACAGTCAGGCAATGGTATTCTAGCCAGCAGTAATTGAAGGTATAAATTTGATGGCAAGGTTCTGTTTTCCGTTCTGTATACTATGCTTTATTAATCTCTGATTATTTTAGTATAATGCTTGTGCGATCATGAGTTCAGTACTGTTATTCTCCGGGTATTGATACACTATTTATAATATACTGTTATTTATAACATGCTATTCCTGGATGCATTTGTAACATGCTATTTGTTGATATATGCCTATTTGTCTATCTGCTTTGGTTTTTTTACGTCAGCACCCGCACTGCGATTGCGCTTGGGTGCCAGCAGTTTGTTACTTTTGGTTGCTATGGTGATGGTTTCTCACGCGTCGCTTGACTTCCTCTTACAGGACGTCATGACGTCATTTCTTTGGCGCCTCCGCCGGGTGTGCAGTCCCGTTGCGGCTGAGTGCGTCTCACAGGGTGATATCTGTTATATAAGGTAAGATGGTTTTATATATTCTTTGTATCCTGATGAAAATGCCTATTGAATAAACGGCATTGAAACGTTGATATTTACGGAGGTTTCACGACTGATTTATTGGAGTGCCGCACCGTCCCTTCGTGTATATATATATATATATATATATATATATATATATATATATATATACTCTTTGAGTATTTATTTTCACCAGGAGTGCTGCCTATATACTATATTGAAAGGCTGATGCTAAGATTACATACACTATTGGAGGGCTCCTGGTCAAGTATTATCTTTCTCCGAATGAGTGTCGGCGTGACTGAGTGTCGGCTGGTTCTTTGTCCCCCTTGAATAACGCAGCACAAACCAGGTTGTCAAGAGTTAGTGTTTATGTGATTTATTATCACCTTGAATCTGCGTCCTTAGTGTAAACTGCATTGTTGTTAGCCTAATTCTACTTTTTTAATTAAAGGTATTTATTTATTTAACTACAAAATCATGTGAAAAATGATGACACTAATTGCGGAACCCTTGTGGCGCCATATAAATAAAAGATAATAATAATAATAATAATAATACTGTCAGCAGGATCAGTCCGTGCCACACACTGTATACATTTCCTTGATGTTGTTTATCTCCCCATGATAGGAACTATTAATATCACCATTGGCACAGAGGCTCTGGACACTACTGACCTCTGCAATGGACAAACGCCCATCGTGCCTAGCAAAGGAAAGTCAGATATTGTGCAGAGGAGCCTTATAGTTGAGGTAAATTAAATAAAGTTAATAAATATTTCGTGTGTCATAAAAAACTACACTGTTTTACATTAATGCACTTTTATTTTTCCCTTTGGTTAATGTTACAAAATAACATCTGAAAGTCTGTTGAGATTCATTGTATAGTGTCTCTGCCGGAATATAGCTCCCACTATGGGTATATGGTACATAAGACTTTGTAGCTACACCAACATGGCCACCTCTAATACTTAGGCACTGACACGGGGAAACTCAAGGGACTTACTGTATTACAATCACTACACAGTGTTAAGAGACTGCAGATCTGTCTGTGATATGTTGACTGCACAGTGAAATGGCAACAGAGAAATTAAGTTGAGTTTTCTATTGTCCACAGCCAAATGGACTACCGGTGGAGAACACACGCAGCTTTCTTCTATGCGCCTACGGTATGTGACTTTGCTTTTAAAATTAATTTATGAGACTTGCACACAAAGAAAGGTAGACAGTTGTGTTTGGATAGCAATGTAGTAGTGTAATGGGAAAAAGTGTTGGCAGCACCAAAGAAATACTCAACAAGTAAGCCTGCATTTTCAGGCCACATATAAATACAACAAAGTAACAAATGAAAAGAACATCAAAAACCAGACCGTCCACTGCTGAATAGTTAGAGGTAATGGGGTGATACTGAGTCGGATGCAACTGTGAAAATGGCCCCATCTGCAGATTTGGAACCGACTGCGCATGAGTATGATTTGCAAAACATGTTGGGGACTACTATGCAATAGGTTACGATTTCCAGGAACCGGCAGGATTTCAGCAAGACTGACAATAAGTTTAAACCAGCAATGAGTTGTTAGGCTAGTTCAGCCTTTTAATTGATTGTCACTTTAAATGTAGCACCAATCTTACAGAAATCCCACCGGTTCCGTAAAATCAGAGCCTATTACAGTATCCCTGTTGTGCACAGGAGCTGCATGAAGTATACAAAGTCGCAAGTAGCTGTGTGTGTGTTGCATCTTGTGCTAACGGGGACTAATAAGTAGTAGGCGTTTCTGGGTGGTGACCAGGCAGGAAATATGCATGTAGCGACTATTTCTGATGGGAATGTCATAAGCGTGTATGTAAAGCTCAGTGAGTTGTGCATATGGGAAAGGGACACCTGTTCACGACGGATCTCTTGCACCTGGCATGAGGCTAGTGCAACACCAATACTAACAATGATGGCTGTGTCTGCGGGCGGCGGAACATGGCATTGTGACTTTCTATGGCTTGCTGCCACACTAGTATATGAGGGTAATTACAAAGCCATGGTCGTGGGACACAGTGGCCGGCAACTCAGTTTTATCCAACTACTTTACTTTGAATGTAAATTAACCACACAGAATAATTAGTGTCTGGAATATACTACGCTTAGGCATTCATACATGTACAGTATAAGATGATCTGATGATCACAATCATAAGATGGTCACAATAATATACTATAATATATTAGAGCTTTTATCCAGAACTTTTATCTTTATTTCCCTTGGATAATTCTCTTCAGAAGAGTCAGAGAAATTTGCATTGAATGATACTGAAGACGTAGTCCTTGGATCCAAGACGGCAGAGGTCACTGTAACAGGTAAACATATTTTGCTGTCATTAATAGAATACAGATCACATGGTTTAAATGACCATGTAACCAAGTTATGCAACTGAAACTGAGCTAAGAGGTTGAGTTAGGTACCAAAATAACACCGTATTCATTTCTAGGTGAATGTACTGTAACACATTGGGTGGAATTCAATTGTTTGAAAAGTCGGTTGGGTGTCTGTTGTTTCCTGTCTATTAGATAGGAAAAAACAGACACCCAACTGACTTTTCAAACAAGTGAATACATCCCATTGTGGTGAAATGGTAATACATATGTGTCCTCATTCATCTCGCCACAATACACCGCACTGCGAGATTATTGACTTCAGTGAACGGCTAGGTCCCGTTCAGCTCTGCTAGCATTGGGCTTCTTTTTTTGCCAAAAATGCTACTTTGTTGCAACCAGCGGTGCAAGTATGCGGGTATGGAGTACCCATAAGAATTTGGCAGCGGGTACGCAGTACCACCTGCCACACACTCTTCCATTACCACAATTATAATGTGCCACAAAGCAACAAGCCCACGATGCTTGGCAGCATGACTGCTCCTCCCACTGTGTCAGGGTTGCTGGGAGTGCAACAGTGGCTGTGTTTTCCTGTTATTATGGAAGCATTACTATATATTGTTATTAAATTGGGGTCATATATATATATATATATATATATATGTATATTATACTAGAGGTTATCACTATATAGTTCTATTAAACTGGATTCATTACTATATAATTTTAGCCATCCTTCAGATTTTAAAAAAAGCGGCTGTCGTGTGGCCACGCCACTAGTGTCATGTAACCACTCCCACTAGCAGCATGTGACCAAGTCCCCTCACAACACATGACCACACCCATTTTTCAGCACTCAGTACCACTAAGAAAATATTTCTACTTGTACCACTGGTTGCAACGTGATGTGACTAGGGTGCACCAGGAGACTGACCTGATTAATTTGATATCCAGCTCTTGTATATTGTGTGTGACTGAGTCTGTATACAAAGCCGAACAGAATTTGCATTGGAAAACAGCTGCTGTTGCTACATTGCAGCACTTTCTATACAGATTCAGAAGACTCTCTTCGCACACAGAAATACAAACGTCCCATGTCAAGTTAATCAGCACTGTCTCCTGGTGCATCCCAGCTGCATCACGTTGCCGAGAGGGGCTGGTTGGTGCAACTGTAGCAGTGAGGTGTGAGGACACATCTGTACTGTGCCAGCTGTCACTAATTGCCAGTATTTATTTGCGCACTGTCAGGGTTTAAACAATTGTCACAAATGTCACAGATTACAAATGTCCCCAATATTCAGATACATTCACAGGTTTCAAAATGATCTCTGGAAGAATAACTTCATTGAATGTATCTATTCTATAAACACAATTTTATATTTTTGGTTTGCGGGAGAAAACCTGAGTACCCAGAGGAAACCCACGTAAGCACGGGGAGAATATACAAACTCTTCACAGATCAATTTCCAACTATTTGAAATCAATATAAATTGATGGAAATCGACCTTTAGTAAATGTACTGTAGCCCTCATTCAGGATACCGACATGTTCAGAATATTGACATGTCAGAATACGCATTGTTGTCAGTAGTATGCTGACATGTTCATTATGTTGACATTTTTGAATGTCGACGCAGCTATTTTAGCCTAATCCTAACCCTATTTGCAGCCCAACTGCAGCCTAACCCTAAGTGTAGCGTTAATTTCATGGTTAAGGGTAATGATATTTTTCAGTGAGTTTGAAATTGCACATTAGGGAGGCCAATCCTGAGCTGTTTTTTTTTAATCCCGGATTCGGGAAAGAATAAATCTTAATCCTGGAATACCCAGGATTGACACCACACCATGCGGCCACTTGGCTGGAACCTGCAGTCCTGCAATCCTTAAGCGGGTGTCCAGGAATGCCTGAAGGGGTGAGTAAGCGTGGGGCTCCACAAGGGTGAACTCTGACATCAAGCCGCATAGCCAGGTATCGTCTGAGCAGAGTGCTGCGGGTTCTCAGTGATGCCAAGCATAAATAACTAAACCGCACATGCGCAAATTAATCCCTACATCCCAGCATTGGCGGCTCAAATCCCCAAATCCCAGGATTGGAGGCTCCAATCCTGGGATTGAAATCCCAGCAATTTTAGCCCAAAATCCCAGGATCCTACCGATCATGTTCCAGGGACTGGCCTCCCTAGATAACATAAGAGTGAGAAGGACAGACATTTTGAGAGAGAAATGTATTTTATTATATTAACTAGATTATGCACTTTACCCCAGAATTGTATTATTTATTTTTGGATAACTTTGCAATATGTGTTTGTATTGAGCCCTTGCTTGCACGTGCCAGGTATGTATGTAGCTTGGTGAAACCTAGTATTTTCTGTAATCATTTTTTGTTTTCAGCATTTTGGATTGAATTATCTAAAGTTATATACATATATATATATATATATATATATATATAAACAAAAATATAATTTCTCACCTGAATATAAGATTTACAGTAGCTTCCACACTTTGTCCAAGTCTTCAGATGCTTATTTTATTCATTTCTGAAATGATTCACTGAGTTCTTCCTATTTCTGGAACTAGTAATAAGATTAAAAAATGATACTAAGAAAACAGAGCGGAAGCTGGATGCCATCAGGGGTATTGGGCCTCATTCAGACCTGATCGTAACCCAAAATTTTGCAGGGCTATGATCAGGCGCACAGACATGTGGGGGGACGCCCAGCACGGAGCTAGTCCGCCCCGTATGTCAGGCCCGACCCCCTTCCCCCCCCCGAAGTACAAAAGCATTGCACAGCTGCTATGCTTTTGTACTTGAGGAGTAGCTCCCGGCCAGGGCAGCTACTGCCCTGGTCGCAGCGGCTGCGTGTGACATCACGCAGCCGCTACAGCCCGCCCCCGGCACAGTCCAGCCACGCCTGAGTCAATCAGGCAGAGGCGATCGCTAAGCTACGACAGCCGTCGGTTGTCAGCCATGCGCTGGCATGCTGCGGCACCAGCGCATGCGCACTTCAGACCCGATCGCTGATGTGCGAAAACGCACAGCAGCGATCGGGTCTGAATGACCCCCATAGTACCTAAAGTGCGGGCTTTTAGAAGAGGAGATTTTGCCCATAGCAACCAATCATATTCTAGCCATTATCTTCTAGAGGATGTTAAATAGATGATAAGTAGAATCTGATTGGATGCTATGGGCAACATCTCCACTTCTAAAAACCTGGACTTTAGTAAATATACTGCTCACAGTGCAGCAGATTTTGCTGTTGGCTAAAAATCTTAATTTCTGGAATATATTGTGTAGGCCATCTTTACAGACTTGTTCCTCTACTACACAGGTTCTCAAACTCGGTCCTCAGGACCCCACATGGTTCATGTTTTGCAGGTCACCTATAGATTTTTTAAATGTGACAGTTGGTGATACACAGTGCACCTGCTGGGTGACATGGAAAACGTGACCCGTGTGGGGTCCTGAGGACTGAGTTTGAGAACCACTGCTCTACTACCATAATACATCACTCATGCTTTCTTTGATATGTAAAATAATTGAATGACACTAGACAATATAGCTAAGTTGAGGTGAACCTACTGTGGTAACTCTTTCTCTTTTGCCGACTCCTCACAAAAAGATTGGTTTAGGCCATTAGCAATTCCAGAATTTCCTTTGTACCAAGCTCTTACAGAGTCTCTCTCGATTTTCTAGGTGACATAATGGGAAGGCCTCTGGACCATTTAGATAATCTCCTGCAGCTGCCGCATGGCTGTGGAGAGCAGAACATGATTAAATTGGGCCCTGTCATAGCGACTATACTATACTTCAGCATCACAGGACAACTAACAGATGAGATTAGTGAGAAAGCACAAGGTTTAATGGAAGAAGGTAAGTGTAGGGGCTATAACATGGTGACTTCTTTACTTGCTAGATGCACATCCAGGGCTGCTATTACAAATTGTGGGACCCAGTATGGAACATGAAAGGCCACCCAAACCTTCTATATACTGAACCTCTCCTACGACACAAGCAAACATGGGATACATGTTGGCAATATGTTTGTACAGGTTTGTTGATGTGGCAGAGCTTCTGTACACACCAGCGGATGCCTTAGTTCTATGAATAGACCAGCTGGTTAACCATTGAAGTATTTTATTAAAATGCAGATGAGGTACAGCGATACTAACTGTGATACACACTGGTTAGGATAGAGAGGAGTGGGGTGTCATATAGCTCACCATACTTGCCTACTGTCCCAGAAGTTGTGGGAGACTTCTGATTTTTCCCAGCAACCCCGGAAAAGTGACGCGCACCCCATCTTAGTGAAGTGGGCAGTATGGGGAGATAACATAAGGAATTGTGGCTTCGTTTTAAGGAGGCAGGGCTAAACGGGACAAAATAGTGTCATTTAGCCCCGGCCCTTCCTCACAGACCCACAAATTGTGAAGTTTCATACACTCCAACATGACCCATTCCATTAGGTAATAGATGCTCTGTTCCTGGACTTCCTGCCAGTGCCAGTTGCAGAGATGGTGCTGCAGCACAGTTCAAAATTTAAACAGGAAAGCCACACCAACTGTCACCTCAAACACTGCCAAACATCACCGTCCGGATCTCACTGGCAGTTGGTGTGACTCCCCTATTTGAATTATGGACTTCACTGATCCCCACCTCTGCAACTGCCACTGGCAAGGAAGTCCAGGAACAAATAATCAAATGGGTCATGTTGGAGGTGTGGCAGTATGAGGGTAAATTGCATTATTGACACATGTCTTCTGTGTGGAGCAGGAGGGATCCGCCCACAGAGGGAAGAAAAGGAAGGTTTGAGAACAACTAATTGCGGTAGTGGAGTGTGTCTGGAAGACACTGCAGTTAGGACAGGCTGTCCAGTTCAAGTGGGACTGTGAAAGCCAATTGTAGCTAAGTATACCAGGGAGCTGCTGCCAGTCAGCAGACCTGAGCCCATACCTGTAACAGACAAGGAAGGCCACCAAACTCTAGGACTGAGCTCCATGTTGCTGATAAGAAGCCAGACTGGTGAACCTTGAATGTGAGTGGGCCAGAGCCTGTGAGTTACCTGCAAGGTAGCAAGCCAGATTATGAGATGTGAGAAGCCAGAGGCCAAGCCAGGCCAGGCTTGCTACACCTGTGTGAGGCAGGGTGCAGGGTGCAAGTAGTGGTAGAAAAAACACTGGCACAATGTCTGGAGCAAGTTAGTAGCAAGTCTCTCCTGGAGCTAAGTGCATACTTACCTACTTTTTAAATCTCCTCTCCGGGAGATGCCCGGAGAGGAGAAGCAGGTGAGCGGCGACGAGGGCGGGTCTGAGATAATTACATTCATTAAGCCCCGCCTACTCACCAGGAAAAGTTCACAATCGGTTAATATTTGCATAGGGGTGGAGCTAAAATGATGCAATTAGCATACAATTTGTGTCATTAAGGCTCCGCACCCTCCGCCAGTCTGCTATTTTGCTGTGTCTTTCCCCACCATTCTGCCCACATCAGTAGGAAGTGGGCGGAATGCGGGAGGTGTGCCTACTCTTCCGGGGCTGCGGGGGACTACTCACAAAAACGGATGTCTCCCGCAGAATCCGGGAGAGTAGGTAAGTATGGCTAAGTGTGACATTATAAGACAGCGACAAGATGGCACCGAATATGTGTGGTAGTTAGGTCTGCCGCCTTGGTACAGGGAAGGAAGCCTCCCTGGAAAGTACTGCGCAGTAGTGCACTCCACTTTAAACAATGCAGACCTACACAGTGACATAGACAAACACGGAATGGAGACTATTAAAATAGCATCCAGTATCAGTGTTATGTGAATTATTAACATCCACCTTACTGTGTGTCTTTATTGCAAACTGAGTCCATTTTTATGGACACCTAAAATACTGTGCACTGAAACCTAGGGAAAATAACTCAGCCACTATGGCTTCAGGATTGGAGACAATCTTATAGTACAGGTCATCACCAAGTGGTGAGAGCAGAAAGGTCAACGAGATCATTGGAGCCTGGCAACTACTTGTATTAATCATGGCAGTCCTAAGTGGCGTCCTGATGGACAGTTCTGAAATAGCTGGGCTGCGGCTCACTGGGACTCTGGAGTTTTATTGCTAGTGGGTGAAGCAGCGATACTGCCGAAGCTTGTGAAGGATACCTCTGCTTACTTTTGTTATCAAGCCATGCCCATGATGATCTGCGGCTCAAATAAGAAGATGGTTAGTCCCTGGGGAGTGGCCATCCACCAGGAAACAGAGAGTGTTAACAACCTCAATTTGTCTTCTGGACAATACACCCCTGGATGTCTCTAGTATAGGGGCCCAATGAGTGTGGGTGTTCCCCTGCCGTAAATCCAGCACTTATATGCAATATTTTTAACATATGTATATTTGTTCCAAAGTTTATCAAAGCTAAATTGTTGCCCACAGAGGTGGCATCCATTCTGTATAATATATAAAGTATAATGTATGATTTCAGGGTGTGCGAGGTGGCCCCCCTGCACCGCACGCCTTGCACTTTTATATATGCCCATGCAGGGCTGCCATCACAAATTGGGGGGCCCGGGACTGACAAAATAAATAGCCCCCCCCCCTCCAAAAAAAATATATATATATTGTAACATCACATATATGTAGAGCATTGCGGACCTACAGGAACCGGTTACAGAGAGCTGATATGCATTGAAGGCTTGTTTTAAGAAGTCCTCCCTGCGCATCAGTCTGCTGTTGTTTCACAGCCTGGTGCAGCTCTCCTGGTATTGGCAGTAGAAGCCAGGGTTGGGCCCCCCTCTCTTTAAGGGCCCAGGACACCAGTCCCCAAAGTCCCCCCCCTGATGGCTGCCCTGTGCCCATGTATCAGGATCTATACTTGCTTTTTCCAGGAACACTGTTGATTCCCTATGGCCTATGCAGTGGCGTATCTATAATGGGTGCAGTGTGTGTGGTGCTCTGAGCACTAGAGACACTTGTGCAGGTCTCCAAAAATATGGCCGCCGCGCCATTTTCCCGGACACCTGCGCGAGCGCTGTTGTCCCTGGCACAGTGCCTGAGTCTCTCTAGTGCTCAGAGCACTAACTGCGCTGACGGCTACGGAGGAGGAGGGGGCCCACACGCGGAGACTGCACACGGGTCCCCTCCTCAGTAGAAACGCTCCTGGGCCTATGGCAGAAATATTGGAATCAAATAGATTGTGTGCTTCATTCATGTGTGAGGGATAGTATTAGTGGGTCCTGTAACACAGGTTGTTAGCTACAAATTCTCTGCATAAAAGTGTAATAGATGACTATAAAAAATCTAACCTACAAAAGTGTGTTGTAAGTACAGCGTCTTTTATTATTCAATTTCATGATCTAATGTGTGATGTCCATGTGCTCCTGCCTTTATTAGGTTATCAGAACGAACTGAACTTTAGGCACACTGATGGGTCATATAGTGCATTTGGGAATAAAGACCCCTCAGGAAACAGTTGGTGAGAGATTTTCTTTTTACATATACTGTACAGTATAATACTAGCAAAGGGGACCAGGACATTGCCTGGGGGAAAGCTGAGCCTTAGAGGCAGGATTTATAACATGCAAAGTGTTATTTCTATTTTCCTTTCACAGTAATTACTATTATTATTATTATTATTATTATTATTATTATTTATTATCTATCATCTATCATCTATATAAAAAAAATATTTACATGACTCTACAACAGGGGTGGCCAACCAGTCAGAGATAAAGAGCCAAGAAATCTTGTTAGGTACATCAAAGAGCCGGCTTCAGACCGAAGGCACACTTGCAAAAATGGGGTGTGACCTTGTGCCTGCTAGGCCACGCCCCTGGTATAAAATACATTGAAAAAGCCAGATCCAACATAAAATACAATGAAAAAGCCACTTCTACATCAAATAATTGAAAAAGCCAGATCCGCATAAAATATATTGAAAAGCCAGATTCACATAATACACTTCAGTTCCCCCATGTGTCACTCCAACCAGCACCCGCCTGTGTCACTCCAGCCAGCACCCGCCTGTGTCACTCCAGCCAGCACCCGCCTGTGTCACTCCAGCCAGCACCCGCCTGTGTCACTCCAGACAGCTCCCCCGTGTGTATTTGGCTCCCTCAGTTCTCAGTCTACATAGTGCGGCTGCATGTCTGGCTGGAGTGCAACGGTTTACAGATCTATTGTGGTCATGTGACTTTGAGTGTTGGGAGCCACATTTGAATGAAGAAAGAGCCACATGTGGCTCAAGAGCCACGCGTTGGCCACCACTGCTCTACAAGGTATATGTAGCACTGTTTAGGGGTTAACAATACAACTGAACAACATTACGTAGGAAAACTATTGTAAAATGATACAACCTAATGCTGGGCAGAGTTAATGGGAGAAGGGAGCGACTTATTGCTGTAAATTTACTAAGATGGGAGTTTTATTTAGGATGGGATGTTGGCCATAGTAACCAATCAGATTTCAGGTATTATCTTCTAGAACAGTGGTGGCCAACGCGTGGCTCTTGAGCCGCATGCGGCTCTTTCTTTATTCAAATGTGGCTCCCAACACTCAAAGTCACGTGACCACAAGAGATCTGTAAACCGCTGCACTCCTGTCAGACATGCAGGAGCACTATGTAGACTGAGAACTGAGGGAGCCAAATACACATGGGGGAGCTGGCTGGAGTGACACAGGCAGGTGCTGGCTGGAGTGACACATGGGGAACTGAAGTGTATTATGTGAATCTGGCTTTTCAATATATTTTCTGCGGATCTGGCTTTTTAAATTATTTGATGTAGAAGTGGCTTTTTCATTGTATTTTATGTTGGATCTGGCTTTTTCAATGTATTTTATACCAGGGCGTGGCCAAGCAGGCACAAGGTCACACCCCATTTTTGCAAGTGCGCCTTTGGCTCGAAGTCGGCTCTTTGATGTACCTAACAAGATTTCTTGGCTCTTTGTCTCTGACTGGTTGGCCACCCCTGTTCTAGAAGGTGCTAGATAAATGAGAAGTAGAATCTGATTGGTTGCTACGGGCAACATCCCCTCTTAAACAGAACTCCCTGTCAGGAAAATTTGCTTTGGAGAAGGGAAGGAGTAGGAAGTAAATCACCATTCAATGCACCTGACTCAACAACTGGGAGGACACACAGGATCACAGCCTCTGGTGGGGGTAGGGAGACAGGGGAACAGAAGACAGTAGTGATAGGGATGGTGCTAGGAGTAAAGAACAGGAGAAGAGTGCCCTGCTCACGAGGGCTTACAGTCTAAACGTAGGTTTGTAAATAGAAGGGTTATCTGGGATAGAACAGAAGGGAAATCAGAGGGATAGCTTACTGAGTAATGAAAAGGGCCACGGCTGCAGTCAGAAATTGTGGCACATACAGGCAAGTATCACCTATGGGGGCAAAACTACAGTCTGCATCCCCAATACTGTACTTTGCATCACCTCCCATATTCATCAGCAAACCCATAGGATTCACTGTACCTTTACGGACCCTAAAATGAATGCATTAGTTTAACTTACCTTATGGCTCTTCTCATGACTCTTCACTTTCTGTACCATTCTCTACTTCTTCATCATATGGCTGCTTCTTCTCCAGTAGTCTGCTGTGCTTTAGGGTTCTGTGCTGCCATGCAGCATCGGGGCCCCACCTACTTAGAATAAGGGGACAGTACTCTTTCCGTCTGTCTGTGATCCTCCTGTCACCTTGCAAACAGATGTACAGGAGGGACCGCTGATTATACCATCCCACCAAAGCTGTTCCTGATTACTAGTCTTCTTATGACTGTTTCAGACACAGCTTGTGTCAATATAATTGGTTGGCCTTCCTGCATGTGTATTACCCAAACCCCCATGATGGCGGCCCTGAGGCATTTTATGAAGAGGTGGGACTAAAGAGCCCATTTGATAATGGAAAAGAGGATGATTAGGTGTGTTACACAGCGGTGGGCGGCACGGGAGAAACCATGGATGTGGGAGTGAGAAGAGGTGACCAGAGTTGAGGTGAAGAATTTTTCAGTAGAAGAAGTTGTAGGGCAGGAAGGAGTATAAACAGAAATGTAGTTGACGAATTGTACTCTGAGGTGAATGGGGAGCTAGTGAAGTAGTTAGCAAAGGTTGAAGATGATACAGAGTGACAGGTGGGGTAAATAAGAAAGAGCAGTTGCAGTAAGTAAGATTGGAGAGGTGAGAGGAATGCCAGAATGGAAAAGGTTTCAGTAGTCCAGGTGGGAAATGAGAAGTGCACAGGTGAGTGTTGGGGTTGTTCATGATTTTACATTAATCAGCCTTTCCCAAAAAATGCAAAAACAGGATTCTATGGGTAGGTTGTCATAGAAGAATCTGCATTTGAAATCAACATGCGTTTTGTTTGTTAATAATTTTCACCATCTTGATTGAAACACAATTTGCAGGATTAATATTGTAGCCCGATAAGGCCTACTATTTTTTTTAACTAAAAAACTACTGCATTAAATGAGGGCACTCTTTTTTATTTGACACAAGGGGGGGGGGGGGGGGTGAGTCCTCTCTGTATTAAAATGTCTGGTGATCACCACGGACAGTAAGCAACTTTGAAGTCCCACCACTTAGTAAATTAGGCCTAAGTCAGGTTCTAAATATGTTCTTGTTATGTTCTACCCATTAAGTTGTCAGTATATTGATTTATTTATTTATTTTATTTCTCTTAATTCTACAATCTTAGGCTTACGGCATTCGTAGCTCGTGTTTACTTTCTTGCTGAGCAATATATTTCTGTAAATTACACACATATTTCTGAGTGTCTGAATTGGCTGAAGAGCCAGCAGCAGGAAGATGGCTGCTTTAAAAATGTGGGCTCTCTTATTCACCGGGAACTCCAGGTAAGACGTTTATCATGATATTTATTTATTACTAGTTTCTTCTATAGCGCAACAAATTCCTTTGCGCTTTACAATTGAAACAACAGTGATAATACAAATGGGTAATAACAGACATACATAAAGGTAGGAAGGCCCTGCTCGCAAGCTTACACTCTACAGGGAAATAGGCATTGATACACAAGGATAGGTACTACCTATTGCAAAATGGTCCACTGTATGATATACTGTAGTCACACAGCAATGTTGACCAGAGGTCAGAAGGATGTCACATTGAAGAAAAAGAAAATTCTGTATGTTAGGATGTGTGGACTCCACAGTGGGGAAGTAATTGGATAGGAAGGTTTATGAAGGTTATGTGGGCGGTCCTGAAATTTGATACGCTTGCCTGAAGAGGTAAATTTTCAGCGAATGCTTGAAGATTTGAACACTAGAGGAGAGTCTTATTGTGCATGGTAGGGCATTCCACAGAGTGGGTGCAGCCTGAAGGAAATCCTGCAATTGTGAATGAGCGCGAGTAATGCGTGTGGATGAGGGACGCAGATCTTGTGCAGAATGGAGAGGTCAGGTTGGGAAATATTTTGAGATAAGTGAAGAGATGTACATTGGTGCAGTTTAATTAATGGCCTTGTTTGTAAGAGAAAGTATTTTTACTGAATACGGTAGAATACAGGTAGCCAATGGAGGCAGAGCCTGCCTTAACCAATATGATGCCCTAGGCAAAATTTTGGCTGGTGCCCCTAACACCATCGCTAGTTCCGCCTCTGACCCTGAACCCTTTTCCCAGTACCATCATCCCCCACCCATAGCAGTCCTTTTTTTTTGTTTTCCTACCCCCTGTAATTTAAATAAGAACAGTGCGCACATTCAGCGCACAGCCCAAAAAGGTATGTGTTTTTGCTGGCAAGGGGCATGGCCACACAATAGTACCCCAATTCAAATTATGCCACACAGTACTGCAACTTTATTTACAATTTATCATGCGATAGTGTCCCTTAGTCACATTACATCACACAGTAGTACCACTTTACATTATATACGTTACTCCTCACAGTAGCGCCCCTCATCACATAACATCATACTGCATTTCTCCTTATTCACATTACACCACACCATATTGCTCTTTATTCTCATTACACCACACCATATTGCTCCTTATTCACATTACACCACACCATATTGCTCTTTATTCACATTAGACCACACAGTAGTGCCCTTTCTATACGTTATGCCACACAGTAGAGAACCTTATACACATAATGTCACACATTGGTAATGCATTAATGCACATAATACCACATAATAATGCCCCTTACACATGACACCCATTATTAATGTCCTTATAAACATAATGCATCTTACACAACATTATGCCATCCCTTATTAATGCCCTTATACACATAATGTCCCTTACACATATGTCGCACATTAATGCCCTTATACACATAATGACAAACATAATGTCCCTTACACAAATGCTGCACATTATTTGTGCCCTTATACCCATAATGACACACAGTGCCCCTTACAGATGTTACACATTATTAATGCCCTTATTCACATAAAGACACATATAGTGCCCTTTACACATTTGCTGCACATTATTAATGCATTTATACACATGAAACGCATAATGCCCCTTACACATATGCCGAACACTATTGCACAACCAACCCACTCACACACACACACAGCACTCACACGGCCACTAACACTGTGACCTCTGCTTCGATACACATATGTCCTAATAAATCTTGCCTCCCCATGTGCCACGCAGCAGGAGATGCCTGGAGTGAGTCAACTGGCAGCTCTGCTAACTTTGGGTGCCTATTTTTGATGAAAATGCATCTTATTTGTATTGCTATGTGGCTAGGATGCATAAGCAGTTTCTGCTGATTAAAATTATATGTGGCATGCCTATATACTGTGTGCGACTGTGGCTGTATCTGCATACTACACACAGAATATAGACATGCTGCATATCATTTTAATTAGCAGAAGCTGATTGTGCCCCTAAGCATACCAGATGACCTAGACAATTAAGATCTAGTGAGGAGGATTAGCCTCGCAGCTGCATTCAAAATGAATTGCATTAGTGAGAGTCATTTTAAAGACCAGTAAGGAGACTATTGCAATAACCAATGCAGGATATGATGAGAGCATGGATTAGAGTTTTTGCAGTAGAGAAATAAAATTATGGTGACAAATCTGGGGAGGATAGGTAGATTTAAGTATCATCTGCATACCGATGATACTGAAATCCGAAAGAGCTGATTAGTTTGCCAAGAGATGTGGTATAGATAGAGAAAAGCAGTGGACCTAAAGACTGAGCCTTGCGGGATTCCAATTGATAGAGTTAGCGAAGAGGAGGTGACAGAGAAGCTTTACTACAGTACTATGGCCCTCATTCCGAGTTGTTCGCTCGCAAGCTGCTTTTAGCAGATTTGCTCACGCTAATTCGCCGCCTACTGGGAGTGAATCTTAGCTTCTTAAAATTGCGACCAACGTATTCGCAATATTGCGATTAGACATCTCTTAGCAGTTTCTGGGTAGCTCCAGACTTACTCGGCATCTGCGATCAGTTCAGTGCTTGTCGTTCCTGGTTTGACGTCACAAACACACCCAGCGTTCGCCCAGATACTCCTCCGTTTCTCCAGCCACTCCCGCGTTTTTCCCAGAAACTGTAGCGTTTTTTCACACACACCCATAAAACGGCCAGTTTCCGCCCAGTAACACCCACTTCCTGTCAATCACATTACGATCACCAGAACGATGAAAAAGCCATGAGTAAAATACCTAACTGCATAGCAAATTTACTTGGCGCAGTCGCAGTGCGAACATTGCGCAGGCGCAATAAGCGGAAAATCGCTGCGATGCGAAGAAAAATACAGAGCGAACAACTCGGAATGACCACCAATGTGTCCATGCTTCAGTGTCCATAGTATTCTTATTTTCATCATAAAATGTGAAGGTTCCACTACTGAGCAAAAATGAATCTAACCTATAGCAAAGTGACAGTATTAGGAAATCTGCTCTTGTGTATACAATACCATATACAATATACAAATATACAAAGACTACATACAGCAAACCACAACTCACATTCCACGGCATCAGACATGGACACCAATGATAGGATACACTCCACCTACATGCATACCGGTTATCATACCTGTAAATGTGTACTATGATTTTAAATTGTTAGAACAATAGATCAATATTACTTTGTCATATCTAACTTTATCTAATTTCTCCTTGTCTCCAGGGTGGGGTGGATAGTGCGACCGCACTTACAGCATATATCACTGCAACATTCGTACTAATAGGCGATCCACAATATGTAAGTGTCCAGGGTATTCTGAAGCCCTGCTATCTGGCATTCCCTCAACAAATATTTTCATTGGATTTTTATCTTGAATCAGGGCCGGTTCAAGCCTGATCTGCGCCACGGGCAGGAAACGGGTGTGGTTTAATACAGGGGGCATGGTCAGTTACGCCCCCTGTACATTAGTAGCACCGCTTGAATGCTGAGCGGTGCGCGATGACGTAATCGCGCACCGCACAGCAAAAGGTCCTCTCCACGAAGAGAAACTAGACACTACGCGTCTAGTTCCCTTCGTGGAGAGGACCTTTCCTGTGCGGTGCGCGATGACGTCATCGCGCACTACTCGGCAAAGGTACTCTCCATGAAGGGAAACTAGACGCTACGCATCTAGTTCCCTTCACAGGAGGCACAGATGGGGGACACAGCGGGCAGCGGAGGGCACAGCAGTGGCGGATCTTGCCATGGTGTGGCGCCCTCCGGATGGCACCAGCGCCCTCTGGAAGGAGGCGCCCCGGGCAAAAGTCCTGCTTGCCCGTGGCAAGATCTGCTACTGTCTTGAATGTGCCACAGTCTGTGTTTAGAGTGTGTTCAAAGTACTGGGCCTCAGTTACAAGATGCAGAACTCGATTTTGTCGGTGTTACACATGTAAATTTGCATTGGGGCATTTGCAGTGGAACAATAGTTTACTTTGCACAGATCAGTGGTAGGCGCTAGGAAGACAGAGGGCACTTCTTGCTCAGTACGATATAAGTGTAATCATGCGCCTAGTTTTGGGAGCAATGCACAAAAGAGATTTTATTTTACAGAGTGAAGTAAATAGAGTCCAATGTAAGAGTGTTTCTTGCTTTACGTATGGATTTATATATTTATATCCATTTCCACTAAGCAAAAACACTTGGGATGGGATGTATTAAGCAAATGCAATGCACTTACTGCATGCATATCGGCATAAATAACGCCATATGCATGTAGATTTTTTATTAAAATCACATAGGGCAGCTCTTCCGAAAGGAGCTGTCCTTTGCTCTATAAGGACTTCCGGGTTTATGACCCAGGAGACCATCTGCGCATGTGCGCCCATTGGGTACCACTGGGGGGGAACTATGCGAAAAGAAGCCGATAGGCTTCTATTAGGAAATGCCATCTAGTGTAGACAGTATAGACTGAAGTGGTGAGATGTAGATGACCTGAATTCTGGAAAGGAGAATGTTGCAGTAGTCCAGGTGGGAAATAACAAGTGCAACAATGAGAGTTTTGGGGGTTCTTTGACATTAATCCACCTTCCCAAAAATAGCAAAAACAGGATTCTACAGTATGTGTAAGTTCTCATATAGATGGTGTTGCTTATCGGGCACAAGTATTAAAACCTATTTTTCAGAGTTTGGACCGCATTTTCCCATTAGTACTCCCGTACTTGGCAACTGACTATACTGACTGGTGTGGATATCCAGTCTGCAGCTGAAAAACAGCATTTCCATGTGCACAGTGCTCAGTAAATAGAAAAAGTTCCCACACACAAAATTGCTTCATCCAATAAAAAAGTGCCCATGTTTACTCACTCTCCTCATTAGCCTAAGCCATGAATGAGTGTACTGTAAACCAGTGTTTACTGTGGTGTTTCCTCATTTGCACAATGTCTTACTTCATGTTTGTCTACCTCCGTTCACGTCTACAGTATATGCACTCTCATTTGCACCTTCAAGGATCAAAAATAGGAGTTCAACGCTAAGTGCAAGTGCAAAACCCAAGTGATATTTTTTCACACATTCAGTAGGCTTCATAAATGTGGTAAAGCTGGGTACACGCTGGACGATATTTATCGGGCTTTCCACTGAATAGGAGTTATATGGGGGCTTTAGCAGGTGTGTACCAGCGTTATGTCTGAGAACGTCATTCACAGGCATATCTCGTTGGCTGTACAGCACATCTGATGGACGATATATCTGCAGATATATTTCCGCATTGTGCTGCATGTATGGGTGGCCAGCAGACTGCCTGTACACTTGCTTCAGAGGCTGATGATGACTGACATCAATACTGGGCGGGAACATGGAAATGCCCGGCCAGTTGTGACGTCATGCACAACACATTGGGCTGATGATTGGTAATTGTGTGTGCACTTAGCAAACGTCAGATAGGACTGCAGATCAGCCGGACAGCTAGAATAAATGATAGCCAATCAGATCACTGTGTAACATATCTGTACATGGCATATATTATGGTGCAAAAACATATATATGAAATTCAGTTGACACCTCCACCTATTTCTTGTCTTTTCCTGAGCTTCCTTCCTACATGTGTTTTCCTCATGCATTATGTTCTTTGTGTCTCTACAGGATGACGTAATAAATAAGGCAAAGACATGTCTGGGGAAGTGCACTGAGCCGGAAAGTTCTACCTACACAAAGGCACAGTGTGCCTACACCTTTACTCTACTTGGTGACACAGAAAAGAGGACCCAACTTTTAAAGCAGCTAAATACAGTAGCCATAGAGAAAGGTGTGTGTGTGTGTGTGTGTGTGAGAGGGGGAGGATATTATAGGCACATAATAATAAACCATACTTGTCAACTCTCCCTAAATGTCAGGGAGACTCCATGAAATAGTAGCAATCTCCCTGACTCCCTGAAGAGTGCAGCAATCTCCCTAATTGCACCTTACTCACATTTTGTAGCTATTATATATTTTAAAAAGAAGAGATGCAGTAATATATATACATTCAGATGGGATCATCCAGACGATTTCCCTGCATTGATTATAAGACACACTGATCCATATGGCTACATGCAATTTCAAATAAGGTTTCTCATGGCCACTTGTATGAAACCACTTGCTAGTAGAACACAATACATAAACAAGACGTGAGAAGACAATATTACTGATCAGCAATGCAAGAATGCTCATCTGGAGCAGTACTTGCCCACTTTAACGCCGCTGATAGGTGTTGCTTTCAAAATATCCCTGATACGCTTTTTGGCAAGAATGAACCAAACCAACTGCAGTACTACTTAAAACCACTAGATGACAATAAAGATCTTTTAATTCATAACAGACTTACTACTGTATCCATTAGTTTATCAAAAGTGCCAATGATTGGGGGCTTTGACAGGTGGATTGAAAGCAGCAACAGAAATAAATGCTAAACCTCCTTGGTTTAACATTTATTTATTTTGCCGCTTTAAAAATATTGGTCAAATTCGCCGAATATGGGCACCTTTCATAAACTGTTGGTTAGTAATTATCATTGGCGGATTTTGCCTATGTGCTGCAGGAATGCAGTATCCCCCAGGGAGACTGCACTGGCTTCACTGTAACTGGCATTGACTTCCTATTGGAAGTCCTACCTGCCAGTCCGAGACACTACAGGCAGTCCTATTGGGTGGTGTTTCGTCCCTCTGGGACTGGCATACCATACTGCCATAAGCAGAGAGCTGGCTTCCTGTAGGAAGCCACTCCCTGCTTTTTTGGGCAGCCCTGGCCAGCTTCTACGGGCTGCAGTAGATGGAGTCCATAGAAGCTGGGGAATTGCGTATGCGCAGTACTGTCACCACTACTCCGCATCTTCCGGTCACGGCATCTGTGAACCACATTGTACAGATGCCGAGACCCAGTCGGTGGTGGGGACAAAGGACCCGGTGGTGGGGACAAGGGACCCGGCAGTGGGGACAAGCGAGGAAGGATCCAGCAGCATGTCCAGCGGCAGCCCCCTCCTCCACTTAGGTAGGAGCCGCTGCTGGTAATTATACACCATATTGTTTATAAAACAATACAAGTATTTACTAACACAAATATAGCATAGGGCCTGATTTAGAGAAACAAGCATCCACTCCTTCATCTTTATGTTGTTGCTGCAACCGATGCTGAGCCTACTGAGTGGTGCTATGCCATCCCAATGTGTATTTAGATTCAGCACTGGTCGCAACATTGAAGATGGCACCAACCCTATGGCAAATGCAATTTTGCCATCTGACCACGGCCTCCTGTGTCAGTGCTACTGCCACTTGAGGTGCACCTGCTTTCAAATAGACGCCTGCATCTGTTACCTCTCAGGGATGCTCACAGAAAAACAATCTCTGCATCCTAATTCGTTCTTTTTTAGAGAGGTAATCATCGGGGCACATGTGCATTGTGACTCAGATGCATGCGCAGACTAAAAAATCATCCGCTTGCGCCCAACATCTCCACCCTGTGCACCGCTGGATCAGGCCCTTAGTGCTTTGTTTTTGGTGCAGAGCGCCGCCAGATGTAATATTTAGGTACAAGCAGGGTCCTCTTAACTCTTTTTCTCTCTGTTATCACCCAGTCTTGTTTTCTTACAGTTGTGTTCCCAATTGTAAAGCGCAATGGAATATTCTGGCACTATACAGTATAAATGACTATTAAATAAATAAAATACATACAGTATTACCTGTGCTGCATCTCTGCTGAAAAGTGGCGGAGGCTTTAGTTGCAGGAAGGGCAGCACAAATGGCCCCATTGTAATGTTTAATATCTTCACCATGATTGCATGCCCTTCCACTGCTATACCCGCTTCTTCTGCACCATGCCCAAGTCTGCTACTCTTCCTCCATATTTGCTTCCATCCATAGTCCAAACAGTTTGCAGACCAGCACAGAACTTTTATTGCCAATATGTTTGTGCACAGTACAATCTATGCCAAATAGCTTTTGAGAAAAAGTAAATATGAAAACGCATCCAAAAAACTGTAGGTTAATATATGCCAGTCCCTATTTCCCATTTTACCATATCCTCTTAAACTCTTGCACTTGCCCTTCTTGTAGGATGGATTTTCCCCCGAGTGCGGGATGTACAATGATGTTATGCTGCGCTGAGCTGTGTTACGCTGCGCTAATAGCCCTCTTACTGCTTCGAAGCCCTCCCCCTCCGCCTCCTCCCCCGGGCACTTTAAAGTTTGGTACCACATACTGATGCAAAAACCCTCCCACTCTCTTGCAGAATTGTTCTAGAATTTGGCAGCTCCATAGGCAATGGAATAGGTCTGCCCGTTCTTCTCTGCATTTCATACATTCGTGCGCAGGGGATAAGCCCATTTCCCATCTCCTATATGTGGATAAATATGCTCTATGAAACACTTTCATGAACATTTCCCCGTATATTGGTACCGGAAGCATCTTTATCGATTTGTCCAAAGCGCCCAATAACATGCTTATCGATAATTGTGGGAAATTTTCTAACCAATCTGCCAAGCCATTTTTGTTGGTATTATAATCTGTGTTCTTACAAAATTGTAATGTTGCGATATGACCCTTCTGTTTTGAATATTCCCTATAATTATCTTATCTACAGTGGATCATTCTCCCAGTCATTATCTCCAAGGTCCTTTATCACGCTTATTACAGTATAGTGTTGGTCCTGACTAAATGAAAGCCCCTTTTGTAATTGTATTACTCCTTCCCATTTATCATTAGCGTGCGTAAAACACAGTGCTTTCTTATTTTTTATATCCATTGATTGACCCATGCTCTTTATCCCCTGTTTTTTCCAGATTACAAAGGGGTGTGCTGCTTCCCCTCCCTGGATATTGGGGTCCCCGATAAATGGGAGGTGTATCGATACTCAGGGATTTAATTTTAACCTTTGCCTAATAATCCACCAGGCTCTTTTTGTGGACAGAACTAATGGGCTGGTCACATGCAAGATCTGTACTTCTTTATCCAGGCATGTAGGAAAGATGTTAAACTCATGCTGGGAATAAAGGTTTGCTCCAAAGAAGCATGGGCATAAACTTTGCTTTCCCCAATCAGTCCCTGATAGATAGATATATATATATATATATATATATATATAGATGTATCACTAAGTTATAACTTTCCAAATTGAGTAAATTCATCCCCCATTAGAACTTTTTTGCTGTAGTTTTCCCAGCCCTTTTCGGGGTTTGTTGTTTTCCCAGATAAACTGGTTAAATATCTTATTCAGTTCTCTCACATCCTTTTGTGATAATATCACAGGGAGTACCTGTATTGGATAAAGCAATTTTGGTGCAGACATTATTTTAATCAGATTGGCTCTTCCCCATAGGGACACCGGAATCTGTTTCCAGCCCTTCAGTTCCATCTCACAAGACTTTATGGCCTTTTTAATATTTAGATCGTACAGTTGGTCAAGAACCTTTGGGATCTTAAGCCCAAAGTATTGACTATAATCCTGAGCCCATTTAATATTTATTCCCCATGCCCACCAGAGTTTACTGGGGCCTTGTTTCAAATACAGAGCTACCGATTTCTCTATATTAATGCTAAACCCTGAAACTTTCCCAAATTCCTTTAATTTTTCCATTAAAGGCCTCAAGGCATTTTCAGGGTTCTCAATATAGAACAATAAATCACCGGCGAAAGCCGTCATTTTAACTTCCCGATTACCAACCTTCATGCCCTCCAACGATGTCCATCATTGCATATATCTCAACATTGGATCCAAGGTTATGTTGAATAATAGAGGCAATAGGGGGCAACCCTAGCGTGTCCCCCTATACATTTTCACTGGTTGACTAACTTCCCCGTTGATATTTAGAGATGTATAGGGTGCCCTATATAAGAACCCCACCAGACCCTTAAAATTGTTACCAAACACTTTTCTTTCTAAAATTGAATTTAGGTATTGCCAGGATATTGTTTCAAAGGCCTTATTGGCGTCAAGGCTCAACAACATCCCTGGCCCTCCTGCTAGTGTTTTTAATTGGGTTATCATGGCTATTGCAGTTCTGACCTCTTTTACGGAGTACTGCACCAGGACCTGAATCTGGTCCATAATGCTTCAAGTTTTGATGACCTTATTATAGAAGTTTTCTAACAATAAAAGGTCAGCTGGTTTCCTGACTTCATCGTACAGAGCCTCCGCTCTGACAGTAAGTAAACATTTCTTTCTTATGATCTTTCTTATAGATAATACAACACACTGGTCAAAGGATTCTGAGATCCCTAAAGATGGTTCATTACAGTCTGCAGACGTGGAGACGACATCATATATGGTTCTGGCACTGCTGTCTTATGATAACCCTTCCAGTGCCGACCTTGGTGCAGCAGTGCCTGTGGTCCACTGGTTATCCTCAGTACAAAATGCTAAAGGAGGATTCGTTACCACTACGGTATTGTATTCATTAACCAAATAACTGCATATTTATATTAGTTTTTAGCATATTATTATAGTCACATGGCCAGATTTAGGTCAGATTAATGAAACTTGTATAATTCAATGTACATACAGATTCCCATAAGGTAAAGATAAATATCTCATCTGGGGAGTAGCTAGAACTGTAAGGACCCTATAGCAAATTTTTGTAAAGGCCCCTCTCCCCCCAATGCCACCTCTCATCTACGTCCCCCCACCTTCCACTACTGCAGCCGTCAGCACATTGGGCAGGAAGTTAGAGAGATAACTGCAGCCTCCCTCCCCAACAGTGAAGTCCATCCAAGGATACCATCCAAAAAGGAGGAATAGTTTGTGGTTTGGGGATGTTGTCTGGCAGCTCACCCTCACCCCATCTTCTCCCACTGGGGGAGTTCCTGGCACTCTCAAAAGATGCTGGGATGCCCCCAGGATTTCCACCCACTCTGAACATATACCATGCACAGAGTGTGGGGAGAGTCTGTGTGCAGCCCAGCATCTTCGGAAAGCTGTCATCCTTCTAGTGTATATATTGTTACAATGCTCTAGCAAGATGTACCCACTTGTGTTACTAAATAATGATATTTTTTATTCTTCCTTGATCCTATTAGGACACAATAGTTGGTATTTTTGCACTTTCCATTTTCGCTCAAAACACATACACTGCAGGAAGCAGCCCTGTCATCACTGTCACCAATGATAAAGGCTTCAGTAGTGTTGTGTTGGTGAATCCTGAGAAACTTATGGATATGCAATACGTCCAGCTGCCAGACATTCCAGCAGAGTACACTTTGGAAGCATCGGGGGTTGGATGTGCTTATGTACAGGTAAGATACAAACTCTGATTGACGTCTTTTATGCTCTGCTTCTGTCTTAAATAGTCAGCCATGTGTCCTTATCTTCTTCTGTTTTCCTCATTCTTCCTAAGCAGAAATTATTTACAGCGGACACGTCACTAGGGGAGTGAGAGACGTGCAGAGCGCTGTCAACCTTCCAGGGGGTGACACCAAAATGATGTCTCCTTCGCTTTGACCAGAAGACGGGTGCTGCACTGTGACATGGGTCTATTTACTAAGCATTGGATGGCGATAAAGTGGGCGGAGATAAAGTACCAGCCAATCGCCTCCTAACTGTCATTTCTCAAGCCTAGCCTATGACATGACAGTTAGGAGCTGATTGACTGGTCATTTATCTCCATCCACTTTATTTCCAGCCAAGGCTTAGTAAATAGACCCCTATAATTGTGCAGCGCAGGGCTCCTGTCACTAAGAATCTGACAGTACATTCAGAGTTTTGGGGGCACCCCAGCATCTCCAGGAATGTTTGGACCACCCCGGAGATATGTACAGTAAATGGAGGCCTCCTGCAAGGACGCTCCCCCTATTAGCTGCACCGGATATAACTGACCCCGGTGCAGTCACTGGTTTGCAGTTACTATTTGTCAGCCACAGTAACCCAGAGCGACCAATCAGACATTTACATTTGTCTTTCATGTATCATGCCAATAAAAGCTGATTACTTATTGGTTGCTAAGCGTTACTTACTACTATACGGTTGAACATATTCAGTGAATCACTCAGAAAGTATGCCAGTAAAAATATCTAAATGTTCTTATATTTTCCTCATCAGGTTACTGAAAGGTACAATGTTCTGGAGCCAAAGTCAGAAGGGATATTTTCACTCAGTGTGAATACCATACCTATCCGTTGCTCCCCCCCTCAGCCAGCATTTACTATAGATATCACTGCAAGGTAAGTGCTCTACAGCACAGAAATGTATTACTGTATGTGAAGATGGTGTTATATGCAGTACTGCAATAAATTCCCCCAAAAAATGGTTTTCTGAGCTTGATACATTCAAATACAATCAAACCTGCCCGGACATGCGACAATCTTGTGATCCTTATGGAAAAGTCACAAAAAACATTCGGAAATTTCTGTTTACCATATGGTTTTAATCAAAACATACTTAATTCTGCTTAGTTCTGCTTTGTGGGACATTATTACTGTGGTTTGGGATGAGCAACGATCTTGTAATTCAACTCCAAAAAGATTTACCACCAATACATAGCAGCAGAGTCGTAACTAGATATTTGTGGGCCCCACAGCACCTGTTTGAAAGGTCCCTAGTGTACCCCTCAGTGGTGAAAAATCTATTTCTCTATCGTCCTAAGTGGATGCTGGGGTTCCTGAAAGGACCATGGGGAATAGCGGCTCCGCAGGAGACAGGGCACAAAAAAGTAAAGCTTTACTAGGTCAGGTGGTGTGCACTGGCTCCTCCCCCTATGACCCTCCTCCAGACTCCAGTTAGATTTTGTGCCCGAACGAGAAGGGTGCAATCTAGGTGGCTCTCCTAAAGAGCTGCTTAGAGAAAGTTTAGTTTAGGTTTTTTTTCTTTACAGTGAGTCCTGCTGGCAACAGGATCACTGCAACGTGGGACTTAGGGGGAAAGTAGTAAACTCACCTGCATGCAGAGTGGATTTGCTGCTTGGCTACTGGACACCATTAGCTCCAGAGGGATCGAACACAGGCCCAGCCGTGGAGTCCGGTCCCGGAGCCGCGCCGCCGACCCCCTTGCAGATGCTGAAGCGTGAAGAGGTCCGGAAACCGGCGGCTGAAGACTCCTCAGTCTTCATAAGGTAGCGCACAGCACTGCAGCTGTGCGCCATTTTCCTCTCAGCACACTTCACTGGGCAGTCACTGAGGGTGCAGAGCGCTGGGGGGGGGCGCTCTGAGAGGCAAATATAAACCTTATACAAGGCTAAAAATACCTCACATATAGCCCATAGGGGCTATATGGAGATATTTAACCCCTGCCTGACTGGAAAAATAGCGGGAGAAGAACCCGCCGAAAAAGGGGCGGGGCCTATCTCCTCAGCACACGGCGCCATTTTCTGTCACAGCTCCGCTGGTCAGAACGGCTCCCAGGTCTCTCCCCTGCACTGCACTACAGAAACAGGGTAAAACAGAGAGGGGGGGCACATTAATGGCTATATATATATATATATTAAAGCAGCTATAAGGGAGCACTTAATATAAGGATATCCCTTGTATATATAGCGCTTTGTGGTGTGTGCTGGCAGACTCTCCCTCTGTCTCCCCAAAAGGGCTAGTGGGTCCTGTCTTCATTAGAGCATTCCCTGTGAGTTTGCGGTGTGTGTCGGTACGTGGTGTCGACATGTATGAGGACGATATTGGTGTGGAGGCGGAGCAATTGCCAAATATGCAGATGTCACCCCCCAGGGGGTCGACACCAGAATGGATGCCTTTATTTGTGGAATTACGTGATGGTTTATCTTCCCTTAAACAGTCAGTTGAGGACATGAGGCGGCCGGACAATCAATTAATGCCTGTACAGGCGCCTCAAACACCGTCAGGGGCTGTAAAACGCCCTTTGCCTCAGTCGGTCGACACAGACCCAGACACGGGCACTGATTCCAGTGACGACGGTAGAAATTCAAACGTATTTTCCAGTAGGGCCACACGTTATATGATTTTGGCAATGAAGGAGACGTTACATTTAGCTGATACTACAGATACCGTAAAACAGGGTATTATGTATGGTGTGAAAAAACTACAAACAGTTTTTCCTGAATCAGAAGAATTAAATGACGTGTGTGATGAAGCGTGGGTTGCTCCTGATAAAAAGTTGATAATTTCAAAAAAGTTATTGGCATTATACCCTTTCCCGCCAGAGGTTAGGGCGCGCTGGGAAACACCCCCTAAGGTGGACAAGGCGCTCACACGCTTATCCAAACAAGTGGCGTTACCCTCTCCTGAGACGGCCGCACTTAAGGATCCATCAGATAGAAAGATGGAAGTTATTCAAAAGAATATATACACACATGCAGGTGTTATACTACGACCAGCTATAGCAACTGCCTGGATGTGCAGTGCTGGAGTAGTTTGGTCAGAATCCCTGATTGAAAATATTGATACCCTAGATAGGGACAATGTTTTACTGTCGTTAGAACAAATAAAGGATGCATTTATCTATATGCGTGATGCACAGAGGGATATTTGCACACTGGCATCTCGGATGAGTGCTATGTCCATTTCAGCCAGAAGAGCCTTATGGACACGACAGTGGACAGGCGATGCGGATTCAAAACGTCACATGGAGGTTTTGCCGTATAAAGGGGAGGAGTTATTTGGAGTTGGTCTATCAGACTTGGTGGCCACGGCTACTGCCGGGAAATCCACTTTTTTACCTCAAGTCACTCCCCAACAGAGAAAGGCACCGACCTTTCAACCGCAGCCTTTTCGCTCCTACAAAAATAAGAGAGCAAAGGGCTTGTCGTACCTGCCACGAGGCAGAGGAAGAGGGAAGAGACACCAACAGGCAGCTCCTTCCCAGGAACAGAAGCCCTCCCCGGCTCCTGCAAAAACCTCAGCATGACGCTGGGGCCTCTCAAGCGGACTCGGGGACAGTGGGGGGCCGTCTCAAAAATTACAGCGCGCAGTGGGCTCACTCGCAGGTAGACCCCTGGATCCTGCAGATAATATCTCAGGGGTACAGGTTGGAATTAGAGACGGATCCTCCTCATCGTTTCCTGAAGTCTGCCTTACCAACCGTCTCTTCCGAAAGGGAGAGGGTGTTGGAAGCCATTCACAAGCTGTACGCTCAGCAGGTGATAGTCAAAGTACCCCTATTACAACAAAGGGGTATTATTCCACTCTATTTGTGGTACCGAAGCCGGATGGCTCGGTAAGGCCTATTCTAAATCTGAAGTCCTTGAACCTCTACATAAAAAAGTTCAAGTTCAAGATGGAGTCACTCAGAGCAGTGATAGCGAACCTGGAAGAAGGGGACTTTATGGTATCCTTGGACATCAAGGATGCGTATCTACACGTTCCGATTTACCCCGCACACCAGGGGTACCTCAGGTTCATTGTTCAAAACTGTCACTATCAGTTTCAGACGCTGCCGTTCGGATTGTCCACGGCGCCTCGGGTCTTTACCAAGGTAATGGCCGAGATGATGATTCTTCTTCGAAGAAAAGGCGTATTAGTTATCCCATACTTGGACGATCTCCTAATAAGGGCAAGGTCCAGAGAACAGCTGGAGACAGCTTTAGCACTATCTCAAGAGGTGCTAAGACAACACGGGTGGATTCTGAATATTCCAAAATCCCATTTAATCCCGACAACTCGTCTGCTGTTCCTAGGAATGATTCTGGACACGGTTCAGAAAAAGGTTTTCCTTCCAGAGGAAAAAGCCAAGGAGTTATCCGATCTGGTCAGGAACCTCCTAAAACCAGGAAAAGTGTCAGTACATCAATGCACAAGAGTCCTGGGAAAAATGGTGGCTTCTTACGAAGCAATTCCATTCGGCAGATTCCATGCAAGAATATTCCAAAGGGATCTGTTGGACAAATGGTCAGGGTCGCATCTGCAGATGCACCTGCGAATAACCCTGTCACCAAAGACAAGGGTGTCACTTCTGTGGTGGTTGCAGAAGGCTCACCTATTAGAAGGCCGCAGATTCGGCATTCAGGATTGGATCCTGGTGACCACGGACGCCAGCCTGAGAGGCTGGGGAGCAGTCACACAAGGAAGAAACTTCCAGGGAGTATGGACGAGTCTGGAAAAGTCTCTTCACATAAACATTCTGGAACTAAGAGCAATCTACAATGCTCTAAGCCAGGCGGAACTTCTCCTGCAAGGAAAGCCGGTGTTGATTCAGTCGGACAACATCACGGCGGTCGCCCATGTAAACAGGCAGGGCGGCACAAGAAGCAGGAGTGCAATGGCAGAAGCTGCCAAGATTCTTCGCTGGGCGGAGAATCACGTGATAGCACTGTCAGCAGTGTTCATCCCGGGCGTGGACAACTGGGAAGCAGACTTCCTCAGCAGACACGATCTTCATCCGGGAGAGTGGGGTCTACATCCAGAAGTCTTCAACATGTTAATAGACCGTTGGGAAAGACCAATTGTAGACATGATGGCGTCTCGCCTCAACAAGAAACTGGACAAATATTGCGCCAGGTCAAGAGATCCACAGGCAATAGCTGTGGACGCACTGGTAACTCCTTGGGTGTACCAGTCAGTGTATGTGTTTCCTCCTCTGCCGCTCATACCAAAGGTATTGAAGATCATACGGCAAAGAAGAGTAAGAACAATACTAGTGGTTCCGGATTGGCCGAGAAGGACTTGGTATCCGGAACTTCAAGAGATGCTCACGGACGAACCGTGGCCTCTACCTCTGAGAAGGGACCTGCTACAGCAGGGTCCCTGTCTTTTTCAAGACTTACCGCGGCTGCGTTTGACGGCATGGCGGTTGAACGCCAGATCCTAAAAGGGAAAGGCATTCCAGAAGAAGTCATTCCTACCTTGATTAAGGCACGGAAGGAAGTCACCGTGAAACATTATCACCGCATTTGGCGAAAATATGTAGCGTGGTGCGAGGATCGGAGGGTTCCGACGGAGGAATTCCAACTGGGTCGTTTCCTACATTTCCTGCAATCAGGATTATCTATGGGTCTCAAATTGGGATCCATTAAGGTTCAAATTTCGGCCCTGTCAATATTCTTCCAAAAAGAATTGGCCTCTGTCCCTGAGGTCCAGACTTTTGTCAAGGGAGTACTGCATATACAGCCTCCTGTGGTGCCTCCGGTGGCACCGTGGGATCTAAATGTAGTTTTAGATTTCCTCAAATCCCATTGGTTTGAACCATTGAAAAAGGTGGATTTGAAATATCTCACATTGAAAGTGACTATGTTACTAGCCCTGGCCTCTGCCAGGAGAGTATCTGAATTGGCGGCTTTATCTTATAAAAGTCCTTATCTAATCTTCCATTCGGATAGGGCAGAACTGCGGACTCGTCCGCATTTTCTCCCTAAAGTGGTATCAGCATTTCATCTGAACCAACCTATTGTGGTGCCTGCGGCCACTAGCGACTTGGAGGACTCCAAGTTGTTGGACGTTGTCAGAGCCTTAAAAATATACATTGCAAGGACGGCTGGAGTCAGAAAATCTGACTCGCTGTTTATATTGTATGCACCCAACAAGTTGGGCGCACCTGCTTCTAAGCAGTCGATTGCTCGTTGGATTTGTAACACAATTCAACTTGCACATTCTGTGGCAGGCCTGCCACAGCCTAAAACTGTAAAAGCCCACTCCACAAGGAAGGTGGGCTCATCTTGGGCGGCTGCCCGAGGGGTCTCGGCATTACAACTCTGCCGAGCAGCTACGTGGTCGGGGGAGAACACGTTTGTAAAATTTTACAAATTTGATACCCTGGCAAAGGAGGACCTGGAGTTCTCTCATTCGGTGCTGCAGAGTCATCCGCACTCTCCCGCCCGTTTGGGAGCTTTGGTATAATCCCCATGGTCCTTTCAGGAACCCCAGCATCCACTTAGGACGATAGAGAAAATAAGAATTTACTTACCGATAATTCTATTTCTCGGAGTCCGTAGTGGATGCTGGGCGCCCATCCCAAGTGCGGATTATCTGCAATACTTGTACATAGTTATTGTTAACTAATTCGGGTTATTGTTAAGGAGCCATCTTTAAGAGGCCCTTTCTGTTGTCATACTGTTAACTGGGTTTAGATCACAAGTTGTACGGTGTGATTGGTGTGGCTGGTATGAGTCTTACCCGGGATTCAAAATGCCTCCCTTATTGTGTATGCTCGTCCGGGCACAGTACCTAACTGGAGTCTGGAGGAGGGTCATAGGGGGAGGAGCCAGTGCACACCACCTGACCTAGTAAAGCTTTACTTTTTTGTGCCCTGTCTCCTGCGGAGCCGCTATTCCCCATGGTCCTTTCAGGAACCCCAGCATCCACTACGGACTCCGAGAAATAGAATTATCGGTAAGTAAATTCTTATTATTACACAAGAAAAGATGTGCCCCCTCAGCTGTAGTCCCCATAGCTGCTGCACCCTTTGCACCTATGGTAGTTACATCTATCCTTACATAACAGCAGAAACCTGTTCATATACAGTCACCTCAGAGACCAGTATAACCAGAGAGAATTATAAAAGATGTGACTGATTCCACAGGGGATTGGGTTGTTCAATGAAGATACCAGTCATTAGTCAGTCTGCTAGACTCCAAAACAGAACTCAATCAACCATTGGCGCAACCTTAGCGTGCACCAAGGTCCCAGTTGGCAATGAAGGGGGCAGATTGAGGCTGAAACATTGAGGGTTCTACTTATCATTGGTGGATCAATGGCAACACTTGCCAAGTCATCACCCAAGCCCTGGTATTATGGGAGGTATGGTCAAGTGTGGGAACAAGCATCCCTTGCACCTCTGGGCCTGCAGAAAAGCTCCAGTACCTCGCATCTAACCCACTGGGGGAGAGCACAGGTGATCAGGAGAGAAGGAAACCCTAAACCACCAGCCACATTACCAAGCAACCCAGCGAATGATATGTTAGTAGTACTAGTATATTTGTTTTGTGCTCAGTACCAATGGTCAGCAGTTTACACTGCAACACCAAATTATGCCTAGGAATGGAAGATTTATTAAAATATAAGCCTATGGGCCTGTTTCAGCATGGATCACAAAAGCTAAATCTTTCTCTAATGGACAAAACCATGTGCACTGCAGGTGGGGATGGATATGTAATCCTGGCGGACGGGATGCCAGCTGTCAATATCTTGACACCCAGAATGCTAGCAGTGGGGCGAGCGCTACAAGTCCCCTTGCGGGCTCGGTGGCTCGCTGCGCTCGACACAGGTTTTATTCCCACTCTATGGGGGTAATTCTGAGTTGATCGCAGCAGGATCTTTGTTAGCAGTTGGGCAAAACCATGTGCACTGCAGGGGGGGGCAGATATAACATGTGCAGAGAGAGATAGATTTGGGTGGGGTGTGTTCAATCTGCAATCTAAATTGCAGTGTAAAATAAAGCAGCCAGTATTTACCCTGCACAGAAACAGTATAACCCACCCAAATCTAACTCTCTCTGCACATGTTATATCTGCATCCCCTGCAGTGCACATGGGCCCTCATTCCGAGTTGTTCGCTCGGTATAAATCTTCGCATCGCAGCGATTTTCCGCTTAATGCGCATGCGCAATGTCAGCACTGCGACTGCGCCAAGTAAATTTGCTATGCACTTAGGAATTTTACTCACGGCATTTTCATCGTTCTGGCGATCGTAATGTGATTGACAGGAAATGGGTGTTACTGGGCGGAAACAGGCCGTTTTATGGGCGTGTGGGAAAAAACGCTACCGTTTCCGGAAAAAACGCAGGAGTGGCCGGAGAAACGGAGGAGTGTCTGGGCGAACGCTGGGTGTGTTTGTGACGTCAAACCAGGAACGACAAGCAGTGAAATGATCGCAGATGCCGAGTAAGTCTGAAGCTACTCAGAAACTGCTACGAGGTGTGTAATCGCAATATTGCGATTACATCGTTCGCAATTTTAAGATGCTAAGATTCACTCCCAGTAGGCGGCGGCTTAGCATGAGCAAATCTGCTAAAATTCACTTGCGAGCGAACAACTCGGAATGAGGGCCATGGTTTTGCTCAACTGCTAACAAAAATCCTGCTGCGATCAACTCAGAATTACCCCCTATGGGTATTGTAGCCCATAGATTCCGGTGTCGGTATTCTGAACGCCGGGATTCCGACAGCCAGGATATTAACTACATCCCTGCAGGAGGAGAAGATATAACATGTGCAGAGAGATTAGATTTGGGTGGGGTCTGTTAAAACTGTAATCTAAATTGCAGTGTAAAAATAAAGCAGGCAGTATTTACCCTGCACAGAAACAATACAACCCACCCAAATCTAACTCTCTCTGCACATGTTATAGCTACCCCCCCTGCAGTGCACATGGTTTTGCTTATTAATCAGGCCCTATATAATGAATCCTGCAACTCTGGTTGGTTCCATGTTCCCATTATTTACAGAATATGTTCAGAATTTTCTAACTGATTTGGAAGTTAAAGTTTTACCATAAACCGTGTTGATAATATGTATTAATATCCCATTATGAAACCAACTTTCTCCACATGCAGTTATAATAATAGCAATGAAGAGTCCAGCATGGCAATATTAGTGGTACAATTTGTGTCGGGTTATGCTGCTAATCAAGTTTCATTGAATCAGGTGAGCTCCAATAATACATCTCTGGGATTACATATTGTCTATTTATCCTATGGTCTGTGCACATGGGCCAGTATTTACTAAAAATCCAAGGGCGGCGGATGGGGGGCTGATAGCCAAGTGTAAAAAATATGAAAATTGTTTTTAGTAGCAGTACTACAAGTCCCAGCAAGCCTCCCCCGCAAGCTGGTACTTGGAGAACCACAAGTACCAGCATGCGGTGGAAAACCGGGCCCGCTGGTACCTGTAGTACTACTACTAAAAAAATACCCCCCAAAAAAAACAGGACACACACACCGTGAAAGTATAAGTTTATTACATACATGCACACCTCCAAACATACATACTTACCTATGTTCACACGAGGCTCGGTCCTCTTCTCCATGTAGAATCCTCGGGCTCCATGTAGAATCCTCGGGGTACCTGTGAAAAAAATTATAATCACATAATCCAGTGTAGCTTCTGTCCTTTGTATAATCCACGTACTTGGCAAAACAAAAAAACAGAAACCCGACCACGCACTGAAAGGGGTCTCATGTTTACACATGGGCCCCCTTTTTGTCCGACTGCCAGGACCCCCCCCTGACTCCTGTCAAAGAGGGTCCCTTCAGCCAATCGTGGCACTCTCCTGATTGGCTGTGTGCTCCTGTAGTGTCTGTGAGGCAGCACACGGCAGAGATACAATGTAGCGCCTATGCGCTCCATTGTATCCAATGGTGGGAACTTTGCGGTCAGCGGTGAGGTTACTTTCGGTCAACCGCTGGTACTTGTGGTTCTCCAAGTACCAGCTTGCGGGGGAGGGTTGCTGGGACTTGTAGTACTGCTACTAAAAACAATATTCACATTTTTTACACTTGGCTATCAGCCCCCCATCCGCCGCCCTTGGATGGGGGGGACAGCCTCGGGCTTCACCCCTGGCCCTTGGGTGGCTGGAGGGGGGGGACCCCTTGATTTAAGGGGTTCCCACTCCTCCAGGGTACCCCGGCCAGGGGTGACTAGTTGGGTATGTAATGCCAGGGCCGCAGGGACCACTATAAAAGTGTCCCCTGGCTGTGGCATTATGTACCTGGCTAGTGGAGCCCGGTGCTGGTTTTAAAAATACGCGGGACCCCTACGCTTTTTGTCCCCCGTATTTTTGGAACCAGGACCAGGCGCAGAGCCTGGTGCTGGTTGATGAAATATGGGGAAACCCTGTCATTTTCCCCCCCATATTTTGTCAACCAGGACCGGCTCAAAGAGCCCGAGGCTGGTTATGCTTAGGAGGGGGGACCCCACGCATTTTTTTCCAGAATTTTAAAGACTTTAAACACCTTTTTAAGGTACACAATGAAGCCCTGCACGGATCTCACAGACCCGGCCGGGATTCCTTGTGTTTTGTCAGGCAGTGTTTTACTCATCACTCCCGTAAAACACTGCCTGACATTACGAATCACATTGACATCGGAAAATACGAATTGTGAAAAGTCGGCAGCTTAGTGAATGACCGTATCAGGATTCAAAAAGTTGCAGTAAAATGCACCCGATACCTTTCGAGATCAAACACCGTTCAAAACGGCAAAAACACGAATCTTTGTAAATATACCCCATGATGTCTTTTCTCTGAAATCCCCATGTATCTATCAGGTTTTTCTCCTGACATGTTTATGCTTCTAATATCTTTTGTTATCCTGACAACTTGTCTGGTCTGTTCTTCTGACATCTCTGTGTCTCCAGAATGTTTTTTTTGTCCAGGTCTCTTTGTGTCTCCAGAATGGATTCTCTCCTGGCCTTTCCTTGCCTACAGGAATTTTTTTCTCCTAACATCTCTCTGGCTACACAAAGCTTAGGAGAAATATCACTCTGGAGGTGTAAAAATATGTTTTTCTGACATATCTGTACCTGAATGTGTCACTTATCCAGCGCTGTTGTTTAGAGAATGGAGTACAATTTTCAATGTAGACTTTCCCTCGGAACAAAGGTAGTACAATCCAGATGGTACATATAAATAAGGAAGGAATTTATATAGTGAAGTACAGTAAAACCATCTTTTAATGATACAAACAATAAAATGTGTTTAGCTCCACATAAAATACAATGACAGGGGATAATCCAGAGACTAGTAATATGAGTGCAATTACCGGAGAAATTGAACTGATGCATCAGTTCAAAAACAGCATGAAAGAGGAGAGTCCCGGGCACCTCCGATGGTAAACAATGCTGCAGTCAGTCCTCTGGTATAACAGTCACAGAACCGTCCTGGGTAGCCTCTGCTGTTACCTCCGACGCGTTTCCACCCCTGGTCTGGGGTCTTTTTCAAGGAGTCAGTATGTGGAGCATTCCAAATAAAGGGTGTTTTTAAAAGGCCTTTGTCCAATAAAGACCCAGTGTTCACAGCTGATCTAAATTACATTAGTATTCTGAATATCCGCTATTCGGCGGCAGCTGTGTCCGTTGTCATAGTGATGTTGTCGTTCCTGAACTACATTTCCCGTGATGCATGCCGCCGGGAACGTCTGTTGCCGTAGTAACACTGCGTGTCACTTCCGTCCGGGGTGTTTCTTCTCAGTATGGAGTAGTTTGTCCGTTTTATGCTACTTCCTGTGCAGCAAAACTACATTTCCCATAGTGCATATCTGGAAGAGCGTCCATTACCATAGTAACGTGGTGTAACACTTCTGCACAGGGCATTTTTTCCCTTCTGCTGTGGCGCCCCACGGCAGGCTAGTTTCTTTGTATGGTATGGTTAGAAGGCTATCCTAGAATGATGTAAAAGTATAGGAATGAGATATACTGGTTGAACAATGTTGTTGTATCTAATGTAACATATTCAGGTCTGGCTAAACAACAAGTTTAAAGAACATTTGCATGAAGCACGGGTATACACATAAAAAGTAATACATGTTGCTACTTCCTAATAAAGTGCCAATGCAATCAGATTAAGGTGCTGAATGTGAAAAGTGCTAATGCAGAATAATAAAAGAAAAAGGTGTGTGTATTAAAATGTTTATAAAAACCACTTGATCTCAAAATCCGAGTTCAAGCCCCCTGGTTTCAATGTCCCCAACTCAAAAATCAGTTTAATATCCGCCTTAGCCAATTGAGAGGCCACATCTCTTTTCCTGCGGTGTCCTGCAATATATTTCAGGCCAAAGAATCGTTTGATTTCAGATGTTTTGCTGTTGTGTTTTAGTCTGAAGTGTTCTGATAAAGCGTGGGTTTGGAGTCCCTTCTTTATATTGCGGAGGTGTTCTCCTAACCGAACTTTGAGCGGTCTTGACGTTCGTCCTATATAGTATAGGCCACAACTGCACTCTATTCCGTAAACAACATTTTTAATGTTGCATGTTATGAATTCACAAACTTTTTCTGTTTTCCCATTGATTGTTACTTCCGTCAATTTTTTATTATCCCCTTTTACTTCTTTACAGCCGATACAGGATCCACATCTGTAGAATCCTATGGATTGTATTGTACCGGGTTTGTTTTTATCTGACGGTAGTAGACTCTTCACTACCTTTGATCCTATTGTTGGTGCCCTTCTGTAAATGCATCTAGGTCTACTGGGTAATAGTTCTCCTAAGATTGGATCTCTTTTCAAGATTCCCCAGTGTTTGTGCAAAATTTTCTCCAGATGTTTATGTTGACTATTGTAGGTAGTTACAAAGGCCCAATTGAGAGCCAATGAGCTATCCTTTGACTTAGATTTCTTGGTGAGTAGAAGCTTTCTATCAATTTGGTCCACTTGGTTAGTGGCTTCTTTGATCTTATTTTCTCTGTATCCGGAGGCCACAAATTTGTTCTTCATTGACTCTGCTTGTTTCAGGTAGTTATCATTTTTTGAGCAGTTGCGTTTTAATCTCCTCAATTGGCTACCTGGAATTGATTTTAGCCAATTGGGATGGTGGCAGCTCGTTGCTTGAAGGAATGTTCCTGAATCAGTTGGTTTGGTGAAGCACTTAGTATGCAAATGTCCATCTTCTATAAAAAGTGTGATGTCTAAAAAATTAATTGTGGTATCGCTATCAACAAATGAGAATTCAATGTTAAAATCGTTGTTGTTAAGATAAAGGAAGAACTCCTCCAGTGATTCTTTGCCGCCTTTCCATATAAAAAACACGTCATCTATGTAACGTGACCAGGACACCAGGTTCGCTCCAAATGGGTTGTTGTTCCATATCTGTTCACCTTCCCAACAACCCATGAACATGTTAGCATAGCTTGGAGCGAACCTGGTGCCCATAGCGGTGCCCACCTTCTGTAGATAAAAATCATCATCATATAAAAAGTAGTTGTTAGTTAAAATGAAATGGACACCTTCGCTTATGAATTCTTGCAATTTAGTTTCTAATTGACTTCTTTCTAGAAAAGTCTTAACCGCCCTCTCCCCCTTTTCATGGTCTATGATTGAATATAAAGAACGGACATCTGCAGTTACCATTAAAAAGCCTTCTTCCCATGTGACGGTTTCTAAAAAATTTAAAAAATCCATAGTGTCTCTGAGATGGGATTTGTTCTCTAAAACCAGGGGCTGTAAATAAAAATCAATGAACTCAGACAAGTTGGCAGTAACTGAGTTAATGCCAGAGACTATAGGTCTCCCTGGGGGGTGGGTGGGGTTCTTGTGGATCTTAGGGAGAATATATAAAACTGGTGGTTTTTTAATGGTAACTGCAGATGTCCGTTCTTTATATTCAATCATAGACCATGAAAAGGGGGAGAGGGCGGTTAAGACTTTTCTAGAAAAAAGTCAATTAGAAACTAAATTGCAAGAATTCATAAGCGAAGGTGTCCATTTCATTTTAACTAACAACTACTTTTTATATGATGATGATTTTTATCTACAGAAGGTGGGCACCGCTATGGGCACCAGGTTCGCTCCAAGCTATGCTAACATGTTCATGGGTTGTTGGGAAGGTGAACAGATATGGAACAACAACCCATTTGGAGCGAACCTGGTGTCCTGGTCACGTTACATAGATGACGTGTTTTTTATATGGAAAGGCGGCAAAGAATCTCTGGAGGAGTTCTTCCTTTATATTAACAACAACGATTTTAACATTGAATTCTCATTTGTTGATAGCGATACCACAATTAATTTTTTAGACATCACACTTTTTATAGAAGATGGACATTTGCATACTAAGTGCTTCACCAAACCAACTGATTCAGGAACATTCCTTCAAGCAACGAGCTGCCACCATCCCAATTGGCTAAAATCAATTCCAGGTAGCCAATTGAGGAGATTAAAACGCAACTGCTCAAAAAATGATAACTACCTGAAACAAGCAGAGTCAATGAAGAACAAATTTGTGGCCTCCGGATACAGAGAAAATAAGATCAAAGAAGCCACTAACCAAGTGGACCAAATTGATAGAAAGCTTCTACTCACCAAGAAATCTAAGTCAAAGGATAGCTCATTGGCTCTCAATTGGGCCTTTGTAACTACCTACAATAGTCAACATAAACATCTGGAGAAAATTTTGCACAAACACTGGGGAATCTTGAAAAGAGATCCAATCTTAGGAGAACTATTACCCAGTAGACCCAGATGCATTTACAAAAGGGCACCAACAATAGGATCAAAGGTAGTGAAGAGTCTACTACCGTCAGATAAAAACAAACCCGGTACAATACAATCCATAGGATTCTACAGATGTGGATCCTGTATCGGCTGTAAAGAAGTAAAAGGGGATAATAAAAAATTGACGGAAGTAACAATCAATGGGAAAACAGAAAAAGTACGTGAATTCATAACATGCAACATTAAAAATGTTGTTTACGGAATAGAGTGCAGTTGTGGCCTATACTATATAGGACGAACGTCAAGACCGCTCAAAGTTCGGTTAGGAGAACACCTCCGCAATATAAAGAAGGGACTCCAAACCCACGCTTTATCAGAACACTTCAGACTAAAACACAACAGCAAAACATCTGAAATCAAACGATTCTTTGGCCTGAAATATATTGCAGGACACCGCAGGAAAAGAGATGTGGCCTCTCAATTGGCTAAGGCGGAGATTAAACTGATTTTTGAGTTGGGGACATTGAAACCAGGGGGCTTGAACTCGGATTTTGAGATCAAGTGGTTTTTATAAACATTTTAATACACACACCTTTTTCTTTTATTATTCTGCATTAGCACTTTTCACATTCAGCACCTTAATCTGATTGCATTGGCACTTTATTAGGAAGTAGCAACATGTATTACTTTTTATGTGTATACCCGTGCTTCATGCAAATGTTCTTTAAACTTGTTGTTTAGCCAGACCTGAATATGTTACATTAGATACAACAACATTGTTCAACCAGTATATCTCATTCCTATACTTTTACATCATTCTAGGATAGCCTTCTAACCATACCATACAAAGAAACTAGCCTGCCGTGGGGCGCCACAGCAGAAGGGAAAAAATGCCCTGTGCAGAAGTGTTACACCTCGTTACTATGGTAATGGACGCTCTTCCAGATATGCACTATGGGAAATGTAGTTTTGCTGCACAGGAAGTAGCATAAAACGGACAAACTACTCCATACTGAGAAGAAACACCCCGGACGGAAGTGACACGCAGTGTTACTACGGCAACAGACGTTCCCGGCGGCATGCATCACGGGAAATGTAGTTCAGGAACGACAACATCACTATGACAACGGACACAGCTGCCGCCGAATAGCGGATATTCAGAATACTAATGTAATTTAGATCAGCTGTGAACACTGGGTCTTTATTGGACAAAGGCCTTTTAAAAACACCCTTTATTTGGAATGCTCCACATACTGACTCCTTGAAAAAGACCCCAGACCAGGGGTGGAAACGCGTCGGAGGTAACAGCAGAGGCTACCCAGGACGGTTCTGTGACTGTTATACCAGAGGACTGACTGCAGCATTGTTTACCATCGGAGGTGCCCGGGACTCTCCTCTTTCATGCTGTTTTTGAACTGATGCATCAGTTCAATTTCTCCGGTAATTGCACTCATATTACTAGTCTCTGGATTATCCCCTGTCATTGTATTTTATGTGGAGCTAAACACATTTATTGTTTGTATCATTAAAAGATGGTTTTACTGTACTTCACTATATAAATTCCTTCCTTATTTATATGTACCATCTGGATTGTACTACCTTTGTTCCGAGGGAAAGTCTACATTGAAAATTGTACTCCATTCTCTAAACAACAGCGCTGGATAAGTGATACCATATTTTTTCTGTTTACACATTGTGGTGGAGGTTGGAGGAAAACTCCAGTTTGGGTATCACACATCTAGCTGCACATTGTTTTATTGGCGCACTATACCGTGTCCACATACTTTTTTCTACACTGTACCTGAATGTGTGTTTGACTGATATTCCTGTACATCCAGGATCCTTTTTAGCTGATATCCCTGTTTTTTCCTCTGACATCTCTGTACCTCCAGAATGGTTTTACTACTGATATCACTGTACCTCGAGGATGGTTTTTCTTCTCATATCGCTGGACTTCCAGAATGTTTTTTACCTCTGTACCTCCAGAATGGTTTTACTTCTGATATCTCTGTGCCTCTATATGGGTGTTCCACTGTACCGCCAGGATGTTTCTTTTCCTGATATCTCTGTATCTCCAGAATAGTTTTATTACTGATATTGCTGTACCTCCTGGATGTTTTTCTCCTGAAATCTCTGGACCTCAAGGATGGTTCTCTCCTGACATCTCTGGACCTCCAAGATTTTTTTATTTAATCTCCTGACATCCTTTTATCTCCATGAATTGTTTTATATGTTTCTGTGCTTCCATGGTATACATTCCAAATATATTTGATAGAGTACAGGAAATGTTTTCTATTAATAATTAGACTTTGGAAAGAGTCAAAGTGGAGCGATATAAAGTACCAGCCAGTCAGCTTCTACCTGACATTTAATAGACTGTGGGGGACATGTACTATGCAGTGATAAAAGTGGAGAAGTGAGCCAGTAGAGAAATTTCCCATGGCAACCAATCAGCTGCTCCATACAATTGTATAGTATGCACATTAGAAATGTTATGTCAATGCTGATTGGTTGCCATGGGCAACTTTTCCACTAGCTCACTTCTCCACTTTTATCACTGCTTAGTACATGTCCCCCTGTGTTTGAAAAATTTCAGGAGCTGATTGGATGGTACTTTTCATTTCTCTCCACTTAATCTCTCTCCAAGGTTTGATACATCTCACCCATTAATGTATATTGCATTCATGTATATCATGTAGTTTTGTGCCTCCATAATATATTTATCTCCTGTTGTCATGATGCCTACATATAATATTTAATCTCCCCCCACTGTCTTCAGTAAGTTTCACATATGTGTAGTTTTTATTAATTACATTTATTTAAATTACTTTTTGTAAATAAACACAGGCAGCTGTGTGAGGACAAAGAGGAAAGGAGGAAAGGGGGGTGAAAAAATATTGAGAAGAGAGAAAGGGAAAATGGGGACAGAACATAGGTACATACAACAGAGTATCAGCTACCAATATAATACAGTACATAAATACATTTGTTAGAGAAAATTAACTGGGAGCATTAAGGCCCATACACATTAGACGATGTTGCTCTGTGAGCGACATCGTCTAACGTTTCCCCCTCCCGAGCCGGCCGGTCGGCGGCCGCCTGTACGCACTGAGCGATATGACCGCTCATATCGCTCAGTGACGTCACGCCCCCGCCAGCCCTGCATGAAGGTCGTGGACGACAGTCCACATCCTTCATGCATGCCCTACCGACAGCGACGATCGTTGCCGACCCGCGGGGCCGCGCATCGGTCGTCGCTAGCGGCATACACACTTAACGATAAAATGAGCGACGTCGCTCAAGGAGGGGGAAAATGAGCGACGTCGCTCATTATATCGTTAAGTGTGTATGGACCTTTAGTCTTTGAAGCATTAGAAAAGGAGAAGGGGAGGAAGAGTCACTCAAGGAGCAGGAAAGATAGGGAAAGAGGTGGGAACTGTAGGAGTCACTATTAAAAACAATGATGTGGATAAAGAAGGTTATATCAGCCCTTAAATGGTAGAGCTGCCTTCTAGTAAAATGTACAGGGACTCCAAGTATTGGATAATTGAGTGGGGGCATAATGGGGGATGCTAAAGATGAATTCCAACCTATATGTGTACAAGACTATTAATAATTGTAAGCAAAGATGGGGGTTCTGGATCATTGTAGTATGCAGTAATATTACATTTTGTGGCAGTTAGGATGTGGATATTAGCTTGTGTACGAACTTGGGTGTGTTCTGGATGGGAGGCACAAGTAAGGAATGAAAAGGGATTCCAGAATCTGAATGTGCAGATTTCATTTAAGAGAACATCACCTCCAGTTTTGTAGCTACATACCTGCATTAGTTAGTGCCTCAAACCCACCATCAATGTGTCTCATGAACCATCTTTAACACAGTCTTTCCTTTCATACCATCCAGCTATTAGCAAATGAATTGGTGAAGAAAACAGAAACAAGCCCATCCAAAGTTGTAATCTACTTACAAAAGGTAAGTACTTATTTCATAATTACATTTTAATTAAAATTTAAATTTGTCATAAGTAATAGGTAGGTTTTTAAATACTTGTCGAGACCTTGAGAAGATGCAGTCATATTAATGTTGATGAAAGAGTATCCATATTTAATATGCTTTAATCTATTTTGTTAGAAAATGTATAATTTGACTTTGTTTTTTGTTATGGCTTCACTATTTTGGTAGGCAGGGGCAAGAGCAGGTAGGACATGAGACTGGTATTGTGCATTATGTATACAGCAGCTTGCATGTATGGTCCAACAGTTGGGTTTATGAAGGGACTAGTTAACTGTTTACCTTATGATCTCTTTCAGGTTGGCCCCAACCCAGTCAACTTTTCCTTTCAAATGGAACAGCAAAGTGAAGTGACCGACCTGAAGCCAGCTCAGATGTCTCTGATTGAGTATTATAATCCCTGTAAGTGGCTACGTGTTTTTATTCTGATGAAAACGTCTTAAATTCAAAATCCATCTCTGCTTTTGGGTTATAGCATAAATTTAGGAGCACCTGTAGAGGAGAATTAAACATAACCCAACATCTGCATTCCTCTTGTCTTTGAGAAACATATGTAATCGTACATACAAAAAACCCAAACTTTTTATTTATACACTTACTCCTAACTTGCCATCATCTCTACTAAATATATGAAAGCTTTAGTTCTATTAAATTGGCAGTCTATATTAAAGCCAATGATGTTACTGCACAGAATGGCACCATAAGAACAACCAGACACAGCATTTGAAAACTGGTATAAGGTTGCCTAAACTGGCAACAGTGATCATGTGCCATTAGCAAAGATTAGAAACCGGGTTTAACACTTACATTTGACACTCCATACTTTATATTTTACATTGTGTATCTTTCTTTTCACAGCACATCGTACAGATGTCAGTTATAATGCTCCCTGCAATTGAGGTAAGAGGATCTCAAACCAAAATACTTGGTACAAAATAATGAGGAATACTGTAATGATGACAGCACATGCTTGTTGTACCTGGCCTCAGACTGTTCCTGCTCACTGTGGGGCACCTGCACAGTGGCTGTAGTTGTAGGCAACCATGGAAGCCAGAATAATTACCTTATGCTAATGCATGATTCCTTTCAGCCAATACGGCGGTCTGTGCGTCTGCAACTGGGAAGCTGTGCCGCCCATTGATTTTACACAGACCACTACAATCATCATCATTAGATTTAGCACATGCACCAGCCCCACGCTAGGTGCAAGAGATCCGTCATCACCAGACTTCCTTTCCCTGTACGCATGCCTCAAAATCACACATAAGTTTTTGATGCATGCCCTTGACGATCCCACAAGTCTAGGCAGTTACTGTATTTGTATTTGCATTGTTGCCGGAAAGAGAGATCCAGATACATTCCATCTGATTCAGAATAGGAGAGACAAACAGAAATATGTGTAACTTCATGTCTATGTATTTGCTGTGTGAAAATATTCACCACAGTTCATGCACAGAGATCCATCTTACACAGAATCATCCCCAGTGTCTAGAACTGTTTATGCATACATGTTATAGAAAATCCATTTTACATATTAAATTCACATAGTTTATATTTCCTGCTTCTAGGTTCTGTGTTGGCAACCAGTCGAAAATTTGAAAACATTGCAGTGGATCTTCTGACAAGTTGGGCAAAGGGTTTTTGATGGGCAAATTTGGAAAATTATCGAGTTATATCTATTTATTTTGTGATTGATTTTTTTTTTTTATTAGAGTGCTTTATTTATCAAAACAAAATGAAATCATTATTTTAGTAGAACATTGAAAACTGTATTAGCGTATAAAGAAAGACAAAAAAGCAATATGTTTCCACAGAAGACTTGTAAATACAATACATTCATAGAAAAGTCATATGCCTGTGACTAAGGAACTTTTTTTTAATTAGTCACAAGTGGTGAAAATGCCCCACAAACAAGTAGAAGTTGTGATACAAAAAAATTAAAAAAATTTGTTACACCAAACTTTTACCAGAATGTCTGTACTTGATAGACTGTACAGACAATTTTCCATAAGCCATATTAAATAACACAATATATATTTTTTAAGATATTTGTACAATATATATCTTTATTCGTTACTGTCATTAATACAATATCTAGTCCTATACAACTGTACATCAGCCAGAGGTTTATTGTCACAATATAGTTCAACAAGGGCATTTTTATCATTTAAAAACTAGATGAACAAGTTGAATAAGATATTCAAGGCAGAATATTGTTATTATTATTATTATTATTATTAATTATTATTATTATTATATTTTATTTAGCAAGAAAGTAGAAGTAACAGGGATACACAAAGGAATACTTGGGAATTCTATAATCCCTAGATAACAGATGACCTAAAAGGAATCCTTTCTAAAATGTAATATAAAAAAACTTCCCAGAAACAGATGGAGAACTAGCCTTTATCCTAAGATTGATTTATTATGTTTGTTCCTTAATGCTTGATTGCATATATTAATTATATTATTTATATTATGTCTGATATTATTATTATTATTATTATTATTATTATTATTATTATTATGTACATTGAGTCCTATTGGAGAAAGCACTATATAAACAAAATTATTATTATTATTATTATTATTATTATTATTATTATTTTATTATTATTATTATTATTATTATTATTATTATATTTTTTTTTAATTTATAAAGTGAGGGGTTCATGACAAAGTTATTGCTGATTTAATTTTACCTTTATGGTGCATATCTGAAAATTTTAATCTTGTGATTACATAGATCAGTGGTTCTCAAACGTAGTCCTCAAGGCACCCCAACGGTTTTAAGTATACCCATGGCTCAGCACAGATGGTTAGATCACATTGACAAAGGTACTAATTAACTCACCTGCATGAATATACTTAAAACCTGGACCATTGGGGTGCCTTGAGGACCACGTTTGAGAACCTCTGACATAGAGTGTTAGCTGAAAAATATTATAACATTTGTTAATAAATCACATATTTAATTTGCATAAATGCTATTGTAATCCTAAAAAAATAAAATATTTAAAGAAAAGTGGGTGAAGAGTTTTTATGAGTTTGAGTGTATTTATTTTGTGGAAAATTCAAATGATGTCATGAGGTCAACTGATGAAATAGAACAAGCAGAGCAGCTCTTGTCTAGACTACTACGACACAAGTCTAAACTACCAGATCATGCATACAGTAGACATACACTTTACACTTAATTTGTTAACATACTGACTGTATATTGTTGTATAACTAGCCCTAAATTTTCAGTTAAAGTGCAGTTACCACCTGCACACAGTGGAGGTAATGTAAAACATAATATTTCCATATAAGATTTTTTACATTATTATTATTATTATCATTATTATTATTATTATTATTACAATAACTTACATTCTAAAATAGTGGGAAGGAATGGAGGTACAGAGGAGAAACAGTGATTTAGGGATGGTGGAGGAAAGATCCGATCGGGTGGAAATGTAAGCAGAAGAGAGCTTTGAATGTTGGGTGAGAAGTTTGTACAGGATCCAGTAGGGGATAGGGAGCCAATGGATGGATTGGCAATGATGGGAGGCAGAGACAGAGTGTCATTATAGAAAGATCAGTCTAGCTGCAGAAATAAGGAGTTATGAAGAGGGGAAAGGGCATTAAAAGAAGACCAGAGAGGAAAAGATTGCAGTTGTCATGTGTGAAAGTGTTTTGGCAGTGTCTAGAGAAAAGGGCAAATTATGTCAATATTCCTTAGATGAAACTGAGATGAGTAGGTGAGGGACTGAATGTTGGGAATGAATGAGGCCCAGGCAGCATACTTAACTGGGGAGATGATGGTGTTGTCAATGGTGATTGAGATATGGGTAAGGGTGGTGAAACGAGAGGGATGGAAACCAATTAACTCAGTCTTGGATATACTGAATTTGAAAAATGTTATAACAGTGCATTGTGTAAAATGTGTCTCCCAGCCAGATTTCAGTTGTAGAGCATTAAAGTCCTTTTGGGAGGGAGAAGAGCCATGTATAGCCCGGAATACTTGAGTACAATATGAGCTCACCCAACACTTTGTCTCACTACATAAAATAATATCTAATTTCTGGACTGGTACAATTAAGGTACTGTAATGAATCATACTAAAGCCAGTACCAATTACTTCACCTATGGCATCCACATTTCGCTTAAAGCCAATAGAAAATGATTTCTATTTCAAGGGTCTCTGGGCCTGATTCAGAGATGGATGCAGCAGCGTCTTTCGGCACAGCTGGTGTATGAGAATATGCAAAAGCAGCAGGAGTCGTCTGGTGCACATAGACCCCACCTGCAGGTTTGTGTGATCCGCTCTGCATCCAAAGATGTAACATGGGATCACTTGCATGAACACAGGCAATCTAAGTAACCTCAGATATCTTAGTATGTCCGGGCTGTTCACACTGCTGGGGCCAGTAAATCTGCAAACACTGGCCTAGCCACTCCTATTAAATATGTAAGACCCGCCCACATTCTTGGGATTGCTCCCAGCTCCACCCCTAAACTGCTACGGCAGCCTGTCAATCACAGAATGGTCCTATGCATGCACAAATGCCCCAGCATCAGAGTTGTATGTAAACCATAGGGTTTATGTATGTATACAAATCAGGGCCACTATTACTTACAAAATGACGCCGGTACTGCTATGGGAACCAGAATCACTTCAAGTTATGTTAATATTTTATGGCTATTTGTCTTTCCAGAAATGCCATACATTTCAGGTGCTTTCTGGGAGGTCAGTTAGGAGGACTTGTACCCATTTTGAAACTATTTTAACAATTATACCATGAAAATTAAATTGATGTATATAATAAGCAATACAACAGAGAAAGGTATTACCTTTTCTGCTGTGGGGTACACTGGACTCCACAAGGATTAACATCGGGGTGTAGAGTAGGATCTTGATCCAAAGCACCAACAGGCTCAAAGCTTTGACCTTCTTCCCAAGATGCATAGCGCCGCCTCCTATAACACGCCACCTCCATGCACAGGAGCTCAGTTTTGTAGTTGGTGCCATGCAGTAAGCAGGCACATAACAGGGAAAGCAAAAGGTCAGGCGTACCCAAAACAGGTTTGCACTTCTAAACCCAATAAGCCCAAGCCCAAATGGGCCTGGGCTGCCCATCAGCCTGCTTTCAATGCATGACGGGGCGGGCCTCCCTCTAGGGGATCCCAGAGTGGGGGGCCGACTTCTAGGGTTTACCCAGGAATGGTTGAAGACCACTTCCGATGCCTGGGTACGGGAAGTCGTCAATCGAAGTTACGCCGTATCCTTCAAGAATTGTCCCCTTCATCGATTTTGCCTGACAGACGTCCCTTCGGATCAGGTGAAGGCAAATACTTTTCATTTGGTGGTACAGTCCATCCTGGACACAGGAGTGGTAGTACAGGTGCCTCTGGCTCAGAGAGGCAAGGGGTACTATTCACCGCTGTTCCTAGTCCTGAAACCGAATGGGTCTTACTGGCCCATTCTGAACCTCAAGTCCTTGAACAAATTTGTGAAGGTCTCCAAGTTTCATATGGAAACTCTTCGATCTATTGTTCTGGCCTTGGAACCTGGGGACTATATGGTCTCACTGGACATACAGGATGCTTACCTGCATATTCCCATTGCAGTGTCACATCAGCAGTACCTGAGGTTTGCGGTTGGCAACCTCCATTAGCAATTTTGGGCGTTACCTTTTGGTTTGACCACGGCTCCTCGAGTCTTCACCAAGGTCATGGTGGTAATGATGGCTGTACTCCGCAGTCAAGGGGTCAGGATCCTACCGTACTTGGATGACTTGTTGATCCTGGCAAATTCCCCAGAGATTCTCCTACGCCATCTCGATCTGACTATCCAGTTTCTGCAAGCCCACGGGTGGCTCATCAACTGAAAGAAATCCTCCCTGGTCCCTGCTCAGAGCTTGGTGCACCTGGGGGCGTTGTTGGACACTCACAACTACCGGTTGTTCTTGTCTTAGGAGAAAGTCCTGAAGCTTCAGGACAAGATTCAATGCTTCCTATTTCATCCTCAAGTGTCGATACATTCGGCACTGCAAGTGTTAGGCCTCATGGTGTCGGTTTTCGACATGGTGAAGTACGCTCAATTCCATTCCTGCCCTCTCCAGAGGCTAATTCTTGCCAAGTGGGACGGCCTGCCTCACCGGATCAGGTCTCAAATGATCTTATTGTCTCCGGTGGTCCGTCTGTCACTGAGGTGGTGGCTTCAGGACCAACGATTGAGCAGTGGTCGTCCCTTCTGGATCTACAACTGGGTCCTTCTGACAACAGACGCCAGTCTGAGGGATTGGGGTGCGGTGTTAGAGCAACACTTCCTTCAGTGTCGGTGGACCAAGGAGGAGTCTCTGCTCCCGATAAACATTCTAGAATTGCGGGCGGTGTTCAACTCTTTGAACTTGGCCCAGCATTTAATACAGAACAGACCTGTTCAAGTACAGTTGGACAACACCACCACAGTGGCGTGCATCAATCATCAAGGCGGCACTCAAAGCCGCATGGCAATGAGGGAAGTATTACAGATTCTTCAGTGGGCAGAATGCCATCTGCCAGCCATATCGGAAGTGTTCATTCCGGGGGTCCTAAACTGGGAAGCGGACTTTCTCAGTCATCAGGACGTACACACCGGAAAGTGGAGCCTCCATCCAGAAGTGTTTCAACTTCTCGTGGACAAGTGGTGCCTTCCAGATGTGGACCCAATGGCGTCTCGACACAATCACAAGATCCCGGTCTTCAAGGACAAGGTATCCTCAAGCAGCGTTTATGGATGCACTGGCAATTCCATGGAACTTTCGGCTGCCATACGTGTTCCCTCCGGTGCCACTCCTGCCCAGAGTAATAAGGAAGTTCAAGCAAGAAGGAGGAATCCTACTTCTGATCACTCCAGCGTGGCCCAGACGGCATTGGTTCTCAGACCTTCAGGGTCTCTCGATAGAGCGTCCCCTTCTACTTCCGCAGCGCCCAGATCTCCTCGTTCAGGGCCCCTGTGTATATCAGGATTTAGCCCGATTGGCTCCAATGGCGTGGCTCTTGGAGCTTCTGACTTAAGGACCATGGGATTTTCTGAGGCGGTCATTCAAACCATGTTGAAGGGCCGGAAACCGGCTTCTGCTCGGATTTATCATAGGGTCTGGAATTCTTACTTTGCTTTGCGCATCTAACAATCATAATGCTTACAAGTTTAGTATGGCCAAACTTTTGACCTTTCGACAACAAGGCCTGGACTTGGGCCTTCGTCTGGCCTCCATCAAGGTTCATATTTCTGCCTTGTCGGCTTGGTTTCAGGGAAAAATTGCGACCCTGCCTGATGTGCATACGTTCACTCAGGGTGTGTTGCAGATTCAACCTCCTTATGTCCCGCCGGTGGCTCCTCTCCTGATTTGCCTTCCAAAGAACGGTCTTTGGATGTGGTACAGGCTCTCCGTATCTACGTGCCTCCATCAGGAAGTCGGATTCTCTCCTTGTACTGTTTGGTTTTCACAAACGTGGCTGGCCTGCTCACAAGCATAACTTGGCCAGATGGATTAGAATGGTGATTGCACATGCTTATGTACAGGCTGGTCGCCCAGCTCCTGCTACTATTAAGGCCCATTCTACTCAGTCTGTTGGACCTTCTTGGGCGCCCCGCCGTGGTGCGACCCTTGAACAATTGTGCAAGGCAGCTACGTAGTCCTCAGTGAACATGTTCATAAGGTTCTATGCCTTCGATACTTCCGCCTCCCAGGATGCTTCCTTTGGACGCCGGGTTCTTGTGCCCACTACAGGAACTACTTTAGGACATCCCCGATGTTAATCCTTGTGGAGCCCAATGTACCCCGCAGCAGAAAACAAGATTTATGTTAAGAACTTACCATTGTTAAATCTCTTTCTGCGAGGTACACTGGGCTCCACAAGGCGCCCACCCTGACGCACTTGGGTTCTTTGGGTTGGTATGGCATTAGCTGCTGACACCCACTCCTGTGGTGAGTGTGTGGTGTATGTGGCTACTAACGATTGTTGTCTCTTTTACCTGCAACTGCATTGGACTGGTTAACAAAACTGAGCTCCTGTGCACGGAGGTGGGGTGATATAGGAGGCGGCGCTATGCATCTTGGGAAGAAAGTCAAAGCTTTGAGCCTGTTGGTGCCTCGGATCAAGATCCTACTCTACACCCCGATGTTAATCCTTGTGGATCCCAGTGTACCTCGCAGAAAGAGATTTAACAACGGTAAGTTCTTACCATAAATTCGTTTTTTTGATGGTTTTTTTACAGTTGATTTTTCCCTTAAACCTTAATAAGTTTTTGCACAGTGAAGGTACAGTATTACGCATTGTTGTTTTGAGGTATTTGTGATAATGTTCACTGGGAACATAGTTTTCAGTTAATGAATTTCCTCAAAACATAATTAAACTAAAACCTAATATTGCTCATTAAGTTTAATTGCCTTGGAGGCATTTGGATTACTAGATGTGGTTTAAAACAATTTTCAGTAGTCGCAACAATAATATTGTGTTATTGTTACCTGTAGTGTATATAGAGTGATTTATTTTCAGAATTACAACACTCTTCCTAAGGAGATGACATTTCTCAATTACAATCTTCTCTAATTAGATTTTTAAAAAGTTTGAAGAAATACAGAATGAGCAATCTGTGTTCTCCACCCAATCTCTATTTTCGTCTGCCTCAGGCATGTACTGAACCACTACTACCATATGTCACTGGAGAGGTAAATATGAAGTCATGGTTGAAATGTAGATCCTTATAGTCCCCTTTTAAAGTACACTTGGTACTTGATTAAATGAAATATGTGTTTTTTCCAAACATAGAACAACTATGGAAGAGTTAGACTTACAGCACTGGTCTCTGAAGCATTGTGCAGTTGCTATACAACTGTTGGTGCAATAAATCCTGCTACAGTATATCCATGCCTCTTCTAGTACTGTACATTGAAAATGTGGTACGGTTTGTGTCTTGGCAGGCCCATACTGTTTGCTTAGTTATAGGTAACAATTGGTATGTAGCACGTATGGAGACAATTACCGCATATCTTAATAATAGATATATATGTTTTATTTATTTATGAACAATTTTTTAAGTAGCACAGCATATTCCATTGCACTTTACAATTGGAGACAACAGTAACAGAACAAAACTGGGTAATAACAGACAGACATGGAGGAAGAAGGGCCTTGCTTGCAAGCTTACAATCTATAGAGAACTAGGCACTGATACACAAGGGTGGGTGCTACCTATTGCATAACGGTCCAGCCAGATTGCAAAGGTTTTTAATCGGCTGTATGATATAGTCACCCAGCAACCTTGGTCAATGGACAGGAAGATGTGAAGGCATGGCCAGATTAACAATGGGGCGGATGGAGCTGCAGCTCCAGGCCCCCCATTGAAAATAGGCCCACCACATCATCTGCAGTCAGTGTTGACACATTCTTTTTTTGTTCTGTTACCACCAACAGGCCAGTTTACTTACTCCCAGCCACCCGAATAACATCACTATTCAGCCCTGGATACTGCCGTCATGCAGTGGCGCATGCAAGGTGGTAGCACCCAAAACTCTCTCTCTCTCTCTCTCTCTCTCTCTCTCTCTCTCTCTCCCTCACCTCCACCTCCATCCTTTCTGATCTGAATTTGGAGGAAGCTGTGTTTCCATGTTCAACCGCGATCGCAACCGTGGATCACAGCTGCACTGCAGGGAGCTCTTGTCTGTGGAGCTCTCTGCACAGAACGTTCAGAGAATCACTTGTTCAGACACAGGAGGTGTTCCACTGCCGTGCCCTACTCCTCACAATACTCCAGTGTCCTGGCTGCCACCAGTTTCCTCCTCTCAGCTGGGCCCCGGGTATGTGTGTGTGTACGTTTGTAAGAATGTGTAATATATGTGTGTGTGTCTCTTTTGAATAGGTCCCTTATCCTGTTTATATGCATGTCGATTGTTAATATGTGCAGAATATATAATCTTGAAGATTGGTCAGTTACATATGTCTTTTAACTCCCAGGCCTCCTATATGTGTGACATTTTACTAGTATTCAAGAAGATTTTCCTATTGTTTGTTCACTCCTTCATATATTTTGCTTATAAAGCCCCCTGTATAGTTTGCATTGGAACATCATACACTGTGACTGTTCTTTTAATATTATTGTGATGCACAAACATATTTGATTACTCGCTATACAAGAGTAGAAGGGACACAGTGCGCTACCACAGCTGCTATCCGGGTAAACTATAAGGAGTTTCTCCGTCCTCCACTTCCAAATAGACATACACAAACATATAGGATACCACTGAACCAGCGCTGCGTGGAGGTCAATAGGTTCGTAAGTTCCTTCTTTTGACTCAGTGTACCCAAAAAAAAATAGGAAATATAGAGGTACATAGTGCAGTACCTTCAGGGCCGTTTCTAGACAATTTGGCTCCCAGTGCGAGATTTAAAAATGCGCCCCCCCCCCCATTGCTATAAAAAAAATTGCGTGCCCCCCCCATATAGCCAGAGAAAAAGCATGCGCGCGCCTAAGGCGCGCGCGCTCCCGCAAGGCTGTGTGGCCGGATTAAAATGGGCGTGGTCTCATTACAGTGGGCGTGGCCTCGTCTGATATCACACCCACCACAGGGGAAAAAAATAAAAATAAAAAAGTCCCCTTTTTACACATTACACCAGGCAAGTGTCCCCATATTACACAGCGCGGCAGGCAGGTGTCCCCATTTACAAAGTGCGGCAGGCAGGTGTCCCCATTTTACAAAGTGCAGCAGGCAGGTGTCCCCATTTTACAAAGTGCGGCAGGCAGGTGTCCCCATTTAACAAAGTGCGGCAGGCAGGTGTCCCCATTTAACAAAGTGCGGCAGGCAGGTGTCCCCATTTTACACAGTACGGTAAGCAGATATCCCCATTTTACACAGTACGCAGGCAGATATCCCCATTTTACACAGTACGCAGGCAGGTGTCCCAATTTTACACAGTACGCAGGCAGGTGCCCCCATTTTACACAGTATGCAGGCAGGTGTCCCCATTTTACACAGTGTGACAGGTATCCCCATTTTACACAGTACGCAGGCATGTGTCCCCATTTTACACAGTGCGGCAGGTATCCCCATTTTACACAGTACGCAGGCATGTGTCCCCATTTTACACAGTGCAGTAGATATCCCCATTTTACACAGTGTGAGAGGTATCCCCATTTTACACAGTGCGGCAGGTATCCCCATTTTACACAGTGCGGCAGGTATCCCCATTTTACACAGTACGCAGGCAGGTGTCCCCATTTTACACAGTGCGGAAGGTATCCCCATTTTACACAGTGCGGCAGGTATCCCCATTTTACACAGTGCGGCAGGTATCCCCATTTTATACAGTGCGGTAGGTATCCCCATTTTACACAGTGCGGCAGGTATCCCCATTTTACACAGTGCGGTAGGTATCCCCATTTTATACAGTGCGGCAGGTATCCCCATTTTACACAGTGCGGCAGGTGCCCCCATTTTACACAGTGCGGCAGGTATCCCCATTTTAAACAGTGCGGCAGGTATTCCCATTTTAAACAGTGCGGCAGGTATCCCCATTTTACACAGTGCGGAAGGTGCCCCAATTTTACACAGTGCGGCAGGTATCCCCATTTTACACAGTGCGGCAGGTGTCAAGTGGGGGGAGGGAGAGAGAGAGAGAGAGAGAAAGAGAGAGAGAGAGAGAGAGAGAGAGAGAGAATACTTACAACTTGCCGCTCTTCGGGTCCCGCGCGCCGGCCGCCTCCTCCTTCGATGGTTATCTCCAGTCCTCTCCTCCCTCTCTCTTCCACCCGAGCGCTCCTGCTCGGGGGGCGGGGCTTCGCGGAATGACGCATTTGCGTCGTGACGTCACGACGCAAACGCGTCATTCCGCGAAGCCCCGCCCCCCAAGCAGGAGCGCTCGGGGGGAGAGAGAGGGAGGAGAGGAGTAGTCACAAAGTGCAGCGGCGGGCGCCCCGTGCGGTTGCACGGCTCGCCCGCCGCTAGAAACGACACCTTCTATTAAAACAAATTTAATATCACAAAATCACATTGTACAATTCAATAAAATACAATAAAATAGTGGTCAGTTGAAAAAAACCACTTTCTATCACTGTAGTTAAACAGCAATAGGTGTATTGGCATTCAATGGTGGACTAAATCCTGTACAGGTAAGGTAATGGGTAATTACCAAATGCAGGTAGAAACTAGAGATGTGCACCGGAAATTTTTCGGGTTTTGTGTTTTGGTTTTGGGTTCGGTTCCGTGGCCGTGTTTTGGGTTCGAACGCGTTTTGGCAAAACCTCACTGAATTTTTTTTGTCGGATTCGGGTGTGTTTTGGATTCGGGTGTTTTTTTCAAAAAACCCTAAAAAACAGCTTAAATCATAGAATTTGGGGGTCATTTTGATCCCAAAGTATTATTAACCTCAATAACCATAATTTCCACTCATTTTCAGTCTATTCTGAACACCTCACACCTCACAATATTATTTTTAGTCCTAAAATTTGCACCGAGGTCGCTGGATGACTAAGCTCAGCGACCCAAGTGGCCGACACAAACACCTGGCCCATCTAGGAGTGGCACTGCAGTGTCACGCAGGATGGCCCTTCCAAAAAACACTCCCCAAACAGCACATGACGCAAAGAAAAAAAGAGGCGCAATGAGGTAGCTGTGTGAGTAAGCTAAGCGACCCTAGTGGCCGACACAAACACCTGGCCCATCTAGGAGTGGCACTGCAGTGTCAGGCCGGATGGCCCTTCCAAAAAATACTCCCCAAACAGCACATGACGCAAAGAAGAAAAAAAAGAGGCGCAATGAAGTAGCTGTGTGACTAAGATAAGTGACCCTAGTGGCCGACACAAACACCTGGCCCATCTAGGAGTGGCACTGCAGTGTCACGCAGGATGGCCCTTCCAAAAAACACTCCCCAAACAGCACATGACGCAAAGAAAAATGAAAAAAAAAAGAGGTGCAAGATGGAATTGTCCTTGGGCCCTCCCACCCACCCTTATGTTGTATAAACAGGACATGCACACTTTAACCAACCCATCATTTCAGTGACAGGGTCTGCCACACGACTGTGACTGAAATGACGGGTTGGTTTGGACCCCCACCAAAAAAGAAGCAATTAATCTCTCCTTGCACAAGCTGGCTCTACAGAGGCAAGATGTCCACCTCATCATCATCCTCCGATTCATCACCGTGTACATCCCCCTCCTCACAGATTATCAATTCGTCCCCACTGGAATCCACCATCACAGCTCCCTGTGTACTTTGTGGAGGCAATTGCTGCTGGTGAATGTCTCCATGGAGGAATTGATTATAATTCATTTTAATGAACATCATCTTCTCCACATTTTCTGGAAGTAACCTCGTACGCCGATTGCTGACAAGGTGAGCGGCGGCACTAAACACTCTTTTGGAGTACACACTTGTGGGAGGGCAACTTAGGTAGAATAAAGCCAGTTTGTGCAAGGGCCTCCAAATTGCCTCTTTTTCCTGCCAGTATACGTACGGACTGTCTGACGTGCCTACTTGGATGCGGTCACTCATATAATCCTCCACCATTCTTTCAATGGTGAGAGAATCATATGCAGTGACAGTAGACGACATGTCCGTAATCGTTGTCAGGTCCTTCAGTCCGGACCAGATGTCAGCATCAGCAGTCGCTCCAGACTGCCCTGCATCACCGCCAGCGGGTGGGCTCGGAATTCTGAGCCTTTTCCTCGCACCCCCAGTTGCGGGAGAATGTGAAGGAGGAGATGTTGACAGGTCGCGTTCCGCTTGACTTGACAATTTTCTCACCAGCAGTTCTTTGAACCCCTGCAGACTTGTGTCTGCCGGAAAGAGAGATACAACGTAGGTTTTAAATCTAGGATCGAGCATGGTGGCCAAAATGTAGTGCTCTGATTTCAACAGATTGACCACCCGTGAATCCTTGTTAAGCGATTTAAGGGCTCCATCCACAAGTCCCACATGCCTAGCGGAATCGCTCTGTGTTAGCTCCTCCTTCAATGTCTCCAGCTTCTTCTGCAAAAGCCTGATGAGGGGAATGACCTGACTCAGGCTGGCAGTGTCTGAACTGACTTCACGTGTGGCAAGTTCAAAAGGTTGCAGAACCTTGCACAACGTTGAAATCATTCTCCACTGCGCTTGAGACAGGTGCATTCCACCTCCTATATCGTGGTCAGTTGTATAGGCTTGAATGGCCTTTTGCAGCTCCTCCAACCTCAGAAGCATATAGAGGGGTGAATTCCACCTCGTTACCACTTCTTGCTTCAGATGATGGCAGGGCAGGTTCAGGCGTTTTTGGTGTTGCTCCAGTCTTCTGTACGTGGTGCCTGTATGCCGAAAGTGTCCCGCAATTCTTCTGGCCACCGACAGCATCTCTTGCACGCCCCTCTCGTTTTTTAAATAATTCTGCACCACCAAATTCAAGGTATGTGCAAAACATGGGACGTGCTGGAATTTGCCCATATTTAATGCACACACAATATTGCTGGCGTTGTCCGATGCCACAAATCCACAGGAGAGTCCAATTGGGGTAAGCCATTCTGCGATGATCTTCCTCAGTTGCCGTAAGAGGTTTTCAGCTGTGTGCGTATTCTGGAAAGCGGTGATACAAAGCGTAGCCTGCCTAGGAAAGAGTTGGCGTTTGCGAGATGCTGCTACTGGTGCCGCCGCTGCTGTTCTTGCGGCGGGAGTCAATACATCTACCCAGTGGGCTGTCACAGTCATATAGTCCTGAGTCTGCCCTGCTCCACTTGTCCACATGTCCGTGGTTAAGTGGACATTGGGTACAACTGCATTTTTTAGGACACTGGTGAGTCTTTTTCTGAGGTCTGTGTACATTTTCGGTATCGCCTGCCTAGAGAAATGGAACCTAGATGGTATTTGGTACCGGGGACACAGTACCTCAATCAAGTCTATAGTTGGCTCTGCAGTAATGATGGATACCGGAACCACATTTCTCACCGCCCAGGATGCCAAGGCCTCAGTTATCCGCTTTGCAGCAGGATGACTGCTGTGATATTTCATCTTCCTCGCAAAGGACTGTTGGACAGTCAATTGCTTGGTGGAAGTAGTAAAAGTCGTCTTACGACTTCCCCTCTGGGATGACCATCGACTCCCAGCAGCAACAACAGCAGCGCCAGCAGCAGTAGGCGTTACACGCAAGGATGCATTGGAGGAATCCCAGGCAGGAGAGGACTCGTCAGAATTGCCAGTGACATGTCCTGCAGGACTATTGGCATTCCTGGGGAAGGAGGAAATTGACACTGAGGGAGTTGGTAGGGTGGTTTGCGTGAGCTTGGTTACAAGAGGAAGGGATTTACTGGTCAGTGGACTGCTTCCGCTGTCGCCCAAAGTTTTTGAACTTGTCACTGACTTATGATGAATGCGCTGCAGGTGACGTATAAGGGAGGATGTTCCGAGGTGGTTAACGTCCTTACCCCTACTTATTACAGCTTGACAAAGGCAACACACGGCTTGACAAATGTTGTCCACATTTCTGTTGAAATACTTTCACACCGAAGAGCTGATTTTTTTGGTATTTTCACCAGGCATGTCAACGGCCATATTCCTCCCACGGACAACAGGTGTCTCCCCGGGTGCCTGACTTAAACAAACCACCTCACCATCAGAATCCTCCTTGTCAATTTCCTCCCCAGCGCCAGCAACACCCATATCCTCCTCATCCTGGTGTACTTCAACACTGACATCTTCAATCTGACTATCAGGAACTTGCAGGGGGCGTGCAAATGGTGGAAGACGCATGCTCTTCACGTCCAGTGTTGGGAAGGTCAGGCATCGCAACCGACACAATTGGACTCTCCTTGTGGATTTGTGATTTCGAAGAACGCACAGTTCTTTGCTGTGCTTTTGCCAGCTTAAGTCTTTTCATTTTTCTAGCGAGAGGCTGAGTGCTTCCATCCTCATGTGAAGCTGAACCACTAGCCATGAACATAGGCCAGGGCCTCAGCCGTTCCTTGCCACTCCGTGTGGTAAATGGCATATTGGCAAGTTTACGCTTCTCCTCCGACGATTTTATTTTAGATTTTTGAGTCCTTTTTTTACTGATATTTTGTGTTTTGGATTTTACATGCTCTGTACTATGACATTGGGCATCGGTCTTGGCAGACGACGTTGATGGAATTTCATCGTCTCGGCCATGACTAGTGGCAGCAGCTTCAGCACGAGGTGGAAGTGGATCTTGATCTTTCCCTATTTTTGGAACCTCAACATTTTTGTTCTCCATATTTTAATAGGCACAACTAAAAGGCACCTCAGGTAAACAATGGAGATGGATGGATACTAGTATACTTATGGATGACGAGTGACTGACGACACAGAGGTAGCTATAGCCGTGGACTACCGTACTGCGTCTGCTAGTATAGAGATGATAATGATATAAAAAATATATATATATCACTACTGCAGGTATATATAATATAATGACGGACCTGCTGGACACTGTCAGCAGACTCCTACTACTAGTATGAAGAAGATAGAAAAAAAAACCCACCACAGGTAGGTATACAATTATGGACGAGCACTGACGACACGGAGGTAGCTACAGCCGTGGACTACCGTACTGCGTCTGCTAGTATAGAGATGATAATGATATAAAAAAAATATATATATATCACTACTGCAGGTATATATAATATAATGACGGACCTGCTGGACACTGTCAGCAGACTCCTAAACTACTAGTATGAAGAAGATAGAAAAAAAAAACCACCACAGGTAGGTATACAATTATGGACGAGCACTGACGACACAGAGGTAGTTACAGCTGTGGACTACCGTACTGCGTCTGCTAGTATAGAGATGATAATGATATAAAAAATATATATATATCACTACTGCAGGTATATATAATATAATGACGGACCTGCTGGACACTGTCAGCAGACTCCTAAACTACTTGTATGAAGAAGATAGAAAAAAAAACCCACCACAGGTAGGTATACAATTATGGACGAGCACTGACGACACAGAGGTAGCTACAGCCGTGGACTACCGTACTGCGTCTGCTAGTATAGAGATGATAATGATATAAAAAACATATATATATCACTACTGCAGGTATATATAATATAATGACGGACCTGCTGGACACTGTCAGCAGACTCCTAAACTACTAGTATGAAGAAGATAGAAAAAAAAACCCACCACAGGTAGGTATACAATTATGGACGAGCACTGACGACACAGAGGTAGCTACAGCCGTGGACTACCGTACTGCGTCTGCTAGTATAGAGATGATAATGATATAAAAAATATATATATATCACTACTGCTGGTATATATAATATAATGACGGACCTGCTGGACACTGTCAGCAGACTCCTAAACTACTAGTATGAAGAAGATAGAAAAAAAAACCCCACCACAGGTAGGTATACAATTATGGACGAGCAATGACGACACAGAGGTAGCTACAGCCGTGGACTACCGTACTGCGTCTGCTAGCATAGAGATGATAATGATATAAAAAATATATATATATCACTACTGCAGGTGTATATAATATAATGACGGACCTGCTGGACACTGTCAGCAGACTCCTAAACTACTAGTATGAAGAAGATAGAAAAAAAAACCCACCACAGGTAGGTATACAATTATGGACGAGCACTGACGACACAGAGGTAGCTACAGCCGTGGACTACCGTACTGCGTCTGCTAGTATAGAGATGATAATGATATAAAAAAAATATATATATATATATATATATATATATATATCACTACTGCAGGTATATATAATATAATGACGGACCTGCTGGACACTGTCAGCAGACTCCTAAACTACTAGTATGAAGAAGATAGAAAAAAAAACCCCACCACAGGTAGGTATACAATTATGGACGAGCACTGACGACACAGAGGTAGCTACAGCCGTGGACTACCGTACTGCGTCTGCTAGTATAGAGATGATAATGATATAAAAAAAATATATATATCACTACTGCAGGTATATATAATATAATGACGGACCTGCTGGACACTGTCAGCAGACTCCTAAACTACTAGTATGAAGAAGATAGAAAAAAAAAAACACCACAGGTAGGTATACAATTATGGACGAGCACTGACGACACAGAGGTAGCTACAGCCGTGGACTACCGTACTGCGTCTGCTAGTATAGAGATGATAATGATATAAAAAATATATATATATCACTACTGCAGGTATATATAATATAATGACGGACCTGCTGGACACTGTCAGCAGACTCCTAAACTACTAGTATGAAGAAGATAGAAAAAAAAAACCCCACCACAGGTAGGTATACAATTATGGACGAGCACTGACGACACAGAGGTAGCTACAGCCGTGGACTACCGTACTGCGTCTGCTAGCATAGAGATGATAATGATATAAAAAATATATATATATCACTACTGCAGGTATATATAATATAATGACGGACCTGCTGGACACTGTCAGCAGACTCCTAAACTACTAGTATGAAGAAGATAGAAAAAAAAAACCACCACAGGTAGGTATACAATTATGGACGAGCACTGACGACACAGAGGTAGCTACAGCCGTGGACTACCGTACTGCGTCTGCTAGTATAGAGATGATAATGATATAAAAAATATATATATATATCACTACTGCAGGTATATATAATATAATGACGGACCTGCTGGACACTGTCAGCAGACTCCTAAACTACTAGTATGAAGAAGATAGAAAAAAAAAACCCACCACAGGTAGGTATACAATTATGGACGAGCACTGACGACACAGAGGTAGCTACAGCCGTGGACTACCGTACTGCGTCTGCTAGTATAGAGATGATAATGATATAAAAAATATATATATATCACTACTGCAGGTATATATAATATAATGACGGACCTGCTGGACACTGTCAGCAGACTCCTAAACTACTAGTATGAAGAAGATAGAAAAAAAAAACCCACCACAGGTAGGTATACAATTATGGACGAGCACTGACGACACAGAGGTAGCTACAGCCGTGGACTACCGTACTGCGTCTGCTAGTATAGAGATGATAATGATATAAAAAATATATATATATCACTACTGCAGGTATATATAATATAATGACGGACCTGCTGGACACTGTCAGCAGACTCCTAAACTACTAGTATGAAGAAGATAGAAAAAAAAAAACCACCACAGGTAGGTATACAATTATGGACGAGCACTGACGACACAGAGGTAGCTACAGCCGTGGACTACCGTACTGCGTCTGCTAATATAGAGATGATAATGATATAAAAAATATATATATATCACTACTGCAGGTATATATAATATAATGACGGACCTGCTGGACACTGTCAGCAGACTCCTAAACTACTAGTATGAAGAAGATAGAAAAAAAAACCCCACCACAGGTAGGTATACAATAATGGACGAGCACTGACGACACAGAGGTAGCTACAGCCGTGGACTACCGTACTGCATCTGCTAGTATAGAGATGATAATGATATAAAATATATATATATATCACTACTGCAGGTATATATAATATAATGACGGACCTGCTGGACACTGTCAGCAGACTCCTAAACTACTAGTATGAAGAAGATAGAAAAAAAAACCCCACCACAGGTAGGTATACAATAATGGACGAGCACTGACGACACAGAGGTAGCCACAGCCGTGGACTACCGTACTGTGTCTGCTAATATAGAGATGATAAAGATGATAGAGATGAACAAAAAAAATATAACACTACTGCAGGTAAATATTTATATAATATAATGAATGACGGACCTGCTGGACACTGTCAGCAGAATGCGTTTATAGAATAAAAAAAAAAAACACCACAGGAGTGTTTAACTTTTTCAGGCAGACAATATACTGGTGGTCACTGGTCAATCACACTGGCAGCAAATGTGTGCACTGTACTCCTGCTATAACTGCACCCCAGTCTCCCCCACAATTCAGCTGTGTGAGCAGTGAGCACTCAGCACAGTCAGATATACATATAGATGATATTATCATGCAGCACACTGAGGCTGAGCACAGATATGGTATGTGACTGTGTATCGGTTTTTTTCAGGCAGAGAACGGATTATATTAAATAATAAATAAAACTGGTGGTGGTGACTAGTAACTATCAGCAAAACTCTGCACTCTGAGTACTCCCTAATGCTCCCCAAAATTACTAAGTAATCAACTCAAGTGTCTCTATCTATTCTAACGGAGAGGACGCCAGCCACGTCCTCTCCCTATCAATCTCAATGCACATGTGAAAATGGCGGCGACACGCGGCTCCTTATATAGAATCCGAGTCTCGCGATAGAATACGAGCCTCGCGAGAATCCGACAGCGGGATGATGACGTTCGGGCGCGCTCGGGTTAGCCGAGCAAGGCGGGAAGATCCGAGTCTGCCTCGGACCCGTGTAAAAAGGCTGAAGTTCGGGGGGGTTCGGATTCCGAGGAACCAAACCCGCTCATCTCTAGTAGAAACTGGCACAAAAACAGTTCCACAGACGTGTGGACATCAGGCTTTCCAGCTGCAGCAGGAGAGTTCCTCTGGTGTCCGTCCGCCTCCCTTCTTTGGCATTGATCGTACCACGTCCTCCTCTGACAGGTAAGTCCACCGGGGCACCCACGCGTTCCAACGGGTGGTCTTCTGTTTGCCGGCGGTCGGGCTCCCGGCGCTCAGTATACCGGCGCCGGGAGCCCGACAGCCGGCATACCGACACTTATTTTCCCTCGTGGTGGTCCACGACCCCCATAGAGGGAGAATAAAATAGTGTGGCGCGCGTAGCGCGCCACCGTGCCCGTAGCGTGGCGAGCGCAGCGAGCCCGCAAGGGGCTCATTTGCGCTCGCCAAGCTGTCGGTAAGCCGGCGGTCGGGCTCCCGGCGCCGGGATGCTGGTTGCCGGGAGCCCGACCGCCGGCCAGCCGTAGTGAACCCCGTTCCGACCCTGCCTGGGTCTTTTTCAAGGTCAGCTCCCTTTGAGAATGGGAGCTGACCTTGAAAAGGTCAGAGGAGGATGTGGTACGATCAATGCCAAAGAAGGGAGGCGGATGGACACCAGAGGAACTCTCCTGCTCTCACACGTCTGTGGAACTGTTTTTGTGCCAGTTTCTACCTGCATTTGGTAATTACCCATTGCCTTACCTGTACAGGATTTAGTCCACCATTGAATGCCAATACACCTATTGCTGTTTAACTACAGTGATAGAAAGTGTTTTTTTTTCAACTGACCACTATTTGAGTGTATTTTATTGAATTGTACAATGTGATTTTGTGATATTACATTTGTTTTAATAGAAGGTACTGCACTATGTTCCTCTATATTTCCTCTTTTTTTTGGGTACACTGAGTCAAAATAAGGAAATTGCATGATTACGAACCGATTGACCTCCACGCAGCGCTGGTTCAGTGGTATCCTATATGTTTGTGTATATTTGATTACTCATTGGCATCAGCAATTAATATTGCTGTGTGTACTTTTAAGCCTTTTTTCTGTTTAACAATCCTCCCTTTACTCTATTTATATTTAACACTGGATGCATTCCAGAATGTGAAATGCATGAGCTCTGGCTAATTCAATGGGAGCATCGGAAGTTCACGTTATCTAAAGGTGCATACACACTGGGCGGCGTTTTTGCCCAGAGTGTATGCACAGCGATGATCGCTGACATCACTGGGCTGAAAATCACTCAGTGCATACACACTGAGCGTTTTTCCCCGCTGTCCAGCGATGTCAGTGGGGGTGAGCGGCTTTCCGTAGCAGGACGCTATAGAAAACCTCTCACCCCGCCGTTCATCTACTGGTAATACCAGTAGATGAATGGCGGCCGCCAGCGATGAAGCAGGAGCGCTCTCACCGCTCATCGTTTGGGCATACACACTGGGCGGCTTTGAGCTGCCTTCAGCTCAAAATCGCCCAGTGTGTATGGGCCTTTGCTTACTTCCGGTTGCGTTACAGAGAGTGGAACACATGGTGTTTCCAATAGCAGTGCAGATCTCTCCAGCCACGGAGGATACGGTGGGTGATCCTGTCAGTTAGCTATTCCCACTGCAGGTTGGTGGGACATACAGTATATTTTGTGTGGATGCACCCATTTGTTCACCATGGGGATGAGAATGCATTTCAGTAAACCTTTGTATGCTTAGAATGTATGCTAAGAGAAGTATTGTTACATTTGGTTATTTTCCTACAATTTATCTGGGTGGTATCAGTCTATGGGGGGAATTCACTTAGCTGTGGCAATATTCTGTGCGTTAATTGATCCCCCGAGACTATCAAATTAGCCCCAAAGTGCGGGCCAAAGGCAGCATTTATCAGGGATTTTTTACTGGACCTCGGCAGACTCTGAAAAATAAAATCCCTGATAAGTAGGTCATTTACGTGAATTGTGCAGTGAAAACACATAGGCCTGTGAACTTATAATGGATTCTATGTGTTTTCGCTCAAAAACAGATCGTTTTGCGGGCACAAAACTGGGCTTTAATGTAATAGCACAAAGCAAAAAAAAAAAAGGTGAAAAAGTCCAGTTTTTGCACGCAAAAATTTATCGGAGCTAATTGAATTCCCGCCTATATGAATATTATTTTTATAGTGATCATCTGACTTTTTCTTTTTATTGACCATAATAGACCGCCTGCGACAGCAGTCTATTACATGGTTGCCGGGAGATTCACAATGCCTCATACTGCCCTTTCCCACCTGTTCATCAAAGCGTACCTTCCATATAACGTAGTCTTGATGCCTGTCTCCTAACCCCCTGCCTTATGCATTGGCCATCTCTGCCTCGCTTATGTTCTGCCATCACGCCACCTTCCACTCGCTCACACCTCATGTCACCTGTCTGCAGTGTCAGACTGGGGCATGTAGGGCCCACCGGGGGAATGTGCAGTGGTAGGGGCCCATGTTTAAGGGTGTGGCCAGTCTCTAGAGGGGGTGTGCCTAGCCACCAGTTTGGTTTCCCTAACCATTTTGCAAGTGTTGGTTCTCTATAAAAATATACAGTATACAGTAAATACTGCAGTGCATGCAAGATAATGTACTACATTAGTAACAGCACAGTCTGGAACCTGATCCCTAGAGGAGGGTGTGGGGCCCCAGGCAGTAGGGCCCACCGGTGGTTTCCCCTGTACCCCTGTGGGCCAGTCCAGCCCTGCCTGTCTGCCTCCCCCCCCCCATATTGCAAGCACCTTGGAGCAGGACCTCTTCCCTCCTGTTCTCACAATCCTTTTCTCTCACACTTCAATTAGAGCTTTCTCTTATACATTGAATGTCTATACCCGCATCTCCTCTCGCTTATAACCGTTCATCTCTTCCAATGGCTGCCCGCCCCTAGTAGTATGCTAATTACTTTTGCTTTCTTACATCTCAGCTGTATAGTGTACTGAGCAGTGGCGGATACAGGGGGGGGGGGGGGGGCACCAAGGCACGTGCCCCCCCTGTCGTTTAGAGATTTATTTTTATACCGCGGACAGCTTCAGTTCGCTAGGCTCCGCTTTCAGCAGATCTGCCTCCAGCATTCTTCTTGCTGGGCTAAGCTTGATCTGAGCACCTCTGCAGTGCGGTGCAGAGGAGCTCAGCAGCCACAACGCGGATGCGTGACAGCTCAGCCCAGCCGTCATCACCCGGAGGAGGTGGACCCAGTGCTGTTGAGAGACAGCGCAGCTCCGCTGCAGGGACTTCCGGCCAGGTCAGCCACTATGACCACAACAACGCCGTTGCCGCGGTCCGGATGCCCAGCAGGCCACGAGGGGAGCACTGACCTGCTTTCATTAGTCTGGGATTGGGGAGTAGCGGTGCTGCTGTGTGCAGGGAGAAGGGCCAAGAGGTGGAGGTTAAGAGACTGCTGCTGCTGAGGTGAGGAGTGGACGGAGGTCGGCTGCTGCTGAGGGCTGGGGAGGGGGTGCTGTGAGGAGCAGAGTCGCAGTGCTGTATGGGATAGGTGTGGAGCAAGTGTGGTTGAACTTCGAGAGAGCAGAAAGGTCAGGACAGAGGTGGAAGTAAGGAGACTGCTGCTGCCACCTCTGTCATCCACTCCACACTCAGTCACCCACTTACTTCCCGTCACCCTCTGTCTCTCTCTCTCTGTCACCCACTTACTCCCCGTCACCCTCAGTCTCTCTCTCTCTCTGTCACCCACTTACTCCCTGTCACCCTCAGTCTCTCTCTCTGTCACCCACTTACTCCCTGTCACCCTCAGTCTCTCTCTCTGTCACCCACTTACTACCTGTCACCCTCAGTCTCTCTCTCTCTGTCACCCACTTACTACCCGTCACCCTCAGTCTCTCTCTCTCTGTCACCCACTTACTACCCGTCACCCTCAGTCTCTCTCTCTCTCTCTCTGTCACCCACTTACTACCCATCACCCTCAGTCTCTCTCTGTCACCCACTTACTCATTGTCACCCTCAGTCTCTCTCTCTGTCACCCACTTACTACCCGCCACCCTCAGTCTCTCTCTCTCTGTCACCCACTTACTCCCCGTCACCCTCAGTCTCTCTCTCTCTCTGTCACCCACTTACTCCCTGTCACCCTCAGTCTCTCTCTCTGTCACCCACTTACTACCTGTCACCCTCAGTCTCTCTCTCTCTCTGTCACCCACTTACTACCCGTCACCCTCAGTCTCTCTCTCTCTGTCACCCACTTACTACCCGTCACCCTCAGTCTCTCTCTCTCTGTCACCCACTTACTACCCATCACCCTCAGTCTCTCTCTGTCACCCACTTACTCATTGTCACCCTCAGTCTCTCTCTCTGTCACCCACTTACTACCCGCCACCCTCAGTCTCTCTCTCTCTGTCACCCACTTACTCCCCGTCACCCTCAGTCTCTCTCTCTCTGTCACCCACTTACTCCCTGTCACCCTCAGTCTCTCTCCCTGTCACCCACTTACTCCCTGTCACCCTCAGTCTCTCTCTCTGTCACCCACTTACTCCCTGTCACCCACAGTCCGTCTGTCACCCACTTACTCCCTGTCACCCACAGTCCATCTGTCACCCACTTACTCCCTGTCATACCGACAGTTTGGCGAGCGCAAATGAGCCCCTTGCGGGCTTGCTGCGCGCCACACTGTTTTATTCTCCCTCCAGGGGGGTCGTGGACCCCCACTAGGTAGAATAAGTGTCGGTATGCCGGCTGTCGGGATTCCGGCACCGGTATACTGAGCGCCAGGATCCCGACAGTCGGCATATTGAAGACCACCCACTCACAGTACCAGTTAGCAGTCCCATTATTATCACATATATGAATGAGTCGCCGCTCTGCCCGTATGGAGCCCGAGTTGGAATTGCCGCTTGTTCCGATTGTGTGTTCGGTCACCACTTGGCCCTCACACAGAATGGGCTACCTTAATTAGGTCAGAGACTCCCCCTGCAGTGAGCGGTGTCTTGATGTTGTGCACAGTTCTGAGAGCCGGGCGTTCCCGGCTGTCTCTACTACCGCTATCCTTACTGCTCAGGCCACTGGAATTGTCGTCAGTCTCTCTCTGTCACCCACTATCTCCCTGTCACCATCAGTATCTCTCTCTGTCACCCACTATCTCCCTGTAACCCTCAGTCTCTCTCGCTTCTCTCTTTGTCACCCACTATCTCCCTGTCATCCACTCCCTCCACGTCACCCACTACTTCCCCAGTAACCCACTATCTCCCTGTCACGCTCTGCCTCTCTGTCACCCTTGCTTCTCTATCATCCACTACCTCCATGTTACCCACTATCTCCCTGTCACCCTCTTCCTTTCACTATCACCTCTGCCACCCACGTCACCCGCTGCCTCCCCAGTCATCCACCATCTGCCTGTCACCCCTGCTTCTCCCTGTCACTCACTATCTCCCTGTCACTCTCTGCCTTTCTCTGTCACCCTATACCATCACTCACTGTCACCCACAGCCTCCCATGTCACCCTCTGCCCCCCTTTCACTATCTTCCTCTCTGCCACCCACGTCACCTGCTTCTTCCCCAGTCACCCACTATCTGCCTGTCATCCACTGTCTCCCTGTTACCCACTGCTTCCATGTCACCTCTGCCCCTCTCTGTCACCCACTACCTACCCAGTCACCCACAATCTCCCTGTCACTCACTGCCTCTCCCTGTCACTCCCTACCCTCACCCACTGTCTCTCACTGTCACCCTCTGCCTCTCTCTGTCTCCTACTCCCTTTCCCCATCCCCCTTTCCTGCCACTCACTGCCTCTCCCCCTCACCTACTGCTTCTCCATTTTCCACTATCTTTCCCTATCACCCACTGCCTCTCACCATCATCCTCTACATCACCCACTGATTCCCCCTGGCATCACCGACTTCCTCCCCTTGTCACCCATTCCCGGCTTTACCCACTGACTCTTACTATCACCCACTGCCTATCCATCTCCCACTATCTATCCCCATCATCCACTGCCTCTCCCCTGCGTCACTATCTCCCAATCACTCTCTCTGTCCTATCATACTCTGCCTCTTTAAGGCATCACACTCTTCCCCAGTATATGGATACTGCATTCCCTTTGAGGCCACACCCTTTGTTGAGAGGTTATACCCTTGTTGCAAGGCCAGGACCACTTTCCCAGGGGCGTTCTTACTTTCTGTGCGGAAAAAATAATACCCACACTTTTTAGCCTGTCATGGTGCCCCCCCTGTCATTTTGTCCTGGATCCGCCCCTGGTACTGAGAACTGTGCTGCTAAGTGTTATCTGTGCTCTGTGTTAGCTTTTCAGTTATTGTAATGTTAAGTTCTGTGTACCCGGTATTGTTCTAATGTCTGCCGTATGTACGGTGCTGCAAGCCACTTGTGGTGACTTATAAAAGCAAATGTAATAATAATACTCAGTTACACCAGGGTCACAGCTCTTCCTGTGCACACGTTACACCCCCCGACCCCACTTCTGCTCCTCCCACAGTCCTCTGTTATGTCTCCCACCGCCCGATGCTCTCTTCTTGTGTGCTACTGAGAGAACCCCTGGGCAGGCATTGTGGTGGGGTGGATGTGCCGTCCGGTTGAGTTTTCCCCTGAATGGCCTGGGTCCTATATGAGATAGCAGTGCTGGATGTGGTTCAGATGTGGCTGCAGCTGTCTATATTTGACTGCATCATTCATGCCACTGACCCCTTAGAAAGAATGTGTTGCCTTTCATCTTTTATCACCTGTCTTTGAACCTTCCCCATTTGTGTTTCTGCCCCTTCACGCCTGTGCTACTGCTTTTTTTACCATCTATGCCTCCATGTTCCCTTCTCACTAGTGCCTCTGCTCCCTTACCTTCTGTGCCTCTGCCTCCTCTCCACCTGTATCACTGCCTCCCTCTCCACCTAAATATTTGTCTTCCCTGCTGCCTGTGTCTTTGCGTATCCTTGCCCCTCACCTGTGTCACAGCCTCTTTTACCACCTGTGTCACTGTCTCTCTCTGCACCTGTTTTTCTCCCCCTCTCCATCTGTGTCTCTGTTTCCTTCACCACATGTGTTTCAGACCCTCTTGTCACCTGTGCCTCTGCCCCCTCACCAATATTGTTTCTGACAACAGAGTGTCCGGCGGTAGTAATGCAGGGGAACCCTGAACAGGATAAGGAGGTCAGGGCAGTGGACTATGTTGTACATATCCCCTGCACTGTTGTGAGTAGGCAGACATCCAGGGGTGGTCTTCAGTATGCCGACTGTCGGGATCCCGGCACACAGTATACCAGCGCCGGAATCCCGACAGCCGGCATACCGACACTTTTTCTCCCTCGTGGAGGTCCACGACCCCCTGGAGGGAGAATAAAATAGCGTGGCATGCGCAGTGTGGCGAACGCAGCATGGCGAGCACAGCAATCCCGCAAGGGGCTCATTTGCGCTCGCCACGCTGTCGGTATGCCGGCGGTCGGGCTCCTGGCGCCTGTATGCTGGTCGCCGGGAGCTCGGCCGCCGGCATACCATACTACACCCGACATCCAGAGTAGTCCCTCACATCTGCAGGACTAGGACGCGATAGTAACAAAATCAGAGATGTAGGCAGATACACGCCCCAAAAATGGTCGGAGTGCACCTGCATTTTTCTTTACTCCCCGTTTCATCCCCCAAATGGCCTTTCGTGTCAATCACTATTCTAATAAATCCTCACTGCAAGCGGCTTTGCTAAGATGTTAATCACTCAGTTGCATGATATTGCTTACAAATTGGAATCAGGCACGTAGTAAGGAGATGTAGTGTGGGGAAGTAGTGCAGGCATATAGTGGAGAGATGTAATGTGGAGAGGTAGTATAGTGAGAACTTCGCTGTGGTGCTGATCCCCCTGTAACGGCACACAATAGGCCCTTCATAAATTTTAGCTCCAGGCCCATGTGGACCTTGATCTGGCACTGTGTGAAGGTTAAGAAAGACAAAATATGTGAGCAGTGTTGGACTGGAGCATGAAGGGCCCACCGGGGGTATGCAATAGTAGAGGCCCATGATTAGAGGTGTGGCCAGCCTCCAAAGGGGGTGTGGCCCGCCACCACAGAGGTTTGGCTAACCATTATAGAGTATCTGGTCTGGACTCCTTGATAATATATATTGTAATTAATGCTAGTGCATGCATGATAATGTGCCAGATTAACGACAGCAATGCACTGTAGAGAATACATCATAATCTTGTGCAATATAAGGTAATGTATGTATAATATATAATTCAAGTGCACAGTCTAGAACCTGATCCCTAGAGGAGGAGGGCCCCCCAGGCAGTTGGGCCTACCGGTAGTTTCCCCTATACCCCTGTGGGCCAGTCCGAGCCTGTATGTGAGGTTATGTTTGGACTGTACAGAGGGGATGTAATTAGATAGGGAGTCTGAAGTGGTTAGTTTTCAGGGAATGTTTGAAGTTTTAAAGATTAGAGGAGCGTCTTTTTGTGCATGGAAGGAAAAAGTCCTGCAGTTTTGTGTGGGATAGAGTAGTAATGTGTGTAGAGGAGAGACGCAGATCTTGTCTCTTAAGTAGCTTGGAGTGCCAGGGGAGCTGAGAAATGGGACAGTAGCTTGAGAGAGAGTTAGGATGAGAAATTAGTTTTTCAGAATGGGAGTAATCACTGCATGTTTGAAAGGGATGCATTTAGCATCCCAGCAGTCGGGATGCCAGCTGTCATGTGACCGTTGCCAGAATCCCGACACCACTGAGGAGACCGGCACATGGAACACCAGCATCCCGAAGGTAAGTATCAGTGGATGTTAGGGTTAGAGCTCAGGGGAAGGAGAGTTAGGCTCTAAGGAAGGGTCAGGGTTAGTCACTAGGGGGGGTGGTTAACCATAGTCACCCTCCCTTGTTTAGCCCTAGCCACCATCCTAGTTATTCTAGGTTTAGGGTAGGTGGGTTTAGTGTACTCACCCCCCGGAGGTGTCGGGATTCTCAGTTTCGGGATGCCAGGGTTGGTAATTGACCACCGACATCCCCAATGTCTGAATATTATACTAAACCTGTTTAAACAGGGATTGAAAGACACCAGTAGATAGAGATTACAGATGTTAGTTCTCTGGAATTCTCTACCTCTCCCCCTCAGACTCTCCACCTCTCTACAGAACTCCAAACGGGCTCTTAAGACCCACTTCTTTACCAAACCCAGCCAAATCTCATCCTAACCCTCTGTTCCACATTCTCTATGTACCCCATCTGTGTCACCCCTGTCTGTCTACCCCTCCCCTTTAGAATGTAAGCTCTCACGAGCAGGGCCTTCTTCCCTCATGTGCTTATCCTTTTTTTACTTTAATAATCCTCAACTGCACCAAATCCGGCAGTTTTTAGGCCACCTTAAAATTTATCTCTATGTCGTTTACTGGTGTAGTTATGCTTAGTTACCCTGTACTTGTCCTATATTGTCTTCAACTGTAAGTCACTGTTTTCCTGTTTTGATTATGTGCACATGTACTCTGTAATGGGGCGCTGCGGAACCCTTGTGGTGACATATAAATAAAGGATGATGATAATAATAATAATAATAAGGTTGGGATGATCACAGGAGAAAGAGCTATACTGATTTTTGAGGGCGTAGGATCACGAGGAGAGGTAGTAAAGTAGGCAGATGAGGAGAGTGTAGATACTTCAACTTAATTTGTGGGATCCAATGAAGAGTGCCAAAGGGTTCAGGGAGGGAACTGAACAGGTAACTGGCTGAGGAAGAGCATACCATATAATTTCGGATCTTATCAATTTTGTCCTTGAAATAGGAAGTGAGATCTTGTGCAAAAATAGTAGCTGGTGGGATTAATGAAGGAGGGATTAGAAGTGATTTAAATGTATTAAAAAGTAATTTGGGATTAGAGTTTTGAGCAGAGATTATAGATTGTAAATATGGTTGTTTCGCAGTATCCAGAGCATTACAATAAGAGTGGTAAATGGTCTTATATGTGAGGAGTCAGTTGGAGTACAAGATTTACGCCACTGATGTTCTACTTTACAAGAGAGTTTTTGTGGGAGTCTTGTGATTTAGAGTGCCACGGTTGATATCTAAGTCTATGTGGAGTGTGAATGGTAGCTGGAGTCACTTCTTTGAGTGCTATTTCTATATAATAATAATAATAATAATAATAATAAATATAATAAAAGATCCCCTAAATTACTGCAGATCTGGGGAATGTCTTACCACCTTCAAACCCCCTTTCCATGCTCATCTATAATATGACCTTCCATTTTATCTAATTATATTACTGTGTTATTTTTTGAGACCAATAATGTATCCTATTTGCTTCTTTTTAATATTTTGCCCCTCCTGTTATAGTTAATTGTTGTCATTATCAATATGGCTATTGATATTGAGCTATGACATTCTTCACTTCCTTTGGAGCATCCTTCTGGCAGGATTTGTTCCTTCATTTTATCATTCATATGTAATTGTTTGCCACATACTGTTATTGACATACGGGGGAATTCAAATGTCTGTGTTAATTTACCTCTGTCTAGTTAATCCCCTGGAGCTATCCAATTAGCCCCAAAAGCAGCTCGACACCTGCACCTATTGGGAATTTCTTTTGGGGACCTGTTTTTGTGATCACGGGCATGAAAAGACATATGTTTGTGAATTTGTCACGGATTCTATATATTTTCACTCAAAAACAGGTAATTTTTTCTGGCAGTAAAAACAGGCTTAATTGGCTGCCTGAAAAAAGAAATTGCGAAATTTTTAACACAAAAAAATTGTATTTCCCCCCATATTCTCTGTTATTATTAGCTACATGCTGTTATTGACATAGGGGTAAATTTACTAAGGTGGGAGTTTGTTTTAGAACTAGTGATGTTGCCCATAGCAACCAATCAGATTCTATCTATTGTCTTCTAGAAGCAGCTAAATAAATGTTAAATAGAATCACTGGTTCTAAAAAAAAAACCCTCCCACCTTAGTAAATTTACCCTAGAGTTTCTCATTACTATTCTTGTGTAACCCGGTAACTGTCTACATGATGTCTTACTATTTATTTTTGTATTGCTTGGTTGCTATGATGTCATTTTTACTGCATTCAAAAGCACAAATAAACCGTTTAAAAAAAAATAAGAGCTAAATAATATGGTGTTCTGTATGGCATCATTCCTAAGCCGCCTGCATACTGACTGGACTAGCTAGCGCTTTAATATTGATTGACTCAAAATTACAGTTGCAAAAAGTTAACAAAAGTTGTTGGGGAGAAGGCTAGCAAATACCCCCAAAGCTGCAAAGCAGGTGTTTTACAAAGTAACCAAACTAAATATTATTACTAGAAAGCCAGCCAATGCAATATCTATAAATCTAAACCACAAATGTACAATTGTGCCACAATTTTATGAGCAAATATGTTTACTGGGGAATAACAAAGTTAATGGAAGCCACACGTTTGAAAGAGTACATGTCCTATAGGCAGTAGCGTAACTACCACCCCTGCAGCCACTGTGGAGGCTTGGAGGCGCAGGGCTGCGGGGGCACTGCCACTGTCACTAATATGTTTTTTTAAATCCTGTGGACCTTATGATTTAATTTATAAATTAAATATTAGGAAGGGTTACTACGCAGTATCATAGAATCATGTTGGCAATATATACATGAGCAAGGGGAGACTCATTCCCAAATGTCAGCTCTTGTTTAATTCAACATTATGTGGATATTTGTGGGTTTTTTTCCCTGTTAGAAGAGCTATCTAAGGCACCAGTTAGACTGAAGTCCACCTGCTAATAACTGAATAATTTATATTTAAAAAGTGGTAACTCATATAGAAGCCATTGAGCAAAAATAACCTTTTTGAAGCATGATAATGTATACCTGCACTGCAGGGCAGTAGGGCAATATCAGCCAGATATATAAGCAAGAAAAGGCATTCAAATTGCTGTTTGTGTATATGAGAAAATACAATACAACAGCAACTTAGTTTGTTCTATATTCAATTAAAGTGTGCTAGGAATACAGAGGTAAAAACTGACATTATTCCTGATTAATACAGTCTGAATAATTCAGCAAGAGACAATAGCAGCCAAAGTATTGGCTGTGATTATTCAGCATTCAATACATACTACCATCTAGTAATGGAAAGCAGGAATATATTTTACATTGCAGTATTGGTATAAATATCCCGAACATATGGATATATGAGGAAGAAATAACACAGCAACACTTTAGTCTGCTTAAAATACTAATGATGGGAGCTTTATAAAGTGTCAAGAAATATAGGCCCTCATTCCGAGTTGTTCGCTCGCTAGCTGCTTTTAGCACATGCTAAGCCGCCGCCCTCTGGGAGTGAATCTTAGCTTAGCAGAATTGCGAATGAAAGATTCGCAAAATTGCGAATAGAAATTTCTTAGCAGTTTCTGAGTAGCTCGACACTTACTCTACCACTGCGATCAGTTCAGTCAGTTTCGTTCCTGGTTTGACGTCACAAACACGCCCAGGCACTCCCCCGTTTCTCCAGCCACTCCCGCGTTTTTCCCAGAAACGGCAGCGTTTTTTCACACACACCCATAAAACGGCCAGTTTCAGCCCATAAACACCCACTTCCTATCAATCACACTCCGATCACCAGAACGAAGAAAAATCCTTGTAATGCCGTGAGTAAAATACCTAACTGTTGAGTAAAATAACTAAGTGCATGCGCTCTGCGAACATTGTGCATGCGCAGTAAGCGACTAATCGCAATATAGAGATAATCGGCAACGAGCGAACAACTCGGAATGAGGGCCATAGATCTGTACCCTTGGCACCATTCCTGAAAAATATAGCTGGAATAAGCCAGTGGTAGAGATTATTAGTGCTAATCATAGCTGGTATCATCCTATAATAGAGAGCAGGAAGATAAAATATTATCCAGCAATTTAAAAACAGGAATATAGTACACAGCGCAGGGTTGTTTCAAACACCTTCGTTACATCATCCAAAAGCAACAAATGTTGCATTCTGATCACTGAACTAAGAATTTGTCAACATCATACAAATATTGCTACATTTGTAACCCTCCTCAAACATCACTGGCAAAAATAGCCAGTGGTTATCTAAGGAATACTAATTTAAATCACAGGTATTGAATTAATTCACAGAATAAAGACAGCGTACTAGCTTTAAAAAAATTATTTTAAAACATCTCTACTCACGAAAATTATTTTTTTTCTCTACACGTTATTCTGTCTTTATTAATTTTATACTTCACTCTACATGACCCCTAAAAAATAAGGGGACATATAATACATCATATGTGATGATAATAAAGATATCCACATCACATATGGGTATTGGAACTTCTTCTTTATTTTATGAGATTATTAGTAAAGTATTAAACATGTTATCTCTATTAAAGAAGAATTAATTTTCTTGTGGAAGGAGATGAGTGCTGCTATTAAAAGTTGATTTTCTTTTCTCTTTGTAAAATTTGTATAATGTATAACGGGCATTGCGATGTGAGGCATAATGTATAACGGGCATTGCGATGTGTGGCATAATGTATCACAGACATTGTGGTATGTGGTATAATGTATCACGGATATTGTGGTATGTGGTATAATGTATCACGGATATTGTGGTATGTGGTATAATGTATCACAGACATTGTGGTATGTGGTATAATGTATCACGGATATTGTGGTATGTGGCATAATGTATAATGGGCATTGTATATGGTATAATGTCTCAGGGGCATTGCAGTGTGTGGCATAATGTATAACGGGCATTGTGGTGTGTGTCATAATGTGTTACAGGCATGACAGTGTGTGGTATACTTTATCACGGGCATTGTATGTGATATAATGTCTCAGGGGCATTGCAGTGTGTAAAATAATGTATAACGGGCATTGCGATGCATGGCATAATGTGTCACAGGCATTACAGTGTGTGTTATAATGTGTCACAGACATTATTGTGTGTGGTATAATGCCTCAGGGGCATTGCACTGTGTGGCATAATTTATAACGGGCATTGCAGTGTGTGGCATAATGTATCACAGGCATTACTGTGTGTGGCATAATGTGTCAGGGGCATTGCGGTGTGTGGCATGTTGTGTAATGGGCATTATGGTGTGTGGCATAATGTCCAAGGGCCATTGCAGTGTGTGGCATGATGTGTAAGGGTCATTTCTATAAGGAGGAAAAATGACAAATAATTTAAGGGGCATGATTCACGATTTTTTCCCCCTGTGGTGGCCAATGTCTTGGCATGCAGGTTGCAAAACTAGGGTATAAGGTAGTCTTTTCCTGCAATGCCACATCTCTTTCAGTGAAGCCACACCCATTTTAGCCAGGCCATGCCCCTTCAATGGCATGCGCAAATTCGTTGTTTTTCTACTGACAATTATGGGGGAAGGGAGGGGGGCGCCAGAGAATTTTTTGCCTTGGGGAAGAAAAATTTCTAGTTACGCCACTGCCTTCCTGCGCTCCTCATAGAGCTTTGATCTAGCAAGGAATCCCATGTTAAAGGTAAGTAATGCAATCCTGAAAAGAGATTGGAAAATCTGTTGACTTGATTTGTTTCCTAAGGGATCAGTATGATTTGCCGATGGACGGAATGCCGGTTATCAGTATACCGACATCAGAATCCCGACAAACCCCCATTAATCCCATTAAACCCTCACCTTTTCCCTACCCTAATCCTAACCCTCCATTGTGGGTGCCTAATCGTTACCCTCCCCACTTGGTGCCTAAACCTAACCCTCCCTCCCTGGTCCCTAACCCTAACCTTCCAATCCCTGCACCCTATCCCTGCAACCTGCTTCCCTTTCCCTGCTTCCCTTTCCTTAAACCTCCTAATTGTTGTGAAATTGTAAAAAGAATCATAAGTACAATTGCTATAAAATTGCTATTTAGGAGATATTTGAAGAATGTGACATTATATTGACTTATTACAACTGGTCTTGAAGATGTTCAGGGTATATATGGAACAACAGGCTATACAATGGAGAAAAATATTTGAAACAACAATAAATTGCTAGATACTAATGTACCCTCATAAAAAAATAATTAATTAAGCCAGTGTTTCCCAACTCCAGTCTTCTTGAACCCTTCATACCACTATCAGACCAGCAAGTCTGCAAATTCCCAGGTCTCAGCTCCGTGACCCCGCTCGGGAAGGGGCGTAGTGGACCCAGGTAATTTGTATTCACACATACAGAAATCTTGAGTTGATGCGTGTTCACGTGCAAAAAAACAGGATTTCCACGTATGTGTGAAAGGGATATAACAGTGCATGTCTACCAGATATCCTAGTTGGCGCACGGGTGTATTTATTTCTGGCTGACACATTTTAAAATACCCACAGGTAGTGCTAATTATTTGCGTTAGGTTTGTGTGACCGGTGGTTCAGGAGACTGCCGGTCACCATACCGATGCTGGGATGGCTGGCGGGGAGGGGGAGAAGGGGGCAAGTGCAACAAAGCCCCTTGCGAGTGGGAATAGTCCCTGTCGGTCGGCATGCAGGCTGGCGGGGTATTCAGGGTTTGGGATCCTTGAGTCAGTATTGTGGAGACCGCCGGTCACATAACCGCATCCCCATTATTTAATTTGTGATTCTGAGGAGGTCTCTAAACCATGTGCTGTTGAGGGTCCCTGAAGACTGTAGTAGGCACTCATAAAAAATACTAATTAATTTAGCCCCCATGAAATAAATAATATTTCATTCTGCCCCTTTTAATCAATACTAATGGGTGGCCTCATTATTAGGGTGTAGTAGGTTATGCCGGGGGCCGGGCTCCCGGCGACCAGCATACCGGCGCTGGAATCCCGACTGCCAGCATACCGACATCTGGGCGAGCGCAAATGCGCCCCATGCTATCTATTCTCCCTCCAGGGGGGTCGTGGACCCCCAAGAGGGAGAAAAGATGTCGGTATGCCGGCGGTCGGGATTCCGGCACCGGTATGCTGGTCATTGGGAGCCCGGCCGCCGGCAAGCAGAAGACCACCCCATTATTAAATGTCTGTTTGCGTTTTTGTATGCCCTGAATGGCCCTCTCATCTTTTATTTTTCTGTGGTGTGGCGTGCCATTTGCCTACAGTCACACTTGTATACTTGTCGTGTGATAAAATCAGGGTGACACTTTCAAGTAGTATGGGTTTGATAACATGTAATATTACAGTATGTGCGGTTTAGCTTAAATAAACCACAGATTTTGAAACCCTAACATAAAAATAACTCAAAAAGTGTGGCTTTGCAAGATCCGCATGTGACAAAAGTGGAACAGAAGACAAAGGGGGTAATTCATACGTGATCGCATCTGCGTTTTCGCACAGCGGGCAATCAGGTCCAAACTGCGCAAGCGTATGCACTGCAATGTGCAGGCTCGTCGCACGGGTACAAAGTGGATCGCCGCTCAGCGATGGGTTTGTGCGACGGATCCTTTCGCACGGGCGATCGCAAGGAGATTGACACGGAGAAGGCGTTTGTGGGTGTCAACTGACTGTTTTCTGGGAGTGTTTGGAAAAACACAGGCGTGTCCATGCAGTTTCAGGGAGGGTTCCTGACGTCAATTCTGGTGCCGGACAGGCTGATGTGATTGCTGCGGCTGAGTAAGTCCTGGGCTGCTCAGAGACTGCACAAAATCTGTCTGTTCAACTGGTCGACCACTATGGGTCGACATTGACATGGTCGACATGGACAAAAGGCCGACACATGAAAATGGTACTCAGAGATGCCTTGAAGCGGCCTGGGGGCTTCCCATACCTTTGTAAATGTGTGTAACTGAGATCTCTGAAATTTCTACTACCATGTAGTTATCAAATCCTGTTGCTGATGTCACCCAGTGTGCTGGGGGATACCAATGTTTCTTACCCCTTTCCCAGCACCATCATCCCTCACCCATAGCAGTCCTAATTTTGGTGCTCCTACCCCCTATATTTTAAATAGGAACAGTGCGCACATTTGGCACACAGCCCAAAGAGGGTTGTTTTCTAGCTGGGAAGGGGCATGGCCACACAATAGTACCTCCAATTCAAATTACGCCACAAGTAGTGCAACTTTATTCACGTTATATCATGTAATAGTTTACCTTATTCGCGTTACATCACGCAGTAGTACCACTTTACCTTACATGCGTTACTTCTCACAGTAGTTCCCCTTATTCACATTATATCACACCATATTGCTCTTTATTCACATTACAGCACACAGTAGTGCCCTTTCTATACATTATGCCACACAATACAGCACCTTATACACAGAATGACACACATTATTAGTGCCCTTATACACATAATGACACACAAAGTCCCTTACACATATGCTGCACATTATTAGTGCCCTTATACACATAATGACACATATAGTGCTCATTACAATACGCCGCACATTATTAATGTCCTTATACACATGACACACATAATGCCCCTAACACATATGCCGAACACTATTGCACAACCAACCCACCCGCACACAGCACTCACACGGCCGCTAGCACTGTGACTTCTGTCTCTGCTTGGATACAGATGTGTCCTCATACATCATGTCTCAATACACCATGCAGCAGGAGATGCCTGGAGCGAGTCAACTGGTAGCTCTGATAACGTTGGGCGTCTTTTTGACTAACATGCATCTTATTTGCATTATTATGTGGCTAGGATGCACAAGCAGCTTCTGCTGATTAAAATGATATGTAGCATGCCTATATTATGTGTGCGAATGTGGCTATATCTGCATACAAAATGCTATGTTACAGTGATTTCCTGGAATACATTGTAACGTGTTCTGTATGCAGATACAACTACAGTCACACACAGAACATAGGCCCTCATTCCGAGTTGTTCGCTTGCTAGCTGCTTTTAGCAGCAGTGCAAACGCTAAGCCGCCGCCCTCTGGGAGTGTATCTTAGCTTAGCAGAAGTGCGAACGAAAGGTTAGCAGAATAGTGCTGAAATTTTTTCAAGCAGTTTCAGAGTAGCTGCAGACCTACTCCTTCCTTGCGATCACTTCAGTCTGTTTGGTTCCTGGTTTGACGTCACAAACACGCCCTGCGTTTGGCTACCACTTCCCCGTTTCCCCAGGCACGCCTGCGTTTTTGCCTGAGACGCCTGCGTTTTTTAGCACACTCCCGGAAAACGGTCAGTTACCACCCAGAAGCACCCACTTCCTGTCAATCACTCAACGATCAGCAGTGCGACTGAAAAGCGTCACTAGACCTTGTGTGAAACTGCATAGTTTTTTGTGAAAGTACATCGCGCGTGCGCACTGCGGGCCATACGCATGCGCAGAAATACCGATTTTTAGCCTGATCGCTGCGCTGCAAACAACGGCAGCTAGCAATCAACTCGGAATGACCCCCAATGGCATGCTGCATATCACTTTAATCAACAGAAGCTGCTTGTGCCCCATGGTATAACAAATGCCCTAGGCATTTTTGTAGTTTGCCTATGCATAGGGCCGTCTCTGCATATAATAATGTTAGAAAATAGTGATAATGTTATCTGAATGAGAAATAAAAGTGATAATTTCTTCCATAGTCTGCAAGGGTTTCTGGGCTGTTTTTCGTATATGCAGTACTTCTATTGTCTCCAAAGTTTGGGAACAATCAGTTTGTATTTATGTCAATTCATGTTGGCAAAGTTAACAATGGCAATAGGTAGAAGTTATAGGGAGAGTTAATATAACATAACTTTACGAGAAACAGAGAGTTTTTAACATAAGTCTTTTGTTTAATGTCATGTGATTTGCTCTTCATGTAAACACTAGGGCATTTTATTTCTCTCACTCTCTAGTTTACTTTGGATGACACTGAATAAAAGGTTTTGTTTAAATAGAACATTTAATTTCTTCCCTTAATGAAGAATGCCCGAGGGCTCAGAGGTACAGACCAGGAAGGAGGGAACTGATGAGGAGGACAGCAGTGAATAGTAAAGCATATTGTAATACAGTATATATAGTATATGAAATATTCCTCTTGGGGATTCCATCATAAGCAAAAAGTGACTGTGCACTATATAAATAACTGATAATAATTAGAGAGGTGCCGGTTCAGTTTTACTCAGGTATTTCTAATAAGTGTTTTGTTTCAGATTCGGTTTGGTTTCAGATTTCTTGAAAATTGGTAAAAACAGCTAAATCATGTAATTTGTGCCTACTTTTGTTCCTACAATGGTGGTCATTCCGAGTTGATCGCTCGCTGCCGATTTTCGCAGCGCAGCGATTAAGTAAAAAAAATGCAAATCTGCGCATGTGTTAAGTACTTTCACACAAAACTTTGTCGATTTACACAAGCTCGAGCGACGTTTTTTCATTGCTCGAGTGATCGTAGTGTGATTGACAGGAAGTGAGTGTTTCTGGGCGGAAACTGACCGTTTTCAGGAAGTGTGCTAAAAAAACGCAGGACTGCCAGGTAAAAACGCAGGAGTGGCTGGAGAAACGGGGGAGTGGCTGGCCGAACGCAGGGCGTGTTTGTGACGTCAAACCAGGAACTAAACGGACTGAGGTGATCGCAGTCTAGGAGTAGGTCTGGAGCTACTCAGAAACTGCAAGGAATTATTTAGTAGCAGTTCTGCTAATCTTTCGTTCGCTATTATGCTAAACTAAGATACGCTCCAGAGGGTGGCGGCCTAGCGTGTGCAATGCTGCTAAAAGCAGCTAGCGAGCGATCAACTCGGAATGAGGGTCAATATTACTAACATCAATAACATTCTCCTGTGTGAAATGGCAGCTAAGATCACAAGGGAGGGACTTACCAGCATTCCATAACCCAAGATTTGGAGTTTAAGGTGAGTATTAATTAGTGGCAAAATCACTGCAAGTTTCAGTGATTGCTGATTTCAACATTTTTTCCACAAAAATTTAATTTTCGCAGATATGCGCACTCCCGTGATTCGCCCTATTCAAATGCAACTTGCCATGAAAATTGGTGCCTAAAGTGAAAAGTAAAAAATTGGTAAATCTGTCCATACCGGGTACCCCCCAAAAAACTAAACTAACATTGTATAACAGTATAAAAGTTTATTATTGGTTATAAAAAACGTATTTCTGGTACTTAAATTGGGTCAGATGACTGTCATATGCATTTTTATAAATGAAAAAAGAATGATAGAACTCACCGCGAGTTCTGACAGGATTGCTTAGAAAAGAAGCATACATCGTTCCGTGCATATGCCCCATAGCGATAGCGATGCGCGGCCCCGTGCTTCACTATCCCGGTACTAGATTGGCCTGCATGCAGGTACAATCTAGTCAGGTCACTCACTTCACCACTGTGTGTGCTGCAGGGCTGCTATCAGAAATTATGAGGCCCGGGACTGACAAAATAGACAGGGCCCTCAACTCCAACTCCCCCAAAAATATTCTGCTGCACCGCTCCATCCCTATGTGATGTCATATATCGTGAAGTTAATATGTGTGTAATATATATATATATATATATATATATATATGTGGGAAGTGGCATCATAGAATGGGCTTTCTCTGGGATCAATCTTGTCATGATCCTTCCCACGAGGCATGCGCCTTATGACCCTAGTGGAAAAAATAGGGGGCGCCAATTCTCTCTCTGGCACAGGGCACCAAAAAGCCTAGTTATGGCTCTGTAGGGGCAGGTACAATTTACCTGAGCCCAGGCCTGTGGAGGGGCCCAGCTGGTGCCCAAGTCTCTGAAGGGTTAAATCTCCTCTGTCATTGTGCATTGTGTAAATATTGTTTCTTTTTCTTTTGCCTTGGATTTAGCTTGCATTGCATAAAATAAATATAGCTCCACCCATAGTTTGTTGGGAACTGTGTGAAATCACCACCCCTAGATGAAGTACTAGGCTGTATCCTACATCCCCCCCATGTAGCCTGTTTTATCCCTCCTATGCAGTAAAGTTAAACCAATAAAGTATTTACTTTTGCCTACCCCTCCCTGGACATTCCAATCCCTCCCTAGACAATGATGCCTTATATACCATTGTTATGAACAATAAACGCAGAGTGATTCTTAACTACATGGTGTCGTGTATTATCTGTAACGTTAAGGATTGCTCTCACTGACGTCAGTGGCCATCACATCGAGGTAATCAAAGAGAGGTAGGGATCCTTTCAGCTGGGAGCTCTATGTCCGGGATTCAGTGATCGTCCCTGAATGGTAAAAATGGAGAATTTATTGTCTATCTTTGCCATACAGGATTGCAGTCATACACTGAAGCTGAATCCGTGTCAGTGTTCCGGGAACACGTGACAAGGTAATATTTAAGTCCGGGACTTAATATTACGAAGTTTTATGTAAAAACATAAAACAGGTATCAGGGATACCATAGAATCTTTAATGTCTGGGACTTAAAGATACGTCTGAGAAAGGACCAGGAGTCCAAGCGCAATTCTCCAAAGACGTTAGTATCTGGGATACTTAAAAAAAAAAATATATAGACCTGGGGTCTATACATAACGTAGACTATACCTCGATCTGATCGTCTATATATATATTCTTGTATGTTGTAGTGAGATAAGTTCTTATATTTGGTTCAGACGGCTGGTAAGTTTTCGTCTGCCAGATATCTTTACTCAAAACTCTTTTCTTGCTTCCTGTTTAAAACGCTGTATTTTTCTGACATCTTGTACGAAGGTAAGCGTACCCGTCAAAAGATTTCATGTTCTCATTATACAGATAATATTGTGATATTGTCAATGACTAATTAACTGGTGTTAGCTAATGCATGCATAGAAAGTTTTTAAATTGCATTTTTTTTTTTGTTGTGAAATTGCATAGAAAGTCTTTTTGTTGTGAAATTGTATAGAAGGTTTTTTTTTTAAACTGCATTTTTGTTGTGATATTGCATAGACAGTTGTTGTAAGTTGTTGTGGAAATTGCGTAGAAAGCTGGTGTAGATTGTATTGTTTACTATGGGAGGGGGTCAGAGTAAAACAGTCATTTATCCTCCACCTTTACCAGGGGAGACATGTAAAGAGTATGTTGCCCGTAACTCCACCACAGATTATTATTTAGTTAACCCTTGGGTGGATAACTTAGCAGGATGGACAGAGAAAGTTGGCAGCCCCAGCCCATTCCCCCGTGATGGTATTAATTATCCCTTTTATATGGACATGGTCAAAGGTCTTTGTCTGGAAGACAAGGAAGCCTGGCCATGGTATGATCATGACCCACAATGGGACATGACATATATGCGTGCTGGAGGAGAGCAATGGCTCACGATAGCACCTCATTGGTATGACAAGAATATCAAGCAGAAACAGCGTAGAATAAAATCTGTAACTTCCAGACTGCATAAAGCTGAGGAATTTAGAAGCAACAAGTTTCTGAAAAATTCTTCTCCCCCGCCTTACACTCCCCTATATCCCTCCTTAAAAGACACAGATCTTTTAGCTGCAGTTGCTTTGTCACGAATTCCGATGCAAAGGGGAGGGGGAGGAGGGGAAGGGGAAGGAGAAGGAGGCTCAGTTGCTTTGTCACGAATGCCGATGCAAAGGGGAGGGGGAGGAGGGGAAGGGGAAGGAGAAGGAGGCTCAGGAGGAATAGCCCCCCCTGACAGTACCCTCCACATAGACGTAACCACCCCCGCCCCTAGTGCCCCTACTCCTAACAGACAAACCGCCTCCCGCCGCAACGCTGACTTAACTATTGCTACTGACAACCCTCTCACCCCCTCCACAACGCGATCCGGCACTGGTTTCCTCGGTGTTGCCACCCACCTGCCCTTCATGACAGTAGGGGATCAGTTGTTAAAGAAACCCATTGAAATAGAGGATTTAGACAGAATTGTTAAGAACTGTCCCAAACCCACTGTTGCACCTGACGGCTGCATAGCTTACTTGAAAAAGGCTTGCACAGGACGCAGCTATACTCAAGAAGATATGAAGCTGATCATAGATGGGGTTATAGACCATTACAACGGGTGGGATTGGAAAAAGATTCCCACCATAAACACTCCTACCATCCTTAACGATGCCGTTCGCTACCCTCTCAATACTGGGGATGGTGTAAAGGCGATGTGGAAGGAAATTGAGACCCATATGAAAGAGATTTTTAAAACCCGGGCTTCTCTTCCTATTGCCGTAGCATGTAAACAAAAGCCCACTGAAACTGTCACTGAGTTTTGGAAGAGGTTTAAAAAGTGTTGGTCTGAAGATGCAGGTCTTACTCTTGTAGATACAGACCATTTACTAATTTCTACCTTTGTAAATAACTTGTTGCCATCTGTTATGGTCCCTGTTAAGCAAGCTGTTTCTTCCTGGACCTCTGATAATATTAAGGAATTTGAAAAGCACTTATATGAAAAGGAAGCTGCAGGATGCTTTGATGTTAAAAAACCCTTGCAGAATGCCCCAACTCATAATTACCAAAATCAGAGAAACCGGGGAGATAGACGCCAGCAGCACTTTACTGGCCCACCCCGCAATCCAGCCCGATATCAAAACCCACAAGCCAGGCCACCCCACCCCCCTGACTCTGCCAGCAGGAAACAAACCTCCTGCTTCAACTGTGGAAGGGACGATCACTGGGCAAGGGATTGCCCTTGTCCCCCACAAAACCACCGACAGCCCCAAGCTCCGGCTCCCTCCCGGGATCATCCCCGACAGTCACACAACAACCCCTTTCAGGATCATGTCCGATTCCGAGTTGACTGGCAGGATCCCTCCCACTGACGGGGCCCGGAGGAGGGTATCCCAGCCTTTGCCCAGCTCACCAGACACTGGAAGGACCCACCGCTACTAACCTTGATTATAGGAAAGAGAGCAATCCCTTTCCTGGTAGATAGCGGGGCAACTACTAGTGTTTTGTGTGTCGACCTGTACGATGGTCATTTGGAAAAGACTGCTCCTTCAATGGGAATCAATGGGATACCCACAGATGCTTACCTGACAGATGCCCTTAGTGTCAGAACCACGGGAGGCACGTATATGGGTAAACACAATTTCACTGTAATACCTGAATGTCCAATTAATCTTCTGGGAAGGGATCTTCTTAGCAAACTCGAAATCTCCATTCTCCCTTCACCCACTAGCAGTGGCCTGGAGGTCGAGTCCCCACACCTACCGGTGTGGGAAGCAACAGACATTACACCTGATTTTGACAAAGTAAACCCTGCTCTATGGTTGGAGGGTCCCTATGACACTGGCCTCATTCCTTGCACACCATATAGAGCAACCCTGAAACCTGACACACAACCTGTCTATCAAAAGCAATACCCCTTGTCACAAGAGAAGATTAAAGGTCTTAGACCAATGATACAACAGTTTCTCCAACAAGGCATTCTCAGACACATAATCTCACCTTACTGCACACCAGTCAACCCTGTTGCTAAGTCAGATGGTAGTGTAAGGTTTGTACAAGACCTCAGGGCAATTAACCAACTCATTGTGCCTATAGCACCCATTGTACCTGACATTAACTCACTCATTTCAGCTATCCCTGCAGATGCTGCAATTTTTTCTGTGATTGATTTAAAAAATGCATTTTTTAGCATTCCAGTGGATGCACAGACACAGTTACTTTTTGCATTTTCTTTTGAGGGCAAGCAACTCACCTGGTGTCGTTTACCCCAGGGCTTCATTGACGCACCTGTTGTGTATAGCATTGTACTCCAGGCCACATTGGGGCCCTGGCACCCTCACCATGGTTCAGTCCTGCTACAGTATGCAGATGATCTGCTGCTCTGTAGTCAAACTGAGGAGGCCTGCCGGGAGGATGGTATATCACTGTTAAACTGGCTCTGTGAATGTGGACACAAGGTGTCCAAAACAAAAATGCAATGGTGTAAGAAGCATGTGGATTACTTAGGTTTTGTGCTCACTCAGGGGGAAAGGAAAGTCAGTCCACAGCGCATTCAGTCTGTATTGGGCCTGGTCACCCCAACTACCCAGAGGGAACTGCTGTCTTTTCTGGGTATGGTAAATTACTGCAGACAGTGGATATCTGATTGTTCCTATTATGATAACATCTTGAGACAAGCCACACTGAAAGACAAACCTAATATTGTACAATGGTCACAAGAAATGTTAACTGCATATGAAAGCTTAAAGTGTATGTTAATGAAAAGTCCGGCACTTGGCCTCCCCAACTATGTACTACCTTTTCATTTGTTTGCAAGGGACAATTGTAAAACCATGGCGGGGGTGCTCACACAGTTTCATGGAGGAAAGTTGCGCCCAGTGGCATTTTTTTCCAAAGTAATGCCTGTCACTGTGCAAGGTATGCCTGCTTGCCTCAGGGCACTTGCAGCCTGTGCAATGGTAACTGAAATGGCCACCACACTCACCCTAGGCCACACAACAAAACTTCACACCACTCATGATGTTCTAACCATTTTAAAAGGGTTACACACACAACACATGTCAGCTCAGCGCCTTAGTGGATATGAGGTTCTCCTTTTGAACAACCCCTCACTCACCATTAAGTATGCCACCAACTCTTCAGGTCCTGCACCCATTCTCAACGCTCTACTGGGGCTCAAAGGTCCTGAAGACCACCCTCCTGAACCCCATGACTGCTCGGCCTCCATTGAGTCAGAAACATCCCCCAGACTGGACATGTCCCCTGTCCCTGTCCCCGACGCGGATGTCATTTTTGTAGATGGTTCCTGTAGCAGACCCAATGACACCACGTACCAAGCGGGTTATGCTATTGTCACTCTCCCTGACATTATTCTGGAAGCACAGCCCATTCCTTACCAGTCAGCACAGGCTGCAGAGCTCATTGCTCTCACAAGGGCTTGTCACCTTTACCAGAATAAACCAGTCACCATCTACACTGACTCCAAATACACGTACGGCGTCGTGCATGACCATGGGGTCATTTGGCGACGCCGTGGTTTCCTTGGAGCTGATGGAAAAGGCATATCACATGCCCAACTCATCTCTGACCTTCTGCATGCCATAACCCTGCCCTCTGACATTGCAATCCTCCATTGCAGGGCACACACGGGGGGGAAGGATGCAGTCTCCCTTGGAAATGCTCTTGCTGACTCTGCTGCCAAACATGCGGCCTCACAGCCCATCACTCAGGCCCACATGTCCATCATGACCCCCCCAGCTCTCGACAACCACTACCTGATCACCCAGTTACAGGCCTCAGCCTCCAAAGCCGACCTAGCTGACTGGACTTACCCAGTTTTGCAGAAGAATCCTAAAACAGGATTAATCTGCAAAGAGGGGAAACCTTGTATACCCCAGTCCAGTGCACCCTTGTTTATTGCCCACTACCATGGCATAGGACACCACAGTAAGGCAACAACTACCTTACTCTTACGTAATGATTTCTATGTCACGGATGCCAAGTCATTAGTAGATCAGTATGTCAGTAGATGCATCACTTGTCTGCGAAACAACCCCAACAACCCTGACAAGGCAAAACATCAGCATCTTGAATACCCCACCACACCCTTTACACACCTGCAAATTGACTTCACCCATATCCCAGGTACTGGTAAACAGGAATATGCCCTGGTCATTGTAGACATGTTCTCTCGATGGCCAGAGGTATTCCCCACTAAATCTGAGGATGCAAAGACAGTTGCTAGGATCCTAACTCAGGAAATCATCCCCAGATGGGGGTGCCCATTGCAAATCAATAGTGATAAAGGCTCCGCCTTTACAGCAAAAATTACACAGGCCTTGGTAAAGGCCCTGCAGGTGGAATGGAAATTCCACATCCCGTATCACCCGCAGAGTTCAGGGGTCGTAGAACGCATGAATAGGACCCTCAAAGACAAGCTTAGGAAGGCCACAGGGGGTACCTTCCATAAATGGAAGAAGGTCCTTCCTATTATCCTAGCAGAGATCAGAATGACCCCACAAAAGACTTTGGGTTACTCCCCCTTTGAAATATTAATGGGTAGGCCCTTCCCTACACCTTGGGCTAAGAAACCATTAGTAATACAGGAGGGAGATCTAGAACTTATCAGAGAAGAGTATGTCAGGTCCCTGATAACAAAACTGAATGAAATTGAACATGAGGTTGTTTGTAAAAACCCTTTGAATCCACAGGAACCTACACACCCCTTTAAAGTCGGAGACAGAGTCGTGGTGAAGGTGCTCCCCAGGAACAAGAGCCCAGGAGACTTTACCTACGGTCCAGAGACAGAGGTCGTAGCAGTAACCAGAACAGCAGTCCTGACAGAGGAAAGCCCCACCTGGATCCATGCATCCCGAGTGAAAAAGATTCCTAGACCAGACCTAGAGAGGGAAGCAAGTGATTCCAGCGAGGTACAAACGGGGGCAGACAGCCCTGACCTCCCACCTAGCGAAGACAGAAGAACAGAGGAGGATGAGGAACCTGTCCCCTACCTCTATCCTGGGGACTATGTTGATAATCCTAATGGTCCTCACTTGCCACGCTACAGCTGAAGTAGACATTACACAAAAATCCGGCACCTACACATTTTGGTATAACTCCTCCAATACTGAGGTTGCCGCCTATAAAATAGATTTCTGTACCATTGCTCCCTGTCTTAACAAACATTATGCCTGGCAGTGTGATCAGTATGGTACACGTAATACCCCCACTGAAGCCTATATTTGTGTTACTAGTAAATATTGGGGAAATAAATGTGCGTATTGGGGATCAGTGGGATGGAATTCTGGCCATAGTTATGGATACCAGCCCAAAGAGGCTCTCTCAAGAAAAGACAAATATGGTGAGTCCCTGCTTACCCGTCTTACCCTTCATAGACAAAACAGATGTGATAGTAAATTCATATTAAGCATAAAACATCCCCAGTCTACTGATGCAGGCACCTATGTCCTAGGTGAATCCTTTTTTTTAAACCCATCCCTTACACCATTCTTGTTACAGGATATGTTTAACAATGAAAAGTATGCCCAGCTCAAGCCCCCTAAACCACGCCCCAACCTCTTGAAACCTCATATAACCACCTTCAAGGATATGATGGCCGTTAACAATCCCACCTTTAAAGACACCCTAGCTATTGAAACTGGTTTCTCTGACATCAATTTCTGGTTAGAATGGATGAAGTATAGTGCTAGCAAACATAATAAAAGTAACTGTTATGTCTGTGGCAAATCTAGGCCCCACCTAGGTACAGTGCCCCTTAATATACCCCTAGAACAGGAAAATTGTTTTTTCAGCCTTTTTAATGACACCAAAACAAATGACAGTCAGTGCGAAATGTGGAAAAGGGAATATCCCATATTGTCAAAAAATCCCAACCCAGGAAGCACCATAACCATATATCCTGGAAACTATACCTGTTATACATCTAACACTACCACAGGTAGAAATTTAAAAACCTTCCCACCAGGGTATTGTGCAAATAAAAGAACAACTGTTTTAGTTAACCAAACTAGATCACTAGGTGACATTTATTATATATGTGGGGATATGAAGCTTAGAACTAAATTAGACACACCATGGTATGGTGAGTGTGCCCTGGCCAAAGTCATAATGCCACTCCTAATGATCACCGATGACCCCACTCCTCCCTCTAATACTCCTGCTAATCGAAAGAAAAGAGCACTCCCAGGAGGTAGCTTTGACCCCCACGTATACATTGATGCTATAGGGGTCCCAAGAGGTGTTCCAAATGAGTTCAAAGCTAGAGATGAGGTGGCTGCGGGTTTTGAATCATTGTTTCCTATAGTAACTGTAAATAAAAACGTAGCCTGGATTAATTATATATATTATAATCAACAAAGATTTGTTAATGATACCAAAGATGCTCTTAAAGGTATAGCTGAACAGCTAGAAGCCACTTCCCAAATGACCTTCCAAAATAGAATGGCTCTTGACATGATTCTAGCAGAAAAAGGCGGTACATGTGTTTACATTAGTAAGGTGGAAGGCTGTTGTACATATATTCCTGACAACACTGGTCCCAATGGTAAGGTTACTTTAGCCATAAACAAGTTAGAAACCTTATCCATAGAACTCAAGAAAAATTCAGGTATTGATAACCCATGGAGCCAATATTTTGGGTGGTTTGAAAATTGGAAACAGGCTCTTGTGCAAATAAGCATATTCATACTTGTAACTTTAATTCTTTTAGGCATTATAGTTTATTGTGTAATTCCCTGTGGAAAGAAACTTACCTCCAAAGGCATTGATAAGGCCCTGATGTACTATGATATAACCACCAGTCCTATCACCTCCTCTGATAGCAAAGGCCCCGATGATTATGTTCAATATCTAAAAAATTGGAGAAACAAAAAGGGGGCTCTACAGAAGAATCATGTCGTATAACAATCATGATTCTAAGAGGGGATTGAAGGGTTAAATCTCCTCTGTCATTGTGCATTGTGTAAATATTGTTTCTTTTTCTTTTGCCTTGGATTTAGCTTGCATTGCATAAAATAAATATAGCTCCACCCATAGTTTGTTGGGAACTGTGTGAAATCACCACCCCTAGATGAAGTACTAGGCTGTATCCTACATCCCCCCCATGTAGCCTGTTTTATCCCTCCTATGCAGTAAAGTTAAACCAATAAAGTATTTACTTTTGCCTACCCCTCCCTGGACATTCCAATCCCTCCCTAGACAATGATGCCTTATATACCATTGTTATGAACAATAAACGCAGAGTGATTCTTAACTACATGGTGTCGTGTATTATCTGTAACGTTAAGGATTGCTCTCACTGACGTCAGTGGCCATCACATCGAGGTAATCAAAGAGAGGTAGGGATCCTTTCAGTCTCCCACTCCTCTTACCTGGCAGCAACAGATGTTGCTCTTCTCCTCAGCCCAGCACATGCTGCTGGGTGCTGGTCTGCAGTGTGGCCAGGAGGCATTGAAATTACTATTTTTTTTTGTATTTTATTGAAAAGTGCATGGCCACGCCTCCTGTGATTACACCACGCCCCGTGAAAAGTACATGGGGTTGTCAAGGCAGACTGCCCTGCCTATTATGATGCAAGGCTGTTTTATGATCACCCCCTATATTATACATTGCTTGCTATTTTAATATACAGTACATTGCTTGTTTGTATAACATTTATATGTACATTTGACTGCAGTTTTTAATAAATCCTTCTTGCTCTATTTATTATCCTGTTAATTTGGGTTACTATTTATTGATATATCATTTGGTACTCTTGAGTGTGGGAAGAACATCCAGAGGAAACCCACACAAGCACAGGGAGGACATACAAAATTCACACAGATTGCACCCATAGCCACATTTAACATCTAATTTGTGTTTATTTATTATTATAAGGGTATTAGTAGAGTGTGTTTTCATATTTATTGCATTGGAATGATGATTTCAACTGATACTGTATAGAGATGAGTGGGTTCGGTTCTCAGTGAACCGAACCCTACCGGACTTCACGCTCCGGGCCCAGATCCGAGTCAGGCTCGGGTTTTCCCGCCTGACTCAGAAACCAGAATGAGGCAAAACGTCATCATCCCGCTGTCGGATTCTCGCGGGATTTGGATTCCATATAAGGAGCTGCTCATCCCCGCAATTTTCAGTCCAGCATTGGAGAGTGTACAGAGAGGGCGTGTCTCCGTTCTCTCAGTGTCCTCAGTGTCAGTGTCCTGTGCTGCATCTGTCCAGTCACAGTGGTTGTGTCCTCTGCTGCCATATGTCCAGTGCTGCTGTATAGGGTGCTGTGTTGTGCTGCATCAGTTCAGTGGTGGTGTATTGTGCAGCATCAGTCCAGTGGTAGTGTCCTGTGCATCAGCCATCAGTCATTCCAGTGACCAGTCACAGTGGTATCCTCTGCTGCCATATGTCCAGTGCTGCTGTATAATACACTGCTCAAAATAATAAAGGGAACACTAAAATAACAAATCCTAGATCTGAATGAATGAAATGTTCTTATTAAATACTTTGTTCTTTACATAGTTGAATGTGCTGACAACAAAATCACACAAAAATTATCAATGGAAATCAAATTTATTAACCCACGGAGGTCTGGATTTGGAGTCATCCTCAAAATTAAAGTGGAAGAACACACTACAGGCTGATCCAACTTTGATGTAATGTCCTTAAAACAAGTCAAAATGAAGCTCAGTAGTGTGTGTGGCCTCCACGTGCCTGTATGACCTCCCTACAACCCACACAAATGGCTCAGGTAGTGCAGCTCATCCAGGATGGCACATCAATGCGAGCTGTGGCAAGAAGGTTGCTGTGTCTTTCAGCGTAGTGTCCAGAGCATGGAGGCGCTACCAGGAGACAGGCCAGTACATCAGGAGATGTGGAGGAGGCCGTAGGAGGGCACCACTGGAAGGTCCGGCTGCCGGGCGGGCGCCGGGCCGTCTTTGCAGCCTGTGAATCGTGTGTGTGAAGGGGAGCTTTCACACACAACGGTTTTTTTCCAAGCCGTGACTGATGCTGCGCATGCGCACAGCATTACACACGGCTCAAAGCCGTCCTGTGTGACAGACTCTGCCGGTTTCTCCCGGATGGCAAAAAGCCGGACAAAGTTTGTCCGGCTTTTTGCCATCCGGGAGAAACCGGCCAGTGTGTTACAGCCCTTACAGTGTTGCTGTGTTGCCCTGCATCAGACCAGTGGTAGTGTCCTGTGCATCAGTCATCAATCATTCCAGTGACCAGTCACAGTGGTATACTCTGCTGCCATATATCCAGTGCTCCTGTGCCGCATATTGTATTACTGTATATAACTCCAGAAAAATAATGGAGAAAAAAAATTGGAGGATAAAATAGGGAAAGATCAAGAACCACTTCCTCCTAGTGCTGAAGCTGCTGCCACCAGCCATGACATAGACGATGAAATGCCATCAACGTCATCTGCAGTGGCTGATGCCCAATGTGATAGTAGAGGGCATGTAAAATACAAAAAGCCAAAGTTCAGTTAAAAGACCCATAAAAAGAAATTTAAATGGTCTGAGGAGAAACGTAAACATGCCAATATGCCATTTACGACACGGAGTGGCAAGGAACGGCTGAGGCCCTGGCCTATGTTAATGACTAGTGGTTCAGCTTCACATGATGATGGAAGCCCTCATCCTGCCGCAAGAAAAATTAAAAGAGTTAAGATAGAAAAAATACAGAAAAGAACTGTGCGTTCTGAGATGGTATCACAAATCCCCAAGGAGAGACAAGTGTGTCGGCGGTTGCGATAACTGACCTTCCCAACACTGGACGAGAAGAGGTGGCTCCTTCCACCATTTGCACGCCCCCTGCAAGTGCTGGAAGGAGCACACACAGTCCAGTTTCTGATATTCAAATTGAAGATGTCCCTGTTGAAGTACACCAGGATGAGGATATGGGTGTTGCTGGCGCTGAGGAGGAAGTTGACGATGAGGATTCTGATGGTGAGGTGGTTTGTGTAAATGAGGCACCGGGGGAGACACCTATTGTCTGTGGGATGAAGAAGCCCATTGTAATGCCTGGGCAAAATACCAAAAAAGCCACCTCTTCAGTGTGGAATTATTTCTCCACAAATCCGGACAACAGGTGTCAAGCCGTGCGTTGCCTCTGTCAATCTGTAATAAGTAGGGGTAAGGATGTTAACCACCTAGGAACATCCTCCCTTATACGTCATCTGCAGCGTAAGCAGTCCACTGACACCTAAATCCCTTCTTCCTCTTGTACCCAAGCTCCTGCAAGCCACACCGCCAACTCCCTCAACGTCAACTTCCTCCTCAGCCATGAACGTCAGTAGGCCTGCAGGCCATGTCCCTTGCAAGACTGACAAGTCCTCTCCTAACCAGGATTCCTCGGAGAAGGATCCTTGAGTGGTACGCCTACTGCTGCTGTTGCTGCCGCCGCTGCTGTTGTTACTGTTAGGAGTCGATCGTCATCCCAGAGGGGAAGTCGGAAGACCACTTGACCTACTTCAACTAAGCAATTGACTGTCCAACAGTCCTTTGTGAGGAAGTTGAAATATGACAGCAGTCATCCTGTTGCAAAGTGGATAACTGAGGCCTTGACACTTATGTTGGTGTGTGTCCGGTATCCGCCATTAGTGCAGTGGGATTGAGACAATTGATGTGGGTATTGTGTCCCCGGTACCAAATCCCATCTAGGTTCCACTTCACTAGGCAGGCGATACCGAGAATGTACAGAGACGTCAGTAAAGTGTCGCCAGTGTCCTAAAAAATGCGGTTGTATCCACTGTCCACTTAACCACGGACATGTGGACAAGTGGAACAGGACAGACTAAGGACTGTATGACTGTGACAGCCCACTGGGTAGATGTATTGACTCCCGCAACAACAACAGCAGCACAAGTAGCAGCATCTCGCAAATCCAAAATTGTTTCTAGGCAGGCTACGCTGTGTATCACCACTTTCCGTAAGAGGCACACTGCTGACAACCTCTTACGGAAACTGAGGGACATCATTGTGCATTGGATTACCCCACTTAGACTCTACTGGGGATTTGTGATATCGGACAACGCCACCAATATTGTGCGTGCATTACAACTGGGCAAATTCCAGCACATCCCATGTTTTGCACATACAAATAATTTGGTGGTGCAGAATTTTTTTTAAAAATTACAGGGGTGTACAGGAGATGCTGTCGGTGGCCCGAAAAATTGCGGGCCGCTTTCGACATTCTGCCACTGTGTGCCGAAGACTGGAGCACCAGCAAACACTCCTGAACATGCCGTGCCATCAGCTGAAGCAAGAGGTGGTAACAAGGTAGAATTCAACACTCTATATGCATCAGAGGATGGAGGAGCAGCAAAAGGCCATTCAAGCCTATACATCCACCTATGATATAGGCAAAGGATGGGGAATGCACCTGACTCAAGTGCAGTGGAGAATGATTTTCGTCTTGCCACATGTGAAGTCAGTTCAGACACTGCCAGCTTGAGTCAGGTCATTCCCTGATCAGTCTTTTGCAGAAGCAGCTGGAAAAATTGAAGGAGGAGCCAAGACGGAGCGATTCTGCTAAGTATGTGGGACTTGTGGATGGAGCCCTTCATTCGCTTTGCCAGGATTCAAGGGTGGGCAATCTGTTGAAATCAGAGCACTACATTTTGGACACGAGCTCGATCCTAGGTTTAAAGCCTACGTTGTATCTCTCTTTCCGGCAGACACAAGTGTGCAGAGGTGCAAAGACCTGCTGGTGAGTAAATAGTCAACTCAAGTGGAATGTGACCCGTCAACAGCTCCTCCTTCAATTTCTCCCCCCACTGGGGCTGCAAGGAAAAGGATAAGATTTCCTAGCCCACCCGCTGACGGTGATGAAGGGCAGTCAGGAGCGACAGCTGACATCTGGTCCGGACTGAAGGACCTGACAACGATTACGGACATGTCTACTGTCACTGCATATGATTCTGTCACCATTGAAAGAATGGTGGAGGATTATATGAGTGACAGCATCCAAGTAGGCATGTTAGACAGTCCGTATGTATACTGGTAGGAAAAAGAGGCAAGTTGGATGTCCTTGCACAAACTCGCTTTATTTTACCTAAGTTGTCCCCCCTCCAGTGTGTACTCCAAAAGAGTGTTTAGTGCAACCGGTAACCTTGTCAGCGATCTGCGTAGGAGGTTACTTCCACAAAATGTGGAGAAGATGATGTTCATCAAAATGAATTATAAATTCCTCCGTGAAGACCTTGACCAGCAATTGTCTCCAGAAAGTACAAAGGGACCTGTGATGGTGGATTCCAGTGGGGACGAATTAATACTCTGTGAGGAGGGGGATGTACAGAGTGAAAGAGGTGAGGAATCGGAGGATGGGGATGAGGTCGACATCTTGCCTCTATAGAGCCAGTTTGTGCAAGGAGAGATTGATTGCTTCTTTTTTGGTGGGGTCCAAACAAACCAGTCATTTCGGCCACAGTCGCGTTGCAGACCCTGCCGCTGAAATGATTGGTTTGTTAAAGTGTGCATGTCCTGTTTATACAACATAAGGGTGGGTGGGAAGGCTCAAGGACAATTCCATCTTGTACCTTTTTTTCTTCTTTGCATCATGTGCTGTTTGGGGGATATTTTTTTAAAGTGCCATCCTGTCTGACACTTCCTTAGATGTCCAGTGGTACTGCGATATATTTCCAGTGATACTGCCGTATATGTCCAGTGGTACTGCCATATAATTCCAGTGATATTGCCATATAATTCCAGTGGAAATTGTTTGTGTCACTTGGCTTAGTCATACAGCTACCTCATTGCACCTCTTCTACATCTTTGCATGAGGTGCTGTTTGGGGCCTTTTTTATATCTGCCCTCCTGTCTGCCACTGCAGTGCCACTCCTAGATGGGCCAATTGTTTGTGTCGCTTGGCTTAGTCATACAGCTACCTCATTGCACCTCTTCTACATCTTTGCATGAGGTGCTGTTTGGGGCCTGGTTTTTGAAAAGTGCCATCCTGTCTGACACTGCAGTGCCACTCCTAGATGGGCCAGGTGTTTGTGCAACACACTAGCGTTGCTTGGCTTAGTCATACAGCAACCGCGGTGCACCTCTTTTTTTTTCTTTGCATCGTGTGCTGTTTGGGGCCTTTTTTTATATCTGCCCTCCTGTCTGACACTGCAGTGCCACTCCTAGATGGGCCAGGTGTTTGTGCCGCACACTTGTGTCGCTTAGATTAGTCATACAGCGACCTCGGTGCAACTTTTAGGCCTAAAAACAATATTGTGAGGTGTTCAGAATAGACTGGAAATGAGTGGAAATGATTGATATTGAGGTTAATAATACTGTAGGAGCAAAATTACCCCCAATTTCTGTGATTTTAGCTGTTTTTATGTTTTTTTCCCAAAAATCATCCAGATCCAAAACCAAAACACGAAAGGGTGGTTTTGGCAAAACCAAGCCTAAACCAAAACACGAAAGTGGAATTAGACCCAAAACACAAAACATGAAAAGTGCCAGCCGCACATCTGTAGTCTCATCGCCAGAATTGTTGAAAAGTGTCAATTTAAGGGAATATACTCTGTACTTCTATAAAACAAATGTATTTTAACCTCAAAGCAGGGTATCCACTTTGAGGTCAATTACCGCGGTTAAATGTGTTGCCAGGGACTCTCCTATTAGCCCTGATGCGGTGCGCTCCTCTGTCCGATGCCGGAATTTATCAAGGATTATGCTTCGGGTGCTTCAGGCATCAGAAGCATAATCCGCAATAAGTGGCCTGCTGAAGCCACGATAACACATGGGATCGGGGATTCCATGTGTTTTCCCGGGATCGCGAGTCAAATTTCAGCCTGATGAAAACTTCTCCTTATTGGATACCACAATGATAACCATCGGCCATTAATAGTGATATCCAGCGGCCGTTTTCATCCGGCGATACAGCATCGGGGCTAATTGGATACCCCCCCAAAGAGTATCTAGTACAGATTGCCCTGATTACATTGTTATTATGTCATGGTAAACTTTGTGCCAAAGCCCTATTGCCCATTTTGTAAAATAGAGTTCTCTAACACAGTGGCGGAACTAGTGAGCGGTGGGCCCAGGTGCGACAAAATGCTTTGGGCCCATCCCATCCAAGTCCACCCCCTCACCCCTGGATAGGATCTGGTGAGGGGGACCTGCTCAGGGCCAGAGAAATGGATACCTAGCAACAGTGCCGTAACTAGACATTTTAGCACTGTGTGCAAGAAACGGCATCGGAGCCCCACCCCTGCATGCAAAACAGGGGCAGTGCGCGCCGTAGGTGCGCGCAAAAATACATAGTGGCATGGCTTCATGGGGAGGGGGTGTGGCCACAAAATAATACCAATTCATAAAACGGTGCACAGTAGTCTCCATGATTCAAATTACGCCGCACAGTAGCACCACTATACCAGGTAGAGACCCTTTTACACCTTACGGCGGACAGATTCCTCTTTTTACACATTACAGCAGACAGCGTCCCCTTTTTACACATTACGGCAGACAGCATCCCCCTTTTTACACATAACGGCAGACAGCGTGCCCTTTTTACACATAGCGGCAGACAGCGTGCACTTTTTACACATAACGGCAGACAGCGTCCCCTTTTTACACATAACGGCAGACAGCGTGCCCTTGTTACACATAGCGGCAGACAGCGTCCCCTTTTTACACATAACGGCAGACAGCGTGCCCTTGTTAAACATAGCGGCAGACAGCGTACACTTTTTACACATAACGGCAGACAGCATGCCCTTTTTACACATAACGACAGACAGCATCCCCTTTTTACACATTACGGCAGACAGCGTGCCCTTGTTACACATTATGGCAGACAGCGTCCCCTTTTTACACATTACAGCAGGCAGATTCCCCCTTTTTACACATTGCGGCAGACAGCATCCCCTTTTTACACATCACGGCAGACAGATTCCCCCTTTTTACACATCACGTCAGGCAGATTCCCCCTTTTTACACATCGCGGCAAAGATTCCCCCTTTTTACACATTACGGCAGACAGCGTCCCCCTTTTTACACATTACGGCAGGCAGATTCCCCCTTTTTACACATTGCGGCAGACAGCATCCCCTTTTTACACATCACGGCAGACAGATTCCCCCTTTTTACACATCACGTCAGGCAGATTCCCCCTTTTTACACATTGCGGCAAAGATTCCCCCTTTTTACACATTGCGGCAGGCAGATTCCCCCTTTTTACACATTGCAGCAGGCAGAGTCCCCCTTTTTACACATTGCGGCAGGCAGATTCCCCCTTTTTACACATTGCGGCAGACAGTCCCCCTTTTTGCACATGGAAGGAAAGAAAGAAAGAAAGAAAGAAAGAAAGAAAGAAAGAAAGAAAGAAAGAAAGAATGAATTAATTATACTTACCCTCTCCGCTGGCTCAGGCTCCTCGGTGCAGCTTCTGGCAGATCACAATTCCCGGGCAGGAGAGAAGGAGGAGGAGGGAGGTGGAACACTGTGTTATTGGTGGAGGCACTGCTGCTGCTGTCCCTCTGCTTCAATATAGGCTGTTCTCGGAAGACAGCCTATAGTGAAGCAGAGAGACAGCAGCAGCAGTGCCTCAACCAGTAGCAAAGCGCTGCTGCGGCTCCCTCCTCCACCTCCCTCCTCCTCCTTCTCCCCCGTACCGCTGCGCTCCTCTCTTCTCTGTCCAGGCGGCTGTGTGCTGCGGGCAGCGGTTGCTTTGGGCCCCTGGACAGTGGCGGGCCGCAGTGCAACGCACTGGTTGCACTGGCGGTAGTTCCGCCTCTGCTCTAACGACAGTGAGACGTAGAGCAGTCACAGGGGGTCATTCTGAGTTGATCGCACCAAGTAACTTTTTGCTGGTGGTGCGATCAACTAATCTCCGCCTATAGAGGAGTGTATTTTAGCATAGCAGGGCTGCGTTCGCAAGACCAGCCCTGCAGCTACTTACTAGAGATGAGCGGGTTCGGTTCCTCGGAATCCGAACCCCCCCGAACTTCAGCCTTTTTACACGGGTCCAAGGCAGACTCGGATCTTCCCGCCTTGCTCGGTTAACCCGAGCGCGCCCGAACGTCATCATCCCGCTGTCGGATTCTCGCGAGGCTCGTATTCTATCGCGAGACTCGGATTCTATATAAGGAGCCGCGCGTCGCCGCCATTTTCACACGTGCATTGAGATTGATAGGGAGAGGACGTGGCTGGCGTCCTCTCCGTTAGAATAGATAGAGACACTTGAGTTGATTTACTACTAACTTAGTAATTTTGGGGAGCATTAGGAGTACTCAGAGTGCAGAGTTTTGCTGATAGTTACTAGTGACCACCACCAGTTTTATTTATTATTTAATATAATCCGTTCTCTGCCTGAAAAAAAAACGATACACAGTCACATACCATATCTGTGCTCAGCCTCGGTGTGCTGCATGATAATATCATCTATGTATATCTGACTGTGCTGAGTGCTCACTGCTCACACAGCTGAATTGTGGGGGAGACTGGGGTGCAGTTATAGCAGGAGTACAGTGCACACTTTTGCTGCCAGTGTGACTGACCAGTGACCACCAGTATATTGTCTGCCCGAAAAAGTTAAACACTCCTGTGGTGTTTTTTTTTTTTATTCTATAAACGCATTCTGCTGACAGTGTCCAGCAGGTCCGTCATTCATTATATTATATAAATATTTACCTGCGGTAGTGTTATATTTTTTTTGTTCATCTCTATCATCTTTATCATCTCTATATTAGCAGACGCAGTACGGTAGTCCACGGCTGTGGCTACCTCTGTGTCGTCAGTGCTCGTCCATAATTGTATACCTTCCTGTGGTGGGGTTTATTTTTCTATCTTCTTCATACTAGTAGTTTAGGAGTCTGCTGACAGTGTCCAGCAGGTCCGTCATTATATTATATATACCTGCAGTAGTGATATATATATTTTTTTTATATCATTATCATCTCTATACTAGCAGACGCAGTACGGTAGTCCACGGCTGTAGCTACCTTTGTGTCGTCAGTGCTCGTCCATAATTGTATACCTACCTGTGGTGGGGTTTTTTTTTCTATATTCTTCATACTAGTAGTTTAGGAGTCTGCTGACAGTGTCCAGCAGGTCCGTCATTATATTTTATATACCTGCAGTAGTGATATATATATATTTTTTATATCATTATCATCTCTATACTAGCAGACGCAGTACGGTAGTCCACGGCTGTAGCTACCTCTGTGTCGTCAGTGCTCGTCCATAATTGTATACCTACCTGTGGTGGGATTTTTTTTTCTATCTTCTTTATACTAGTAGTTTAGGAGTCTGCTGACAGTGTCCAGCAGGTCCGTCATTATATTATATATACCTGCAGTAGTGATATATATATATATTTTATATCATTATCATCTCTATACTAGCAGACGCAGTACGGTAGTCCACGGCTGTAGCTACCTCTGTGTCGTCAGTGCTCGTCCATAATTGTATACCTACCTGTGGTGGTTTTTTTTTTCTATCTTCTTCATACTAGTAGTTTAGGAGTCTGCTGACAGTGTCCAGCAGGTCCGTCATTATATTATATATACCTGCAGTAGTGATATATATATATATTTTATATCATTATCATCTCTATACTAGCAGACGCAGTACGGTAGTCCACGGCTGTGGCTACCTCTGTGTCGTCAGTGCTCGTCCATAATTGTATACCTACCTGTGGTGGGGTTTATTTTTCTATCTTCTTCATACTAGTAGTTTAGGAGTCTGCTGACAGTGTCCAGCAGGTCCGTCATTATATTATATATACCTGCAGTAGTGATATATATATATTTTTTATATCATTATCATCTCTATACTAGCAGACGCAGTACGGTAGTCCACGGCTGTAGCTACCTTTGTGTCGTCAGTGCTCGTCCATAATTGTATACCTACCTGTGGTGGGGTTTTTTTTTCTATCTTCTTCATACTAGTAGTTTAGGAGTCTGCTGACAGTGTCCAGCAGGTCCGTCATTATATTATATATACCTGCAGTAGTGATATATATATATTTTTTATATCATTATCATCTCTATACTAGCAGACGCAGTACGGTAGTCCACGGCTGTAGCTACCTCTGTGTCGTCAGTGCTCGTCCATAATTGTATACCTACCTGTGGTGGGGTTTTTTTTTTCTATCTTCTTTATACTAGTAGTTTAGGAGTCTGCTGACAGTGTCCAGCAGGTCCGTCATTATATTATATATACCTGCAGTAGTGATATATATATATATATATATATATATATTTTATATCATTATCATCTCTATACTAGCAGACGCAGTACGGTAGTCCACGGCTGTAGCTACCTCTGTGTCGTCAGTGCTCGTCCATAATTGTATACCTACCTGTGGTGGGGTTTTTTTTCTATCTTCTTCATACTAGTAGTTTAGGAGTATGCTGACAGTGTCCAGCAGGTCCGTCATTATATTATATATACCTGCAGTAGTAATATATATATATTTTTTATATCATTATCATCTCTATACTAGCAGACGCAGTATGGTAGTCCACGGCTGTAGCTACCTCTGTGTCGTCAGTGCTCGTCCATAATTGTATACCTACCTGTGGTGGGTTTTTTTTTTCTAACTTCTTCATAGTAGTAGTTTAGGAGTCTGCTGACAGTGTCCAGCAGGTCCGTCATTATATTATATATACCTGCAGTAGTGATATATATATATATTTTTTATATCATTATCATCTCTATACTAGCAGACGCAGTACGGTAGTCCACGGCTGTAGCTACCTCTGTGTCGTCAGTCACTCGTCATCCATAAGTATACTAGTATCCATCCATCTCCATTGTTTACCTGAGGTGCCTTTTAGTTGTGCCTATTAAAATATGGAGAACAAAAATGTTGAGGTTCCAAAAATAGGGAAAGATCAAGATCCACTTCCACCTCGTGCTGAAGCTGCTGCCACTAGTCATGGCCGAGACGATGAAATTCCATCAACGTCGTCTGCCAAGGCCGATGCCCAATGTCATAGTACAGAGCATGTTAAATCCAAAACACCAAATATCAGTAAAAAAAGGACTCCAAAATCTAAAATAAAATCGTCGGAGGAGAAGTGTAAACTTGCCAATATGCCATTTACCACACGGAGTGGCAAGGAACGGCTGAGGCCCTGGCCTATGTTCATGGCTAGTGGTTCAGCTTCACATGAGGATGGAAGCACTCAGCCTCTCGCTAGAAAAATGAAAAGACTTAAGCTGGCAAAAGCACAGCAAAGAACTGTGCGTTCTTCGAAATCACAAATCCACAAGGAGAGTCCAATTGTGTCGGTTGCGATGCCTGACCTTCCCAACACTGGACGTGAAGAGCATGCGCCTTCCACCATTTGCACGCCCCCTGCAAGTGCTGGAAGGAGCACCCGCAGTCCAGTTCCTGATAGTCAGATTGAAGATGTCAGTGTTGAAGTACACCAGGATGAGGAGGATATGGGTGTTGCTGGCGCTGGGGAGGAAATTGACAAGGAGGATTCTGATGGTGAGGTGGTTTGTTTAAGTCAGGCACCCGGGGAGACACCTGTTGTCCGTGGGAGGAATATGGCCATTGACATGCCTGGTGAAAATACCAAAAAAATCAGCTCTTCGGTGTGGAAGTATTTCAACAGAAATGCGGACCACAGATGTCAAGCCGTGTGTTGCCTTTGTCAAGCTGTAATAAGTAGGGGTAAGGACGTTAACCACCTCGGAACATCCTCCCTTATACGTCACCTGCAGCGCGTTCATCATAAGTCAGTGACAAGTTCAAAAACTTTGGGCGACAGCAGAAGCAGTCCACTGACCAGTAAATCCCTTCCTCTTGTAACCAAGCTCACGCAAACCACCCCACCAACTCCCTCAGTGTCAATTTCCTCCTTCCCCAGGAATGCCAATAGTCCTGCAGGCCATGTCACTGGCAATTCTGACGAGTCCTCTCCTGCCTGGGATTCCTCCGATGCATCCTTGCGTGTAACGCCTACTGCTGCTGGCGCTGCTGTTGTTGCTGCTGGGAGTCGATGGTCATCCCAGAGGGGAAGTCGTAAGACGACTTTTACTACTTCCACCAAGCAATTGACTGTCCAACAGTCCTTTGCGAGGAAGATGAAATATCACAGCAGTCATCCTACTGCAAAGCGGATAACTGAGGCCTTGGCATCCTGGGCGGTGAGAAACGTGGTTCCGGTATCCATCATTACTGCAGAGCCAACTATAGACTTGTTTGAGGTACTGTGTCCCCGGTACCAAATACCATCTAGGTTCCATTTCTCTAGGCAGGCGATACCGAAAATGTACACAGACCTCAGAAAAAGACTCACCAGTGTCCTAAAAAATGCAGTTGTACCCAATGTCCACTTAACCACAGACATGTGGACAAGTGGAGCAGGGCAGACTCAGGACTATATGACTGTGACAGCCCACTGGGTAGATGTATTGACTCCCGCCGCAAGAACAGCAGCGGCGGCACCAGTAGCAGCATCTCGCAAACGCCAACTCTTTCCTAGGCAGGCTACGCTTTGTATCACCGCTTTCCAGAATACGCACACAGCTGAAAACCTCTTACGGCAACTGAGGAAGATCATCGCAGAATGGCTTACCCCAATTGGACTCTCCTGTGGATTTGTGGCATCGGACAACGCCAGCAATATTGTGTGTGCATTAAATCTGGGCAAATTCCAGCACGTCCCATGTTTTGCACATACCTTGAATTTGGTGGTGCAGAATTATTTAAAAAACGACAGGGGCGTGCAAGAGATGCTGTCGGTGGCCAGAAGAATTGCGGGACACTTTCGGCGTACAGGCACCACGTACAGAAGACTGGAGCAACACCAAAAACGCCTGAACCTGCCCTGCCATCATCTGAAGCAAGAAGTGGTAACGAGGTGGAATTCAACCCTCTATATGCTTCAGAGGTTGGAGGAGCAGCAAAAGGCCATTCAAGCCTATACAACTGACCACGATATAGGAGGTGGAATGCACCTGTTTCAAGCGCAGTGGAGAATGATTTCAACGTTGTGCAAGGTTCTGCAACCTTTTGAACTTGCCACACGTGAAGTCAGTTCAGACACTGCCAGCCTGAGTCAGGTCATTCCCCTCATCAGGCTTTTGCAGAAGAAGCTGGAGACATTGAAGGAGGAGCTAACACTGAGCGATTCCGCTAGGCATGTGGGACTTGTGGATGGAGCCCTTAATTCGCTTAACAAGGATTCACGGGTGGTCAATCTGTTGAAATCAGAGCACTACATTTTGGCCACCGTGCTCGATCCTAGATTTAAAACCTACCTTGGATCTCTCTTTCCGGCAGACACAGGTCTGCAGGGGTTCAAAGAACCGCTGGTGAGAAAATTGTCAAGTCAAGCAGAACGCGACCTGTCAACATCTCCTCCTTCACATTCTCCCGCAACTGGGGGTGCGAGGAAAAGGCTCAGAATTCCGAGCCCACCCGCTGGCGGTGATGCAGGGCAGTCTGGAGCGACTGCTGATGCTGACATCTGGTCCGGACTGAAGGACCTCACAACGATTACGGACATGTCGTCTACTGTCACTGCATATGATTCTCTCACCATTGAAAGAATGGTGGAGGATTATATGAGTGACCGCATCCAAGTAGGCTCGTCAGACAGTCCGTACGTATACTGGCAGGAAAAAGAGGCAATTTGGAGGCCCTTGCACAAACTGGCTTTATTCTACCTAAGTTGCCCTCCCACAAGTGTGTACTCCGAAAGAGTGTTTAGTGCCGCCGCTCACCTTGTCAGCAATCGGCGTACGAGGTTACTTCCAGAAAATGTGGAGAAGATGATGTTCATTAAAATGAATTATAATCAATTCCTCCATGGAGACATTCACCAGCAGCAATTGCCTCCACAAAGTACACAGGGAGCTGTGATGGTGGATTCCAGTGGGGACGAATTGATAATCAGTGAGGAGGGGGATGTACACGGTGATGAATCGGAGGATGATGATGAGGTGGACATCTTGCCTCTGTAGAGCCAGTTTGTGCAAGGAGAGATTAATTGCTTCTTTTTTGGTGGGGGTCCAAACCAACCCATCATTTCAGTCACAGTCGTGTGGCAGACCCTGTCACTGAAATGATGGGTTGGTTAAAGTGTGCATGTCCTGTTTATACAACATAAGGGCGGGTGGGAGGGCCCAAGGACAATTCCATCTTGCACCTCTTTTTTCTTTCATTTTTCTTTGCGTCATGTGCTGTTTGGGGAGTGTTTTTTGGAAGGGCCATCCTGCGCGACACTGCAGTGCCACTCCTAGATGGGCCAGGTGTTTGTGTCGGCCACTTGGGTCGCTGAGCTTAGTCATCCAGTGACCTCGGTGCAAATTTTAGGACTAAAAATAATATTGTGAGGTGTGAGGTGTTCAGAATAGACTGAAAATGAGTGGAAATTATGGTTATTGAGGTTAATAATACTTTGGGATCAAAATGACCCCCAAATTATATGATTTAAGCTGTTTTTTAGGGTTTTTTGAACACACCCGAATCCGCCAAAAAAAATTCGATGAGGTTTTGCCAAAACGCGTTCGAACCCAAAACACGGCCACGGAACCGAACCCAAAACCAAAACACAAAACCCGAAAAATTTCCGGTGCACATCTCTACTACTTACCCAGTGCGACGGATCCAGCGATGAAGGTCCCGGCTGTGATGTCAGACATCCACCCTCCATTCTCCTGGACACACCTGCGTTTCTCTTACCACTCCCGGAATACGGCTGGAAATGGTGAGTATCCGCCCCGGAACGCCTCCCGCCAATCCATCTTCTTACGATCGCCGCTGCGATCACATTTGTCGTTGGCGGTGGCGTTGCCCAGCAATGATCGTCACCAGGCAATGACATGTGTGCGCAAAGCGACCGCTGCGCATGCACATTTCCGACCGATTCGCACAGCAGCAAAGAACCGCTGCGTGCAAACGGGTCGGAATGACCCCACATTGTTTTTGATTTCTGTGTACATAAACTATGCAGTTAACTTTTCTGGGCCTATTAACATGTCATAGTGGCCATCATTCAGAGTTGATCGCTCGCTAGCTACTTTTACCAGCCGTGCAAACGCATAGTCACCGCCCACGGGGGAGTGTAGTTTCGCTTTGCAAGTGTGCGAACGCATGTGCAGCCGAGCGGTACAAAAACATTTTGTGCAAAACAAGACCAGCCCTGTAGTCACGTAAGATACCCGCCCTGCAAATGCCTGGACATGCCTGCGTTTTTCCAAACACTCCCAGAAAACGGTCAGTTGACACTCATAAACTCCAACTTCCTGTCAATCTCCTTGCGATCAGCTGTGCGAATGGAGTCGTCGCTAGAAGCAGTGCAAAACATCAATGCTCTTTGTACCCGTACGCAGCGCGTGCGCATTGCGGCTCATACGCATGCGTAGTTTTGCCATTTTTTTAAATGATCGCTACGCAGTGAACAACGGCAGCTAGTGATCAACTCGGAATGAGGGCCAGTGTGAAAGAACCAGGCTATCCCAATAAAAGCTGCTCAATTATTTATGTCAGAGTGCCATTTCTAGAGAATCCCTTCCTGGAATAACTTGTCTACAAGGATGTATGTCAGTACTATGCAAATTCAACAACCTTTGAATATATGCATATTTACACATTCACTGACGATAACTACTTAGTACAACTAATGATAACTACTTAGTCCAACTAATTGAGGAACCAACTAGGTACAATGCAATCTTAGACCTGGTATTAACAAACAATGGGGATTTGGTATCAGGTATTATAGTAGGGGAACCCATAGGAAACAGCGACCACAATATGGTCACTGTCACAACTGAGGGCCTGAGCTGACGGGAGGCAGCCTCAGTTGTAGGGGCTGAGATGTACCGGAACCTGGGAGGTTGTATCAGACCCCTGGACATGTAAGTAACATGAATAATAACTGCCCGAAGGCGTGACCACGACAACTTGGATAAAAGTCAATGATGTTTATTATGACAACTCCGCAACACAGCAGCAGTAAAAGAAAACGTAAAAGTCAGCAAAGAATAAATACAGTTCCTGGGTACTACAGGATGGCAGGAGCCACAGGGCACTGGTAGTGTGAGATAGTTCTTATAATCTTCTAGATGGAAAGTCCTTACCAGGCCCGACTGTAGCAATGGAGATAACCCAGGATTGTGCCAGCTGGTGTTCCAGGAAAAGCTGGGTTGCTGAAGATAAAACGGCTGCTGTGGATACTGGCTGGAACCAGACTGTTGTTAGCACGGAGTGGATACTGGCTGGAACCAGTTAAATAATAAATGAACTTGGGAGCGATGAAATATGAACTGAAATGTAGAACTTGAGAGCGGAGAAATAATAATACCGGTGGAGAGTGGTAAAGTGTAGAAAGGACACCGGCCCTTTAAGAGAAGCTGTACTCTGCTGGAAGCTGAGCTGGAAGCAGGTAATGTTGTAGCTGGAAACAGATGAATCCACAATGGATTGGAGAGTCAGGCTACACCGCAGGTGGAATGCTGGTGCGGGTCTCTATGGTGGAAGTCTTGAGACAGGAGCTGGAACCTGGAAGACAATCACAGGAGAGAGACAAACAGGAACTAGGTTTGACAACCAAAGCACTGACGCCTTCCTTGCTCAGGCACAGTGTATTTATACCTGCAGCAAGGAAGGGATTGGCTAGGCAATTATGCAGATTATCAATACTGAGAACAGATTGGTGGAAATGATCAGCTGACAGAATCCAAGATGGCTGCGCCCATGCAGACACTTGGAGGGAAGTTTGGTTTGTAATCCATGTGGTAATGAAAACAGTAATGGCGGCGCCGGCCACCGGAGACAGGAGGCGCCAGGCTGACAGATGCACATCCAACCACGCGGACACAGCGGAGGCCGCGGCTGACGTAATCGCCACTCAGACACTCTGCATGCAGAAGTTCAGGGACGGCGGCGGAGGCCGCGGGAGACGCCATGCCAGGTGTAATATGGCGTTTACTGTGACAGCGTCCCAGAGTGACAGGAGAGGATACAGGAATGTACACATCAGGATAACAGATGGGATCCGGTCCTGGAGCGCTGAGCCAGCCTTAGGAGGCATCTGATGGGTAAGAAATGGCGTCCAGATACCCGGATCGTGACAGCACCCCCCCCCCTTTAGGAGTGGCCCCAGGACACTTCTTTGGTTTTTGAGGAAACTTGGAATGGAATCTCCGGACCAAGGCAGGAGCATGGACATCAGAAGCATTGGTCCATGAACGTTCCTCAGGACCATAACCCTTCCAGTCAATAAGATATTGTAGTTGACCGTAACGGTGACGTGAGTCCAGGATCTTGGCCACTTCATACTCAACGCCTCGTTGAGTTTGGACTTTCGGAGTTGGAGGAAGTGAGGAATGAAACCGATTCAAGATCAGCGGTTTCAACAGGGAAACATGGAATGTCCTGGGTATTTTTAAGAAGGGAGGCAACTGGAGTCTGTAAGCAACAGGATTGATGACTTGTTCAATCTTGAAAGGACCGATATAGCGAGGTGCAAACTTCATACTGGGAACTCTTAACCTCAAATTCTTCGTGGATAACCATACCCGATCACCCACCTTGAGAGCAGGAACTGCTCGACGCTTCTTATCCGCAAACTTCTTGTACCTGAACGATGCCTTGAGCAGAGCTGATCGTACGCTCTTCCAGATATTGGCAAACTGATGCAAGGTGATATCCACTGCGGGAACAGAAGTTGCTGGAAGCGGTTGGAACTCAGGGACTTTAGGGTGGAATCCAAAGTTAGTGAAGAATGGTGTTGAAGCAGATGAAGAATGATACTGGTTGTTATGAGAGAACTCGGCCCAGGGAAGTAATTGAACCCAGTCATCTTGAGAGGAGGACACATAGATGCGGAGGAAGGCCTCCAAGTTCTGATTCACCCTCTCGGTTTGACCATTGGTCTGAGGATGGTAAGCCGTGGAAAACTTTAGCTTGACTTGGAGGACTTGACATAAACTTCGCCAGAATTTGGCTGTGAATTGAACTCCTCGATCTGAGATAATTTCTTCAGGAAGACCGTGGAGTCGGAAGATCTCTTGTATGAATACTTGAGCCAACTTGGAAGCTGACGGAAGACCGGTGAGAGGAATGAAGTGTGCCATCTTGGTGAACCGGTCAACTACCACCCAGATGGTATTGAACTTGTTGCACATGGGTAAATCTGTAATAAAATCCATCGACAAATGGGTCCAAGGTCGACGGGGAACAGATAGTGGAACCAGTTGCCCCGCAGGCGACTGGCGGGATACCTTATGTTGAGCACACTTTGGGCAAGATGCAATAAATTCCAAGACGTCCTTTTTCAGAGTTGGCCACCAATAGGACCTAGAGATAAACTCCAGGGTTTTTTGGATACCTGTATGTCCGGCAAAACGGGAAGCATGGGCCCAATGCATGAGCTTCTTCCTTAGCATCGGTTTCACAAAACTTTTCCCTGATGGGGGCGTAGAGTCCATCCCTACCGTGGAGAATGCCAACGGATTTATAATAGGATGCTTGTCTGAAGACTCTGACTCATTTTCTAGCTCCCATGAGCGGGAAAGGGCATCGGCCTTGCGATTCTGAGAGCCCGGACAGAACTGGAGTTTAAAGTCGAACCTGGAAAAGAAAAGTGCCCATCTGGCCTGACGAGGGTTGAGACATTGTGCGCCTTTCAGATATAAAAGGTTCTTGTGGTCTGTAAGTATGGTGATTGAATGAGAAGCTCCCTCCAACAGATACCTCCACTCTTCTAGAGCGAGCTTGATGGCTAGCAACTCCTGGTCGCCAATGGCATAGTTGCGCTCAGCTGGGGAGAACTTCCGGGAGAAGAAACTGCAAGGGTGTAAATGGCCATCTTTAGCCCTCTGAGATAACACCGCTCCTACTCCAACGGAGGAGGCATCCACCTCTAAGATGAAAGGAGAGTCGATGTCAGGCTGTTTCAGAACAGGCGCAGAGATGAACCTTTGTTTTAAAAGATGAAATGCTTGCATGGCTTCTTCAGACCACTTGGACGGGTTAGCACCCTTCTTAGTGAAAGCAGTAATAGGCGCCACAATGGTGGAAAAGTCTCGTATAAACTTTCGGTAATAGTTGGCGAACCCTAAGAACCTCTGGACCCCTTTGAGGGTTAAGGGTACCGGCCAATTTTGGATTGCTTGTAGTTTCTCAGGATCCATCTCTAGTCCGGAACCGGACACAATGTACCCTAGAAACGGAATGGACTTGACTTCAAAGACGCATTTTTCTAATTTGCAATAGAGATGATTGACACGGAGACGGGACAGAACCTCTTTAACCCAAAAACGATGTTCCTCTAAATCGTTGGCAAAAATGAGGATATCGTCTAGATAGACCACGACATGACGGTATAGAATGTCTCTGAAGATCTCATTGACAAAATGCTGGAAGACAGCTGGAGCATTGCTCAATCCGAAGGGCATGACGAGGTACTCATAATGTCCGTCACGGGTGTTAAAGGCGGTCTTCCACTCGTCACCCTCACGGATCTGGATGAGATTGTATGCACCTCTCAAGTCGAGCTTTGTAAAGATGGTAGCTCCGCTAACTCTGTCAAAGAGCTCAGTAATCAGGGGTAAAGGATAACGGTTCTTGATGGTAATGTCGTTCAAACCTCTGTAGTCGATGCACGGCCGCAGACCACCATCTTTCTTTTTTACAAAAAAGAAGCCTGCGCCGGCTGGAGAAGAAGAAGGTCGAATGAACCCCTTTGCTAGGTTCTCTTTAATATATTCCTCCATAGAATGCGTCTCAGGCAGAGACAACGGATAAGTTCGGCCTCGAGGTGGAACCTTCCCTGGAACGAGATCAATCGGGCAGTCCCATTCTCTATGAGGAGGAAGGATATCAGCAGAAGCTTTACTGAACACATCCGTGAAATCTTGATATGGAGGAGGTGGAACATCAGACGACCTGGGGGAGGAAGAACAGACAGGCAATACTTTAAACAAACATGTCTCAGCACAGGAGGAACCCCATGCCAGGATTTGCGTAGTCGTCCAATCAATTGTAGGATTGTGAAGACGGGGCCATGGAAGGCCCAGGACCACAGGATGTGTGGCTCTTGGAATCACTAAAAAAGAAATAAGTTCAGAATGAAGAACTCCCACTCTCAGACGAACTGGTAGAGTCCTTAAAGAAATAACTGCATCAAAAATTTTGCTGCCATCCACGGCAGTTAAAGAAATGGACGAAGGAAGTCTCTCGGTGGGTAGGGACCACCGTTTAACATATGCTTCGGTAATAAAGTTCCCAGCTGCTCCGGAATCAAGGAGGGCAATGACGTTCCGATAACGTTGAGCAACTTGAAGCGAGACTGGGAGATTACAATCTTGAGGAGATGGAGAGGAGATCATTACTCCTAGCCGGCCCTCTCCTTGGCGAGCTAGGATTTGGAGTTTCCCGGACGTTTGGGACAGGCATTAATGGTGTGAGACGGAGCTGCACAATAGAGACAGAGAGACTCGGAGAGACGTCTTCGGCGCTCAGCAGGAGTTATACGGGAACGGCCAAGTTGCATGGGCTCATCTTTAGATGGTGACAGTTGACGAGGAGGAGGAGCAGAAGATTTTGGAGCAGATGATCTTCCACGCTCAGTTGCTCTCTCTCTGAAACGTAAATCAACTTTCGTGCAGAGTGAGATTAGCTCATCTAACTTAGAAGGTAAGTCTCTGGTAGCTAACTCATCTTTAATACGCTCAGATAAGCCATGCCAGAATGCAGCATACAGGGCCTCGTCGTTCCATGCCAGTTCGGATGCCAGGATCTGGAACTGTATCAGATATTGTCCTACAGTACGTGACCCCTGGCGTAAACGGAGAATCTCGGATGAAGCTGAGGTTACCCGGCCTGGCTCGTCGAAGATGCGCCTGAATGTTGACACGAAGGCAGTGTAGGAAGATAGCAGGGTGTCGGACCTCTCCCATAACGGTGATGCCCAATCAAGGGCTGAGCCACTGAGAAGAGAAATAATGTAGGCAATTTTTGTACGGTCACTGGGAAAATTGCCAGGTTGTAGCTCAAACTGAATCTCACACTGGTTGAGAAATCCCCTGCAGAATCTTGGAGATCCGTCAAATTTTGCTGGCGTTGGAAGATGAAGACGTGGAGCAGAAATGGGTAAGGTGGGTGGGGTTATAGCTGGAGTCACTGTGGTTGACGCACCAGACGCGCCTGATCCACGGAGAGTTGTCTGAATCCCATCCAGCCGAGTAGAGAGATCCTGGAGACAGCGGATGATGTGGCCCTGTGCAGCCTCCTGATGTTCTAGTCGGGCTGCCAGTTCTTGCATCGGCCTGGCCGCTTGATCCTGGTCTCCGGCTGGATTCATTAGGTCAGTGCTTTCTGTCACAACTGAGGGCCTGAGCTGACGGGAGGCAGCCTCAGTTGTAGGGGCTGAGATGTACCGGAACCTGGGAGGTTGTATCAGACCCCTGGACATGTAAGTAACATGAATAATAACTGCCCGAAGGCGTGACCACGACAACTTGGATAAAAGTCAATGATGTTTATTATGACAACTCCGCAACACAGCAGCAGTAAAAGAAAACGTAAAAGTCAGCAAAGAATAAATACAGTTCCTGGGTACTACAGGATGGCAGGAGCCACAGGGCACTGGTAGTGTGAGATAGTTCTTATAATCTTCTAGATGGAAAGTCCTTACCAGGCCCGACTGTAGCAATGGAGATAACCCAGGATTGTGCCAGCTGGTGTTCCAGGAAAAGCTGGGTTGCTGAAGATAAAACGGCTGCTGTGGATACTGGCTGGAACCAGACTGTTGTTAGCACGGAGTGGATACTGGCTGGAACCAGTTAAATAATAAATGAACTTGGGAGCGATGAAATATGAACTGAAATGTAGAACTTGAGAGCGGAGAAATAATAATACCGGTGGAGAGTGGTAAAGTGTAGAAAGGACACCGGCCCTTTAAGAGAAGCTGTACTCTGCTGAATGCTGAGCTGGAAGCAGGTAATGTTGTAGCTGGAAACAGATGAATCCACAATGGATTGGAGAGTCAGGCTACACCGCAGGTGGAATGCTGGTGCGGGTCTCTATGGTGGAAGTCTTGAGACAGGAGCTGGAACCTGGAAGACAATCACAGGAGAGAGACAAACAGGAACTAGGTTTGACAACCAAAGCACTGACGCCTTCCTTGCTCAGGCACAGTGTATTTATACCTGCAGCAAGGAAGGGATTGGCTAGGCAATTATGCAGATTATCAATACTGAGAACAGATTGGTGGAAATGATCAGCTGACAGAATCCAAGATGGCTGCGCCCATGCAGACACTTGGAGGGAAGTTTGGTTTGTAATCCATGTGGTAATGAAAACAGTAATGGCGGCGCCGGCCACCGGAGACAGGAGGCGCCAGGCTGACAGATGCACATCCAACCACGCGGACACAGCGGAGGCCGCGGCTGACGTAATCGCCACTCAGACACTCTGCATGCAGAAGTTCAGGGAACTGGATTACACCAGTGAAACGCGTTGAGCTTGCTTCATAAGATTGGATTTCACTCTCCTAATTGGCTTGCACAGCCCAATTCATCCTTTGGCAGAATTTGGACTTCTCTCCCATCACTGGACCTCCAAACAAACAGGTCGGACCCACCGCCACAGCTACAAATGGACTCATTCCTATGCTGATGTCTAACAACGTGGGGATTTGGTAACTATTTACTCAACACAGTGAATGCACAAGGGGAGGTTGCCCTAGCCTTCAAGAATGAAAATCATTTATACAGGAGAATGTGAAATCCACTAAGTTTTATACTGAGAAAGACTTTTTAAGTTTTATCGCCACCTTGTGGTAATAGGAATTCCTTTTTCTTTTAGATCTCTCCATGTGATTTATAAATAAATTGTTATTTTTTACATTGAACAAACCATCCCTTTAATTATTATTGATTGTTATTAATTACTATTAATTATAATCAAACATTTGTACAGCCAGCGCAGGTATTCACCTCTACTTAGGAAGCATCTGATGGGTAAGAAATGGCGTCCAGATACCCGGATCGTGACAGTCACATTCAATATCAGTTTCTATAAACAGCCCTATACTGGCTCAACTAGGACTTTAAACTTTAGCAAAGCAAATTTTGAAAAGATGAGGGTATTTTTCAGGGATTTTGAATGGGAAGGTTTGTTTTCAGGAAAAAATACTACAGAGAAATGGGAGGTACTGTACTAAAATTCCTGCTAGCTAAAAATACACTCAAATGTATTCCTATGAGTAGCAAAAAAAAGAATAAAAATCATAAACCGATGTGGCTTAACAAAAAGATTAAGGAACTTATGGGCAAGAAAAGGCGAGCATTTAAAAAATACAAATCTGACGGGGAAGCAGAGTCATTTCAGCACTATAAGGAATGTAACAAAATTTGCAAAAAGGAAATAAGAGCGGCTAAAGTAGAAACTGAAAAACTAGTAGCAAAGGAAAGCAAAGCGAATCCCAAAAAATTCTTTAAATACATTAATGGCAAGAGATTAAAGAAGGAGAGTATAGGCCCTTTAAAAGACAAGTTGGGAGTCTTAAGCAAAAATGATAATGACATAGCGGACACACTAAATTAGTTTTTTTCAACAGTATTCACTCGTGAGGACCCAATTCAGGGACTAACGCACAATCTCAATAATGAGAATATCACACTGATAGGTACTTATTTAAGCGAGGAAGTAGTCTGTGACCGATTAAAACATTTAAAGATTAATAAATCACCAGGGCCCGATGGTATTCATCCAAGGGTTCCAGTGGAGCTTCACTCTGAACTGGCAAAACCGCTATCTTTGATCTTTAAGGATTCAGTTATATCAGGTATGGTTCCCAAAGACTGGCGTATAGCGGAAGTAGTGCCTATATTCAAAAAGGGAAGTAAAGCTGAACCAGGTAATTATAGACCAGTTAGTCTTACATCTATAGTGGGGAAAGTATTGGAAGGTATTCTAAGAGATAGTATTCAGAAGTTCCTTGAAACCAATAAGGTCATTAAAAGGAATCAACATGGGTTTATGAAGGACAGATCCTGTCAAACCAACTTACTTGGCTTTTATGAAACAGTAAGCGCAAACCTAGATCAGGGTAAAGACGTGGATGTAATTTTTTTAGACTTTGCCAAAGCGTTCGATACTGTACCACACATGAGACTTATCTACAAGCTACAAGAATCAGGGCTAGGAAGCACAATATGCACTTGGGTCAAAAACTGGTTAGATAATAGGAAGCAGCGCGTTGTGGTTAATGGATCTTTTTAAACTTGGACTGAAGTGCTAAGTGGTGTGCCGCAAGGCTCAGTATTAGGACCGCTATTGTTCAATATTTTCATTAACGACCTAACAGAAGGTCTAGAGAGCATGGTGTCAATTTTTGCAGATGATACCAAATTGTGTAAGGCTATAAATACAGAGGAGGATGCCGAGTCTCTTCAGAACGACTTAGTTAAATTAGAAGCATGGGCAGCCAAATGGAGAATGCGCTTCAACACAGACTAATGTAATGTAAAGTAATGCACTGTGGTAACAAGAACATAAATTACACCTACCTACTAAATGGGGTAAAATTAGGGGATTCTGTACTGGAAAAGGACTTAGGTGTCCTCATAGATAGCAAGCTAAGCAGTAGTACCCAAAGTAGGACTGCAGCAAAGAAGGCTAATAAGATATTAGCATGCATAAAACGGGGTATTGATGCTAGGGACGAGAGTATTATACTCCCGTTATATAAATCACTAGTGAGGCCACACCTTGAATACTGTGTACAATTCTGGGCACCGTACTACAAAAAGGATATCCTGGAGCTTGAAAAGGTACAGAGGAGGGCGACCAAACTAATTAAGGGCATGGAGACGATGGAATACAAAGGAAAGGCTTGAAAGACTAGGCATGTTTACATTGGAAAAGCGGAGACTAAGAGGGGATATGATCAACATCTACAAATATATAAGGGGACAATACACAGAGCTTGCGCGGGACCTGTTTTTGGTTAGATCAACACAGAGGACTCGTGGACACTCGCTCAGGTTAGAGGAGAGGAGATTCCGCACAATACGGCGTAAAGGCTTTTTCACGGTAAGGACAATACATGTTTGGAATTCCCTGCCTGAGGGAGTTGTAATGGTGGAATCTGTCAACACCTTTAAGAATGGGTTAGATAAATTCCTAATGGATAAGGATATCCAGGGGTATGGTGCATAGTCATGCATTATAGTTACTATAAATAGGGATAAAATGTAACGGCCGACAGCAGCATCAGTCAGAAATTTTAGTCAAATCATCATGCATAGGAGACCACAAATAGGTTGAACTCGATGGACAATTGTCTTTTTTCAACCTCAGATACTATGTTACTATGTTACTATGTTACATGCTTTGCTACTATTTTAAAATACAGTATATATAAAAGAAAGACATATGATACACATATGTATGTATACAGATTAGAAATGTGAAGTTTGGATCTCCAGAAATTCGAATCCACACAAATTTTGTGGCTCCAAACTGAACCAAAGCCTGGTCTGAATCTCCCAAAGAGATCCAAACTGAGTTCTGGTTCGGATCTTTCCACAGTTAGGAATTTAGACTTTAAATCAAAATTTTGTGTTCTGGATTGCAAATTTTTTTTTATAGATTTTTATTAATGATTATCTTTTTCTTTTACTTTCTCCGTTCTTTAACTAAAACAAAACACAAATCTGAACCAAAACACTTGATGGTGATTTTGCGAAAACCAAAACTCAATGATGAATTAGAACCAAAACCAAAACACGGGGGTCCGCGCACATCTCTAATACAGAATAATAACAGATACTGAGCATTAATTTACAGCAAGCAAGGGAACTTGTGCTCTGTAATTTCTCATATATGGTATATGTGCTGAATATTATACTGTACATAACAACAGTAGTGATACTGTGTAAATGTTCATACAGTACATACAGAGTAGGAGCAAATACAGAAATATACACCCACCATGCAGTATAAGACAAATGAACAAACAAATAAATAACAAGTGGCGCTTGACAATCAGACAATTAAAAAAACATTTATTTATATAAAATGTATGTAAGTAACAACAACCTCCCGGGAGTAAGAAACAATATTGAGAATGTCACAATAATATGAATGTGCACTATATTATAGCTTCATTATCAATTAATAAAAAACATGAATGATAAATAATCTTACTTGCACGTGACTATTCATTAGTAACACCTAGAAGGTTTTGGACCGTGCTGGGTTCACTATGTGCACACAAACGGCGATATATAAATTGTATAGCTGTTATATGCTTGATCTAAACAAGAGTCACTCACGGCTGTATGTTTTGAAGGGATTGCGTGTAGCACAAATCCATAACAATAAGCAGCTGGTGCAGAGAAAATAATTTGAAGAATACAACCTCCGCTGGGCAGGAGCCTATTCAGTCCTTGCTCCCTGGTGTCGTCCCGCCGTCCCACCAGAGACACACACCAGAGCCTCAGCGGGTACAACTGATGCCGCACCGTGCAGGGAGTCCCGACAAGCCGTCCCCGATGGTCCACGCCACCTCCGGTACCTCCGCACTTTCACAACGGAGGCTGTAAGCTGATGTTCCGGAGTACACCGGTCTGCGCCGGGCTGGGAGGGAACGGCACCTGTGGCTTCTACCTCCCCAAGTTAAGATGGACGGCTGTGGCTGTAGGGGTATGAGCTGCAATAAGGTGTTCCTATTTGCGGTAGTTAGAACCGGGCTCCTATGCACGGTTTGGAAATGAATAAACAGCCACTAGCAGTGTTAATCCTTGAAAGAAGAAAGCCTGTGTCCTTAACGCGTTTCAACGCCAGCAGGGCGTCTTTTTCGAAAGGCAGGTATCTAAGACAAATGACACTTGATTTTTAATTAATTATTGTATATTATACAAATTTTTAAATCAGGGACGTTTATTTGTGCATTAAGCCAAATTTAGTTTATTCTATAGTACAGGAACATCAGCCCCTGCAAATCTGTCATTCTGAATAGACAGAGCCTGATAATTTCTCTTCTCAGCCAGATATCTTGGGTTCTGTCTGACCTAGAGTTTTTTGAGGGCATACGCCAAAAACTGTGACTCTCCCCTTTCGGTGGACACTGGCAGCTTGTCTCTACTATACACAGAACCATATCAGATATCAGCCTTCCAGCCGCTAGTCCCTGCTCCGGGGGTGTAGCACTTTACAGGCAGCCGGGATCCTGGTGATCAGCTCCCCGATCCCAGGATCCTGGCCGCAGAATGCCGGTGGGGCGGGCAAGTGCAGTAAGCACCTTGCAGGCTCGCTGCACTTGCAATGTCGCAGGTCCGGTGGCGAGGTTCTATTCTGACTCTATGGGTGTCGTGGACACCCATAGGGTGTCAAGTGGGAACAGTCCATGTTAGTCGGTATGCCGATCGTCTGGATAGTGAGGGGGCGGGATATAGGGTGAGGTGTTGTAACCTGTGATCTCCTGACCGCTGGTCACATAACTGCAACCCCCTACTCCAGGTCCACATGCTTGGTATGCAGTTTTATATGTTCATTGGAGGATTACTCTGGCTTCTGAACTCTGATCCCCAAGTCTCCAGTACCTCCCTTTGTAAGCTGAGAAATCTATTTCCAGGAACTGCAAAGATCTGCAGTCAAGCAAGCTGTCCTCCACTGGAAAATGATGAATATTAAGAACACTCCACTATCCACCCCTCCCTTGCGTATTAAACACCCCATACCATCCTGGAAGTCAAGTACCAGGGCCCCTTCATTCAGCCCAATGCCCCCTTCTACAGTTTAGTATTCTACCTCCCACCCTATCTTCCACCATCTGTGCAGTAAAGGAGTAATTAGCAGAAATTACTGCTCCAGGTCCTACATGCTGAGCGGATGATAGAACACCCCCTACCACCCGCGGGACATCAAAGCTGCTGCTGACAGCTACCCCTACCGCTGGAGGATGGGTAGGGGCCCCAGTGCATTGCTTTGCCCAGGGGCCTACACTGCTATTAAGTCGACCCTGTGATTAGACCCTGCCCCAAGCACCACCAATAGATTTGTGACTTTCCAGGCTTACTCACCAAATATACCATACATTTCTATGTACTATGAAATGATCTAAGATTTCTCTTTCATGAGAATATTAGTAAAAATACATCTTGTCTTTTGCGCCATAATTACTGTAACTATAATAGTAATATAACTATAATGATTCCTGCAATTTTAATATCAAAATACATATTTACATTGTCCACAGTAGAGTCATTTTTGCTGTACCGTCAGGCCAGGCTCTCAAGGACCATCCATCCACAAATTAATTTGAAGTCTTTATCAGGCTGATAGAGTTTAGTGGTATGTCCAAAAAATTGTAAGTGTAAAAAAGTTTAGTAAGTAATTCATTGAGAATTTGTTGCCTGATGTGAAACAATTATGCAATTTGCCAATGATATAGATATAGTGTGTCAAAGTGTACAACTGTACATATACTGTATAGACAGCTAATGAGTCAAAAGTAATTCAAGCAAGGCTGTATTATCCATAAGACTGGCTAGGCTGAAGCCTAGGGGCCCCACAGGGCCTAATGGCCCATCATTTATTTTGCTGAGGCACTGTTACCTGCACCTAGGGCTCCAAAGGTTAAAGGCACTGTGCACTCAGCAATGTAGTAAGGCACAGTCGTGGTCAGCTGTTTATTTTGAGACAATGAAGGGGGTGGGGAGTGGGGCAGTAGACCAATAGCGCCCTAGCAGTATTACAAAAGAGAGAAGCAAAGAAGAATTATTGGCCCTCATTCCGAGTTGTTTGCTCGCTAGCCGCTTTTCGCAGCAGTGCACACGCTAAGCCGCCGCCCTCTGGGAGTGAATCTTAGCTTATCTGAATTGCGAACGAAGTATTCGCAATATTGCGAAAAGATTTTTCTTTGCAGTTTCTGAGTAGCTCGAGACTTACTCTTCCAGTGCGATCAGTTCAGTGCTTGTCGTTCCTGGTTTGACGTCACAAACACACCCAGCGTTCGCCCAGACACTCCCCCGTTTCTCCAGCCACGCCCGCGTTTTTCCAAGAAACGGCAGCGTTTTTTCACACACACCCATAAAACGGTCAGTTTCCGCCCAGAAACACCCACTTCCTGTCAATCACACTACGATCACCAGAACGATGAAAAAACCTCGTAATGCCATGAGTAAAATACCAATCTTCTTAGCAAATTTACTTGGCGCAGCCGCAGTGCGAACATTGCGCATGCGCAGTTAGCGTAAAATCGCACCGATGCAAAGGAAAATAACGAGTGAACAACTCGGAATGAGGGCCATTGTGCTGTGAGAAAAATGGTCAGCAGACTTTATTTCAACTGGGTATGGGTGTCCGTGTGAATACTGAAAGTGTAAATGATGGCATAAGCTCTGCTTCCCAAACGTCAGCTGTAGTGGGGTGAAAGATTAAAGTGCAAGAGGGGACCCAAAATACCTGAAAGCCCAGGAGTCTGGCCATGTGTAAGTACGTCCCTGCCTGTAAGGTGACAGGAGCTGATTTGCTGGTACATTATCTCTCTCCACTTTGTACTAAGCCATGAAGATAGATAAAGTTAAGTGAGAGAAGTTACCAGACTACCCGCTCCTAGCTACCATGTTACAGGCTATGTATGAAAAATTACCACAGATTTAGGAGTTGGTTGGTTAGTACTTTATCTCTTTCCACTTTATCTCTCCAAGGCTTAGTACATAGACCCCATAATTACTAACAAAATGAGGGGGAAAACATGCAGAGAATGATGTTAGCAGAATTGTATTATTCAAAATAAATTGGAATGTATGAAAAAGTGTATATACAGTGCAACTTGCTAAAGAATAATTATCCCTGGAATTACACAGAGAGTGGGAGGGATCATCAGATTAATATAAAGAGAGATAGAGTAGAGAATGAACCGAGGACAGCTTCCAAAGTTGGCACAGAGTTTCTAAGACAACACAATGGGTGTAGAGGAAAAGGAGCCAGTCACTTAGTCACCATTCTTCTGACGTGGTTGGAGCAGTCAGCAAACAGAAAACTACAGTACTAAGTATTTTCATTATCCACATTGTGACATCCTGTCCCTTTTTAGAAGATGTGGCAGCAGCTTCTACTGGTGGTCTCGTTTGTCCCTTCTACCCTTGGACAGAGTTTCTTTCTGTAAGAAAAACTTTCTTTTATTATTATTCGATAGTCATTAGGACAAAAACAATTATAGCAAGAAATAAGGTGTAAAGCTGTAATAGAAGGCAGAAACTCCAGGAAACTTTATAAGCAGTTAACTTTAAGCTACACAGTATGCTAACAGATGTTAAGCAGAGTGGTGTGGAGGTAGTATTTCATTTAGCAAGTAAAACTGATGAAGGACTGAGGTGGTTGAAAACAAATACTGGTTACCATACTGTAGAGAAAATGACATTTGAGCATCAAGGGCATCCCTATAGACGGGCCGATGTGGGGAGAGATGTGTGCTAAGCGAACCGCTCAGCACACATCTCTCCTGCCGCTCAGCACAGCGCGATCTGTGCTGAGCGTGCGGGGGGAGACGGTGGGGGGGGGGGGAGGCGCACACTTCACCCAGCGGGTGAAGTGAGCGACCCGCTAGATTGGCCTGCATGCAGGCCAATCTAGCAGCAGCGATAGCGATGTGCGGGGCCGCGCATCGCTATCGTCGAGGGGGCTACACACAGAGCAATCATGCTGATATTCTAAGCAATCTAGTAAGATTGCTTAGAATATCGCTCCGTGAGTACCCCTTTTACTATCATGATCTGACAAGGTGACCAGTTCAAAAGAAATTTCACCATAGGAGGTAAAAAAAAACCTGATACTGCATCTGCTTGTAGAAAAAGCATTGTTCTCTAAAAAAAAGGTTAAAAAAAAAGTTCTGAAAACTCCAACAGAGGCAGAAGGTAAAATTCTAAAAATAAAATCAATGTTATAGTAAAATTTTGTGCTACTTACAGCACATGCAGAGTTGACAGATAATCTACATATACTGTATATAGGATAGAGGTTAACATAATCTACTGTTGCCAAAATAAAGAGCCTAAATGATTAAATATTGGCAATGAAAGCCAGAGATAGGGTGATACTATCAGTAGCATTAGCACATAAATCCAAACAGGGACATTATGATTGAGAAGAACACAAAGGGTACCCTGTCTCTAGGTTGACCACATTTAGATCGAGAGTCATTAGGTCGACCACTATTGGTCGACATGGTCTATATGTCAACCTAGTCACTAGGTCGACGTGCTAGGTCGATGTGGAAAAAGGTCGACATGAGTTTTTAAAAAAATTTTTTTTACTTTTTTATACTTTACGATCCATGTGGACTACGATTGGGAATAGTAATCTGTGCCGAGCACAGCAGTAATTGAGTGAGGCACCTTGCCCGAAGCATGGCGAGTGAAGTAAGCCATGCGAAAGGACACGGTGCAATAATTGGGGTTCCCGGTCACTTTACGAAGAAAACAACACCATTTTTTTTTTCAAAAACTCATGTTGACCTTTTTCCATGTCGACCTTGTTCATGTCGACCAAATGACTGCGTCGACCTATTTCAGGTGTCGACCTAGTCACTGTTGACCAATAGTGGCCGACATAATGACTGTCAACCTAAGTGTGGTCGACCCTATAATCCACACCTAACACAAAGACAAGAGGGAGAATAGCTTCAATCTCATGTTAAGGTATTTTTTTTTACAGAAGTTACTTATTTCTGACTCCAGCAGAGGTCCACTATCCCTCCACTGAGGCAGCCTATCTGCACGTCAGTGGGGTAAGGGAGAAGGTAAATGTCACCATCACTCTACAGTGTGGTGTTGTGGACCATATCCTGTTCCAGGAGGAGGTGAACCCACCTGGACTTTGCAAGAGTATAAAATTTCAGGTATTTATAAAAAAATATATAATTTATTAATGTGTGTGTGTGTGTGTGTGTGTGTGTGTGTGTGTGTGTGTGTGTGTGTGTGTGTATATATACATATTTATATGTGAAAACAGAAGAATACAGCACCACTTGAGAGAGTTTATCTGCCAGTATTACTTTTGTGGTAATAAAATTTGTATCAAAGCGACACAATTTATTAGGTGTCAGCTGACCCTTAAATATACAGTATTGGTTGATTACTGTGAAAGTATGTGGTAATAGGGGATAAGGGTTCAAGCGTCCAATAGTGTCAATCTGGATGGGGAAAATGTCATATAAGTATAAATAGACATGGTAATCAAGATAAGTTTAACAAAGGGTTTTTATTTTGTGTTATACCGAGTCTAAGTGCCAAATAGAAAATACAAAAAATAAAAAAATTCAGCTTTTCTGAATAAAAGTGCAATATTAAAATCAAGACAAATAATTAATGGTTAAAAACTGTGAATATAACATGTCTAGTTATGCTCCATACCGAGTGGTGATTATACTCTAGATAGAAAAGTCTCTGTTGTTCTTTACACTTTGGGGAACTCTTCTGTGGATAACTGAGCCTTATAAGCACTGTTTTATTGAGCTTTATTAATGGGATACAGATGGTACAGCTATATATATATATATATATATATATATATATATATGGCACCACTAAGCATTTTTAGGTTGTGGGGGGCAAAGGTCTAATTTCATTTTGGCACCCCTAAATCATTGCCCCTCAGGGGCAGGTGGACTTACCCACCACACCACCTACCTGATGATAGATAGATAGATAGATAGATAGATAGATAGATAGATAGATAGATAGATAGAATCCTATCTATCTATCTATCTGTCTATCTGTTAAAAACAGCATAAAGGACATGGGGCCTAATTCAGCTTCAATGGGAACGGACTAAGGGGGAGCTGAGGAGAGGAATATATGGGAGGTAAGAAAGTATCTCCCTGTATTTTGCACCATCCATCGGTTCTTCAATTGTAACAAGATGCCCAGCCCCCGCTGAGGAAAGGCATCCCCACAACATGATGCAGCCACCTCTATCTTTCACTGTTGGGATTATGTTTGCTGATGAACAGTATTAGGTTTGTGTCACATACAATGTTTTGAACTAGGGCAGAAAAGCTAAATTTTTGTCTTATTTGACCATAATGTCTTCTCCCAAATTCTGTCTGAGTCACTCTGATGTATTCTGGCAAACTTCAGACAAGCTTTGATAAGGTTTTTCTTTAGTTATGGCTTCTTCCTAGCCACTCTTCCATACAGACCAATTTAACAAAGAGTTTTTGATATAGCAACTTTGCTGCAGTATCATTCTATAAATTCAGAAGCTCCATGAATTTGATAGCTGGCCTATGTATTTCTTCCCTAGGCAGTGCCTGTCTAGGCAGTGCCTGGGTGCTATGGTGCCCTTTTCATTTCCACACAATTTACCAAACAGAGCTCATTGGAGATATCCAAGCACTTGGACATTATTTTATAGCCTTTTCCTACTTTGTACATGTCTATAACTTTATCATAATTTTTCTTAGCATGCACTCTGGTATTCATACTTAAAGTTTTCTTATAGATTCTCCTTATGACTAATGTTATTTGAATTATGGGGGCTTTTATCAATAAAAGCTGACATTTTTAAATGAATCATAGATAGAGGATAATTTAAAGCCAAATGATAGATAGTATATTTCATATATGGAAACTTGGAGCTTCCACAGCACAGGGGTTGAATACTTATGCAAGCAGCATTTTTAATTTTTTTAAAATATTTGCAGACAACTAATTATAAGTTTGAAAATTAACTTTACAAGCCTATTGGTTTGCAAAGTTTGCTAAATATGCATGATTAGAGCTGGCCTTTCTGGGTCAGGCTATTATAGAGGAAATAACTATTATATGTTATATGGGAGGCAGAGCCGGCCTTAGGCATAGGCAAACTAGGCAATTGCCTAGGGCATCTGGTATGCCTAGGGGCACAATCAGCTTCTGCTGATTAAAATGATATGCAGCATGCCTATATTCTGCGTGTAGCATTTTGTATGCAGATACAGTCACAGTCGCACACAGTATATAGGCATGCCGTATATCATTTTAATCAGCGGAAGCTGCTTGTGCATCCTTGCCACATAGCAATGCAAATAAGATGCATTTTCATAAAAAATAGGCACCCAACTTAGCAAAGCTGCCAGATGACTCACGCCAGGAACTATATGTGTCATGTGTGTAAGGGCACTAATAATGTGCGGCATATGTGTAAGGGACATTATGTGTGTCATTATGTGTATAAATGCATTACCAATGTGTGGCATTATGTGTATAAGGTGCTCTACTGTGTGGCGTAACGTATAGAAAGGGCACTACTGTGTGGTCTAATGTGAATAAAGAGCAATATAGTGTGGTGTAATGAGAATAAAGAGCAATATGGTGTGGTGTAATGTGAATAAGGAGCAATTCAGTATGATGTTATGTGAATGAGGGGCACTACTGTGAGGAGTATCGTATATAAGGTAAAGTGGTACTACTGTGTGATGTAATGTGAATAAGGGACACTGTCATATGATAAATTGTGAATAAAGTTACACTACTGTGAGGCATAAGTTGAATTGGGGGTACTATTGTGTAGCCATGCCACTTGCCAGCAAAAAAACATACCTTTTAGGCCTGGTGCTGGGAAAGGGGTGCAGGGTCAGAGGCGGAACTAGCGGTGGTGCTAGGGGGCACCAGCCAAAATCTTGCCTAGGGCATCATATTGGTTAGGGTCGGCTCTGATGGGAGGCCTATGAAATGTCTTTCTGTGTTAGCATAGAAACCAAAAAGTTATTTCCCGCTATAACATATTTACAGTAATTAAATGGAGAATACTCTGCTTTATACAAACAGCACCTCTCACAAATGTATTTTGCAATGTTGTCTTTTGTGTAGACACTTCCTCCAGAAGGGGGTGCAGAAGAAGTTGTGTCTGTTCATATTTCTCTTATTGGACCAAACTTGCAAATATCAGAGAGCAAAAATATTCTAGTCTGCGGAGTGGGTTCTTTCACTCTCATTCAAACCGACAAACCCATTTACAAGCAGGGTGAGACTGGTGAGTAGTGAACGTAATATTTCTCATTAGTGCATTGCCACACAATGAACAAATAATAAAAACATTGACACATCTAACACTGTTCTTTTTTTTGCAACTCTGTATTGTGGCACAGACACCTTCATGATGAAGCTCACAGTCTATGTTTGGTGAAACAATTGTGCAATTTATTGTCAGGATATCACCCAACATGCAAACACACATCCTTTTATTCCTTGGTGATATCTAGCACTAAGCCAATATCATTCACCTTTCTATTAGAACAGCCAGTCTGTCCAGCATTAATCACTCTACCCGCAGGAAAACAGCATCCTTGTAAATCCTAAACTCCACTACAGCCTTTACCATAGATTATAATATGCTCACCGGTAATTGGATGTCTCCAAGTACATCAGGCTAAGGGGGTGATTCAGACCTGGGCCAGTATTTACTAAAAATCCGAGTTTGGCCGATTTGTGTTTTTTTCCCAATCCGGGAATTCACTAAGCACCAATCTCGGCAGTGACTGGTCTATTCGTAATGGTTTGAATGACAATGTCCCGAAATACGAATGAATAGACCATCGGTCAAACGCGGCTGTTATTTCATAGAATACGGGAATTCACTATTCATTCGTATTTGGGTGTTAGTTTCTGAGTGCTCAAATGCGGTCGTATTTTTTTGCGATTCGTTAAAAAAAGCGGCAAAAAAATAGACCTGCTATTTTCAGTCGTGTTTACATGTGGCAAATAAAAAATCACTCACACCTGAATTAGGATGCCTATAAAAGGATGTTAGGCTTATTTCAGTACACCTACACTCAGAAATGGCAGCAGGACTGTGGGCCAGTGATCTTTTGTGTGCTGTGGGATTCCTCAGACTCAGACATCAGCCTGTAAGTACCCAGGGCCAAGAAACTGAACATGGTCAGCAGGTTGTACAGGTTCCGCGGAGGCTGCGCAGGCCTCGTTTTTTAGGGGGCGTTTAAACTTGAACGCATTGTCCGATGATAAGGTCATACAGATGTTCCGTCTAAATTGTAATAACATTTTCCGTCTGTATGACCTTGTCAAACTGGGCCTAGACCCTGAGACAGCACGCTCTGGCCCTGTCTCAGGCCTGCACAAACTCCTGGCTGTGTTGCACTTTATGGCTACTGGCAGCTTTCAGGCTGTGTCTGGGGATGTCATAGGAATCTCACAGCCCTCATTTTCAAGAATCTTAACACAGGTGATGTATACCTAACGACCTCTTCTGTTTTGTGTTTGTTTTAATTACTCGGTGGACAGTTCTGTCCTAAAATATCATGTTTATTGTTCTTTAAAATGTTCACACAGGTGTTGGCTGTTTTGCAGCCCCACATCGAGGCCTCAATCTGCTTCCCTACCCAGGAGTCTCAGTGGCATGCCGTCAGGGTAGATTTCTATGAGCTGGCTGGCATGCCCAATGTGCTTGGAGCCATAGATTGCACACACATTCAGCTGAGACCACCTAGGGGCAGGCAGCACATATATACAAACCGCCATTTCGAACACTCCACAAATGTGCAGGTGGTTTGTGATGCAAATCTCAAAATAATGAGTGTTGTTGCTGGTTACCCTGGGGGCTGCCATGACTCCTTCATCCTCAGTCAGTCATCCCTCTTTGATAAGTTTGAGGACGGACAAATGCCAGATGGATGGCTGCTGGGTATGTAATTTGATATGTGTAGGCCTGCGTATACTTTGTCCAAATACAGGTGCAGATGTATTAACCTGTAGAAGGCATAAGGAAGTGAGAAACCAGTGATCTGTGCAAGGTGATAAAGGCACCAGCCAATCTGCTCCAATATGTAAATGAACATTTAGGAACAGATTGTCTGCTGCCTTTATTACCTTGCACATATCACTGTTTTTTCATTTCCTTATGCCTTCTACAGGTTAATACATCTGCCCCACAGTGTGTAACTTATGTGTTGCTGTATCTTAACATGAATCACGTTACTATATCTGTCTTTTAGGTGATGGAGGATATGGCTGTTTCTCTTAGCTTCTAACTCCATTGTCCCGACCTGATACCCCTGCTGAACACAATTACAATAATGCACATAAGTCCACGCGGAATGTGATAGAAAGATGTTTTGGTGTGCTGAAATCTAGGTTTCGGTGTCTGGATAAGTCTGGTGGCCTTTTGTTGCATAGTCCCTCCAAGGTGACTCAAATTGTGTTCTGCTGCTGCTTTCTTCATAACATGTGTTTGCAACAACATCTGCCACATGTTGAGGAGGAGGAGGAAGAAAGCAGCCAGCAAGCAGAGGAATTAGAGACATCTGGTGATACTTGGAGTACTGATGTAGGGAGGCAGGTTAGGCAACAGATCATCAATCGCTATTTCTAAGGTAAGCTTGGTTTGCTTTTTTCTTTTGTTGTGTATTCATAAATAGATGATTTGCCTTTTTTACCAAAATCCATTACTCAGAATGTGTCTGTCTCCTTGACACATACAAACATACCCTCGCTATATGAAAAACAAATGTCGCATGTGTATTGTGTGTATTTTTAATCTCAAAATAACAGATTATGAGTGGCATGCATTAAGTCTGGATAAGTGTTCGAAAACTTGCACTGCTAATTTCTTACAAGCCCACATCATCCATTTAGTATTTAACTTTATCATTGTGTGTTACAGGTTCACAAACTCGGCCCTCAGGACCACACATAGTGCATGTTTTTCTCGTAACCCATTAGAAGCACAGGTGTATGAATAACTCACAGACATATGTTAAAAGGTTCACAGGTGGAGCTAATTATGTCACTTGTGATTCTGTGAGGAGACCTGCAAAACAGGCACTGTGTGGGTTCCTGAGGGCCGAGTTTGTGAACCTGTGTTCCCAAAAAACACTCCTCAACATATAATATGTTTGCCTTGAGGAATACATGTGTCCCTATGTGTGATGCACCATCATATTTATGACTCACAAACTTACTGTAATCAGGAATAATTTATTTCTGAATGTTTGATGCTGTAAACTTAATGATGTGTAAATTAATACACAGTTTGCCACACATATACATTATTATACACAGTTTTTGTTTTTTGTTGTAAAAGTACATATTTGTTTGTTTCAGCATCATGTGTAAAAACATGCTTAATAATTTTTAACACTCACAAACATGTCCCAACAATACTGACATTCATTTGGACAATGTTTTTAAAAAAAAAACAAAGGCAAAATATTACAAGCTTTTTACGCAACTCAATTGTGTTCTTCTTGTAATGTTGTATAGATAAGATAGCTAAGATATGTATCACTAACATTGTAATTTGGATTGTCTGCAGGCAAAGAGAATGATTGGAATCTAGAAAGAGTAATGATTAGAAAAAAATCAAGTGGTCCATTTACTTCCTGCTAAAGACATTATGCCTGGCTGGCAATTATTGTATCTGCAGGCAAAGAGAATGATTGGAATCTAGAAAGAGTATTGATTAGAAAAAAATCAAGTGGTCAGTTTACTTCCTGCTAAAGACATTCTGCCTGGCTGGCAATTATTGTATCTGCAGGCAAAGAGAATGATTGGAATCTAGAAAGAGCAATGATTAGAAAAAAATCAAGTGGTCAGTTTACTTCCTGATAACATGTATGTGTGGCTCCATCAACATTTCCCTCCTCCAATACCAAATAAAAATGTTAATGAATAAATGTGCGTACTAATTTTTTTAAATTTTTTGGCCCACTTATAATTAATGATGTTGAAAAAAGGGACAAGGAGCTAAGTGTTATATTTTTTTAGCAACAAAAACACTTGCTAACTATTTTGAGTTACTTATCTCAAATGTCTAACTTGTTTTTTTTTCACATTTTTTTTGGGTGGCTGCTTGTCCTGCCCTTTGCCTTTAGCACTGTCATGTTGTCGTGCTCTGGTGGACCGTCTTGGTGGTGATAAGACTGGCGTGATATTTGGAGTAGTCGTACCAGAACTGCTGCTTGTTTGCTGTTGGTGCATGCATCTGAGTGTTTCATTCAGGTTAGTGAGGGTGGCATTGAGTTCACATGTAGCAGCATTTTGAATGTCTACTATTCGGAATAAACTTTCATTAATCTTTTGATTGTTTTGAAAAATGCTCATATAACTTTGCTGTTGTCTGTGCTGTTCTTCCATTATGCGCTGTAAGTTGCCCATTACCTGTGTAATGTCTGTACGCATGAGTTCCATGGTATTGCCTATTCTGGTTGTTTGTTCATTTTGTCTGCTCAGATTTCTTGATATTCTTCTGAGGTGAGATGGTAGGCTTGCAAACATTTGTGTCTGCTTACGCAGGCAATCTTCATTAGTGGCCTGCTGTCTAGCCCAAATAGTCCAAAACACCTGATCAGGGCCTTGTGTTCCTGGTGTTGTTGGGCTGTGTTGTGGTGGTGGTGGTGGTGGTGGTGGTGTGCTTTGCTGTGGTGGTGTACTCACAGGTGCTGCGGGGCTCATTCCTTGCATTAATGGCTGCATTTCTAAGATGTTTGTCTCCTCCATGTCACTGTGTTGGTGTTGTTGCGGAGGGATGCTGTTCCCAGGACTCGAAGCTGAAATGTAAAACAAATCTCCGTTAGCTATCCATATGTTTGAGAAATGTTAAAAAAAAAACACTACACATGGAACACATGTCATTCACTGTTGCTTACAACTATTCTGGCTACCAACATCATCACTCATAGCTTAAATACATACATATGCCTGTTTGAGACAAATGTGTCTGGTTACTTAATTGTGAATGCAAACACTTTAGTTTTATTGTAGCTCACACATACTCCACCATAAAAACACATTGGAATACATAATGTGTTACCTTATAGCTTTGTTCTAACAAACATAGTAATGTTTTTATATGTATTTTGCAATGTTACCTCAAGCACACATGTGATTTTTGGAAAAACAACCTTACTTTTTGCAAACAAACCAACATGTTTTTTTGTTGCAGCATCTTATACCCAATGTCGTACTGTATGGCTCAAGTGGACATACATATCTTTACTGGATGTGGACAAGGCCATTTAGTTTGGATTCCATTTCAGCTTTTACTTACTGCGGTAAGTATTTTAGTTTTGGATGTGTTTTGACTTAATGCGGTTATGACTGATTTTGATTATGTTCTGACATTTTACACATTTTTTTCAGTTCGATACTCACAATCAAGATGAGGGGAGTGTGGATGACGTCTTGGAGGTGTGTCCAAAATTTGGAGTGGGGGTACAGAACATACGGATGATCATTTTCGTGGCGGGGTAGCCTGCTGTGTTTGTGTCGGGACATACGACCTTGCTTTCTTTTCGGCCACAGGTTTTTTGTGGTGATGTCTTACAGAAGTGCCACTTCTGCTGCTCAATACTTCTTTTGATGGACCTTTTAATGAAAGTGCAATTTTGTTATGCCCATTCCTTTACAAACATACCCTATACTACAATGGACACTTTACCTGCTTCCGTAGCATCATCATCAGATGTGATAGGAGTTACTGGCCGACGAGTAGTACTGCTTTTTTCAGACACTGTATAAAATGAATTATATTAAAAAATCATGCTATTGTGTATACATCCACCCATTATGCTTATAAACATTTATTCTTTTAGAAATGCTTGGTTTTTATTTAAAACAAACATAAGGACCAGAAATAAAAAAAATAAAAAAATAAAAACAATGACCAAAACACATATGCACTATGGCAACATCAACACAGGAAAACATGTACAGGACACTGACATAGGCCACAAGTTCAAGAAAAGGTTTTTTTTTTTTTTTTTAAAAACACAACTTCATTTTGTATTGGAAGGAAAAATATTACAGATGCAATATATAATTTGCTCTGTGACGTGGCACTCCAAAGACACATTACCACTATATGAGCAAAAACAAAATGCAGCAATTTATTCAAAAATTACACTGCAGTGTGGGGTCACGGTACAAATACAAGCCCCCCAAACAAATATTGTTTTTAACATTAAATAATTAACATTATCTAAAGATGACATTACACATGTAAGTGGTTTCCAAACAACTTTCCAGTACTCCAGCCTCTAACATGACAACCACTTTTTTATAAAAAATCAACATGGATCACTTAAATAAAAAACATAGTCACAATTTTTTAAAAAACAACGCCCAAAAGGAAAACATTATTGCAGGACAATTCAGAGACACACCAAGTCCAAACTACACATGCAAAATATCTGTCTGAAAATCACATGACATACAATAAAGTAAGATGTTACATTGGCTTTTATATAAAACATTAACCAAAACAATGTATTTGCAGACACACACTTCAAGATGTGAGTAATATGCAACGTCACATGACACACATTAAAAAAAAAAATGTAAATGCAAATACACATGCTCACCATTCTTCCTGGGCCTATCTGAATCCCGGACATGGCTTGCAGAGACAACTTCTGGAGGGATTACACTCCGCATGGGCTCCTCATACTCCAGATAACTTGCAATATAGGGCTGCCCACCACCGGTTTTCCGAGCCGACTTGGCCTCCTTGGCCATTTTGGACTTGACACGTCGCTTTATGTCATAGTACCGTTTGTGGCACGTGTCCTCTGTACGCTTGACCACCCCCTCACTATTGACAGCAGCAACTACTTTCGCCCACAACACCGTCTTCCTCCGTGTTGGCACCTTGGCGGACTCAGGGCCAAATAGCTGCCTCTGATACTTCATCAGCTCACGCACCAATGCCACATTTTCTGCAAAACTAAACTTAACATTCCGCCCAGTCTTAGTAGTGGTGCGTGGCTGCGGAGCACTCTGACTGTCACTATCACTTGAGGCTGCTGCAGCAACCTCACCCATCTCCTCCACCTCACTAACCTCACTAACACTTACCTCCTTCACCTGACTGACCTCCTCCCCCTCACTCACACCCTCCACCTCTGAGTCACACATAATTGTGTGTCTAAACAGTTAACACAGGGGAAAAAAAAGACAAACAACACACTCCTCCACTACCACTACACAACTCACACACACACACACACACACACACACACACACACACACACACACACACACACACAAACACTGACAAGGGACTATAAAGAAAAATAACTTGGACTAAAAATGAGACAAAACCACAAAATACAAGACAACAAGAATAAGACGACTTTCAAACACAATACCACACTCAGAAATCGCTACCACCACTCCTCTTCAAACCACAAATTCACCTACCTCCACAGCACAACCTCCCTCCTCCTCACCACTAACTAAACCCACGAGGTGCGGACGGTTTGGGGCGTATTTATATGGTTGCGCACAGACACTCCTACCATCTGAAACACAACCAATCACGAACGGGGATGAAAATCGAAACTGAAAGTGAAAATGCGGCCGCTGGAAAAAAAAAACACTGCCGTGTTTAACTTAGGGAAAAAAACAGCAAATACAACAAAAACACGTACGCAAACAACAATGACGGCCGTAAATGTGGCAAAAAAACCCAGACTCGCATCGACATCGGAAAACACGAAAACCATAAAGTCGACTGCTTTGTAACTTTGCGTATATGGATTCAAAAAGTTGCATGAAAATGCACCCGATACAAAACGAGTTTAAACACTACACAAACCGACTCAAACACGAATATTAGTAAATATTGCCCCTGATCGTAGATGTGCTAAATGTAGCACATCTATTAAAATGGGAGAAAAACTGTCGGTATGCCGGCAGTCGGGATTCTGGCGCCGGCATGCTGGTCGTCGGGAGCCCAGCCACTGGCAAACTGAAGACCACCTGCACAGGACTAGTCTGCCCCGCATGTCAGGGCTGATCCCCCCCCCGCACGCACAAATGCAAAAGGACTGCACAGTGGTGATGCTTTTGTACTGCAGGAGTAGCTCCCAGCCAGTGCAGCTCTTGCGCGCTGGCAGGGAGCTACCCGTCTCAGCCCGGGTCAGAGCGGCTGCGTGTGACTTCACGCAGCAACCGCAGCCCGCCTCCCCAATGGTCCGTGCACGCCTGCGTTGCCCGGACCATGCCCCCTAAACGGCAGCAAAAAGCTGCCGGCCCGCCCCCTCCCTCCCAGTGATCGCCTCTGCCTGTCAATCAGGCAGAGGCGATCGCTGGGCTACGACAGCCATTAGTTGTCTGCAATGCACCAACACACTGCGGCGCGGGCGCAGTTCAATCTGAATTAACCCCTAAGAGTAGTATTTATCTACGTTGTTATAATTATTATAATTTATTTATGAGGCCCCAAAAATCTCCATGCAAAAATGCTTAATGAGATAAACAAAATAATATATAAACATAATTATAAATGTAGACATAATTATAAAGTATACGAACTGGATGAGATACAGTAGGGGACATTTGGGGAGGGATGATACAAGAGAAAGGAAGGCATTGCTGATGAGTGGCTACATTCTATAAGTTAAGGGGGAAAATGGGGAAGAAACAAGAGGTTAAGGATGTAGGACTAAAGTTTGGATCAGCCTGAAATCTGATGAATAAATTAGTTTTGAGGGAGCATTTGAAGGGCAGGAGTATGGAAATTCTTAGAAGGTTAAGCAGAAGGTAATGAGCGTACCACAGTAAATATACCCAGAATTCAGAAAAGTCAGCACAAAGTGATGTTCTAGAAATGCACCCAAGGTCAGGACAGGCAGCAGACAGCTGATTTCCAGTAACATAGCTATGGTCAGGGCAGGTAGCACAAACATGTGTCTTTTTTACACAGTGAGGGATATTTTATTATTCCTCATTATTTGAGCTGTTAAACTGTAAAAATGTTTTGTTAATCTATAAAATTAGATTCACATACCAAATGATATATTTAGTTATAGTTTATACTGTTATTCCTTGATTGTACAATTCTTGTTTAAAAATAACCCGGTTTTTAATTTACTGCAGTGAGGATTCGAATAGTGACCTTTGACAGAGACTTCCTGGCTATTAATGACATTGTAAGTTAAACGGTTTCATTGGGATCTACCATGAACTTAGAGGGGACAGAAAAATGCAGCAGCATTACTGCTATCTAGAACCTGACCACTTACATAGATTATTAACATTTTTATAATTATTTCCACACTTCTTGAAAATCCTGCACTTTTTTGTTTTGCTGTACTCTGGAGTGAGAAACTCAAGGGAGAAATACTGATGTAAAGTTACCCTAAAATATTACACTTCTACCCATAAGCAGAACCGAATGCATCTGGCTCCACATATGGCTCTTTGCATCTGTCTTGGGGCCCTACTCACTGGCCGACCCGCCGCCGAGCTGCCCGACGGCGGATACGGCCGACGAGCGACCCGGCGGCGGGGGGGGGCAGTGACGGGGGGAGTGAAGTTTCTTCACTCCCCCCATCACGCGGCTGCATTGAAGTGCAGGCAAATATGGACGAGATCGTCCATATTGGCCTGCATGCACAGCCGACGGGAGACCAGCGATGAACGAGCGCGGGGCCGCGCATCGTTCATTGCTGGAGCCTCCACACTGAAAGATATGAACGAGTTCTCGTTCATTTATGAACGAGATCGTTCATATCTTTCAAAAAATCGGCCAGTGTGTAGGGCCCTATACTAGTAGTTATACACGCATAGTATTGCAGATCTGCTTGGGCTGCATTTGTGTGAATACATCTTCCCTTGCTCCCAGTGAAAATGTGTAGACTGATTTCAAGTTACTCTATATGGTATTGCATGAGTCCCATTAAGTGCATTCTAGTTTTTATTTAAATTTTGACTTCAATTATATATATATATTTTTTCTGCAGTGTCCTCTGGTGGAGATACAGGTAAATAAATATATTTGATTGATACTTAGGGTAACATGGTGAATGCTAGGTGAGTAATATAATAGAGATAATTGAGCACTTAGCTATATAACCCCAGTGGTGCCAATATAATAATGGTGAAAAACAAATCTAATTCACTGCTAAAGGTCCCTATTACAAATTGCTCTTTGCCACCTGTCCTTTGCCAGTACATCAAGGGGTTTATGTACTAAGCCTTGGAGAGAGATAAAGGGTATGGAGATAAGTACCAGCCAATCAGCCCATGTTACAGGCTGTGGGGGTTTCAGACCTGATCGCTGCTGTGTGTTTTCACACAATGGGCGATCAGTTACCATTTCAGGGCCCAGTTAGACATATTGTTAAGATTTTTCTGTAGAAAATGAGTACTATCCAGTACTATGCTAAATAACTATGTGGCATAGTGTCATCAACTTATTGACACCTTAAATTCTATGCCACCTACAAATTCATTTTTATTAAAATTGAAAATAACAAGACCTAATACCAATCCCTGTGGTACACCACTATTATTTGTATTCAACGGCGGCTCCTACCTAATTGTAATAGGGAGCTGCCGCTACCCCTCGGAGAGGAGACAGCCAGCCCCATTCCCAGAACCCGCGCAATGGATCTGGCAGGTGCTGGACCTGTGCGACTATGTATGTGCAAACGGGTTGGTATCAGGAGACCGGCAGCCCATAGGTAAAAACCGCCACTGATTGTATTCCACTCTGAATGCATTTTGTTTATAACCACCCTTGACCCTGCCCATGTACAGAAATTTTTCTTTTGCCCCTCACCCTAGTTCTTTCACCTTACATACCAGTCTGTTAAATGGAACAGCACGGACTAATTTTATGCAAATATATTAGGTTGATTTACAATACACAGCTGGAAGTTTAACTCCTTATAAAACCAAACCATGTTAGTTAGGCATAAACGTTCCTTATGAAAAAATTGCAGGACGTCCCGTTTAGGAAGGAAATCTAAACTTGGGTTGAGTAAATTACATCCTTATGAACACTGAAAGTTAACTGTGGATGATATATAATGTAATTAAGCAGTTGGTTGTAATGCCATTCTTCCTAAGCTGCATTGGAGTCCATGATTCTTCTGTAAATGTAATGTGGTATACAGACAAATCCTAACTGTATATTATTTCCCATGCGCTGAGCCAAAAATGTATGTTTCTTTGCCTGTTTTTCTTGTCTCCCAAGGATCCTAATAAGAATCGCATTAGACAGTGGTTAAATCTCAGACCTCAGAAAGGCATCATAGACCTTTCTCACTCCCTTGATTCTGAGGCACAGCTAGGAGCTTACATTATCATCTCTCCCAATGCCCATCAGTTTTTCCATGTGTCAGAATATGGTGAGTACATTCTTCTTTATTTTTCTGTTTTTACGCAGACTAGACGTGTACCGAAGGTCCAGCTGCAACTCAAGAGGGTGAAGGCCACTTTAAGACAATACTGGGCCAAGGACAAAGACATTATTTATCCCCAATACTCATTGGAAAACAATTAGTGGTTACATTGAACAGTGGGGCCTGATTCAGAGTTGTACATAAACCCAATGGTTTGTGCACAATTCTGATCACTGGGTGACTGTGCATGACCCATTCTTGCGCATTTGCAGAACGAGACCTGCATTATTGCACATAGTGCCCCCTAAGCCAAAGCCTGATTGACAGGCTGTGGCCTTTGGGGGCGGCAACAGGAACAGTTTTACAAAATGGGAGAGTGTCGTCCCCATTCTGTAGGCATGCGGAGACCAGGGTCTGCATCTTCTAATGCACATTTCCTGGCCCCAGCAGAGGCGTTCCATCGCCCTTTATGAGCAAGTTTAGGCTTACTCAGATGGCTCTGACCATCATGACTGATGATTGTGATGGTGATTCAATGCTGTGTCTCTGGATGCAGCACTTGAATCTGTGATACCCGCAGGAGGCGTCTTGTTCTTCAGATGCTTCATGTGGTATTAGCGTATCTTCAAAGACACAGCAGACATGCAAATAGTGTCCACCTCTAAATCAGGCCTAGTGTCCCATTGTTAGATTATGCTGTTGGGTGGAAGTATTGTAAATAGCAGATGAGACTGGAGCTCTTAAGGACTCAATGGGCCGGATTACCGCTTTGAGATGGAGTGCTTGTAGTTTTGGGGCTATTCAATTACATGCCCTTTTCCTCATGTGGTAAATCCTCTGCTATAGTGTAATAATCCATAGATTCCAGGAGAGGTGCCCGGAGCAATAGTTTAACGTGTCCACAGCACTGGCAATAGGAGCATAAAGCCCTACAGCATAAAGCCCTACTAACCATGGATTTCTGTTCGAGCCTTCCTTAAACTCAAAAAGAAATGTGCATTATGTGCAGCCTGTGGACTTATTGTGGTCTGCCACGGGCTAAAATTGAATGGTTCCAGCGACTGCTACAAGCCCACGATATTTAGCACGGATAATTTAATCCAGCAAAGTACAGCTGTTAGATGGGGGTGTAGTAGGGTATGCCGGCGGCCGGGCTCCCGGTGGACAGCATACCGGCGCCGGAATCCCAACCGCCGGCATACCGACAGCTGGGCAAGCGCAAATGAGCCCCTTGCGGGCTTGGTGGCGCGTACAGCTGGCAAACTGAAGACCACCCATTAGATGGAACTAAGTTTATGGCTTGTATTAATGTGTTGCCATGGGGTAATTCAGCATAGGCTCTGGGTCAAATTATGAGTACTGTATATAAGGAGTATTAATTGTCTTTTGTGCTGGGATTAGGTTACCTAATTATACTTCTTTTTGGATATTTTATTTTTTTATTTTTATTCTTATGCAGTATGTATTTATATCTTTACATGTATTAGCTTGTACCCCCTATCCCTGTGTGTTTCTGACACCTTGTACCCACACTCTACCCATGTGTGTGTCACCCTGTACCCCACTCTACCCGTGTGTGTGTGTATGTGTGTGTGTGTGTGTGTGTGTGTGTGTGTGTGTGTGTGTGTGTGTGTGTGTGTGTGTGTGTGTGTGTGTGTCACCCTGTACATCCGCTCTCTGTAGAAGGGCTGCCCTTTCAAAATCTTGCTCTGGGTCCCACAAAGTTCTAGTTACGCCTCTGTTTATTATACTATAAATTGGAGAAAGGAAAGGTGATAAAAGGAGAGGACAGAGAGGAGTGGGTGACAGTAGTTGAGATGGGAGATGATGAGTGTGTGGATGAAAGTCTTGGCAGCATCAGGGGTGGCGAAGGTGCCTGATCCTAGAAATGTAGCAAAGGCGGTTATTTGAAGTGTACAACGAGAACCGATCTGTCACCTCAACGCGCAAAATTCAAGTACTTTTGCTAGGAAACAGGATGTGAGCCCTCCCACAAAGTAGGTAATCCCCCCCATTAAGTCTTGTTTTCAAAATCTTGTCCCGCAAATAAAACGAGGCATCTCATTTTGCATGTTTGTTAATTAGGCTAAATATACTTAGGGTATATTTACTGAGGTGTGAGTTTTTTAGAAGTGGAGATGTTGCCCCATAGCAACCAATCAGATTCAATTTGACATTTACAGAGCTGCTTCTAGAAGATAGTAGCTAGAATCTAATTGGTTGTTACGGGCAACATCTATACTTCTAAAAAAAGTGGCACCTTTGTAAATATAACCCTTAGAGACCTGTAAAGGGTGCATAGTGAAGTTAATATTGTTTTGATGTGGAAAGCTTGTGGCATACTTGGCTACTCTCCCAGATCCTGCAGGAGACACTAGATTTTTCAGGTAGTCCCCCGAACCCCAGGAAGAGTAGGCACCCTTCCCGCAATCCAGCCCACTCCCTAATGAAGTGGGCAGAACAGAGGAGAAAAATACCTTGAATACCCGGTCCATTGGGAGGGGGCAGAGCCTAATGACGCAGTTCTAATGTAATCATGTCATTTTAGCCCCACCCCCAAATAGTGGTATTTTACCATGAGGTGGTGGAGCCTGATGAAGCAAATGATCTGCCCCCATCATTGCCTTCCTTCTGCTCCTTTCTGGATTTCTATGGGAGAGGAGAATACAAATTAGTGATGAGCGGATTCGGTTTTACTCGGTTCTCAAAACGGAATCTTATTGGCTCACGGATGTCACGTGTTTTGGATAGCCAATAAGATGCCGTTTTGAGAACCGAGTAAAACCGAATCCGCTCATCACTAATACAAATGTAGGCTAGTATGGCTTGTGGTGTTTGCACAACTCTTTGTGTCAGACTGTCTGGCATATATCAGAACACGTACTCTCATGCATGTTACACAGCTCCTGTGTGTTTTCCCATGGACATTGGGGCTAATTCAGACCTGATCACTGAACTGCGCATGCGCCAGTGTCACAGTGCACCGGCACATGCCAGAGATGTGATCGGCATCTCTCCGCCCAGTGATCGCCTCTGCCAGATTGACAGGCGGAGGCTGTCGCTGGGCGGGAGGGGACGGGCTGGTGTTGTGGGGCCGCCATTTTAAGGGCATGGTCTGGGCAATGCAGGTGTGCCTGGACCATGCGGGGGGTGGACTGCGGCGGCTGTGTGACGTCACACACTGCCGCTGTGACCCAGAGAGCGACGGGTAGCTCCCTGCCAGCGCGCAGGAGCTACTCGTCAAGTACAAAAGCATCGCCGCTGTGCAATGCTTTTGTTCTTGTGCGAAGGGAGGGGTAGGGCCTGACATGCGGGGCAGACTAGCCCTGTGCTGGGGGTCCCCCCGCATGTCTGAGTAACTAATCGTAGTCGTGCAAAATTTTGCATGGCTACGATCAGGTCTGAATTAGGCCCATTGATTACAACAATTTTCCTATTTTTCAGTGGTGCCAAACTTTGAAGTTGTCATTAAACTTCCTTCGGTGGTCAGCATTACGGATAAGAGCATACCAATAAAAACATGTGGCAGGTAAGTTCACTGTTGAAGATATATATTTTTCCTTACATCCTGCAATTAATAATCATATTATACAACTTTTACCCAATATATCAATATACAAAGATTGATAAAACTGGCGCCAGAGTATTATTTCCTCAATGTGGTATGAAATTATATAGTGTGTATATTAGGCACACCCCAATTTTCTGGGTGGCAGGCTGGTGACAGTAAAGTGCAGTAGTACATTACACAGGAAAAAAGAGATAAAAACAATAACGTGACCAGCGCCTATAAAGTGCTTAGGGTGAAGTTCGTGCACTTAGTGCTACAATAGTGAATAGAGGGACATTCAAAAAAACTAGCGTATCTTAAAAACTCCATCTTCGGACCATTCTTTGGGCCCAATATCATGTGATATATCAGTTATCAGGATAAAAAAAACAACAACATTTAATAGAACATTGTCCATATTTCTTATAAAACTGGTACCTTGCTTATATATTATATGTATATACACTGCTCAAAAAAATAAAGGGAACACTAAAATAACACATCCTAGAGCTGAATGAATGAAATATTCTTATTAAATACTTTGTTCTTTACATAGTTGAATGTGCTGACAACAAAATCACACAAAAATTATCAATGGAAATCAAATTTATTAACCCATGGAGGTCTGGATTTGGAGTCACACTCAAAATTAAAGTGGAAAAACACACTACAGGCTGATCCAACTTTGATGTAATGTCCTTAAAACAAGTCAAAATGAGGCTCAGTAGTGTGTGTGGCCTCCACGTGCCTGTATGACCTCCCTACAACGCCTGGGCATGCTCCTGATGAGGTGGCGGATGGTCTCCTGAGGGATCTCCTCCCAGATCTGGACTAAAGCATCCGCCAACTCCTGGACAGTCTGTGGTGAAACGTGGCGTTGGTGGATGGAGCGAAACATGATGTCCCAGATGTGCTCAATTGGATTCAGGTCTGGGGAACGGGCAGGCCAGTCCATAACATCAATGCCTTCGTCTTGCAGGAACTGCTGACACACTCCAGCCACATGAGGTCTAGCAAACCCAGGGCCAACCGCACCAGCAAATGGTATCACAAGGGCTCTGAGGATCTCATCTCGGTACCTAATGGCAGTCAGGCTACCTCTGGCGAGCACATGGAGGGCTGTGCGGCCCCCCAAAGAAATGCCACCCCACACCATTACTGACCCACTGCCAAACCGGGCAGGGGCGGATCCAGAAAAAAATTACAGGGGGGGCACCATGAGTGGTTGTGCTATCAAGGAGGGGTGGAGTCAGAAGTGGAGTGGGTGTGACCAAGTTTTAGTTTGTGTGACCAATTGTGTGAGGAGGTGTGATCAAGTGCTCAATGTGCTCAAAGGGTAGATGCTAGAATCAAGTGGGCTAAGGGACCTGTTCCGTCAGTGGAAGGAGCCACAACACAAGGGGGAGGAGCTATCCACACCACCAACTATTACCTTTAGTAATCAGGTGGCGAGCGAAGCGAGCCACCGAGCCCGAAGCGTGGCGAGCTCGCAAGGGTACTTTTTGGGTACCCTGTTCGCCCGTAGCTCCTCCCCCTGGTGACGTGTCTCCTCCCCTAAGTACGTCAGAAGGTCCCTTCTCCCACTCCGATATAGAATCAACCGTGCTCAAAGTGCTCACAGCAGCACCATTCTCCCTCCCCAGGTCACCCCCACTCCCCCCCCCCAGCAAAAGACTGCTCACAGCAGGCTGCAGCACCATTCTCTCCCTCCCCAGGTCACCCCCACTCCCCTCCAGCAAAAGACCGCTCACAGCAGGCAGCAGCACCATTCCCTCCCCAGGTCACCCCCACTCCCCCCAGCAAAAGACCGCTCACAGCAGGCAGCAGCACCATTCTCTCCCTCCCCAGGTCACCCCCACTCCCCCCCCACCAGCAAAATACCGCTCACAGCAGGGAGCAGCACCATTCCCTCCCCAGGTCACCCCCACTCCCCCCCCCAGCAAAAGACCGCTCACAGCAGGGAGCAGTACCATTCCCTCCCCAGGTCACCCCCACTCCCCCCCAGCAAAAGACCGCTCACAGCAGGCAGCAGCACCATTCTCTCCCTCCCCAGGTCACCCCCACTCCCCTCCAGCAAAAGACCGCTCACAGCAGGCAGCAGCACCATTCCCTCCCCAGGTCACCCCCACTCCCCCCAGCAAAAGACCGCTCACAGCAGGCAGCAGCACCATTCTCTCCCTCCCCAGGTCACCCCCACTCCCCCCCCCACCAGCAAAATACCGCTCACAGCAGGGAGCAGCACCATTCCCTCCCCAGGTCACCCCCACTCCCCCCCAGCAAAAGACCGCTCACAGCAGGCAGCAGCACCATTCTCTCCCTCCCCAGGTCACTCCCACCCCCCCACCCCCAGCAGAAGACCACTCACAGCAGGCAGCAGAACTATTCTCCCCCCCCCCCCCCGGCTCACCCCCACTCCCCCCCCCCCCAACAAAAGACCGCTCACCAGCAGAAAGCAGGGCCAGTCAGGCAGGCGTCGTCTTCTTGCTCGGTTGGCGGCTGCTCTCCCGGACCCTTGCGCTGCTGTGCACTGTTCCTCGGTGCTGACCCTCAGCGGCGGCGGTGCGCTGTCCCTCAGCCGCCGCCGCAGCCTGGATCTGTGTTCCTCCTCCTGCTCGGCTCCTCTGCAGTCTGCCCTGACTGCAGGTCACATTTCACAAGGGAGCCAATCAGGAGGAGGAACACACACGCAGAGCAGCAACTGACAGGGGAGGGGGACATGTCGGGTGCCGGGTGCGGGGTGCGTGCAGCAGCGCAGACAGTTAAAAATGACAGGGGGGGCACGTGCCTTGGTGCCCCCCCCTAAATCCGCCACTGAAACCGGGCATGCTGGAGGATGTTGCAGGCAGCAGAACATTCTCCTTGGTGTCTCCAGACTCTGTCACGTCTGTCACATGTGCTCAGTGAGAACCTGCTTTCATCTGTGAAGAGCACAGGGCGCCAGTGGCGAATTTGCCAATCTTGGTGTTCTCTGGCAAATGCCAAACATCCTGCACGGTGTTGGGCTGTAAGCACAACCCCCACCTGTGGACGTCGGGCCCTCATACCACCTTCATGGAGTCTGTTTCTGATCGTTTGAGTAGACACATGCAAATTTGTGGCTTGCTGGAGGTCATTTTGCAGGGCTCTGGCAGTGCTCCTCCTGTTTCTCCTTGCACAAAGGCGGGGGTAGCTGTGGCAAGAAGGTTTGCTGTGTCTGTCAGCGTAGTGTCCAGAGCATGGAGGCGCTACAAGGAGACAGGCCAGTACATCAGGAGACGTGGAGGAGGCCGTAGGAGGGCACCTTTCAGAATATGTCGATATATATTTTTAAGTAAATATGTGAAGGTTTTACCATCATACATTAAAGACACCACCAATATCTTAAACCTTTTAAAGGATTTTAAATGGAAGGATTCTTATCTCTTGGCAACTATAGATGTTCAGTCATTATACACTTGTATTGAACATCGTAGGGGAGTAGCTGCATGCAACTACTATTTGGAAAAGGACATGGAAATGACTGATATACATAGATAGTTTATTTGTGATGTTATTACTTTTATCTTAAGTCATAATTATTTTAAGTTTTCTGATCAGTTATTTTTACAAATATGCGGTATAGCTACGGGGACTATATTTGCCAATTTTGCCAATCTTTTAATCTTTTTATGGGCCTTTGTACGTTTGCCTACTATTTGCCTGCTGATCTTAACTACTTTTTTACTTGTGTGTGCATTAAAATAACTTTTTAACCTTAAAACCTAAAAAATATCTGTGCTTCTTGGTGTAAATGTGAAATTGGGGCTAGTATCTCCTAATTATAAACACCAAAACACACACATATATATATATATATATATATATATATGGATGTGGTGTAGACCTAATTCCGCGCTAATGAGTGAGCTTCAACCTTAAGACGTACCCTCTGTTAGCTGGGGTACTGAGGTAGGATACAAGAAACAAAAAAAATGTCTAAGGGAGCTGTGTAATTGTAACTTTAGATGTAGGTTCTTTTCCAAGATTATTTGACCACAGAATCATTAAAATAAATGTATTCACATATTGTCCTTGAACAGTACATTTGCAGTGAGTAATGTGTACCTGACAAAGTTTAAAATACAGACTTTGATACACAACCTGACATAAAAATTCTAAATAAATTCATCCAATGATGTCTTTCAATGAATGTCTGATGTTCTCACATCTGAACCTCAACCCTCAGTTATTTTTACAAATATGCGGTATAGCTATGGGGACTATATTTGCCAATTTTGCCAATCTTTTAATCTTTTTATGGGTCTTTGTACGTTTGCCTACTATTTGCCTGCTGATCTTAACTACTTTTTTACTTGTGTGTGCATTAAAATAACTTTTTAACCTTAAAACCTAAAAAATATCTGTGCTTCTTGGTGTAAATGTGAAATTGGGGCTAGTATCTCCTAATTATAAACACAAATACACACACATATATTATATTATTTATATATATATATATATATATATATATAAATGTCTTAAACTTGCAGCAATTTGGAAGGAGTGCCTGTTAGAGGGCTCCCACAAAACATTTACAACAAAAAAGATCAAATGCGCTCAGTATATAGCCCAAAACATGCTTGTATTCAATTTCATTATTCCATGTATGTTCCAAGAGAGTTTTCTGTTGTTATTGGGCACCTGTACCCTCACACCAAGAAGACACCCAATAGGAAAGATGGCCAATGGCCTAATTAAATATGATACCGAAACTTTTTATTAAAATTTGCATATACAGTTAATATTAACATCTCAAAACAGCTCAGGAAAGCCATCAGTCTCAGCAGTTGGAACAACCACCTTCACCTTTACAGGTGTGAGCTCAAAAGGTGTAATGGTGAACTAGACAGAAGACCGTAACTGATTTGGTATAACGCGTTTCGTCAAGATGACTTCTTCAGGGGTTTGTATATGGTATCACAGGATGAAAAAACCCTTTGCTAATGAAGGTATCCATATTCAATAAACAAATTAAAATTGATTGAATCAAATGGTCCCCCCAAAATCGATAAGGGAGTTATGGAACCAAGCCACATAGAGCTTTCTCTTATGAGTGTTCGGCTCTTTGTGCTGAGCCTGATTGTAGTTTCTGTATAAATATATTTTCTGGCCAAGGTCCTTATATAGAGCCTGCAGCTTCCAGAAACAACCTCACACAGCAACCAGGTTCAGAATCTGATTCTGATCTGAACTGTGCTACAGTACAAGTTTAGATATTGTCAGTTTCATAACTATCCATTAGCAACTGCAGTTCTCAATGCTGAATTTCTGAAGAATTTAGGAAGTGTAGGTGATGTACATAGTATGAAAAGAGATTAATAAATTAAATCATTGTAACCCCACTCCCTGCTCTTCAAATCCACTATTTGTAGCATTTTATAGCAAGTACAAGGCTAGAATAACTTGATTCTGTATGATTTGTGTCATCCAACCTCCCAGCTGCTGACTTCAGTTTGGAAGTATGGTGCCATTAGCTTTAGTTTATGTACTGTACAATGGAGTTCTGGGCAGACCAATTCAAGTTATAGATCAGCCTATGCTTCCTGACTGCACACAAGGCATAATCCATATTTGTATGCAAGATCCGGTCCTTGTGATATCGCTCACAGGCCCCTGTCAGCCACAGTATGATAGACATGCTGCACCTTTTGGAGGGCACAGCGTGGTTGGCACCCAGCACTGTTCTTCAAAACATAAGCACTTTGCCCCCATTTTGAAGGTGTAATGGGTCTGCGTTGTCAGCTGAAGACTTCCTGGACCTGGGTGTACAGATCCTACAGCAAGCCTAAATAAGTTCCAGCCATGGTGATCCGAGGCTGCGTCCTCAGATGCAGCACTCGGATTTTGCAAAAGAGCCATCTAATCTCCTACAGATTCCTCCAGCTGCATTTGAATTTTAATGACACAGAATTGCACAGCAGGTTCTTTGCATCTGCGCAATTCCTCACAAATATGAATTAGGCCCACTTTGGGGCTGATTCACAGTTGGGAGCAAAACAAAAAAAACTGTAATTTTAGACATAACTCCCAACTTTCACCAAAGGAGACTCAGAGCTCTGTGCAACGAAGCCACACCCGCACCCAAAAAGGGTGCATGGCCTCATGAAAAGGGGGTGTGGTTTTGTGAGGATGATGCAATAACAAGCCACGCCTCCCAGTGTTGTCACTGAGGGGGTATGGCCAGCGCTCTGTGAACTGCTGGCATGCCCCCAGACCTTTTGTCTCTTGTGAATAGAATCTCTGTCTCTCGTGAATAGATGCTGGGCGCATGCTGCTCTGGAGAGCAGTGAGTGACAGGAGCCTTCCAACTGTCGCCCCCACCCCCATTATGGGACACTGTGGTCCATGGTTGGGAGAGCGGGACAGTTCCAAAAAAGACTATCCTGTGAAAATCGGGACAGTTTGGAGGTACTAGGCAGAACCATGCACTGCAGAGCTTACTGCTTTTAAATCTGCAGAGAGATTTAGATGTGAGAGTGGTGTGTCCAAGCCCAAATGTAAATTGCTGTGTAAGAATAAAGCTTCCCAGAATGTAAATGGGCTGCATGCAGAAGCAGACAGTATTTACCCTGCAGGCAACAAAAAAAATGTATTTGCTCCCCTTAGATTGCCCAAATTCGAAGTTGCAATTTTTTTTGTATTGCTCCCAACTTTCTATTTCTACACCCCCTTTCATATCTATATGGGGTGTTCAATTGTTTAAAAAGTAAGTTGGGAGTCGTTTTTTCCTATCTAATAGACAGGAAAAAACAGACACCCAACTGACTTTTAAACAATTGAATTCCACCAATAGAGTGTAAGGCTACGGCCACACATAGTGGCCAAGCGGGTCCGATTCAGCGCCTTCCATGGGTGCACATGGGCGCCTTCCATGGGTGCCTTCCCACCACCGGATCCGACCACAGCATGCTGCAGTCGGGCCAGATGACAGGACGGCGAGATTTCAATGTATGTGTTCATACAGTGTGGCTGTGCCTTCTTACACACTTTTGCCTACAATATATGGAGGTAAGGGGACCCAGACACAGGGGGAGACTAAGCAGTGATAAAAGTGGAGAAGTGAGCCAGTGGAGAAGTTGCCCATTGCAACAAATTAGCAGTGACATAACATTTATAATTTGCATACTATAAAAGTATACAGAGCAGTTGATTGGTTGCCATGGGCAACTTCTCCATTGGCTCACTTCTCCACTTCTATCACTGCTTAGAACATCTCCCCCTCAGTGTGTAGGTAGAGGGAATATAACCATACACAGCAAGTAGCTGCAGGACAGATACCAAGGTCCATCTGCACCAATCTAACAATACACTTAGCAGACGTAGTATTCAGTGAACAACATATACACTTACAGTGATCACAACTTAGGAAATAATTGTTGGGAGAAATAAGATTTGGTTGTACTGTACATAAAGTAATATAAGGCATGATGAGAAACTCACTCATGTAAACAAACATACACATTCAGGTAAGGAGTATGTAACAATCTTTATACATTGTTGCAAGTGACTTTCCAGATGTAGACAAAGTGAGAATCTGATCAAATGTTTCCAAATAGAAGCATTTGAACACAACACAGAGCTACAGTAAGTTATTGGAGAGGAGAGATATGAGCGCTATAAATACTTTGAAAAAAAACCCATAAGTGTAAATTATTTAGGCTCACATAAGATCACAACTTTTTGGGAATACAGAAAAGTGTAGAGGCAAAAAAAACACTGCAACCGTTTATTTTTTATTTTTAATCACTTCATTTTCCTTCTTTATTCACATTCTTCAACCTAATATTTGAACAGTCCTAGTAAAACCTAAATGAATGCTATAGAAAAAACACGCAGAAACTATAAACATCTTTTTATGAGAAAAAAATGTTTTTATATAGAAACCAAGGAAAAGCTATGTGTTATACAATATAAATACAAAAAACTTATCAGCAGAGCCAAGCATCAACCAGTTCCCGGAGTGCAGCAAAAGTTCTCATGCTCCTTTCTTATTATTTTATTTGAATCCATGGGGCAGATGTATTAAGCCTGGAGAAGGGATAAAGCAGTGATAAGTGCAAGGTGGTAACGCACCAGCCAATCATTCCGAGTTTGAAAAAAATGACAGTTAGGAGCTGATTGGCTGGTGCGTTATCACATTGCACTTATCACTGCGTTATCACTTTTTTATCCCTTCTCCAGGCTTAATACATCGGCCCCATTATATGGTGTAGCACCACCTCTCTGAAGGGCTGTACACACGCAGAGATTTCTCCCAGAGACGTGTGCTGAGCGATCTAGCACAGAATGCGCAGAACACATCTCTCCCCCGCTCAGCAAACAGCGTGATAGAAACATAGAAACATAGAATTTGTCGGCAGATAAGAACCACTTGGCCCATCTAGTCTGCCCCTTTTATTTTATTTTTACATTATTTTTATCTCTAACCTTATTTGATCCTTATTTCTTTGTAAGGATATCCTTATGTCTATCCCATGCATGTGATGTGCGCTGAGTGAGGGGCGAGGGGGACACTCATTTCACGCAGCGATGAAATGAGCAATCTAACTAGATATGGCCTGCATGCAGGTCAATCTAGTATTGGCGATAGCGACACATGGGGCCGTTCATCGCTATTGCTATGGGGCATACACATGGAGAGATCTGTGCTTCATTTCTAAGCAATCTAGTCAGATTGCTTAGAAATTAATGACGGATCTCTCCGTGTGTACCCCCCTTAAAAGAACTAGGATAGAAACTGATGAGAAATCAGAGATAAGAAATGAAAAATCCTTAAATGAGAGAAAATAGAGAGATACTATAGGGGAACTAACAAACATATATAATAAATTATTTCTGATATAGGGCAGAATGTACTAAAGGGAAAATGCAATAAAACCCGTATTTTTGTATGTACTAACCCCCATCTGCCGCGTTTTCGCCCCTAAAGGTATCACCATCTTTGGATGGCGATACTCTATAGAAGCCTATAGGATTCTTATCGCCGGCCACCGGAAACCGCCGCCTCTGCCGACCCCTGCCGCCGCCACCGACCCCCCTCCCCTCTAGCATACCTCCGTCTAGGCAGCCTGGACCCGGAAGCTAAACTCCTCCTCCCCCTAGCAACACAGCCGTATGTCCTTCCGGCTGCAGGGTGGAGGAGGAGGAGGCGCCTGGACAGCCTGCTGCTGCTTCCCGGCAGGTGAGCAGGTGGAGACCCCAGGGAGATGACAGAGAACCCCCGCACACCACCTCACAGGTATCGCGGGAGGCCTTCGTCACTGCATTGCGATGTTAATCGCATATGTTAGTACATATGCGATCAACATCGCTGTGATGGGTGACAAGGGGTGGCGATGTATGTTAATACATCCCACCCTTAAAGAGAAAGTTCTATGCAGAACCACTATTACGCACCTCCCCCCCCCCCTTTTTTTAACCTCCATATCTGTCAGTTATTATCCAGTCTGTTTGTTCCCAATTGTAAAGCACAATGGAATATGCTGCACTATAAGAGTATTTGTTAATAATATTACAATACTGTACACATCAGTATCCTCAGCAGGCGTGGTATCATAGAGCCCAGGATTGCATTTGCAAATGATACAGCTGGATAGGTATAACCACCTGGCAAACACAGAGATTGTAGGTGTGCCATTCCCCAGCTATTGTTTTTCAAATGACTCAACACATTCTGATATACAGTATATAAAATACACACAGTTAAGTTATATATTAATCCTCATCTATACACAAAATATACTTGTGCAATAATATTGTAGTAAGAGAATTATTGTGTGCCATGTGGTGGCCATAAGTGTTACTGTACTTTTTTATGAAACTTTCTTGGCATTTTTATAGCATCAATAAGTTCTGCAGCACTGTATTAATTATTCGTATAATCATTGACCTCCCAAAATCATCCCTCTACATGCATTGTTTAATAAAACACCTTCCTATGCACCCAGCTGCCAGTAGAAGACAAACATGTTTATATGTGGCTGCTTTGAATGCCCGTGACATGTCCTATGGGTTGAATAACGACATCTTGTATAGACAGTTGGCCATTGCTTTTATATAACGGATTTATTTGCACTTACTAGAGTGCTCTCACTTTGTTCACTTTCCTTCATTCTTCTTTGCCCCTCAGATACACCTTTGGAAAGCCGATTCAGGGTGAGATTGATGGAAAGCTGTGCCGCAAAGCCAGCTGTTTTTATTGGCATTACTGGTCTGCAGACACGTGTCCAACGGATGTGTGCATTGGATACAAAGGAAGGGTATGAATCCTGTCCATATACAGTACCTGCAGATATGAAGCTAAATCCTAAGGCACTTCTATGTGAAGTAACTTATTTTTGCTTGTCACATTCAGATAAAGTTATTATTCCACGCTGTACCATTACAAAACTTAGGACATTTGGGGCCAGATGCATCATCACTTGGAAAGTGATAAAATGGAGAGTGAAAAAGTACCAGCCAATCAGCTCCTAACTGCCATTTTTAAAACACAGCCTGTGACATGCAAGACAATTTATAAATAGGGCCAGATGTACTATGCCTGAAAAGTGATCAATATCACAGTGATAAAGTACCAGCCAATCGGCTCCTAACTGTCATTTTTCAAACACAGCCTGTGACATGGCAGTTAGGAGCCGATTGGCTGGTGCTTTATCACTGTGATATTTATCACTTTTCAGGCTTAGTACATCTGCCCCATAGTGATTAATGAAATGTGCCACTCATTTTGGGATCTCAGTATCTTCTGTTGCTGTGTTAAATTATATATTATTTTAAACAAGGTTGTAGCTGGGCAATTTTCTGGCCTGTGCCAACCACCACCCCTAACGTGAAATCATGATGCCACATTGAGAGGGCAGTGGAGTGCCTTAAGGATTCCCCTGCAGGGTGCATGTGGGTATCTGTCCAACAGTTGTACAGGCTGCATGGTTCTTTTCCAAGCACTCATACAATAACTTCCACGCTTTTCATTTTTGCATGCGTGCTATTTACCCACTGACCACATAACAAGGTGTGCACCCACTTTTAGGAAGTGTCCACTGTGTAACTGTTTTGAGTGACTTTTACTGGAATGTACAAGGGCCCTCATTCCAAGCTGATCGCTAGCTGCCATTGTTCATAGCGCAGCGATCAGGCTAAAAATCGTCTGTTCTGCGCATGCCTATGGGCCGCAGTACGCACGCGCGATGTACTTTCACACAAAACTATGCAGTTTACACAAGGTCGAGCGACTCTTTTCAGTCGCTCTGTTGTTCGGTGAGTGATTGACAGGAAGTGGGTGTTTCTGGGTGGTAACTGACCATTTTCCAGGAGTGTGCTAAAACACGCAGGCGTGTCAGGTAAAAACGCAGGCGTGCCTGGGAAAATGGGGGAGTGGCTGGCCGAACGCAGGGCGTGTATGTGACATCAAAACAGGAACTAAACTGTCTGCAGTGATCGCAAGGTAGGAGTAGGTTTGGAGCTGCTCAGAAACTGCATGAAAAGATTTTCGAGCAGTTCTGCTAACCTTTCGTTCGCACTTCTGCTAAGCTAAGATACACTCCCAGAGGGAGGCGGCTTAGCATTTGCACTGCTGCTAAAAGCAGCTAGCGAGCGATCAGCTCGGAATGAGGGCCAATGTCTGGTGATACCCAATGTGCACTCAGGGCTGTTTCTTGCAAAGTTGGCTCCCAGTGCAAGATTTAAAAATGAAAATGCGCCTCCCCCCCATTGACAATAAAAAAAAGTGCTTCCCCCCATATAGATCTAAAAATAAAAAAGTATGTGCTCCCAGCAAGGGTGTGTGGCCTCAATAAAATGGGCATGGCCTCATCTGAAAAGACTACATTACACCCCAGTTTTTGACCTTGCACCGACAGATCACGGCGACCACAGGAAAAAATAAATATATATATTATGCCATACACCGCAATGCCCTTGATACATTAAATCACCATTTTACACATTACGGCAGGCGAGTGTCCCCATTTTACACATTACGGCAGGCAAGAGACCCCATTTTACACAATACGGCAGGCAAGTGTCCCCATTTTACACATTACGGCAGGCAAGAGTCCCCATTTTACACAATACGGCAGGCAAGAGTCCCCATTTAACACATTGCGGCATGCAAGTGTCCCCATTTTACACATTACAGCAGGCAAGTGTCCCCAGTTTACACAATACGGCAGGCAAGAGTCCCCATTTTACATATTGCGGCATGCAAGAGTTCCCATTTTACACAATACGGCAGGAAAGTGTCCCCATTTTACACATTACGGCAGGCAAGAGTTCCTATTTTATACATTAGGCAGGCAAGAGTCCCCATTTTACACAATACAGCAGGCAAGAGTCCCCATTTTATACATTAGGCAGGCAAGTGTCCCCATTTTACACAATACGGCAGGCAAGAGTCCCCATTTTACACATTACGGCAGGCAAGAGTCCCCATTTTACACAATACGGCAGGCAAGAGTCCCCATTTTATACATTAGGCAGGCAAGTGTCCCCATTTTACACAATATGGCAGTCAAGAGTCCCCATTTTACACAATACGGCAGGCAAGAGTCCCCATTTTACACAATACTGTTAGGTGCCGTGGTCCTGCTTCTGAGCGACGCTCACGGCCGCCGCACCTCCCTTCCTGCCCGCCCGGCGCCTAGCAACGCCAGGACGCTGTGCGTCCTGAGCCGCCGGGTCCCTGGCAACGCCAGGACGCCGTGCGCACTGAGCCGCCGGGTCCCTGGCAATGCTGGGATGCCGTGCGTGCGTAGCCGCCGGACCCTTAGCAACGGGGACGCCACAGACTAACCGCGTTCCCCGTTGCTTCCTATCAATCAATACACCTGTTAGCTCTGGTCGTGCAGCAGGGCAGCTGCACGACATTACTAATTAAGCTTCGCTGCAGCTATTGGAGGGCTCCCTGTTATATTCTCCCTCACTACCTGGCACAGACGCCGGTGATAGCTTCCTGTATGCTGTTCCTGTCTTGTAACGTCTGTTCCTGGTCAGCTGTATCTGGTCGATCCTGCTCCCTGTGCTCCTGAGTCCTGGAGTTCTGAAGCCGGTCCTGGGAATCCTTCCTGTTCAAGTGAACCTGTTGCAGTCATCTGGGGGTTCTCGTTTGTTGGGGTTCTCTCCCGGTTTCGTGAGTAGCGGCTTCTGCCGCATGTTGTGGCCTAGGCCGCTTAGTCCTGTTGGTACTTTTTGTATTGGTGGTTTTTGCGGAGGTTTCCGCTTTCACTGTCCTCCCCGGAACTCGGCGGTGCCGTGTGGGGGAGTGGACAGTGATATCTTTTGTTGTTCTTTTCCTTTGGCGGCGTGCCGCACATATATTTAGTTTTAGGGCAGTTAGTAGCCCCTAGCTTCTGTTTGCTTTAGTTAGAGGTCCCCTTGTTATTATCCTGTCTCGGTTCACGCTTTGTCTCACTCTAAGACCTGGGGGCATCGGAGTTGGGAAGACCTAATCCGCCTTTCAAACGCGGCTGCCGTGGGCCCAAGAAACCATAGTCACTAAGGCGTGAACTGACCACACGGGTAAAACAACGGATGTAGGGTGCTAGGGGCTATTCCCGTTCCCTCCCCATTTCAGCGTCACGTCTTGGTGCTCTGGACTCACTACGCAACATCTCCCTTGTGCTGAGCACCAGGAACCTAACATTATCACCGGCCCAAAAACACAAAAAAAAAGTTATTTGTATTTGGTGGGCTTTGAAATTCGGCCTCATGAATCCGGCAGTATTAGGACCGAATCCCAGCCAGCTTTTGGCCATCCATATTCAGGAACTAACTCAGATGGTTCAGGATCTTACTCTTCGGGTGAGATCGCAGGAAGATCTTTTGCGAGCCTCCCCGAGTATGATTCCAGAACTAAAGATGCATCTACCTGACCGTTTTTTGGGTAACTGAAAGGATTTTTTTAATTTCAAGGAAGCTTGTAAGCTTTATTTTCGTTTAAGGCCCCGATCCTCTGGTACTGAGTCTCAACGGGTCGGGATTGTGATGTCATTACTACAAGGCGATCCACAAACCTGGGCTTTTGGGCTAAAAGCCGATGATGTTGCCTTGCTATCTGTAGATGCCTTTTTTAAGTCCTTAGGCCTTTTGTATGATGACCCTGATAGAGCCACCTGCGTGCACTTAAGCAAGGGAAAAATCCAGCAGAGGCGTATTGTACAGAGTTTCGCCGTTGGTCGAACGACTGTGGCTGGAATGACCCGGCCCTGCGCAGTCAGTTTCGCCTCGGTTTGTCTGAAGTTATTAAAGACAGTCTCCTTCAGTACCCCGCTCCAGAGACTCTAGACAAACTCATGGAGCTTGCTATTAAAATTGATCGTCGTCTCCGGGAGCGGAGGGCTGAAAGAGGAACTAGTTTCAGGCCTTGTCCATGTGTGTATACTTTCCCTGAGGACGTCGAGAAGCCGATGCAAATGGGTCTCTCTCGGCTGTCCCCAGAGGAAAGAACCAGAAGGCTAAATTCTGGTCTTTGCTTGTATTGTGGTGGCAAGGGACATATCGCACGTAATTGCCCGAATAAGCAGGGAAACGCTCTGACCAAGTGAATAGTGAGGGGGTTCACTTGGGTCTGCAGTTAATCTCCTCTAATGATTCCTTATTAGTCCCTGTAAAAATTTCCTTTGGTAGCCTCAGTTCGTTGGTGTCGGCCTTCGTCGACAGTGGAGCTGCGGGAAATTTCATGGATCTTGGTTGGGCTCAGGCTTTGGGCGTTCCACAGATACCTATGGATAAACGTATCACCATGCACGGCTTGGATGGTGGTCCGCTTTCTAACGGGGTAATCACTCACCGCACACCTCCAGTACAACTGACAGTGGGGGCCCTACATTCAGAGAAAATCGAATTTTACCTTACCCAATGTCCGGCTGTCCCTGTAGTTCTGGGTCACCCCTGGCTTGCCTTTCATAATCCCACCATAGATTGGCAGTCTGGGGAGATTTCCCGATGGGGTCCCTTTTGTGTTAAGGAATGTATTTCCCATCCAGTCCGGGTTGCGGCAGTCACCCCAGAACTTATTCCTTTGGAATATCTGGACTTTGCCGACGTTTTCTCCAAGGGTAATGCGGATATTCTGCCTCCTCATCGGTCCTATGACTGCGCTATTGACTTAGTTCCCGGTGCCTCTTTACCTAAGGGGAGACTATATGCCCTGTCTGGTCCGGAAACTACGGCAATGAATGATTATGTACAGGAGAGCCTAAAAAAAGGCTTCATTAGGCCCTCGAAATCTCCATTGAGTGCAGGGTTTTTTTTTGTTGAGAAAAAAGATGGGTCGCTCAGACCATGTATTGATTTTCGGGCTTTGAATAAAATCTCTGTTAAAAACACCTACCTCTTGCCACTGATTTCAGTACTATTTGATCAGCTCCGGACTGCCGTTATCTTTTCCAAGATCGATCTTAAAGGGGCTTACAATCTCATCCGAATTAAATCTGGGGATGAGTGGAAGACGGCTTTCAGCACACAGTCGGGACATTATGAATACCTGGTGAGGCCGTTTGGGCTGTCAAATGCTCCTGCTGTATTTCAAGATCTCATTAACGACGTCCTTCGCGACTTTCTAGGAAAGTTTGTGGTCGTTTATTTAGACGACATTTTGATTTACTCCGAGTCTTTAGAACAACATATTACCCATGTGCGACTGGTCCTTCAGAAGTTACGGGAAAATCATTTATACGCCAAACTGGAGAAATGTGATTTCCACATCACAGAAGTGTCCTTCCTGGGGTATATTATTTCTCCTAAGGGGTTTTTCATGGAACCAAAAAAACTCCAGGCCATCCTAAATTGGGCACAACCCACAAACTTAAAAGCAATTCAGCGCTTTTTAGGGTTTGCAAATTACTATAGGCGTTTTATTCATACCTTCTCTGATTTGGTTGCTCCTATAGTAGCATTGACTAAAAAAGGAGCGGACCCTTCGAATTGGTCGCCTGAAGCCAAGTCTGCCTTTCTGGCCTTAAAGCAGGCCTTTGTCTCAGCTCCAGTGCTCAGACACCCTAACCCGGAGCTCCCCTTTATTGTCGAGGTAGATGCCTCAGAGGTTGGAGTGGGGGCTATCCTTTCTCAGGTAGACCCGGAGTCTCAGGAATTACACCCATGTGCCTTCATGTCCAGGAAATTCTCCTCCGCAGAATCCAACTATGATGTTGGTAATCGAGAATTGTTGGCAGTTAAATGGGCTTTCGAGGAGTATAGGCATTGGCTGGAAGGAGCTAGGCATACCATTACGGTGTTTACTGACCACAAGAACCTGCAGTATATTGAGTCAGCTAAACGGCTTAATGCTCGACAGGCACGTCGGGCGTTGTTTTTTACTCGTTTCAGGTTTATTATCACCTTCAGGCCCGGTTCCAAGAATACAAAAGCCGATGCCCTGTCACGTTGTTTTCTTCCGGTTCACAACAACCACCCGGCTACTACTCCCATAGTTCCATCGTCTGTAATCCGGGCTGGCCTCACACAGGATTTATTTACACAGCTAGTCCAGCTTCAGCAGCAGGCTCCCAAAGTCTCTCCTGCAGATCGTCTCTTCGTCCCTGAATTTCTGAAAGGCACTGTTCTAGCTGAGTTTCATGATAATAAGGTTTCTGGTCATCCGGGTATCACTAAGACCTTGGAGTTAATCTCTCGCTCAGTGTGGTGGCCTAATCTTTCTAAAGATGTAAGGGACTTTGTCCGTTCCTGTCAGGTTTGTGCTCAGTACAAGGTATCTCGATCGTTGCCGGTCGGGCAACTCATACCTTTAGCCATTCCTCTCAGGCCATGGTCACATATATCCATGGATTTCGTGGTGGACCTTCCTCTTTCAGCTGGATTTCGAGTCATTTGGGTGGTAGTAGACCGTTTTAGTAAGATGGCCCACTTCATTGCTCTCCCCCGATTACCCTCTGCTCAAGGGTTGGCAGTTTTATTTCTCTGCCATGTGTTCAGGCTCCATGGCTTACCCAGGGATATTGACTCTGATCGGGGACCGCAATTCATCGCCCATTTCTGGAAACGTTTTTGTGCCTCATTAAATATGAAACTCTCTTTAACATCTGGGTACCATCCACAGTCTAACGGACAAACTGAACGTGTTAATCAGTCGTTAAAACAGTGTTTACGGCTATATTCGGCCAAACTTCAGAATGATTGGTCTGAATTTCTTCCTTTGGCCGAGTTTGCCTATAATAACTCTTGTCATTCTTCCACCAAGGAGTACCCATTCTTTTCGGTCTTGGGCTTTCATCCTAGAGCCAATTCTTTTTACCCTCATTTTCCAGTCTCCTCGTTAACCTTAACTTCCCGTCTCAGAATGATTTGGAAAAAGGTGCACCTTGCCCTTAAGAAGGCTGCCTTCCGAGAAAAAAAAATTTCTGATAGGTTCCGACGCCCATGCACTTTTAAGGTGGGAGATAAGGTGTGGTTGTCAACCCGCAACATCAAGCTCCGACAACCCTCGGCTAGATTGGGACCCATATTTATTGGACCGTTCCTTATCATTAAGAAGGTCAACCCAGTTGCTTTTCGGCTACGCTTGCCTAAATCACTCAAAATTGGCAATACTTTTCACTGTTCCCTTCTGAAGCAGTATTTTTCTTCCAGGAGATTCCCTCGGAAGACTTCCCAGGGTAGACCTCCGGTGGATGTTCAGGGGCAACAAGAGTTCTTGGTGGAGAAGGTTTAAGATTCCAAAGTTTCTCGGGGCCGGCTTTATTTTTTGGTTCACTGGAAAGGCTATGGCCCGGAAGAAAGGTCTTGGGTCCTGGATAAGGATCTACATGCCCCTAAACTTAAGAGATTATTCTTTCAGGAATTTCCTCAGAAACCCGGCTTTAGGGGTTCTTTAACCCCTCCTCAAGGGGGGGGGTACTGTTAGGTGCCGCGGTCCGCGGCGCCGCTCGGTCTGCTTCCGAGCGACGCTTACGGCCGCCGCACCTCCCTTCCTGCCCTGCCAGCGCCTAGCAACACCAGGACGCCATGCGCGCTGAGCCGCCGGGTCCTTGGCAACGCTGGGACACCATGCGCGTGTAGCCGCGGGACCCTTAGCAACGGGGACGCCACAGACGAACCGCGTTCCCCGTTTTTTCCTATCAATCAATACACCTGTTAGCTCTGGTCGTGCAGCAAGGCAGCTGCACGACATTACTGATTAAGCTTCGCTGCAGCTATTGGAGGGCTCCCTGTTATATTCTCCCTCACTACCTGGCACAGACGCCGGTGATAGCTTCCTGTATGCTGTTACTGCCTTGTAACGTCTGTTCCTGGTCAGCTGTATCTGGTCGATCCTGCTCCCTGTGCTCCTGAGTCCTGGAGTTCTGAAGCCGGTCCTGGGAATCCTTCCTGTTCAAGTGAACCTGTTGCAGTCATCTGGGGGTTCTCGTTTGTTGGGGTTCTCTCCCGGTTTCGTGAGTAGCGGCTTCTGCCTCGTGTTGCGGCCTAGGCCGCTTAGTCCTTTTGGTACTTTTTGTATTGGTGGTTTTTGCGGAGGTTTCCGCTTTCACTGTCCTCCCCGGAACTCGGCGGTGCCGTGTGGGGGAGTGGACAGTGATATCTTTTGTTGTTCTTTTCCTTTGGCGGCGTGCCGCACATATATTTAGTTTTAGGGCAGTTAGTAGCCCCTAGCTTCTGTTTGCTTTAGTTAGAGGTCCCCTTGTTATTATCCTGTCTCGGTTCACGCTTTGGGGGAAATTTACTAAGCTCCCGATTTTGACCGAGATGCCGTTTTTTCATCAAAGTGTCATCTCGGTAATTTACTAAACACTAATCACGGCAGAGATGAGGGCATTCGTAATTTTTTGCAAGTCCAAGTAAAAAATTACGAATGAATACACCATCGGTCAAAACGCGGCTGTTTAAGTATGAATCTCGGTCATTTACTAAGAAGTGCAAAGCAAAAAAAAACAAACACTGCCGTGAAAAATTACAACTCGTAAAAAAGTGCTAAAAAAAAACAGACCTTATTTTTTTTCCCGTGATTAGATAGGCATGCACGGATCCATGAGATCCGTGCATGTATATCAGTGGGAAGGGGTGGGAAAGTGCTTATTTTGTCAAAAAAAATTGCGTGGGGTCCCCCCTCCTAAGCATAACCAGCCTCGGGCTCTTTGAGCCGATCCTGGTTGCAAAAATATGGGGGAAAAAATGACAGGGGTTCCCCCATATTTAAGCAACCAGCATCGGGCTCTGCGCCTGGTCCTGGTCCCAAAAATACGGGGGACAAAAAGAGTAGGGGTCCCCCGTATTTTTAAAACCAGCACCGGGCTCCACTAGCTGGACAGATAATGCCACAGCCGGGGGTCACTTTTATATAGTGCCCTGCGGCCGTGGCATCAAAAATCCAACTAGTCACTCCTGGCCGGGGTACCCTGGGGGAGTGGGGACCCCTTCAATCAAGGGGTCCCCCCCCCCCAGCCACCCAAGGGCCAGGGGTGAAGCCCGAGGCTGTCCCCCCCCATCCAATGGGCTGCGGATGGGGGGGCTGATAGCCTTTGTTGTAAAAGAAAAGATATTGTTTTTAGTAGCAGTACTACAAGTCCCAGCAAGCCTCCCCCGCATGCTGGTACTTGGAGAACCACAAGTACCAGCATGCGGCGGAAAAACTGGCCCGCTGGTACCTGTAGTACTACTACTAAAAAAATACCCAAAAAAAGACAAGACACACACACCGTGAAAGTATAATTTTATTACATACATACACACATACATACATACTTACCTTATGTTCCCACGCAGGTCGGTCCTCTTCTCCAGTAGAATCCAAGGGGTACCTGTTGAAGAAATTATACTCACGAGATCCAGGGGTCCAGGCTCCTCGGGAAATCCAGGGGTAATCCACGTACTTGAAAAAAATAACAAAACGGTGTCCCGACCACGAACTGAAAGGGGACCCATGTTTGCACATGGGTCACCTTTCCACGAATGCCAGAAACCCACTCTGACTTCTGTCTAAGTGGGTTTCTTCAGCCAATCAGGGAGCGCCACGTTCTAGCACTCTCCTGATCGGCTGTGTGCTCCTGTACTGAGTGACAGGCGGCACACGGCAGTGTTACAATGTAGCGCCTATGCGCTACATTGTAACCAATGCTGGGAACTTTCTGCCCTGCGGTTGACCTAAAGTGACGTCACCGCTGAGCAAGAAAGTTCCCAGCATTGGTTACAATGGAGCGCATAGGCGCTACATTGTAACACTGCCGTGTGCTGCCTGTCAGTGAGGACAGGAGCACACAGCTGATCAGGAGAGTTTTACAACAAAGGCTATCAGCCCCCCCATCCGCAGCCCATTGGATGGGGGGGGACAGCCTCGGGCTTCACCCCTGGCCCTTGGGTGGCTGGGGGGGGGACCCCTTGATTGAAGGGGTCCCCACTCCCCCAGGGTACCCCGGCCAGGAGTGACTAGTTGGATTTTTGATGCCACGCCCGCAGGGCACTATATAAAAGTGACCCCCGGCTGTGGCATTATCTGTCCAGCTAGTGGAGCCCGGTGCTGGTTTTAAAAATACGGGGGACCCCTACTCTTTTTGTCCCCCGTATTTTTGGAACCAGGACCAGGCGCAGAGCCCGATGCTGGTTGCTTAAATATGGGGGAACCCCTGTCAATTTTTTTCCCATATTTCGGCAACCAGGATCGGCTCAAAGAGCCCGAGGCTGGTTATGCTTAGGAGGGGGGACCCCACGCAATTTTTTTTTTTAATTTTACAGTGTTTAATTAAAAAAAAAAAAAATAGAACCCCAGCACGGATCACACAGATCCGGCCGAGATTAATTGTAAAAAAGTCGGCAGTGTTTTGCTAATCACTGCCGTAAAAAACACAAAAAAAACACGAATGACATCGACATCGGAAGAAAAGAAAAACCCGAATACGACAGCTTAGTAAATCCATCGTAACAAATTCAAAAAGTTGCAGTTTTACACTTTCGATGTCATTCGTGATTGAACTTTGACCTGAAACGGGAAAATACGAATCTTAGTAAATTTACCCCTTTGTCTCACTCTAAGACCTGGGGGCATCGGAGTTGGGCAGACCTAATCTGCCCTTCAAACGCGGCTGCTGTATGCCCAAGAAACCATAGTCACTAAGGCGTGAACTGACCACACGGGTAAAACAACGGAGGTAGGGTGCTAGTGGCTATTCCCGTTCCCTCCCCATTTCAGCGTCACGTCCTGGTGCTCTGGACTCACTATGCAACATCTCCCTTGTTCTGAGCACCAGGAACCTAACAAATACGGCAGGCAAGAGTCCCTATTTTATACATTAGGCAGGCAAGTGTCCCCATTTTACACAATACGGCAGACAAGTGTCCACATTTTACAAAATACGGCAGGCAAGAGTCCCCATTTTATACATTAGGCAGGCAAGTATCCCCATTTTACACATTATGGCAGGAAAGAGTCCCCATTTTATATATTACGGCAGGCAAGTGTCCCCATTTTACACATTATGGCAGGCAAGAGTCACCATTTTACACAATACGGCAGGCAAGAGTCCCCATTTTACACAATACAGCAGGCAAGTGTCCCCATTTTACACAATACGGCAGGCAAGAGTCCCCATTTTACACATTACGGCAGGCAAGAGTCCCAATTTTACACAATACGGCGGCAAGAGTCCCCATTTTATACATTAGGCAGGCAAGTATCCCCATTTTCCACAATACGGCAGAAAAGAGTTCCAATTTTACACAATACGGCAGCAAGAGTCCCCATTTTAAACAATATGGCAGGCAAAAGTCCCCATTTTATATATTAGGCAGGCAAGTATCCCCATTTTACACATTACAGCAGTAAAGAGTCCCCATTATATACATTACGGCAGGCAAGTGTCCCCATTTTACACATTATGGCAGGCAAGTGTCCCCAGTTTACACATTACGGCAGGCAAGAGTCCCCATTTACACATTGCGGCATGCAAGAGTCCCCATTTTACACAATATAGTAGGCAAGAGTCCCCATTTTACACAATACGGCAGGCAAGTGTCCCCATTTTACACATTACGGCAGGCAAGAGTCCCCATTTTATACATTAGGCAGGCAAGAGTCCCCATTTTACACAATACGGCAGGCAAGAGTCCCAATTTTATACATTAGACAGGCAAGTGTCCCCATTTTACACAATACGGCAGGCAAGAGTCCCCATTTTACACATTACGGCAGGCAAGAGTCCCCATTTTATACATTAGGCAGGCAAGTGTCCCCATTTTACACAATATGGCAGGCAAGAGTCCCCATTTTACACAATACGGCAGGCAAGAGTCCCCATTTTACACAATACGGCAGGCAAGAGTCCCTATTTTATACATTACGCAGGCAAGTGTCCCCATTTTACACAATACAGCAGGCAAGTATCCACATTTTACAAAATACGGCAGGCAAGAGTCCCCATTTTATACAATAGGTAGGCAAGTATCCCCATTTTACACATTATGGCAGGAAAGAGTCACCATTTTATATATTACGGCAGGCAAGTGTCCCCATTTTACACATTATGGCAGGCAAGTTTCCCCAGTTTACACATTAGGGCAGGCAAGTGTCCCCATTTTACACATTACGGCAGGCAGGAGTCCCCATTTTACACAATACGGCAGGGAAGAGTCCCCATTTTACACAATACAGCAGGCAAGTATCCCCATTTTACACAATACGGCAGGCAAGAGTCCCCATTTTACACATTACGGCAGGCAAGAGTCCCCATTTTACACAATACGGCAGGCAAGAGTCCCCATTTTATACATCAGGCAGGCAAGTGTCCCCATTTTACACAATATGGCAGAAAAGAGTTCCCATTTTACACAATACGGCAGGCAAGAGTCCCCATTTTACACAATACGGCAGGCAAGAGTCCCCATTTTATACATTAGGCAGGCAAGTATCCCCATTTTACACATTACAGCAGGAAAGAGTCTTCATTTTATACATTACGGCAGGCAAGTGTCCCCATTTTACACATTATGGCAGGCAAGTGTCCCCAGTTTACATATTACGGCAGGCAAGTGTCCACATTGTACACATTACGGCAGGCAAGAGTCCCCATTTTACACAATACGGCAGGCAAGAGTCCCCATTTTACACAATACGGCAGGCAATAGTCCTCATTTTACACAATACGGCAGGCAAGAGTCCCCATTTTATACATTAGGCAGGCAAGTGTCCCCATTTTCCACAATACGGAAAGAAAGAGTCCCCATTTTATATATTAGGCAGGCAAGTATCCCCATTTTACACATTAGGCAGGTGGCAGAGGAGGAGGAGTGGGGAGGAGAGAGAGAGAGAGAGAGAGAGTGAGAGAGCGAGAGAGAGAGAGAGAGAGAGAGAGAGAAACTTACATTTGAAGAGGTTCTTCCCGTTCTTCGGCCCACCTCTCCCTCGTCGCGCCGGCCCTTCCTGCTGTAGTTTGGCTCCCCCTCCTCCCGAGTACCCAGCTCTGGGGGCAGAGTTTCGCGGAATGACACGATTGCGTTGTGACATCACGATGCAACTGCGTCATACTGCGAAACTCCGTCCCCCGAGTTGGGTACTCTGGAAGAGGGAGGAGGGGGGAAGCAATGAGCAGCAGAAGTGCCGCGGTGGGCACCCCGTGCGATTGCACGGCTCGCCTGCCGCAAGAAACGGCACTGTGTGCACTCGATGCCCCCTCCCCCTCTCTATATTTTGCGCACAAAAAGGGGTCATGGCCTAACATAAAGGAGATGTGGCCTCATGAGGAATACCGATTACATTACTCTGGGGGCATGCCCAGCATCCCGGGAGATGAGTGCTTGCACTGTCGGCTCCTTCTCTGTGACAGGAAACGAGTGCTGCAGAGAAAGTGACACTACTGTACCCAGCTCCTGCCACTGCAGAGGAGCCAACATTTTTGTGACACCCGGGTGTGGCCCACACCATTTGTACCCACCTAGTGATGCCACTGCTGGACTGTAAATTATACTTGTTAGTTGAAAGTTTAGACCAATCATCTCCAACTCCACAGACATAAATCCCTTGTCGATCTGAGGAGAGATAGTCTCTGTTGCTATTGGAAATGGCTGGTAAATGAACCTCTACGAAGTCATATCAATTTCTTGTCCAGAATCACACAATTTCGTTTTTACATGTCACTGTAGAGTGAAGAGCTTTCTGTTATCTAGCCTTCACTTAGTAATGGAAATGGCTGGTATATGAACCTCTACAAAGTCATGTCAATTTCCAGCCTCATAAAAATAATGAATAACATTCATTTTCTCTTTCTGTATGACATCCTGAGATGGTCACGTGGAATCTTCTATATTCCAGTAACTGGGCCTGAGTCATAGCTGTACGCTAATGTAATCACAGCTGTGATTCCGTACGCAGCCAATGTGCAAAGATATGCCACCGCCGCCAAGAAGTTGATTGAGGTGCCCACCGGCAGCCTAACAATCTCAGTATCCGCATAGACATACACAGAGACAGTCACAGATCCTTTGTTAACTGATTCCCTGAGTAACTGGATGTTTGCGCGGAATGACCACGGAAACACAGACGCTGGCGGTATGCTTTATGCGTGTGAGATCACAGATGTAGGTTGAAAACGACTGTAACACGCCTGTATTTTTGCCGCTAATCCTCGTTATTTCCCACAAATAGTCCCCAACTGTCAATCACTTAGCGAATAAATCCTCTCTGTGAGCGCCATCGCTAAAGTACCTGGGTGCGTGTGTAGTACGATTGTGACACAGGTGCAGGCGGCGGATAATCGCTCAATTGTATAATTATCTGCATTTCGTACAACTATGATCCAGGCCCTTAGTGTGTTGCAGAGTATCTACTGGTGATGTATTATAATTTTTATACAATTCTATTCTTATTACAGACTGACAAGAATGGCTGCCTTGAAGTGGAAATAGAAACTGAGCCATTTCATTTACAGTCGTATGACTATCAATTAAACTTTGATTCTGAGGCTTCGCTTGTAGAAGACGGAACAGGTAGAATTACGGAGCCATTGAGCAGTTGTAAAAAAAAATAAAGATCATATTCATTTCTTTCTTGTTGTCTAAATGATCACTAAAATATAAAGTTTACATTTACTGTAACATTTTCTTCTATTGAGATTCCCTGATCCTGGTACCAAGATTGTACACTGGGGGTTATTTGGATTTGTTAGCAAACCAAAAAAGCACACTAATGGGCAATACCATGGGGGTCATTCCGAGTTGTTCGCTCGGTATTTTTTTCTCGCAACGGAGCGATTAGTCGCTAATGCGCATGCGCAATGCCCGCAGTGCGACTGCGCCAAGTAAATTTGCTATGCAGTTAGGTATTTTACTCACGGCATTACAAGGTTTTTTCTTCGTTCTGGTGATCGTAATGTGATTGACAGGAAGTGGGTGTTTCTGGGCGGAAACAGGCCGTTTTATGGGTGTGTGCGAAAAAACGCTACCGTTTCTGGGAAAAACGCGGGAGTGGCTGGAGAAACGGGGGAGTGTCTGGGCGAACGCTGGGTGTGTTTGTGACGTCAAACCAGGAACGACAAGCACTGAACTGATGCCGAGTAAGTGTGGAGCTACTCAGAAACTGCTAAGAAGTGTTTATTCGCTATTTTGCTAATCTTTCGTTCGCAATTTTGATAAGCTAAGATTCACTCCCAGTAGGCGGCGGCTTAGCGTGTGCAAAGCTGCTAAAAGCAGCTTGCAAGCGAACAACTCGGAATGAGGGCCCATGTGCACTGCGGGTGGGGCAGATATAACATGTTTAGAGAGTTAGATTTGGGTGGGTTATATTGTTTCTGTGCAGGGTAAATACTGGCTGCTTAATTTTTACACTGCAATTTAGATTTCAGTTTCAACACACCCCACCCAAATCTAAATCTCTCTGCACATGTTACATCTGCCCCACCTGCAGTGCAGCATGGTTTTGCCCATTAGTGTGCTTACTTAGTTTGCTAACAAACCTGAATAAGGCCCACAGTGCAATGTGCCATATTGGAATAATAGGTCTTTCTCAAATATGTAAACCTCTAAAATAAAGACAGCACAAAAACTCTTTTAACTTAATTGTACAAAAACATTTATTTTTATTTTTATATGTACTTTGCATTACTGATTACGCTGCAATATGCTTAAAATTCTTAAGCACATGACATGGATAAATCTAGTAAGCAGCGTTTTGCAAAGCTGTCACATCGTCTGCAGATTTCGAAAGCTGGATTTAAAGAGGCAATAATATTTACTTCAAAACATTCATGGTTTTGTATTCAGTGGCATTGAAAGAGTTAAGTAATTTATGTTTCTTTGCAGGAGTTCAAATGAATGCAACCAGCAGTTGCCATATTTCAGCAATGATTGCCAAAGTGACCTTTGAAGAATTGGAAGTATCAGATTCCTTTTATAAGCCAGGACTGAAATATAAAACAAAGGTTAGACAGCTATAAAATACTGGGGCAGATGTATTAACTTGTACCCCTTTCACATCGCAGCTTTAACCCGGTAAATTGCCGATTTTTCAGCCTTCCTAGACGGTTCTAGCTGCGGTGTGAAAGGGCCACCTTGAATTTACCGTTTTCAAAATACTGGTATTTTGAAACGGTTAAAAAGCAGGGTCCTACCCGGTTCAGAACCGTTTCACTGTGCAGTGTGAAAGGCTCAGAAACGGTATTTCCAAGCCACAGAAGGTGATAGACTGTCTCCATGTGTGATGTCACCAGGCAGAAGCAGGAAGCTGGAGGAAAAACACATGAGGCACATGAGAGTGGGTTTAGAAGCGTTTTCTTACTGCAAATATATTATACAATGGCAACTTGGAGTGATGAAGAGGTGAGGGAGCTGCTAAGAATCAGAGGGGATGAGGAAATCTGCAGACAAATAACTGGGACAGTCAAGGATGCACTCATATATAAAAACATGGTTAAAATGCTTCAAGCTGCTGGGTTCCATCGTAAGACTATCCAAATTATTAATAATTAATTAATTAATCATTATTAATAATGTGTGGGCCAGAAAAGTCCATTTATAATGACAACCTCTGTTTTCTATGGGCGAAACAGGTTCAGTGTGAAAGGTACCAAAACGGTAATGAAATGGTAATATACTGGTTACAACATGCGATGTGAAGGGGGTTTAACTGTTCAGACCCGTTTTAAGAACCGTTTAAAGAACCGTTTCAAAAGCAGGTTTTGCGATGTGAAAGCAGCACTTGGAGAAGGCATAAGGAAGTGATAAATCAGTGATATGTGCAAGGTGATAAAGGAACCAGCCAAGCAGCTCCAATATGTAAATTAACAGTATGGTCTGATTGGCTGGTGCCTTTATCACCTTGCACATATCACTGGTTTATCACTTCCTTATGCCTTCTCCAGGCTAATACATCTGCCCATTGTCTCTAATCTTAATGATTAGACCATGAGCAAAACTATAGCGTCATCACACATTAAAGTCACCTGACATACATTAAAATGCGGTTTTGGGGGAGGATGCAGAGACGAACAGGGGAATCCGTGAGCGTAGGATGCGAGCGTCACCAGGCCACGCCCTAACGCATTTCTTCACCAGACCTCCGACGAAGTCTGTTGATGAAACGTGTTAGGGCGTGGCCTGGTGACGCTCGCATCCTACGCTCATGGATTCCCCTGTTCATCTCTGCATCCTCCTGGTTCCGGCACACCATGGTCAGCAGGCAGCGTGTGGGGTGGAAGCCGCTGTGTTTCAGATGGGAGCAGGTGATATCCAGGGTAATACACTGCTCAAAAAAATAAAGGGAACACTAAAATAACACATCCTAGATCTGAATGAATGAAATATTCTTATTAAATACTTTGTTCTTTACATAGTTGAATGTGCTGACAACAAAATCACACAAAAATTATCAATGGAAATCAAATTTATTAACCCATGGAGGTCTGGATTTGGAGTCACACTCAAAATTAAAGTGGAAAAACACACTACAGGCTGATCCAACTTTGATGTAATGTCCTTAAAACAAGTCAAAATGAGGCTCAGTAGTGTGTGTTGCCTCCACGTGCCTGTATGACCTCCCTACAACTCCTGGGCATGCTCCTGATGAGGTGGCAGATGGTCTCCTGAGGGATCTCCTCCCAGACCTGGACTAAAGCATCCGCCAACTCCTGGACAGTCTGTGGTGCAACGTGGCGTCGGTGGATGGAGCGAGACATGATGTCCCAGATGTGCTCAATTGGATTCAGGTCTGGGAAACAGGCGGGCCAGTCCATAGCATCAATGCCTTCATTTTGCAGGAACTGCTGACACACTCCAGCCACATGAGGTCTAGCATTGTCTTGCATTAGGAGGAACCCAGGGCCAACCCACCAGCATATGGTCTCACAAGGGGTCTGAGGATCTCATCTCGGTACCTAATGGCAGTCAAGCTACCTCTGGCGAGCACATGGAGGGCTGTGCGGCCCCCGCAAAGAAATGCCACCTCACACCATTACTGACCCCTGCCAAACCAGTCATGGTGGAGGATGTTGCAGGCAGCAGAACGTTCTCCTTGGCGTCTCCAGACTCTGTCACGTCTGTCACATGTGCTCAGTGAGAACCTGCTTTCATCTGTGAAGAGCACAGGGCGCCAGTGGCGAATTTGCCAATCTTGGTGTCCTCTGGCAAATGCCAAACGTCCTGCACGGTGTTGGGCTGTAAGCACAACCCCCACCTGTGGACGTCGGGCCCTCATACCACCCTCATGGATTCTGTTTCTGATCATTTGAGTAGACACATGCACATTTGTGGCTTGCTGGAGGTCATTTTGCAGGGCTCTGGCAGTGCTTCTCCTGTTCCTCCTTGCACAAAGGCGGAGGTAGCGGTCCTGCTGCTAGATTGTTGCCCTCTTACAGCCGCCTCCACGTCTCCTGATGTACTGGCCTGTCTCCTGGTAGCGTCTCCATGCTCTGGACACTACGCTGACAGACACAGCAAACCTTCTTGCCACAGCTCGCATTGATGTGCCATCCTGGATGAGCTGCACTACCTGAGCCACTTGTGTGGGTTGTAGACTCCGTCTCATGCTACCACTAGAGTGAAAGCACCGCCAGCTTTCAAAAGTGACCAAAACATCAGCCAGGAAGCATAGGAGCTGAGAAGTGGTCTGTGGTCACCACCTGTAGAACAACTCCTTTATTGGGGGTATTTTGCTAATTGCCTATAATTGCCACCTGTTGTTTATTCCATTTGCACAACAGCATGTGAAATTGATTGTCAATCAGTGTTGCTTCATAAGTGGACAGTTTGATTTCACAGAAGTGCGATTGACTTGGAGTTACATTGTGTTGTTTAAGTGTTCCCTTTATTTTTTTGAGCAGTGAATATGAAAAACCTTGTGGTAATCAGTCCACAGTGTTCTTTGTCTTGGTATGAGTTTTAAACAACTTGGTGTGACTCTGACTGTTGTGTCAAATAAACTTTTATGCACTATGGAGCGACCCTCTGCTTGTATATATATATATATATATATATGAGGAACTGGTCCGGCACTCACAAATGTATACAGCAGAAAGTAAATATGCTCCGGTGCCCTCTCTCCGGGCTGGTAGTCCGTACATACAAGGAGATCAAATAAGGCGGCACTCAGGAGACCAAATAGATGTGAAACAAGCGAGTGCTTTATCAACGTTTCGGGGCACTGAACCCCGTCTTCAGGACACACTGTGTGTGTCGTGAAGACGGGGTTCAGTGCCCCGAAACGTTGATAAAGCACTCGCTTGTTTCACATCTATTTGGTCTCCTGAGTGCCGCCTTATTTGATCTCCTTTTTTATATATATATATATATATATATAATATATATATATATATATATATATATATATATATAATAAATTCCAGAAGATGCGGCACTCACGATACAGGCAGAGCAGGACAATATGTGTAGCAAACCTATCTACAGATAGTAGATAAATGGAGATAGCCTTAGTTATTCCCAGCAATCTTCACTTTAATATACTTTATATCTAATAGTTAATAGACATTTAGATTTTGTGAAGAGTTTTTCTCAGTGTGCCACTATATGATAATAATTTTTAATTTTTCTATTTTTAACTGATTATATGACCATTATTAGTGGACGCTACCTAATGTCTAAGGTTGAAATAATATGCACATTAGAATCTCAGAAGAAGTTTAGAGAAGAACTGGCTAAAGGGCCCTACACACTTAAAGATTTCACTGAAAGATATGAACAATCTTGTGTAGGCACCAACGATGAACGATGCGCGGCCCCGCGCTCGTTCATCGTTGGTGTCGGCTCGTTTAAACATGCAGGTCAATATGTACAATCTCGTCCATATTAGCTTGCACTGCTATGGAGCCGGGTGATGGGGAGAGTGAAGAAACTTCACTTCCCCCCGTCACCTCCCCACTGCTGCTGGGTCACCCGTCGGCCGTATCGGCCATCGGGCACCTCTGCGGCACATCACCATGTGTGTAAGGCCCATTACATTAACATACCAACATATTTTTAAGAGAATACAAAATAGCTAACTGCGCTAAATGGATCACAAAAGGACAATGGTGCCGGTTAAAAATACAGTAGCACCAATTTGTTGGACATCAATAAACCACGCAAATTTAAAACAAATTCCAGATATAAAATTAGAATGTCTGCATCAATCAGTGATACAATATAACATTAATATAGCTAAAAAGTGCAATAAATAAGTCTCTTGCTTAGAAGTATCAACTGTATCTGTTAATAGTAATTTACTGGAAACTAATCAGTATAGGTGTCTGACAATCTGGCTTTTGCTTGTGTATAGACTAAAATGTATATAATATTAATATTCTGCACGTGGGACAAAAGCAATCTGAGTCAGTGAATAGGAACAAAGTCTCAGGCAATGCAATTTTACACCTGTGCACAAGGTGATAGCTTGAGAAACCTTTTCTGTATTTAAATATTCCACTGTTTTATATCACCTTATACTGTGGCGTCCTTACTCACACGGCTCCTGATATGGTATATATATGATATTATACTCAGCTGTCTCAATGGCACAGCACCCCAGACATCTGTAGCAGAATCGCAGGGGCATAAAATTAATCTGGTGCTGCAATCAATGTAATGCACAAGGCGCTGTTATATTATTTGCTGTGTATTTTCTGATAATATGTATTTTACCACTAGGGGTCACCATACCCTGGGTTTTGTTCTCTTTTGTGGTCAGGTGTATTAATTAGGGTTCTATTCCAGCTTGTTACACCCGTTGCCTGTACTATATTATTGGCCAAAGATCCAGCATGCATTGCTGGATCATTAATGTTCTTATCCTGTCAAACCTGCCAGTCTTGGTATCCTGTGTTCCTGTTTAAATGTCAGTTTTCCAGACAAGCCTGCCAGTCTTGGTTTCTTGTGTTCCAGCCCTCTGTTACCTACCAAGTCTAGGCTGCAAAGCGCGGTCTCCGGTGTTCCTAAGTTTATGTTTGGATTCCAGTTTACTTGCACTACCAAGTTAAGTTTTTCATGTTTCTGTGAGACCCTGTAAATATTTCTTTCAGTCTGCTGTGCCTGACATCATTCTTGTTCTCCTGCATGCTTCACCACCATAAAATAAACCTACCTGTTTTCTGCTACGATCTGTGACTTGGAGTTCCATTTTGCATAAAGGGAGTTTCTAACAAGTGCCTGGCGGTTGAGTAGCTAAGTATCCGCAGGCACTAATGCAAGACCACGCTGAGGTCAGAAGCTGGGAGGGTCATTGAACACTGATGGTGTCCCAGATGAATAATGGAAGAGTAGGGGACAGATTCCTGATGGGTTTCGATACAATCATGTGACTTACCTTTGAGAAAGTCACGTGATTGTGATGAAACGCGTACCTCTGAGAAAATCACAAAATGCATCTGGACTTCTCACCCTACTCTTCCATTATCAACCTGTGATAGTAATTTAATAATTAATTACTGTGATTTTATTAATTAATTAATCAGTTCTGTTACACATGTGATTAAATATCTGAGTGATGTAATTTATGTATGACTTCATAGATGAAGTTAGTAAGCGCTGATGGGTCCACAATGAAATCACAAACACTGTATCTGACAGAGAAGTATGACGGTGTAACTAAGGAGCATGTGTACGAGACAGATGAGAATGGGAAAGCATGTATCACTTTGGATACCAATCCCTGGAACAGACACACAGTATTCCTATCGGTGAGTAAGATCTCCTTATGCACTTGAGCTATCAAAATGAAAAGGAGGGTTCCTCTATAGCTTGGACATTTTCTTAGCCTATTTGTTGACTTCTACAATAGGATAGATAACAGAAAACATTGACAAGACAAATATGTATGTTTTTAGGCCCAAAGCTGAAAGTAAGGTTCCGCTGTCAAAATAAATCCCAATGTCTTCTTATAATTACCATATAGAGGTGCATTTGGCAGGACAAGCTTCAAAACAAAAGCTTACCGCCATCACTTTCAATCTGGGTATGGAATAGGCTGGTGTACTGTGCATGTATGACCATCAAGCTGTGCATGTGTCAGTGGGGACCGGCAGGGAAGGAATTGGAGGTTCACTCTCTGGAAGATCCATCTCCAGTATTCTCTAGACTACTATAGGCTAGCACATCATTATTCCGAACCTTGGTAAAACTTGAAATTTAGCACCACTATTGAAATCTACGCTGGAAGATTTTACAAATGAAAATGGAGGTCATCCCCTAGATATATTCTGGGCATAGTCAAAATGTGCAGATAGGCCCTCAAACATGGCCGTTTTTGAGGAATAGCCATCAAATTTATTTTGCAAAATCTGCACTAATTCTAGCTTTACACACTAAGGGGCATATTCATCAATGCTTGGAGGGAAATAAAGTGGAAAGAGATTAAGTACAGTATTAACTAATAATTTCCTGTAATTTTAAAGTGACAGGTAGGAGCAGTGCAAAGAGTTGAGAAGATGTCGCCCATGACAACTAATCATCTTCTACCTATCATTTTATAGAATGTATATGATAAATGCAACCTAGAAAATGATTGGTTGCTATGGGAAACTTCACTTGTCCACTTTTCCACTCTTTAGAAGGTTTTATACATCTTCCCCATTGCCTCCTATACCTCCATATACTACAGAGGCATAGAATTGGTGTTTTCAGGCTGTGGGAATATATACCTCCCAAATATATACCTCCCACAGTGTCCCGTTGGCGGGGAGAAGGTTAGTGTAGCCTTTGATCACCACTGCTGTTTAGATGCCATGCACACAGCATCTAAACAGCGCAGGGAGGTGAGTAGGGGGCTGTCCAGCTGCTCAAGGAGTGTGGGACCCCCCAAAAAAATGCAGATGAGACCATGCCCTCAATTCTGAGGCCATGCCCCTCCAACCGAGGCGCGCAAGGGTCCCAAGTCCATGAGAGTAAAGTTGGGGGTATGGAAATATACTGTATTAGCTATACTGTACATTGACACATGGTGCTGTATTGAGCTGTTTGGACTATAGTGTGCTACTGCATATAAATATAACAGTAGAGGTTTAGTGTGCAGGGCTAAATGCGGGTATTCTGGCTAAATGATGCATTCTCACTAATGGTTTGAATATAAATATTATAATTATATAGTAACTAGCAGCAGGAACTTGTTTTCATCAGTATGAGGCATGAGACAGATATAAATCCAACTCATTACAGCCCTGAATTATTCTGTATTTGTGTGATGTGTTACAAAGTAATTTATTATAATGCCATGCTAACACAGTTGTAGGTTTCTGATTATTGATAAATGTTAACTGATATATGATAAAATAAATTAACTTGTAAACATATTTAGGCTTCATATAAGAAGAACAAGCCAGTACGGACTTATGGACAGCTGAATCCCTACTTTGTTGATGCACATCAAATCCTGCAACCATTTGGCACTACTACCAACAGCTTTATAAAGATCCAGCCACTTGCTGAAACCCTTTCATGTGACAGAGTGCACCAGCTTGAGATTGAGTACATCATCCGAGGCAGCGAGCTAGTAACTGATGAGGACCATCTAGATCTATATTATGTGGTAAAAAAAAGTTATTGCACCTGACCTTTCCATTATGCATGAAAGAGAGAAACTTTGATGTCCAAATAGACCCATCATCTGCATTTATTTATTATTTATTTATTAACAGTTTCTTATATAGCGCAGCAAATTCCGTTGCGCTTTACAATTTGAAATAACAATAACAAACTGGGTGATAACAGTCATAGAGGTAGGAAGGCCCTGCTCGCAAGCTTACAATCTATAGGGAAATAGGCATATGTACACAAGGAAAGGTGCTATCTATTGCATAGAATGAAAAGACATGTGAGGATATGTGAGGACTGTACAGAGAATGCCATGCCATGGTAATGCAGCTTATCAATTAAACATGAAATATGGGACAATAATGAGGTATGAGGCAGAAAGTGCCTCATACCCCAATGATGCCCAAGAATTCCCTTTAAATAATTTTTCTCTTTCCCATTATTTTGTTATGAAATAACAATTATTTTTTTTTAGGTTGTGGCAAAGGGGGACCTTGTGTTTAATGGACAGATGAAAATCAGCATTAAAAGAAACTCTGGTAAGTCTTACTTTTGACTACAAAAATCACAAACACAATTCCATAAAATACACTTAATGTATGGTATCTGGTCTTTAGGTTGACCACAATTAGGACGACATGGTCTTTAAGTCAACAGGATCAGTAGGTCAACATGGCAAAGGTCCAAACATGAAAATGTTGACACAAGTTTTTGAAAATTTTTCATTTTTGAAACGTTTTCTTACTTTACGATTCACGTGGATTACAATTGGGAATAGTAAACTTGCCCGAAGCATGGCGACCTATTTCAGGTGTCAACCTACTCACTGTCGACCAATAGTGGTTGACCTATTGACTGTCGACCTAGTTAGCGTCGACCCAATGAACTACGCCCTTAAAGTATACCATTCCATTCCATTAAGTTCAAAGGGGGAAATATACTAAGCTTTGGAGAGTGACAAAGTGGAGAGAGATAAAGTATCCACCATCGGCTTCTGTCATTCTTCAAACACAGCCTGTAACAGTACCAACAAATCAAATCCTACAGTACCTGTCATTTTTCAAACACAGCATGTAACATGGCAGTTAGGAGCTGATTGGCTGGTACTTTTTTCCACTGTATTACTCTACGCGCGCCACGCTATTTTATTCTCCCTCCAGGGGGGTCCTGGACCCCCACGAAGGAGAATAGATGTTGGTATGCCGGGTGTCGGGATCCCGGCGCCGGTATACTGTGCGCCGGGATCCCGACATTCGGCATACTGAAGACCACCCTGTAAGAGAAACACACCAGGATATTGGGCTTACCTGAATACCACCTATCAAAACAGGGAAGAGTAGTACCTAACCAGGGAAAACAGTATTAAAAACAAATTCCACAGTAAAGGTCCTCGCCGGCTAACACAAGAGTGCATACCAAGTACTCTAAGGAAGGACATACATACATACATACATACATACATACATACATACTGTACAATCTGTACCTGTCAGAGGTCTGCCTTTCCAGATTGTGAATAGCAGTGCTACCAAACCCGCTCGAAAACCTCAGCAACAGATCTGATGTGAAAAGAGTGCATTCCAAACACTTGTGCTAAATCAGAATTAAGGACACTATCAAACTGAAATCTAGAGACTAGAAAAGAATCAACAGGGCCATGAAATAAATTGTGGATACCGGTACATAGGGACATTACTACTGTATGCTGGAAGTTTTGCCTCCCTGTAAATGTTTTGCAATCCCAGGCCCTGATACTGTAACTCATACACCCATCCCTCTGCCACCCCCTTGGCTATCAGTATGCATAAGGGTATGGCCAGAGGACATGGAGAAATTAGTAAAAACACGGTCAGATTAACTAACGGATATAAAAAAAAGTCTATCTGCCTCCTACTTTCTTCCTCTCTCTCTTACTTTACTCCCTCTCCACCTCCCCTTTTTCTCTCTCCCTCTCAATTTCACATAATCTCTCCTACTCTTCTCCCCTCCTTCCCTTCCAACTCTCCACCTCTCTCTCTCTCTCTCGTTTTTCTCTCCTCCTTACCTACCATCCCTCCATACCTTGCTCTCCCTCTCTCCTACTCTTCTCTCCACCTCTCCCTACCTCACTCTCCCCCTTTCCCACCTATCTCTCCATCACTCCCTTTCTCATATTCTTCTCTCTTCCATTCCTATCAACTCTCCATTTCTTTCTCTCCCTCTCTCCTACTCATCTTCCCTCCCATCTGTCCATCCCTTCCTCTCCCTTATTCATACTCTTTTCTCTGACTTCCCTCTTACCTCTTCATTCCTTTCTCTCCCTCTCGCCTACTCTCCCCACCTTCCCCCCCATCTCTCCATACTTTACTCTCCATCACTCCTACTCTTCTCCCCACCTTCCCTCCCATCTCTGCCTACCTCACTCTCCCTTTCTCCTACTCCTCTCCTTCCCTCCCATCTCTGCATCCCTCCCTCTTCCTTTCTCACCCTCAATCATTCTCTTCTGCCCTCCTTCCCTTCCATCTCTCCATGCCTCCATCTCACTTTCATCCTCTGTCTCCTATTCGCCTCCCTTCCTTCCTTCCCATTATCCTATTCTTCTTCCCTCCTTCCTTTTCTCTACATCCCTCACTCTCCCTTTTGCTCCCTTTCTTGTACTGTTCTCCTCACTTCTATCCCTCCCTCTCACTTTCTGCCCTCTCATCTTGTCACCCTAGTTCTGTCAGGATTGGATTAAAGGCCACAAGGGCCTGTGACCAGTGCTTTAGTGGGTGTGGCCAGTGCCATGTGTAGCTGTAACCAGTGCCATGTGGGTGTGTACACCCCTACACTATTGGCACCAATTTCACCCTAAAGTAACACAATTTTTAATATGTATGTTTTATGGTCGACGATCAGGCTAGCTGGGCAGCAGGTCATAATCCTGCTGTCATAACAAAGGGCCTATTTTAAGTGGAGGCCTGGGGCTTTAGTTCATTCACCCTACTGTTAATATAGCCCTGAGTTTTGTTCATAGACTAGAAATATAGCGACTTTTAAATTTACATATATTGCACTGGACAACATTCTGCAGAACAGCAAAGGCAAAGCCTAAAGATAGCATTTCTGGAAGTATGCACCTCTCCTAAGTGGCCTATTTCCCATCAAAGCTCTATTTGTGTGGCATTTTGCAGTAATTTCCCCTCATATCTGGTAAATTGCAATATTAATAATTTTCCATCTTTTATATCCAGTGACGATGGGCACTGTAGAGCTCCCTCTTATGGTCACCGTTAACATAGCTCCCACAGCGAACATTCTTGTTTATGCTTTACTCGGTAATGGGAAAATAGTAGCTGACACGGAACAGTTTCAAGTCACCAAATGCTTTAATAACAAGGTAAATATATCAACATGTGTATCTTGCCTGTCTTCAGCTGTATGCACTGTTATTTTCTTAAAGCTTGATCAGAAGTCCAGACCAGCTCTTCTCTGGGCAAGAACAGTCAATGCCAATTAATAAAGGGGGTCATTCTGAGTTGATTGCTCGCTGCTGTTTTTCACAGTGCACTGATCAGGTTACTAATGCGCATGCGTATGCTCTGCAATGCGCAGGCGCGTCGCACAGGTACAAAGCAGATCGTTGCTGGGCAATGGATTTAACAAAGAATCCATTCGCACAGCCGATCGCAAGGAGATTGACAGTAAGAGGGCGTTTGTGGGTGGCAACTGACCGTTTTCAGGGAGTGTTTGGAAAAACGCAGGCGTGTCCAAGCGTTTGCATGGCGGGTTTCTGATGTCAATTCCAGGACCAAAAAGACTGAAGTGATCACAAGGGCTGAGTAAGTCCAGAGCTACTCAGAAACTGCACAAAACTCTTTCATCCCGCTCGGCTGCACACGCATTCGCACACTTGCAAAGCGAAAATACACTCCCCCCGTGTGCAGCTACTATGCGTTTGCACGGCTGCTAAAAGTATCTAGCGAGCGATCAACTCGGAATGAGGGCCATAGACATTAGAGTGGCAAGACTCGCAACTGGTTCCAGGCAGTGGTGAATTTCCCATTAGGCATGTGAGGCACCAGTGGCGTAACTACTGCCCCCGCAGCCCTCGCGGTGGCTTGGGGGCGAGGGGCTGCAGGGGCGCCGCCACTGATTTAGAGCAGATTGACATGCGGACGAGCGTCCGCATGTCAATCTGCTGTCTCCTCTCCCTCCCTGCTGTAAGGAGGGACACGGAGGGCACAGCACGCGCCTCTCCCGTGTCCCTCCTGCATCTCAGACTGGTCTAATAAAGAAAGTGCCGTTCATGAGCTCTGATTGGCTCACGAACTGGCACTTCCTTTATTAGACCCGGCGGAGATGCAGGAGGGACACGGGAGAGGCGCGCGCTGTGCCCTCCTTGTCCCTCCTTCACAGCAGCGGGGGGGGGGGGGGCACTGAGGGGACATATATGGCACTGGGGGGGCACTGAGGGGGCATATATGGCACTGGGGGGGCACTGAGGGGGCATGTATGGCACGGGGGGGCACTGAGGGGGCATCTATGGCACTGGGGGGGCACTGAGGGGGCATATATGGCACTGGGGGGGCACTGAGGGGGCATATATGGCACTGAGGGGGCATATATGGCACTGGGGGGGTACTTAGGGGGCATATATGGCACTGTATGTGTACCTGGCACATGGGGGGGGCTATATTTGGCACTGGGGGCACGTGAGCACCTGGCACTGTGGGGGAATATCTGGCCCTGGGGGCATATGTGGCACTGGGGGGGGGCTATATTTGGCACTGGGGGCATGTGAGTACCTGGCACCGTGTGAGAATATCTGGCACTGGGGACATATGTGGCACTGGGAGCACAGCCCTAGCAACAAGCACTACCCCCTAGCAACGAGCATGACACCCAGTGCATGAAACCCCTGGCAACGAGCATGACACCCAGTGCATGAAACACCTGGCAACGAGCATGACACCCTGAGCATAAAAACCCCTGGCACCGTGCATGGAACCAAGAGCATGAAACCTCTGGCAAAGAGCAGGTAATTTAAAAGTAATTAGAAGCCTTACTGTAGGACTTAATGTGTAATGGGCATTACGGTGTGTGGCATAATGTATCACGGACATTGCGGTGTGTGTCATAATGTGTCACAGGCATTACGGTGTGTGGCATACTATATCACGGGCATTGTGGTATGTGGTATAATGTCTCAGGGGCATTGCAGTGTGGAATAATGAATAACGGGCATTGCGGTATGTGTCACAGGCATTACGGTGTGTGGCATACTATATCACGGGCATTGTGGTATGTGGTATAATGTCTCAGGGGCATTGCAGTGTGGCATAGGATATAACGGGCATTGCGGTATGTGTCGCAGGCATTACGGTGTACGGTATACTATATCACGGGCATTGTGATATGTGGTATAATGTCTCAGGGTCATTGCAGTGTGTGGCATAATGTATCACGGACATTGCGGTGTGTGTCATAATGTGTCAGGCATTACGGTGTGTTGTATACTATATCACGGGCATTGTGGTATGTGGTATAATGTCTCAGGGTCATTGCAGTGTGGCATAATGTATAACGGGCATTGCGGTATGTGTCAGGCATTATTGTGTGTTGTATACTATATCACGGGCATTGTGGTATGTGGTATAATGTCTCCGGGTTATTGCAGTGTGTGTCATAATGTGTCACAGGCATTGTATGTGATATAATCTATCAGGGGCATTGCAGTGTGTAGCATAATGTATAACAGGCATTGCGATTCCTGTTGTCATGTGTCACAGGCATTACGGTGTGTGGCATAATGTGTCACAGGCATTACGGTGTGTGGCCGAAGAATTTTTTGGCTTGGGGGAGAAAAACTTCTAGTTACGCCACTGTGAGGCACATGCACACTAGGCGATACTAAAAGCGATATCACTCATTTTCCCCCCTCTGAGCGATATCATTTATAATATTGTTTAGTGTGTACACACTATATCATTAACATACCTCCCAACAAGACCCTCTCCAGGAGGGACACAATGCTCTGCTTCTGGACTTTTCTCTTAATTTATGATTGCCGGCACCTGTTTCGTACAGGTTAATGGATAAGAAAGGTGTTTCAGCACAGGTGATGGCAATCCTAAATTAAGAGGGAAGTACAGGAGCAGAGCATTGTGTCCCTCCTGGAGAGGGTCATGTTGGGAGGTATGCATTAACAATGTGCGCTCCCGCTGGTCATTAACGATATAGCCATCATCTGTGCATGCAGCTCAGTTTGGACTATATCATCCAAAATTGCATATTCGGGCTGGTGGCGGGATGACATCACTGAATGATATTGTTAGCGATATCGTTGTGTGTACGGACTATGGTCCTAATTCAGAGTTCATCGCAGCAGCACATTTGTTAGCAGTTGGGCAAAACCATGTGCACTGTAGGGGGGGGGGGGGGGCAGATATAACATGTGCAGAGAGAGTTAGATTTGGGTGGGGTGTGTTCAAACTGAAATCTAAATTGCAGTGTAAAAATAAAGCAGACAATATTTACCCTGCACAGAAACAAAATAACCCACCCAAATCTAACTCTCTCTGCAAATGTTACATCTGCCCCCCCTGCAGTGCACATGGTTTTGCCCAACTGCTAACAAATTTGCTGCTACAATCAACTCTGAATTACCCCCTATATCGTTTGCCGGCAGTCCAAGGTAAAACACTGGCGATATCACTCATGGAGCGTATCAACTAGTGTGTATGCGTTTTAACAGATTTGCTTTGCTCGGAATACTTGAATTATTGTCTTTTATTTATAAAGCTCCATCATATTACACAGTTCTGTATTTTGAAGAATGATACAAAGAAATAACATATAGAGGCTGATTCTGAGGCTCACATATCGCTGTTTACGGAATGTAATGGAGAGTTTTTGCATACAGCATCCTTGCACCGGACCTGTGTGTACATGGAAGGGATGCCTGATTGTGATGGCTATGTCATACTCAGCCTAGGGCTGGTGCTAGTACAGACACTAATAATGATGGAGGCAGTGGGTGGAGTTACATCAATGGGTGGCACTGATTACCACTTGGACATGCACGATCCCCCACATTAGCTGAATGGATACTTGCATTCAGGGGTGCTGACAGCAGTGTAGGGCCCAGGTAATGGGGAGGGGGGTGTCCAATGCAGGGATGTGTGGACAGCCCCCTCTTTATGAAATGTTAAAAATATTAACGGTCACACATGCTGGCATGGAGGCAGATGGGCATGGGTGGCTCTATGTTTGCACACGCACATCACGCAGCAAGCAGGGAGACAGAGGAATGACTGCTGCAGCAGCTGCCTCTCTCCCCAACACAACACACCGCAGCTTGTCTGCTGGGCTGGGGAGAGAGGCTGCTTCTGCAGCGGTAACACTTCTCCCTCCCCGCTCCTAGTGCCTCTGCCTACAATGGGGAGTTGGACAGCGGGAATCGCCCCTGGCCCTTCCAACAGGCCTGGGCCCGAGTAAAGAGCACCCCCTCCCGTCATCACTGCTTACATTAGCATAAAGTGGTAGAACAGGATCTGGCAGCTGCCCGCAGCTACAGACTCTTTGTGTGACTCAGAATCAGTCTCATTATAACATGAAGCAGAAGGTAAAATGGCCCTGTCCAATGAGCTTACAATCTAAGAGATGTGGGGAACAATAAATAATAACAGTAGGTTAAAGTATTGATTTATTGATAGAGACAATGTATTTCCAGGTGACTCTGAACTTTTCTAAGCATGAAGCTTCGCCAGGGTCGAACGTTACCTTGCATGTAAATGCATATCCTGGGTCTCTGTGCTCAGTCAGGGCGGTGGATGAAGGTGTCCTGTTCATGAGACCAGAAGCGGAAATCTCCAGTGAAGCTGTAAGTTTTAATGACATGTACAGTGCACAACGTCATAATTTGTCATAGTAAGGATGTACATACAGATGCATCCTCATACATCCAGCCTCAATACGCCATGCAGCATGAGATGCCTGGCGCGAGTGATCTGCCATTTCCTGTGCAATTCTGCTAGTGTCAGGGGTCTTTCTATGCCGAAAACGTGTCTTAGTTGTAACACACTGCTGCTAGGATTCACAATGGGACTCTTCTGATTAATTTTATATGCAATACTTGTATATTGTGTGTGACGGAGTCTGTATATGGAGCACAACAAAACTTGGTGTGAAAAAAAAAATCTGCAGCTGCTGCATTGTAGCACTTCATATACAGATTCAGAGACTCAGTCACACACAATATACAAAGTAATCAGCAGTTTCCAGGTGCATCCGTGCTGCATCGTATTGCGCCTAAGACACATTTTCAGCAAAAAAGACGTTCAATGCTAGCAGTGTGTCATGGTCCTTGCACATGGAGAGGGGCTGTTTGACATGACTGCAGCAATGATGTACAAGAACACATCTGCATATATGTTTAGAGACAAGAAACCAGCAACACAGAAGAGGAGGTAGATACGTTTTTTTATTAGCCCATATGCAGCAAACACAGATCCAAATCCAACAACTGTTGATTTGGATCTGCACACATGGGGCTTGATTCATGTTTGTAAGTAAAGCAAACCATGTTGCCATACATCATATGTATTCCGCAAATACAGTTATATTTTTTGTGCAGGGTAAATACTTTAGATGTTTTAATTTCATGTTTTGGTTCTAATTTTGCAAAACCACCCTCATGTGTTTTGGTTTTAGATCTGTATTTAACAAAAACAAATAATGTAATGTAGTCCTGTTGTTATTGCTACAGTATTATTAAGCTCAATAACCTCAATTTCCAGTCAATGTTGACTACCTCACAGCTCATAACATTGTATTAATCAATATTAGCCCAAGGCTGCTGCAAGCTGGCTACTAAGCGACAAAGCAGCGGTACATCTGTGAAACATTGCCACACAGCAGTATTAGCCCAAGGCTGCTGCAAGCTGGCTACTAAGCGACAAAGCAGCGGTACATCTGTGAAACATTGCCACACAGCAGTGGCAGAAAAGGAATGATGGAATTGTACTTGTGCCTTCCCACCCACCCTTATGTTGGATACTAAAAAGGACATGCCCAGTTTAACAAACCAAGCACTTAAGCAACAGGAACTGCAGCTTTTTTGGCTGAAGGGCTTGGTTTGTTTGAGCTTGCACAAAACAAGCTACTAATGGACTTAATGGGCTTACAGTAAGTATTGTTTCATTAATGATCTCTTCTCTACAGTGGGTATATGTCATTATCATCCTCATCTTCATTCACATCAGTAATAACATCATCATCACTCAATATTAACTCATCCCTGCTGAATCCCACTATTACAGAAGTAAATGTACTTTGATACAATTGGGGGGAAAGGACTTGCTCTTTGAGTTTGTAGCTCATTTTTATAATTTTTTTCTACATTTTGAGGAAGCAGTCTCCTATGCCAATCACTCACAATGTTCCTGGCTGTGCTGAAAACGCTTTCTGAGTACACACTGGAGGGTGGGCAGCTTAAGTAACGCATAGTTAGTTTATACAAGGGCCTACAACTTGCCTTTTTTTCCTTCCAGTAGCCAAAGGGAATGCCTGACATACTCATTAGTACACTGTCATTAAAATAATCCTCCACCATTCTATGGATGGTAACCGTATCAGATTGAGTCAATACAGAGGTTTCACTAATGTTGGGCAATTCTTTAAGACCTGATCAGATGTCAAAATGTTATGTCATTATGGTGTGCTGAGTGTACTCATCCTCATCACCAGTGGGTCTCTGGGAAAGGTTCGCTTTTTCCTGGCAGCAGTCATAGCACCAGTAGTTAGTTGCTGCTCCAGTGTTAAGGTCGACACTCATTAGGTCAACCACTAATGGTCAACATTGACATGGTCGACATGTACGAATGGTCGACACATGAAACTGGTCAACACATGGGAGGTCGACACATGAAAAGGTCGAAATGCCTTTTTTTTTTTAAAAAAATTAGATTTTTAACTTTTTCATACTTTACCTTCCACGTGGACTATGATTGGGAACAGTAACCTGTGCCGAGTGCAGTGGTAGCAGAGCAAGGCACCTTGCCCGCAGCATGGCGAGCGGTACACTAATTGGGGTTCCTGGTCATGTTACGGAAAAAATTACACCAAAACAGTCCAAACATCCATGTCGACCTTTTCACGTGTCAACCTTTCCACGTGTTGACCTTTTCATGTGTCGACCATTTGTACATGTCGACCGTGTCAATGTCGACCATTAGTGGTCGACCTAATTAGTGTCAACCTTAACATTGTCGACCATTCATACCCTAACTATCGACTGATTGTGATCCATGTTGACTCACAGCGTAAATAAAACTTATGACTGCGTTTTGTGAGATGGGGGTGGCAGGATGGGTGGGTGCGTGCTTGCGCCCACACCCATTAAAGGGGCACCCGTACAAGGATTGTGATCTCACAGGGTGTGCCATCCTTTGCAAGCCTCATCCTTTATTTTTGCTTGCTCGTTGGAAACAGATAGCAGCAATGTCCAGATACTGGCACACTTGCTGGTTATACAAAAAGACCAGTATCAAACATGTAGCAACTGTACATTCTCTTCACTATTCAGTGTGTTTCCTGGTGTCTGTTACTCCCGGCAACTGCATGCCCTTTATTTTATATTGTGGGAGCTGTCTGATGTGTCCGAAAGTCACCCTGTACTGATGTTTCATATAGAAATAGCACAATACAACTATCTGTCCATGTTACAGTACTGGATGCCAGGGGAATTTTACAGCATGGACTGACTAGGAAATAAAGTGTGGGGACAACACTGCCCATGTTATGTCCCTGCAGACACTTGGGGTTTGCACAGGGATAAGGGACACACGGGATGGCAGGGTTCCCCTCCCCCATGTGCATAAGCAGTATAGATGATGTCAGATTTATGTGAAGCAGTCTTCAAAAATACACATGTGGTATCATAAGGAGCCATCCAGTGAAAACCTTATACTGTATAGTCAGTGAAAATGTCACATGTCCAGGAATTGCAGTTACCAGGCTTCTGCTGTCTTACATCTCACAAGTCAGGGGCATTCAAGCATGTCGGAGGGAGTTTAACGAACTTTAAGGGACAGTGTGCATTATATTTGACACATATAAACAGCAGTGTATACAAGTACTGATTGAATACATTTGGAAAGTAACAGTTAGTTTGCAGACTGTCCCTCCCAGCATGAAATACTGCAGGGACATGCTTGGATGCCCCTAGACATGCTTGGATGCCCTAGGAAAATGCTTGGATGCCCTATAGCTAAGGCCGGCTCTGAGGAGGAGCTTTGGGGGCTGTGTACACCAGTATGAAAAATAATATGTATAACGCTGCCCTGTATGGAGGAACACTTGGATGTGTGCATGCATCACTAAACAAGAATCTAATGCTGCCCTGGCAGCCTAGTGTGCTCTCCTTCCGGCATCCACTGTGAAATGGTGCCCAAATCATTGCAGGAGAGACTTATATAGAAGCCAAAACATGCAAGATTTGACGCTGGGAAGATGACGTTTTGCCTTGTTTTGGACTCTGAGCCGGATGGGAAAACCTGAGCCAGCTCTCGGATTCCCTTGGAAAGCAGAAGTTAGGGTGGGCTCAGTTTATAGGAAACCGAGCCTGCACATCCTTAGTAAATACTGGCTACATTTGCATGTAGTCCACAAATGTAAGACCGCTTTATTTTTATGCTGCAATTTAGATTTCAGTTTGAGCACACCCCACCTAAATCTAAATCTCTCTGCAAATTATATACCTGCCCCACCTGCAGTGCAATATGGTTTTGGCTAGCTGTGTGCTTTTTTGTTTTTACTTACACCAGTTTGATCCTGGCCAGGTTTTAGATGATTAGGGTCCCAGTGGGACTTCTCGTTGGTCTATGCTGGTCAGAACTTTGTTCTGAGCCTGCCTTTGGATAGATTTGGAAGAAAGCTTCACAAAGTGGAATCACTGCATCCCAGAAGACCTACTAGAGGGTTGGGGTTGGTCGGACCTCTCAGTAGAATGTGCCGGTCAGAACTGTAACCCAGGGAACCTGTTCTGGGCTTTCCACTGGATGGATTTTGAATAAATCTTCAGAAAGTAGTAACATTGGATCTCAGAAGACTTACTAGGGGGTTGGAGTCCCAGTCGGAGCACCCATTTGTGAACTTTGACCCAGGAAGCCTGCCACTGGATGGATTTGGATGTAAATGTCACAGAGTGGTAATATTGGATCCCAGAAGACATACTAGGGTGATGGGGTCCCAGTCAGACCACCCGTTGGTGTACACTGGGCAGAAGTTTGACACAGGGAGCCAGTTCTGGGCTTTCCACTGGATAGATTTGTATGAAAACTTTAATGAACTGTAATAACTGACAGCTATAACCATAATTCAATGACCTGAAATAACTATAAATCAATAAATTAAAATAACTGACAGAAATGGAGATGGGAAGACAAAAATGTTGTGTACCTAAAAGCCTTCTAATAGCAACATTGATAACAGAAGGTAAACCTTTACTGTATAGTTAAATGTAATGATACTTTTGGAACATAATATCCGTATTGTTCTATCCGTATTAAAACATAGAAACATAGAAACATAGAATTTGACGGCAGATAAGAACCACTTGGCCCATCTAGTCTGCCCCTTTTTTATTTTATCCTTTAGGCAATCTCAACCCTTTTTTAATCTTGATTCTTTGTAAGGATATTCATATGCCTGTCCCAAGCATGTTTAAATTGCCCTACAGTCTTAGCCTCTACCACCTCTGATGGGAGGCTATTCCACTTATCCACTACCCTTTCTGTGAAGTAGTTTTTCCTTAAATTTCCCCTGAACCTCCACCCCTCCAGTCTCAATGTATGCCCTCGAGTTCTAATACTTCTTTTCCTTTGAAGAATGTTTCCCTCCTGAACTTTGTTAAGACCCTTTATATATTTGAAAGTTTCTATCATGTCTCCCCTTTCCCTTCTCTCCTCCAAACTATACATGTTAAGATCTTTTAGCCTTTCCGGGTAAGTTTTGTGATGTAGGCCATGCACCATTTTAGTTGCCCTTCTTTGTACACTCTCTAATGTATTTATATCCTTCTGGAGATAGGGTCTCCAGAACTGGACACAGTATTCCAGATGGGGCCTTACCAATGACCTATACAGTGGCATTATCACTTCTTTTTTCCTGCTACTGATTCCTCTCCCTATGCAACCAAGCATCTGACTTGCCTTTCTCATTGCTTTGTTGCATTGCTTTCCTGCCTTCAAGTCACTTGAAATAGTGACTCCTAAATCTCTTTCCTCCTCAGTAGTTTCCATTATAGTACCCTTGATACTATACTTAGCCTTTGGGTTTTTGAGACCCAAGTGCATGATTTAGCATTTTTTAGCATTAAACTGTAGTTGCCACGTTCTTGACCATTTCTCAAGCCTACCTAGGTCATCAATCATTTGTTTGACCCCTCCCGGTGTGTCTACCCTGTTGCATATCTTTGTATCATCTGCAAAAAGGCATATCTTCCCTTCAATACCATCTGCAATGTCACCAACAAAGATATTAAAGAGAACTGGACCAAGTACAGATCCCTGGGGTACTCCACTGGTAACATTTCCCTCCATAGATTGCACTCCATTAACTACAACTGTCTGTTTCCTATCCTGCAACCAGGTTCTTATCCATTTCACTAATTTATAATCCACCCCCAGGCTTTCAAGTTTATTTAGCAGTCTGTGATGTGGGACAGTGTCAAATGCCTTACTAAAGTCTAGATATGCTACATCTACAGCTCCCCCTTGATCTATTATTTTCATCACAGAGTCAAAAAAGTCAATAAGATTTGTTTGGCATGATCTCCCACCAGTAAATCCATGCTGTTTTGGATCCTGTAAGTTGTTTGATTTAAGATATTCCACTACTCTTTCTTTTAATAGTTTTTCCATTACTTTCCCTACTACTGATGTAAGGCTTACTGGTCTGTAGTTACTTGCTTCTTCCTTGCTTCCACTTTTGTGCAGTGGAACTACATTTGCTCTTTTCCAGTCCTCTGGAATATCACCTGTATTTAGTGACTGGTTAAATAATTCTGTTAAAGGTGTAACCAGGACATCTTTTAGCTCTTTGAGTATCCTTGGGTGAATCCCATCTGGTCCCATTGATTTATCCACTTTTAGTTTTGAAAGTTCTGTTAGGACCTTCTCCTCTGTAAATGTATTTTCATCTACCTTATTTTTATGAATGTCCTTGCAATTTAACTGTGGCCCCATCCCTTCTTCTGTAGTAAATACTGAGCAAAAATAATTATTTAGGTGATCTGCTATTGCCTTGTCTCCCTCCACCAAATGCCCACTCTCTGTCTTAAGTCTTATTATTCCTCCATTTGATTTTCTCCTTTCACTTATATACTTAAAAAAAGTTTTGCCCCCTTTATCTACTGACTGGGCCATTTTCTCCTCAGCTTCTGCCTTTGCACGTCTGATCACTTTCTTAGCATCCTTCCGTCTGTCCAGATACTCCTCTTTGTCGTTATTATTTTGAGTCTGTTTGTATTTCCTAAAAGCCATCTTTTTTGCTTTCACACTAGTTGATACTACTTTTGTGAACCACACTGGCTTCCTTTTCCTGGTGCTTTTCCTAACCATTTTGATACAAAGGTCTGTTACACTTAGTAATGCACTTTTAATTTTTTTCCACCTCTCCTGCACCCCTTCCAAGTTCCTCCAGTCTGCCAATGAATCACTTAAACATCTCCCCATTTTAGCAAAGTCTGCATTTCTAAAATCCAACACCTTTGTTTTTGTGTGAGAGGAGTTGGATCCTGTCTTTATACTAAACCATACTGCTTGATGATCACTGGATCCCAGGTGCTCACCCACATATATATCAGATATCCTTTCACCATTTGTAAGAATTAGATCTAATATTGAGTCTTTGCGAGTGGGCTCCCTCACCAATTGCTTGAGAGATGCTCCCTGTAAGGAATGTAGAAATTTGCCACTTGTAGCTGAACTTGCAAAAGACCCCTCCCAATTTACATCAGGTAAATTAAAGTCTCCCATGATTATGACTTCTCCCTTAAAAGCCATTTTAGAGATGTCCAACAATAGGTTCCTGTCCAAATCCTGCCCCTGGCCTGGTGGTCTATAGATCACCCCAATGCGAATAATGTCCTTCTTCCCAGTTTCTATGGTGACCCAAAGGGCCTCAGTTTTGGCTTCAATATTTTGTATTAAAGTGGCATTTATGCTTTTTTTCACATACATTGCTACCCCTCCTCCTATTCTTCCTATTCTATCTTTCCTAAATAAATTGTATCCTGGTATAGTTAAGTCCCAGTCATGATTCTCATTGCACCAAGACTCTGTAATTGCCACAAAATCCAGGTTATCCCTTGTCATTATCGCAATTAGCTCTGGAATTTTGTCTCCTAAGCTCCTAGCATTTGCAGACATAGCTTTAAAAAATGTTTCTGTGCATTTGTTAGTAGTAGCCATGTCCAGAGCGTACAAAATAAATGACAAGTTTAAAGTTGAAATTACCTGTTTGGGGATGTTGCTCAGTATTTGTTTTCTTTTACTAATCAGTAATCATACTCTGTCCTTTACACCATGACTATACCTTACTAAATATAAAGACATAGTACACCTGACCACAATGGGTTAATGTTCAAAAGAGGTAATCACCAGTTAGTATGCAATACTAAACTGTTTCACTGAGCAACTTCCCCACACATGCAATGACCTTTTCAAGAAATCATTACATAAAGAAACATACATAAGTTTGCATAAGAGAGAACTGTAGTGAGCAGATTGGGGATGCCTTTTCCTAGGTTGTGTAAAAACGGATGATATGCATAAGATGAATTACATACTTTTGAGCATTAAGGCAGTCCTTTTGTGGTAGTGTTGGTGTGTTGATGTTTTCCTTCTGGTTTTCTTCGGTTTAACGCAGGTATAACGCTATTTTTATAATAACACTTTTATGTCAGCACTTCTATGAAAGCACTGCCAGCCGACGTCTATCCAGCCGTATACTAGACTTCAAATAGGAACAATATCCATGTGAATGCAATGATTGCAAACTCCACCCAAGACCATCCCCCTTTAAACTAAGGCCATAAATTAGCTTAGAAAAACAGACATTACATGCCAATAAGGCAGCCAACTATATCTCTACAAAGAGAAAAACATACAAGAAAAAAAAACAAAAAAACCCATATTCAATATACCTAGACTATTCAACATGAAATTCATTTGACATAATCAGCAAATGCAGTACAACTTGCTGGGATGTGTAGTTCAACGAATCATACCTAGACTATTCAACATGAAATTCATTTGACATAATCAGCAAATGCAGTACAACTTGTTGGGATGTGTAGTTCAACGAATCATACCTAGACTATTCAACATGCCCTAAGGCAGTAACAGATTTTTTCTCTATTTGCATTATGGACATAATTCAAACAACTACATTGTAAATGCTCTGCTCTGTGCTCATTAGCAATAATGCTCTGTCCTATTACTTTACTGAAGCCCTCTGGAGAGTGCACACGTGTAGCGGGCGAACTGCGTGTCTGCACCCCGGGAGGCCCAGTGAGATACTAAAAGCATCTCAGGGTTGCGATCACCTCTGCCTGACTGACAGGCAGAGGCAGTCACGGGGGGTGGGAGGGGGTGTGCCAACAGCGTTAGAATTCTGTTGGTGGGGGTGTGGTTCGGACAGCGCAGGTATGTCCGGACCGTTGCAGGGGTGGCTCGTGGTGACTGTGATGTCACAAGCAGCTGCTGAGACGCGGCTGGTGGCCGCCTGCCAGTGCAGCTAGGCTGCGCAGGCAAAGAGCTACTTGGTGGGTACAAAAGCATGGCCGCTGTACGATGCTTTTGCACCCATGCGGGGTGGGGTTGGGTGCAGGGCCTGACATGCGGGGCAGACTAGCCCTTTTCTGGGCATCCCCCCGCATGTCTGAGTAACTGATTGTAGATGTGCTAAATTTAAGTCTGAATCACCCCTTGAGTTTGTTTCGTGCAGTAATTAGGTGAGTCGTAGTGTGTTAAAAATAAATAAAACTTGTGTGTTTTGGTCCAGACACTGTGTTAAAAATAACGTGGGTTTGTATACAGTAGTATGCGTCGTATACAGTAGTATCCTGACTGACACTGCTGTGCCGCAATATTTTATAGATGTGCTATATTCTAAAAAGTAACTGCTGTGTGTTGGTGCCGCTGCTCTGTCACTTCATTTAGCCAGTCCGCCTTTGGCCTATATTGTTGAGCAATATTGTGATCTGTGGAAATTAATGTTATTAAGGTTAATATTATTGTAGAAAAAAAAAAAACCTAAATTTTGTGATTTTAGCTGTTTTTATAATAAAATAAAAATACAGATCCAAAACCGAAACATGTGAGTGTGGTTTAGGTAAAAGCAAAACTATAACTCGAGGTTAATACAGATACAAAACCAAAAGCAAAACTAAAACACAGGGGTCGCCACACATCTCTAGTTCAAATATAAAGCCTGTCCCATTATTATAATCCGCTCATCCATTAGCCAACCAAGGTTGATACCTGGGACTAAGGTGGAGATTTATCAAACCTTATAAAGGGAACAAGTAGAGGTGTTGCCTACAGAAACCAATCAGATTCTAGTTATTATTTATCAGGAATACATAGGAAATCCTGGCAGCCGGGATACCGCCAGCCACATGACTGACAGCGGCATCCCAACTGTGCAGATGCTGACATCAGACGGGGTAGTTAATTCTACAAGTCCCCTACCCTACCCTTACTCCTTGGGGGGTGGCAGCTAAGGCTAACCCTCAGGGAATGGTTGCAAGGGCTAACCATCCCCCCTAGTGCATAACCCTCCCCGGGCCCTAACCCTGAAACCGGATACTCACCTTTAACATCCTGGCTGTTGGTGATCCTGTGCGCCGGCTCCAGAGTGGTGTCGGGATTCCAGCATCGGTCACATGATCTTTGGCATCCTGACAGCCGGGATGCTAAACGCATCCCATTTATCAAGTACAAAATGATAGAATTTATTTGCTGCTACGGGCAGCACCGCATTTTCTTTCCTTTAAAAGGTTTGATACATCTCCCTGTTAGTAGGCACCGAGGGCCCCTGATAACACAATATACCTAGGGCCCCATGGGTTGTTATTCTTACCCTGCCCACTCATAACTGTGACTCTCCATCTACTCTGATTTCTCTGCATTTCCATACTAGGCATATCATTTTCTGTTACAAAGAAATCAGCATGGGTACCCATATCGTGTATGGGAGGATGATGCCATCTGCTGGAATCCAGGGATATTCCCTTTCTATAAGGGTGGAAAACAGTCCTTGGACTGGTCAACTCCAACAGATCCTGATGTGTTCACTCTTATTAAGGTATAAACTAAAATGTATGGAAAGATTGAACGAGTGCACAATGGGCCTAATTCAGACCGTATTGTAGACGTGCTAAATTTAGCACATCTATGATCAGTCTTTAGTCATGTGGGGGGACGCCCAGCACAGGCCCGATTCCCCCACAGAAGCACAGCGGCGATGTTTTTGTACTGGAAGAGTAGCTCCCAGCCAGTGCAGCTCCTGTGCGCTGGCAGGGGGCTACTCGTCGCTGCCTGGGTTGCAGTGACTGTGTGTCATGTCATGCAGCTGCTATGGCCCACCCCCCCAATGGTCCAGGCACGTCTGAGTTGGCAGGACCACGCCCCCTAAATGGCGGACAAACACCACCGGCCCGCCCCCTCCTGCCCAGCGACTGCCTGTCAATCAGGCAGAGGCAATTGCAGGGATAAGACAGCCATCGGCTGTCTGGCATGTGCCGGCGCACTGCGGCGCCGGAGCATGCACAGTTCAGACCTGATCGCTGCTATGCAAAAATGCACAGCAGCGATCAGGTCTGAATTAGCCCCAGTGTCTTATAAGGAACAAAAAAATATATAACATCTGTATTATTATCATGTTCATTCTTTTGCGCACCATGCACAGGCCACACCCTGTTGTTAATTTCAGTTTATTAAAACATAACATACAGTTCAAACAATCTTTATTACACTCATAATAAGCAGAACATAGAATGATAGCTGAAAAGTGTTAAGTATGTGTCAGGACTGGTGCAGAATCCAGAATTTGGGATATGGTAACAAGTGGTTGACGTTACCCAGAATAGAGGCGCGGAGTCTAACATGCCGGGAGGTTTTCACCAGGGTACCCTGCAAGGGGATATGCACTTTGCGGCTCCCGACGTGCAGTTCGCGGCCCCCTGTCTGGGTCACTTGATACCTGAACTGGTCTAGAGTTATGGCAGAGGTGTTGTATGATAGCCCAGATGTATACAGCAAACCAAAGGGGTACACAGGAAGAAACGGGAACTGTAGAAGGTGGCAGGGTGCACATGGCCAGATGGCACACTGAGGCCATGGAGATGGAACTACAGCAGGAACACTAGGAGAGACACAGGACGTAGCGGTACACGGACGGACTGGGGAGCAGACACTTGGAGACAGCGTAATGGTAATTGGCAGACTAAGTTCATCAGTAAGATAGTGAAGCTGAAATTCAATGCAGGACCAAGGCAAAACCCACTGGACAGATGAACTGAGACCAGAGAGGAACCAGAGAGCAGAACACCGTGAGGAGTAGCTATAACTGGCAAAGCATCGTGGGATTGAGAGACTTAAAAGAACAGGCTGGACCAATTAGCTGTGGGCACCAGACAGGCCCTCCAGTAATCGATATATCATGCAGCTGCAGTGCAGACTGAGCAGGCTGACAGGCTGAGTAGTAGGATTCAGATAACCAGCTGTAATTACAGAATGCAGACAAATGTGGAGTCAGTTGCTGAATGCAGGAGCTGAGGCACTATGAGACAACTATGGAGGAGATAGCTGGTGTCCACAAACTGAGGCAGAGGTAAGTCATAAGAATAACTAGCAAAACATGAGTAATATTCTCAGGATTGTAACAGTATGTAAAGCATTTACAATAAAATAATTTGTGTTTTTCATACCTTCTACTATAAATTCATAGGTGTTTAAATATAACCTAAAACTAGAACCAATTCAACTGAAAATACTTAAAACATACATATAAGAAAATCAATTACTGCAGCATTAACACACATGTACAGTATAAATAAATAATTATTTTCCACAGATAGGCAATTCACTACTGAACATTAGCAATTACCAGCAAGTCATAGGTTACAGAATAGTTTTATGTATAAATCTTAATATCTTATGATAATCAGAGGAAGTAATGGGGGTCATTCCGAGTTGATCGCATGCTGCCGATTTTCACAGCGCAGCGATCAGGTTACTACTCATGCGTATGCACCGCAATGCACACTCGCGTCGTACGGGTACAAACAGCATTGTTGCTGTACAATGCTTCTAGAAACGATTCCATTCGCACAGCCGTTCGCAAGAAGATTGACAGAAACAGGGCATTTATGGGTGTCAACTGACCGTTTTCTGGGAGTGGTAGGGAAAACGCAGGCGTGTCCAAGCGTTTGCAGGGTGGGTGTCTGATGTCAATTCTGGGACCGGACAGGCTGAAGTGATCGCAAGGGCTGAGTAAGTTCAAACCTACTCTGAAACTGCAAAAAACTTTTTCGTCCTGATCGGCTGCACAGGCAGTAGCGGATCTTGCCACGGGCAAGCAGGACTTTTGCCCGGGGCGCCGCCTTCCGGAGGGCGCCACACCATGGCAAGATCCGCTGCTGTGCCCCCCGCTGTGTCCCGCTGTGTCCCCCGGTGGTCCCCCGCTGTGAAGGGAACTAGACGCTACGCGTCTAGTTTCCCTTCGTGGAGAGGATCTTTGCTGTGCAGTGCGCAATGACATCATCGCGCACCGCACAGCATTGTGGGACTGACAGACGCTAGGGGTCATATTTGACCTCTAGTGTCTGTGTATGCTGTGCTATGGGAGAGACGTCATGACATCTCTCCCACAGATCCGAGGAGAGGAGCGGCGCCGGCGGAGATCTGCAGCGGTCAGGAGCGGGGATTGTAAGTATTTTTTTTTTTGGTGTGCAAGCTGCGCTATGCTACAGGGGGCACAAAAGGGGGCACAACTCTACAGGGGGCGTAACTAACCACACCCCCTGTATGAAGCCATGCCCCTATTCTCCGCCCGGGGCGCCAAAAAACCTAGAACCGGCCCTGTGCACAGGCGATCGCACACTTGCAAAGCGAAAATACACTCCCCCGTGGGCGGCGACTATACGTTTGCATGGCTGCAAAAAGTAGCTAGCGAGCGATCAACTCAGAATGAGGGCTAATGTTAGGTGTATTGTAACATAGAAATATATGAGAGGATGAATGGGAATTATTTACTGCTTCCCAGCAGTGTTTGTGAGCAAATAATTATTTAAGAAAAAGGAGTGACCACTTTGAAAAGTCTTAGGTAGAGCCAAATAGTCAGGATTTAAGCCATTACACAATAAGATCTACAAACACAGCAAGTGAGTTCTATTTACAAATGCCACCAGGAGGTAAGTAAAGATGGATGTTGGCGCTATACACTGAACTGTCTTTATGAAATATCCTTTGACTAGTTACTTTTTTCTAGTAGTAACCTAGTTAAGAACATTTTTTTTCTCTTTCTATCTCAGAACCTTGGACTAAAAATTATTACAAATATGCAAATAAAAAAGCCTCTGGAATGCCCTAATTATCCCCCAGTCGCTGCTTTGTCAACTTTTGGGGGACACCCCTTTGGTAAGATGACTTTCTTAGAACTTGTCCTGCATGCAGAATGTTGATAGCGAGATCTGGGGCACATTGCTTGTTAATTTGCTGACTGTTCTTAACAACTATTGGCCCTCATTCCGAGTTATTTTCCTTCGCATCGCAGCGATTTTCCGCTAACAGCACATGCGCAATGTTCGCATTGCGGCTGCGTCAAGTAAATTTGCTAAGAAGTTTGGTATTTTACTCACGGCATTACGAGGTTTTTTCTTCGTTCTGGTGATCGGAGTGTGATTGACAGGAAGTGGGTGTTTCTGGGCGGAAACTGGCCGTTTTATGGGTGTGTGTGAAAAAACGCTACCGTTTCTGGGAAAAACGCGGGAGTGGCTGGAGAAACGGGGGAGTGTCTGGGCGAACGCTGGGTGTGTTTGTGACGTCAAACCAGGAACGAAACTGACTGAACTGATCGCAGTGGCAGAGTAAGTCTTGAGCTACTCAGAAACTGCTAAGAAATGTCTATTCGCAATTTTGCTAACCTTTCGTTCGCAATTCTGCTAAGCTAAGATTCACTCCCAGAGGGCGGCGGCTTAGCGTGTGCACTGCTGCGAAAAGCGGCTAGCGAGCGAACAACTCGGAATGAGGGCCTATTGTTCAATATATAGACATGCATGAAAATGGTTTCCAGCCTAAAAACAGCAGAAAAATGGACTGCATTGTTTAAGTATCAAGCCTGTACAATCCTCCCAACCGTTGTTCAGCCAACTCCATGCTGTTAAATGAAGGTCACCTCTATACATCTTGAGGTGTATTGAAGCCCACCAGCCAGAGGCGGATTGAGCCCTCATGGGGCTCAATACTGATTTGGGCCTCTCTTCCTCAAACAATTCTCAGGGAGTGTGTGCCCTCCTTCCCACCCTCTTCCCGATTGTAGCAGGCAGACAGGCCTCTGTCCCATCAATGTGTATGCCACCCTGCAATCAATGTATATGCCACTAGTTTCTTTAAAATCTGATTTTTTTTTTCATCCTATCTGCCAGTCAGGGATGTGCGGTGAGCTAAATGGCTCAGGAGGCACTGGCTAGCACCAGAGCCAGATTTAAATACAATATATGAGCCAAAGGGTACATGTGGGCATTATACACAGGTGCAGCAGTATAAAATTCTGAGAATTTGGTGAGTTTTGACATGAGATGTGTGGAAAAGATTGCAAGGTGAGGCACTGCCTCACCTGCCATAGACTTTTTACTCCAGAGTTTTGGCTATAAAAATGATTAGAATAATCAGAAGATATTTCAAACATATTCTTTGTTTTTTTCATATACTTTATACAATCAATACTCTGGCACAAACATTAGTATGACAGGAAAGGTCTGCCTCACCTGCCTCACCCCACCGCACGTCACTGCTGCCAGTGCCACCACACCACTCCCAACCATTCATTACATCTACCTAATAAAATATTGTCACCAAACCTCCAACCATATCTTTCTACTCACAAATAGATATTATAACTTTACTCACAAAGCACTTCCACTATCAACTGGGGTGGGTTGGGTTTGGTTAATTGTGTTAATTCATACAAATATAGAATGTTATAGCAGATTAGAGCCACTTGGCCCATCTAGTCTGCCCTACACACATGTACAAACACACACTTACAAATTAGGGTTCATCGGGAGTCAGTTAACCTACCAGTATATATGTGGATTGCGGGAGGAAACCGGAGTACCCGGAGGAAACCCAGGCAAGTCAGGAAGAACATACAAACTCCAAACCGTTAGAGCCATGGAGGGAATTGAGCCCATGACCTCAGTGCTGTGAGGCAGTATTGCTAATCATTACACTGTAACTTGTGTGCTGAACACTTGTAACAGTGCATACTTCAGTTTACATACTGGGCCAATGTTAAACATGGGACAATGAATTATATGTTGACAGCAACATTACAAGCCTTAAATCAAAAATACTAAAACAGCAACTGCACACCATACAACATAAACTAACCACAAACTAAATAATATAAGCTAATGCACTTGTGACATCAGGAAGCTGCATAGAGGCACAGACCCCAAAATGCCTTAGTCAGCAAGAGTAGTACTTAAAAGTTTGGGATTTACAAAAGGTGGATGTAGTTATAATGCCAGGATCCCGGCGTTCATGAGACCGATGGCGGAATCCTGACAGGCGACATATCGCAGGTTGTTGGAGTGCCGACATTCCCCCCCAGGGCCGGATTAAGCCTTGGGGGTAGCCAGGGCACTTAAGACAAGGGGGCCCCAGGTGGAAGACGAGGAAGTGTATATTAGATTGTGCACAACCCCCTACATGACCCATTCCAGGAGGGACAAAATGCTCTCTGTCTGGACTTCCCTCTTAATATATGATTGGCGTCACCTGTGTTGAACTATTTCATTGATAAGAAAGGTATTTCAACACAGGCGATAACTGTAGACAACATGTTATCCCTCCAGGACTGGGTTATGCTAGGATGTATGGATTGTGTATATTAAATTTAACCCATGGGGTATATAAGATTTAAACTAATAGTTTAATAATGCCTGGTTACTGTTTATAGCTCCTCCTAATTGAATGACAACTATTTTATAAAATTCTCTTGCAGTGGAACAAAGACAACTTAAACAACCTTAGAATACACATAAAAAAAACTATAATTTATCTTGTCACATGCAAGAATAGCAGCAGCAGCCTCTATACTACTTACATACTGGTACAGGACTCAGGAGGACTCTGTGTGTGTCTCTACAGTATCTCTAGACCCTCATTAGATAACAGATTACACAGGATTCAGACACCCAGTCAGGACGGAGAAGAAGCTGGGATCCCTGTGTCACTTACAGCTCTCTCCTCCCTCCTATCTCTCCTCTAGTTGGAAAGCTTCATCGGTAGCTTATGAAACCCGATATCCTGCCTGCAATGCATACTGACCTGCTCGCATACTGCTACTGCATAGGTGAAAGCTTGCAATGTCAGTGTGCTCTGGCATGGGGAGCCTCTAAGAAAGAGAGGCCTGGGTTACAGTATGTCCTGCGACCCCCCCTCCCCTTAATCTGGCTATGTCCCCCCTGCCACACCCCTGTAAATCCCACTCCGTTGGTAGGTCCATGCCACCAAACGAGTGGGTATAGGACCTGTGGTGAGCATGGCGAGTGCAGTGAGCCAGCGAGGAAACTCGCTGCCTTGCTTCTGGTATACCGGCAGATGGGATTCCGCTGTTGGTATACTGACTTACTAAGGTACTGTAGGAGTTTTTTTTAGAACTGGTGGTGTTGCCCATATCAACCAATCAGATACTATCTATTATCTTCTACAGCAGCTAGATAAATGTTAAGTAGAATCTTATTGGTTGCTATTGGTTGGCAACATCACCAGTTCTAAAGAAAGCCCCACCTTAGTAAATTTACCCCTTAGTGTTCTTTTTTTTTTTTGGTGGATGGGGGGGGGGGGGGGGGGCGCTTTGATTTGTCAGTTTCTAAGGTGATACCTCGACCTTTTTTCTTAAATTGTGAAAGATTTCAATTTCAGGTGCCCTTTCTTACACTTTCTGCGCCCCTGGACCATCTTTAGTAGATGTTGTACTATTATGTTGTGATCCATATCAACTCACAGCACTTATATTAATGCTGTGGCACGGCACCTACTGAGTGTTATTGTAACACAGTGCCACTGCCTGGCCCTGATCACACACACTTATTATTATTATTATTATTATTACTAGCTTTACACACTGTGACTCACACAGTGCTTGTATTATTAATATGGTGGCACAGTATCTACTATACATTATTGTAACACAGTGCCACTGCTTGGCCTTGAAAACACACAAGATGGGGGTTTTTTTGGCTTTTTTTTTTTTTACACTCTGCTGCAAATCACTGTGCTTATATTATAGCAATGGTAGCACACACCAAAAACTTTTGCAGGCACCATGAGCACCAATAAAGGGTAAATGCTTCCCTGTATTAACGTTAGGAGCTCTGGGCTGCACTGTGGGAGCTCCCGGCTGCACTGCAGGTAGTTACTGTACATGCTAAGCAGCACCAGTGTGAAGTGTGCATGTGCAACAATAAAGGGTTAATGATGGTTAACATTGCCCTGTGTTACTTAGGAGTTCTGGGCTGTGTGCACTGGTATAAAGGATTGATATATTAATTTCTACCCTGCCAGCCTAGTGTGTGTGCTCTCCGTCCGGTGTTCTGTGTGAAATGGTGCCTGAATCACCACAGCAGGTAGAGATGGAGCCACGCTAGTCGTGGCTCCATTTGTGACGCACGCTTATCCCCGAGAGCGTCCCCGCGCACACCTAGTGTCCTAGTCATGGCAAAGCTGGCACGGCTAGTGTGCACATGTACTATGAAGTACGTGCACACGCCATCATACTAAATACATGGGCTGTGAATAGTCCATGTATTTCCATGTGCCAGTAAGGCCGTAGTGGGCCATTGGTACGATGAACATGGCTACATCTGTACACACATACACACACACGCACACACACCAACACACACCAACACACACACACACACACACACACACACACAGTCATGATCCCGGCAGCTGCAGAACTTGGACCATGTCATTGTCAATAGGCCCTTGCAGCATTTTGCAGAGTTTTGTGGGATCAGGAGGGGTAAAATTAAATTATTGTAATGAAATTGCATAATTTTGGCCCTGCCCCCTCTCTTTGACGTGAAAATTGCTGCATTTGACAGCAGGGCCTAGTAACTGTCATTATAAAGGGGAAAAAAATAATCTGTCATGGGGGTTTCTGGGTACTCAGAAATCACGCCTGTGAATCTATAATATGAACCTGCGAACCTTTGACTGAATTACCAGAAAAACATGACAGAAGCATGATTCAGTACAGACAGTTCATTGCACAATGGGCCTATTTCAGACCTGGTTGCAAGCAAGTGTTTTTTGCACTGCTGCGACCAGGTAATCGCTGCCTACAGGGTGGAGGGGGTAATCGCTGTGCAGGGGTGCGAATGGATGTGAAGAGAGCTGCACAAACAAAAGTTTGTGCAATCTCTGCACAGCCCAGGACTTACTCATCCGCTGCGACGATCCAGACCGATGCTGACGTCAGAGACCCTCCTTCCGAACGGCTGGGCATGCCTGCGTTCTCCGAACACTCCTTAAAAATGGTCAGTTGCCACCCACAAATGGCCTCTTCCTGTCAATCTTCTTGCGATCGCCGATGCGATCACATTCTTTGCAAAATCCATCGCTGTCCGGTGTTGCCTGTCGCCGGCGGCCGACACACCTGCGCATTGCGGTGCATGCACAGTTCAGACCCGATCACACCGCTGAAAAAAAAAGCTAGTGTGCGATCGGGTCTGAATGACCCCCAATGTCATTTATTTTTTTTAACTGCAGCCGTGTATTTATCCTACTGAAAGTGTTCTTATGTTAACGTAAGCTTATTTTATTTATATAACTTACTATGTTTGATTGTTACAGTATCTCACAAATGTCGGCCGGCATATCAGTCGGGAAGACCGCTCTGATGTGTACCAGCCATTAGTTCTGTAAATACAGTATAGGGCCTAATTCAGACCTGATCGCACTGCGGTGCCGACACATGCAGGACAGCCGATGGCCATCTCAACCCAGTGATCGCCTTTGCCTGATTGACAGGCAGAGGTGGTCGCTGGGCGGGAGGGGTCGGGCTGGCAGCATTGGGTCGCCGTTTTAGGGGCGCAGTCTGGGTAATGCAGGCGTGCCTGGACCGTGCAGGGGGTGGCGGCTGTGTGACGCCACACGCAGCTGCTGCATCCCGGACAGCGACGGGTAGCTGGTAGGGAGCTACTTGTCAAGTACAAAAGCATCGCCGTTGTGCGATGCTTTTGCACTTGTGCGGGGGAGGGGTCAGAGCCAGACATGCGAGGTGGACTAGCCCTGTGCTGGGCGTCCCCCCGCATGTCTGTGTGATTGATCGTAGATGTGCTAAATTTAGCATATCTACGATCAGGTCTGAATTAGGCCCAAAGCCTTTTTTTTTTCTGTGATTTTACACATTGAGATTTTGAATGCTACAGAATGCAGCATCTGGAAAGCTGTAGCCATCTTTATGATTAATGTTTTTGCTACTAGAAGGAGATCACTTTTGAAAATCCAAAAATGCTTGAAAACCAAATCATTTCTTATAGCTCAATAAGGGAATATGCAACAGTTTGTGTCGGTATATCCTTCAAATTTGGCTTTTATAAATTGAGAATTTTTTCCATCCTTTCAGGCAGTCACGTCTCTAGTGTACAATCCTATATTGAGCCGGATACGTTGGATGATGTAGAGTTACGTGTAACTATGACTGTTCATGAGCTCACAAAGAAGATCCGGAAAATGTTTCCTGAAACCTGGATTTGGGATTTGGTGACAGTAGGGTTAGTTAATATTCCTTGACATTTATATAAATCATTAATATAATGTATGATATGTGCATGATGTATACAAACCATGGGCTCTTTTCATTACTATTGTGTCCTTTTTTTTACTGAAGTGTTATTTTCACAGAAGTGTTGTTTCAAACCTGTTTGCTCTCATTTTGAAACCAGGACATCTGGTCAGACTGACTTACAGGTACATCTGCCTGACACCATTACTGAGTGGAAAACCATGGCATTTTGTATGGGAGATGTAGGTCTGGGTATCGCTCCTACAACATCCATGACAGCCTTCCAGCCTTTTTTTAGTGACTTGGCTCTTCCATACAGTGCTATAAGAGGAGAGGCATTCACCTGCACAGCCACTGTTTACAATTACATGCCCAAGCCACTGATGGTGAGTATATTAAACAAATATAGAATAGCCAAACTGCATTTGAGTACTACCATTATTGTTGTTAATATTGTCACCAATTTCTAAGACGCCATAGCCCTCCGCACGGCTGGACAGTATGTATACGGTAGACAAAATGAATGCCAACATGAAAAACAAGGTAGGGAGGGCCCTGCTCATGTTGGGAAAGGGTGAAATTGAGACAAGAGGCTTACAATTGTAAGGGAGCATTAGTGTTGGTAGTATAGGTGGCAGTAGAGTAAGCTCTAAGATTAAGAAAGACATTCAAAAAGCATTTAAAGATTTGAAGGTTTGGGAGAGTCTGACTGGAACTGCATGAGTGTGCGCTGACACAGAGGAAGCCTTGTAGGTGAGAGTGAGAGGTGGTTACACAGATGGTTTGCATCCAATGGCAATGGTTCTAGTAATTGATGGCAGAGGTCCAATGGTACCTGTTTCTCCCTGCATTGCACATGTATGGCCACTAGTCCTACCACCAGCGTATACGATGTGATGGGTTTTTTCTAAATGGTGTTAAACTGACTTCCGGTGGGCGGGCCATCCAGCATGGCTGCTTTTCAGCTGGGCTCCGGCTTGCAGGTTGGAAATCCTCTAACATCCCCTGCTATCTGCCCTCTATTCTCCTGAGTGACACTCTACAACAACGCCTACATCATAGGGAACCTGGAGATACCCTGCAAGGGTAGGAGCGTGTTTGTGTGCCCCCGAAGTATGGCCCTCAAGGAGACGGCCTGCATGACCGCCGGCGTGGGTTCTGGCGCGAAGACTGGAGGCCCGGCAATACCCGTCCCTTGCCGCTCTGCTGAGGTGCGGAAGCTCCGTGTGCTTCTGGCGGCTCCTGCTCCCTGATGCTCGGCTGCCCCTGGTCGCTTGTGACGGGCGCTGGCGGAGCGGAGACGGAGGATCCCGAGAGGCACCTTTCAACGCGGGTGAGGTGAGAGCCTGCTGAACCGAGGCTGCCTGATACCTGGGGGGTGGACGCTGCTGCCCTCGACACCCGGGGTGTTGCGACTCCTCTTCAGCCCTCTGATCCTGGTGCCGGGGTTTGGACACCCGGATTGCTGTGTCCCTGTGCATTGCAGCGGCGGTGAGCGTTGAGGTGAACCTTGTGCCGGCTCAAGTAGGCCCCTCAGAAGTGGTTTGAACAAGGGGCTGGGAGGTGTCTCCAGGTGTACGTTGACGAAGTGGACGCTACTCTGGAGAGGGGTGGCGGTTTGGGTTCCTGCCTGTCGTTGGCCGCTGGCTGCGTGGTCCTGCTACCAGGGACTGCAACTTTACACAAGGACCTTATACAACTCCCTTGTATAATGCTTGATGCCTACCTGATATGTGCCTCTCCCTAATCTTTCTTCCAATACCCTATACCTTTTTCCAACAGAATGCTCAGTCTCTCCTTCTTGCTTAAGCCCTTTGGTATTGAGATGCGAGAGCCCGGACCTCTCTCATACTCTTCCTTCTGCATCCTGCTGGACTCTCCCCTTTTGTTTCTATACTTTTCTTCTGTCCCTATCTGCCCACCTTTATTAATGTACTTATTAGTATTGTTGGTAGCTGCCTTATGTGACACTGATACATGAGTCTGTTGAGATCTCTGTGCAGAAATTTCTGAGGTTACATCGCCATCTGGTGGTTACCTAGTTTTAACAGTGCATTGGCTATACTTATCCACTGTTACCTTTTATAAAGCCTTTTTACGGGGGCAACTTAAAATATCTCTCCTAATATTTGTCCCACAGTTGTTTCGCCCTGACCTAGGCTCCAACCCGGAGATTTCAGGGTGCAATGCCCCTGCACTACCTCTATCTGTATAATGTGTAAATTAATGTCTACTTAAATTTTGTTGTTATTTCCTTGCTGAGTAGCTCTGACATATCTTCTGACTCAGGCCCTTACGTGAGGTATTTTATTATCATATACTGCAGTGTGTCGATATAAGAGTCCCTAGCTTATTGCAGATAGTGGTCTACGGCCCGGGGGATGGACAAATACGTCCATAAAACTCCAGCGGTTAGATCTTCCCAGTCCTCAGTTACTACGAGAATGAGTAAGACCAAGAACACGGCGGGGAAGCCTAACCCCCCCCCCCTCGCCCCCGGAGATAGGGAACTCCCGAGACCAAACTCAGGAGGTGGAGACGCTTCCTGATCAACCCTCGTTACTGCATATGGCCCAGGAGCTCTCCCGGCTCCTCATGCCCCAAATTGACAAGAAGCTTGAGAATATCCCTTTAATTGACAAAAGGCTTGAACAGATACAGACACTACTTGATTCGACACTTGCGAAAATTGACCATAACACCTCACGGATCACCTCATTAGAACAGCGGGTTAGCGATGGGGAGGATCAGATACACACACTCCAGCGCTCCACTGACACTCAAGATTCCTCTCTGAAAACTCTACAGGCAAAAATAGATGAGCTTGAAAACAGGGATAGAAGATTGAATCTACGCTTTGTGGGCATCCCCGAAGCAGTTAAAGACAGACAATTGTCAGATTTTGTAACGACTGATATATTCCAGGCTTTGGGAATCACAGATGCCCCATTCTTATCACACATTGAAAGGGTGCATAGAATTGGTCCTGCTCGACCTGATGCTGAAATGAAGCCAAGGCCAGTCATTGCGAAATTCATGGACTTTCGTATGAAGGAACATGTATTGCGCTCTTATCGCAAACTCCCGCAATTGGTAGTGCAGAGAAAACGTATTTTGATTTTTCAAGATTTCTCGGCCTCTGTTGCGCAGAAGAGACGGGAGTTCTCGGATGTTTGCAAAATACTCCATGAGAGCAATACTAGATTCGCACTGATGTATCCCGCTAAATTACGCATTCATGACAACGGTCGCACACTGATATTTGTTGATCCCGCCACTGCACATTCCCATGTTACACACATGTTGAACCCTGGGAATCCACCACACCAAGACTAGACATTTTGTTGTTATATACTTTATGCCTGAGTCGGTTTAATTTTCACACGAGAGAGACATTTGGTCTCTTCACATGCTACTCAGCTTGAATTTTAATGTTGCAAATACTTCTGATAGGTTTCTCGCCAGTGCTACCGGAGGGTTTAGCACTTGCGTGGTTATTAGTTTGGTTTGGAAAAAATGAAAAATGTTATGTGAAGCAATGTGTGTTTTTTTGTTTTTTGTTTTTTTGTTCTGCCCGTGCCGTGCCTTCCTCGCCCGATCTGCTCCTGGGCTCTATGGTACTGTATGGTTTCGGTCGTTCCTCTCCGCTCGCTGGGAAGGAGGAGGACGACGATGTGACATGATGTTCCCGCTGGAGTGTCACCCTCGGGTGGGTGTAGGTTAATAGACTAATGACTGATACTAATGACTGATCCTAGGGTAGGGACCTCTTCAGCAGATACTTGCTTTAAAATTTTATCCTGGAACGTGGGCGGCCTTAACTCCCCGATAAAACGTAAAAGAGTTGTCACACACCTGAAACGGTTTAAACCACAAATTATATTTCTCCAAGAGACCCACTGGATGGCGGGCGCCTCCTCTGCTCTTCGGGCACCATGGTTGGATAGCTGTGTTTCTGCAGATAACACGAGGAAGACTAGGGGGGTGGCGATTCTATTTAGCAAACACCTACACTACACTGTTTTAAATTCTGTTGCGGACCCGGAGGGGCATTATTTAATTTTGGACGTAGAAATTTGGGGTAACCAATACACACTGGTTAATGTATACGCACCAAATGGCGAGACAGCTGCTTTTCTCCAAGAAATAAGCTCTCAGCTGCTACAACGCGATCATTCTCAACTTATCCTTGGAGGTTACTGGAACACAGTTGATGATCCCACTATTGATAAACGCCCTATACCGCGTACTTCCGGTTCCTCTTCTTGGACACATCTCCAAACATTAAAAACCTCCCTTCAGCTTACTGATGTCTGGCGTCTCCTCAATCCCTCTGACAGATCATTTACTTTCTTCTCCGGGGTTCATAGCTCCTGGTCCAGGATTGACTCCATCTTGGTTGCAGACTCCCTAGTGACGCTAGTCACGAAAGCTGATATCCACAACATTCTAATATCAGATCATGCTCCTGTGACGTTGACGCTGCAAAGAACTCTTCAGTCGGGAGGCTCTAGGATTTGGAGATTTCCGAGCTATCTCTATAACTGTGATGATTTTAGGAAATTTTTGATAACAAACTGGGCCAACTATTTAGACGATAACCTGGAACACTGGGACCGCCCAACTATTCTTTGGGGTGCGGCAAAAGCAGTTCTAAGGGGGCAAATTATTGAATATGTTCATAGATTGAAAAAGAAAAATTTGGCGATTTATACCACCTTACACTCAGAATTAACTGATGCAATGCAGCATCACCTTACCCTACAGACTGAGGAGTCTTTGCAGCTTTATTTACAGGCTAAGCAGCTCTTAAACGACCACTTACTAGCGCAAGCAAAGCGTGACGTGGTATTTTCTTCCCATAAATATTACCAATGGGGAAATAAATCCGGTCGACTACTGGCAAATATGGCTAAGAAAAAAACTACTCGCAAATTCATAACAGCTGTTAGACACCGAGCCTCGGGACAACTCCTTACCAATTCCCCTGCCATATTAGACCATTTTGAATCTTACTTTGCTGACCTATACTCTGATCTCCCCTTCAGCGAATCTACCCATGCCACGCTCCTACCAGACACAGTACTACCACCAATAACGAATGCACAGTCGGATTTACTGGTGAGAGCTATCACCGAGAAGGAACTAGTCTCGGCAATGTCCAAACTCAAATTGCACAAGTCTCCAGGCCCTGACGGCCTCTCCAATGAATTTTATAAAATCCTTCAGCCTCACGTAGTTCCGACTCTGCTAGAAGTGTTCAACATCCTTTTGCATCAGCGCTCTCCCTTTCACCACTTCACAACAGCACATACTATTTTAATCCCTAAACCCGCACAAGACCCACAATTGGTGTCCTCTTATAGGCCCATTACGTTGTTAAATACCGACATAAAACTATTTACTAAGATTTTAGCAGACCGGCTACAAACTATTCTCCCCCATACTTTAACTAATCACCAGCTTGGCTTTGTTCGCAATACTCATTCGGTTAAGGGAATTAGGGCGGCAGTTATAGCTTCTGCTCAATCGCCCCAATCCAGAAATATACTCCTCAGTTTAGACACCACTAAGGCCTTCGATACAGTACTCTGGCCCCATCTATTCAAGGTCTTAGAACATAGACTATTCCATCAAGACTTTATTGATATTATTCGCTACTTATACGATTCTCCCTCGACTACCCTCTTGCTTAATGGATATATTAGTAGCCCGGTGGTTATGTACCGTGGCACGCGGCAAGGTTGCCCCTTGTCTCCCCTGCTGTTCAACTTGGCCATAGATCCCCTACATCATTTGCTGTTAAGTGATACTCAGTTTCATGGAATTCAGGTTGGTCGCAGAGACCTAAAACTTACTGCTTTTGCCGATGATCTTCTGCTATATATCTCAGACCCGGAGGCTTCATTGACCCATAGATTTAATTTACTGCAGGCTTATGGACAAGTTTCAGGCTTCAAAGTTAACTGGGCAAAATCGGTGGCACTCAGATTGGGGAATGGTTCATTTTTGAAACAGGGGGTGAGGAACCTACCATTACAATGGAGTTCAGATCACATAACTTATTTGGGGATTCGAATACCGAGAAAGCCGGAGCGATTATATGCCCTAAATTTTACCTCGGCCATCCGAACAATTGAAACAGAACTTGAGACCTGGAAATCTATGCCTTTATCATATTTGGGGAGGGCTAGCTTGATTAAGATGATATCATTCCCCCGTCTGATGTACTTCATTCAAGCCATGCCGCATGCACTTCTACCTAAAGACGTTCAACGTCTCAATTTTCTTTTCAGAAGATTTATTTGGCAGGGAGGGAGACCGCGTATAGCGTTGATCAAACTCCAACAGAATGGAGGAATGGAGGAATGGAGGAATTAATTTCCCTAATATCTTCTGGTACTCCTAGGCGGCCCAACTACGATACCTACATGACTGGATGCACAATGACAACACGTACACGAACACAGACTTAGATAGAGAATTTATACAAGGGGGGGATCTAATTACCTTTCTACATCTGCATGATCGGGAGGTGTCCGAGGAGCTGAGGAGAAACCCCTTATTGTGGAACATTAAGAAACTATGGACAGATATGTGACATAAACTTAATCTAAATGCCCACAAATCATTACATCTTCCGTTCATGGCTAATCCTGACAACCAGGATGGTCGGGCACAATATCCGTTTAATATATGGCGGCTGGGGGGGGTGTCCAAGATCGGTGATCTAGTGGACATGCGGGGCTCGAGGCCGCTTACGTTCCAGGAGGCCACTACTAAATACCCAACTTTGCTGGCCTATCCTGTGGCCTTTCTTTTGGCTCAACATTATGTTTCATCCACTATCGGATGTTTTTCACCTGGGGATTGGGACAATCCGTTGGATAAAATGCTGAAACAAACCCCTAAGGTTAGGAAGGCAATTTCGACTGCATATGGGTACTTTCGAAACGTCCTAGACTACTCGAGGGGACTGGGAGGTATTGTGTCTTGGAAGGATTGTCTCCCAGACATTGAAATTACAGACCTACTGGCGGCGCACGTTAAAACCTGCAAATAATTTCCCTCTTCTAGATATAAAGAAATGTCTCTCAATATTTTACATAGGACTTATTTATCGCCCCATAGACGACACTTGATAGGACTTGCTGACGCACATGTATGTTGGAAATGTGGCACTCCTCAGGCGGATATATTTCACTGCCTGTGGACATGTCCTATAATCAGACAGTTTTGGACACAGATAAGAAACTACTTGACGGCCAATCTGGTAAACTATTGGAGGTTGTCTCCGGAGTGGGCGCTCTTTGGTATCCTACCACCGAATCAACGCCTCTCTTTGGGCAGTAAAAAACTGCTGCTGGCAGTTAGTTTAGCGGCTAGAAAAGCCATTCTGCAGGTGTGGATAGCGAAAGATCCTCCTACTCTATCATTATTTAAAGCCAAACTATTCTACCTCTTTAGGATGGCGTGGATAAGCGTCCTGCTGGAAAAAGACACTAAGATACATAATTTTTTTGAAGTTTGGGAGAGTTATATAACGACCTTGTCGATAAGGGTTAGGAAACAGCTCCACGACTCGTTGTCCAACACAGAATGGTTTCTAACTAGAATGGCTGCGGGAGATCCGCCGATTGTGCTTTAAAGTTGACTGACAGTCGGGGTGTTGTGGGCCGATGGGTGAGGAAATCAGGTACGGCTACGGGTACTTTTTTTTTTGTTTTCTCTCTTATTCGAAAGTATAAGTCTGGGTCAATCGACTGAGCTGAACTTTGGATCGGTAGAGCAGATGGTCTCCGGGGACTTGTTTCATGTAGATGTGATGCTGTTGATTGCTTATAATGGATGTGTCCCTTGATTAAGGACTCAACTGTATTCTTCCTTGCTCTGTTTTCATATGACACCCTTCTACCGAAGATTTGAAATATAGTGAACGTTTATGTATGTATTGCATATATTGCTTCAATAAAAAATTATGTTAAATGGTGTTAAACTAATGACCACTTATGGTTTCATTGTCAGTGTCCATCCCTAAAATGTGTACTTTGGGTTGTTGTCCGAGGCCTACTGATGGAAGGGGGTCCAGACCTACCACTTTATCTAGCTTGCTAGATACATAAAGCAGAGGAAGAGAAGTTTCTTATTTATTAAATCAAAGAACTTGAGGAAAGAGTGTTTAAGTGTATCGTAAGGAAATGGTAAACTTAACAGTGTAGCACTAGGAATATGTAAAATATATATATATAGAGAGAGAGAGAGAGAGAGAGAGAAAAGGACCAGCTGCACACATTAATAGTTTATCTCTGAGGAGTGCCAGGCACATACAGAATGTTCCAAATATACAAAAAGGAGAGCCAGGACCTCCAACTTAATGCAGAAGCATTTTATGCATTTAAAATAAGAATGTGAATCCAATAAAGTGCAATTGATTTGTGCAAAATACTCATAGAAAAAAGGAGCAGAGGATCATGATTATTCTCATCGCACATGCCAGGGTGATCTACAGATTGTCCTCATGCCCTTAGTGACCCTGAATACGGATTGAATATTTTGCACAAAATATATAATTTTTTATTTATTTTTTCATTAAGTTATCATGTATTTACAAAACGTGTAACGTACAGGCCCATCCCAGTTTAATCCTACCACTGGGGTAACAATGTAAATAACAGTCAACAATTTCCGCAACATAAATATAAAGGGTTTTTTTGTTGTTGTTTTTTTTACTTTCCTTCTACTGTTTTAAAACAATTTACTGGTAAAGCTGCAATTTAAGCGTTCTCGTCACATTCTAGTCAAGGCCTCTTCTTCAGTATTCCTGATCTTACTAATGATCTTACTAATGCAGGCATCCCCACTGTCTCTGCTCAGGTGAAAGTCAGTCTTGAAGACTCTCCAGAATTAGAGGTCATGGACTGCCCCACATGCAGCACCCCACAGTGTGTCTACCCCGAACAGACCAAAGTGTTCATCTGGGAAGCTAAAGCTCTCCGCACAGGTATCTTTATCTGGAAATACAGAAACACAGAGGGTGAAAGAGGTGTCTGTACAAGAGCCTCATTCCTTAATATGACATGACCATGTACTTACATCAGCTGGATGTGTATTTTAAGCAGGTGTAATATATTGTGTAGGCATGATATGGTGGGTACAACAGCTCCAGAGATGTCTTATGAGTCTGGCAGTCTACTGAGGACTACCAGCTTATTCTATAACACTTGAGGTGGGACGACTAATCCAAACCCAACCCTCCTCTTAGTACCTAACCCTAACCTCCCCTCCTGCAGCGCAACCCAAACCCTCACCATATTGCCCCCCTAGTGCCTTACCATAACCCTCCCTTCCAGTATCCTAACCCTAACCCTCCTCCTAGTGCCTAACCCTAACCTCTCCTCCAGTAACCTAACCCTAACCCTCCCACCTAGTGCCTAACCCCAACCTCTCCTTTCATAGCCTAACCCTCCCCCCTAGCCTAACCCTATCCCTCCCCCCCATAGCCCAACCCATACTCTCCCCCTAATGCATAATATTAACCCTACCCTCCAGTAACCTAACTCGAACCCCTCTAATCCCTCCTGTAGCCTAACTCTAACCCTAACCCCTTCAGTGCCTAACTCTAACCTCTCTTCCTGTAGCCTAACTCTAACCCTCCTCTTAGTGCCTACCCCTAACCCTCCCCTCCAGTAGCCAAACCCTAACCTTGATTCCTGTTGCCTAGCCCTAACTTTCTCCCTAGTGCCTAACCCTCACCTCCACTCCCAGATGCAGCCTAACCCCAGTCCTACAGTCCATGCAGGAAGTCAACATTGTTAAAATGTCGACATTATACAAATGCCGACATGTTTAATGTCGACATTTCAGCAATGTTGACATCATAACTGTGAACATTGGGCGTTATTCGGGTTTGTTAGCAAACCAAAAGAGCAAGCGACTGGGCAAAACCCTGCTGCACTGTAGGTGGCGTAGATGTAACATGTGCAGAGAGATTTAGATTTTGGTGGGGTGTGTTCAAAATGAAATCTAAATTGCATAATTGCAGTGTAAAATTTAAGCAGCCAGCATTTATCCTGCACGGAAACGTTATAACCCACCCAAATCTAAATCTCTCTGCACATGTTACATCTGCCCCACCTGCAGTACACATGGGAGGTAATTCAGACCTGATCGTAGCAGCAAATTTGTTAGCAGTTGGGCAAAACCATGTGCACTGCAGGGTGGCAGATATAACATGTGCAGAGAGAGTTAGATTTGGGTGGGGTGTGTTCAAACTGAAATCTAAATTGCAGTGTAAAAATAAAGCAGCCAGTATTTACCCTGCACAGAAACAAAATAACCCACCCGAACCTAACTCTCTCTGCAAATGTTATATCTGCCACACCTGCAGTGCACATGGGCCCTCATTCCGAGTTGTTCGCTCGCAAGCTGCTTTTAGCAGCATTGCACACGCTAAGCCGCCGCCTACTGGGAGTGAATCTTAGCATCTTAAAATTGCGAACGAAAGTTTCGCAATATTGCGATAAGACATCTCTGTGCAGTTTCTGAGTAGCTCGAGACTTACTCTGCCAGTGCGATCAGTTCAGTGCTTGTCGTTCCTGGTTTGACGTCACACACACACCCAGCGTTCGCCCAGACACTCCTCCATTTCTCCAGCCACTCCCGCGTTTTTCCCAGAAACGGTAGCGTTTTTTCACACACGCCCCTAAAACGGCCTGTTTCCGCCCAGAAACACCCACTTCCTGTCAATCACATTACGATCACCAGAACGATGAAAAAAAACGTGAGTAATATTCCTAACTGCATAGCAAATTTACTTGGCGCAGTCGCAGTGCGAACATTGCGCATGCGCATTAAGCGGAAAATCGCTGCGATGCGAAGAAAATTACCGAGCGAACAACTCGGAATGACCACCATGGTTTTGCCCAACTGCTAACATATTTGCTGCTACGATCAGGTCTGAATTAACCCCATGGTTTTGCCCAGTTGCTTGCTTTTTTGGTTTGCTAACAAACCTGAATAAGGCATAATTGTGCTGTCAACATTATCACTACATCCCATTGTAAGTAACCTTTAAAAATAAGGTACTGATCAGATTTTTTTCACATGAGTACATTCCCCTCTTGCTTCAGGCATACATGCCCTCATTTATCATGTAGTATCAGTGTATCAGTGTAGTGGTATTTTCTGTTTTCACTCGCCGTGATATTGATTTTATGCTCGTCTATTTCAGATAAGCTCATACCACGGCGAGTGGTAGCAGTATTTCCTCTTGTCAGTGCTGCTGTTTACATTCCAGTAGCGCTGACGAATGAAGTTTAGTGCTGGCATATTTACTTACAGCGCATGTGCCATCTTCGGCACAAGGGGAATGCCGTACACATCCTGCCACACAGGACATTAATATGGAGACCCAGGAGCCGTGGAGCATTGTGGAAACATAGCCAGAAGCCTCAGTATGGAGTCCCAAGGCATAGCGCCGGCCATTGCTATTTTAAAGAGAACACCAGCAGGTGTAATACTGTAAATATAGCGCTACAAGTGCTAAAACATGCTTGGAAGAGAGTGGTAAATGAGAATGCAATATACCTTCTGTGAGAAGGTGAAAAGAAAAATCCAAATGGAAAACAGCACTGGGAGATTATAATAAATCAAGAAATGCCCTAAATATCACTCAAAACTAAATTATGGGGCAAAAATGGTTTGATAAATGAAGGCATTAGTACACAAAATACTGTATACAGTCGAGAGAATCATCTTCCATGGATCAAGAGAATGACAGCTCATAGGGCTAGTTGGTATGAGAACACAGAAAAGCAATAACTTGCTATTAACCCCCCCCCCTTCCCAACAAAAAAAACCCTCCCCCCAGAAAAAAATTATTTAATAGTTTACAAGAACTGAAGATGTAGTTCCAGCAGTTTTATATACAAAGTGGAAATTGCTGTATGAAGTTGACCAATAGTTTCTACTCCTATTGCTTGCGTAATTAAAGTTTATATTATTATTTATTTATTAACAGTTTCTTATATAGCGCAGCAAATTCCGTTGCGCTTTACAATTTGAAATAACAATAACAAACTGGGTGATAACAGTCATAGAGGTAGGAAGGCCCTGCTCGCAAGCTTACAATCTATAGGGAAATAGCACCTTTCCTTGTGTACATATGCCTATCTATTGCATAGAATGAGAAGACATGTGAGGATATGTGTGGACTATACAGAGTGGATGCAATTTGATAGGAAGGTTTATGAAAGTTATGTGGGCGGTTCTGGAATTTGATACGCTTGCCTAAAGAGGTGAGTTTTCAGGGAACAGTTGAAGGTTTGGAGACTAGAGGAGAGTCTTATTGTGCGTGGTAGGGCATTCCACAGAGTGGGTGCAGCCCGATAAAAGTCTTGCAGTCATGAGTGGGAGCAAGTAATGAGTGTGAATGAGAGACGCAGGTCTTGTGAAGAGCGAAGAGGTCGGGTTGGGAGATATTTTGTGATAAGCGAAGTGATGTACGTTGGTGTAGTTTGGTTAATGGCCTTGTGTGTGAGTAAAAGTATTTTATATTGAATGCGGTAGAATACAGGTAACCAATGGAGGGACTGACAGAGTGGATCTGCAGACGATGAACATCTAGCGAGGAAAATAAGCCTCGCAGCTGCATTCAGAATGGATTGTAGTGGTGAGAGTCTCGTTTTGGGAAGACCAGTTAGGAGACTATTGCAATAATCAATGCGGGAGATCATGAGAGCGTGGATTACAGTTTTAGCAGTGTCTTGTGTAAGGTATGGTCGTATTTTGGATATGTTTTTTAGATGCATGTAACATGATCTTGAGACAGATTGAATGTGGGGAACAAAGGACAGATCAGAGTCAAGGATGACACCTAGGCAGCGAGCTTGTGGGGTAGGGTAGATAGTCAAGTTCTCAACAGTGATAGAGATATCAGGTTGGTACCTAGTATTGGCCGGTGGAAATATAATTAACTCTGTCTTTGAAATATTCAGTTTGAGGTGGCGAGATGTCATCCAGGATGAAATGGCAGAAAGGCATTCAGTGACACGGTCCAGTACAGATAGGGACAAGTCAGGGGAGGATAGGTAGATTTGAGTATCATCTGCGTACAGATGATACTGAAAACCAAAAGAGCTGATTAGTTTACCAAGAGATGAGGTATAGATAGAGAACAGCAGAGGACCCAAGACTGAGTCCTGCGGTACTCCAACTGAAAGAGGTAGTGAAGAGGAGGTAGATTCAGAGAAGCGAACACTGAAGGAGCGATTAGATAGGTAAGATAGGAACCAAGAAAGGGCTGTGTCTTTAAGACCTAGGGATTGTAGTGTCTGTATGAGAAGAGAGTGGTCTACAGTGTCAAATGCAGCAGATAGATCTAGAAGAATAAGTAGTGAGTAGTGGCCTTTAGACTTTGTAGTGACCAAATCATTAACCACTTTAGTCAGTGCTGTCTCTGTGGAATGTTGGGAACGGAAGCCTGACTGAAGTGGGTCCAACTAAGTGTATGAGTTAAGAAAGTGTGTGAGTCGAGTGTAGGCAAGTCTCTCAAGTAGATTAGAGAGACAAGGGAGCTGAGAGATAGGGTGGTAGTTTGAGAGAGCATTAGGGTCAGAATTTTGATTTTTTAAAATGGGAGTAATCACTGCATGCTTGAAGAGTGAAGGAAAAATACCAGTAGCGAGAGAGAGATTACAGATGTTAGTTAAGGTAGGGATGAGCACCAGAGACAGAGCTTTACTTATTTGTGAGGGTAAAGGATCAAGAGGAGAAGTAGTAGAGAAGCAGCATGAGAAGAGTGATGATACTTCATCTTCATTTGTGGGATCAAATGAAGAAAGAGTGCCAGAGGGTTCAGGTAAAGAACGGAGCAGGTCACTGGCTGCCGAAGAGCATACCATTTCATCTCGGATCTTATCAATCTTCTCCTTGAAGTAGGAAGCAAGATCCTGTGCCGTGATAGTGGCGGGTGGGGTAGGTGCGGGAGGATTTAGAAGTGATTTAAATGTATTAAAGAGTCATTTGGGGTTAGAGGCTTGAGCAGAGATAAGAGTTTGGAAATATGTTTGTTTGGCAGTGCCCAGGGCATTTTTATAAGAATGGTAGACAGTCTTATATGTGAGGAAGTCACTTGAAATACGAGATTTACGCCACTGACGTTCAAGTTTTCATGTGAGTTTTTGTAGTTGTCTTGTTAATTTGGAGTGCCATGGTTGACATCTAGGCCTACGTGGAGTGTGATGGGTAGCTGGAGCCACTTCATCAAGGGCTAGTTCTAGAGTCTCATTAAGGTGTGATACAGCCATCTCAGGAGAGGTGAATGCAGAAATAGGTGAAAGCAGTTGTTGGAGTGAAGTGGAAAGTTCTTGAAGATTAATTGTGTTAATATTTCTGCCGGTTTGAGGAAGATTGGAGGACTTCAGCAACACAGGGTTTGAATTAACAGAGGAGAGCATGCAGGTGATAAGGTTGTGATCTGAGAGGGTGAAAGGAGTGTTAGTGAGTTCAGAGACAGAGCATAATCTGGTGAATACTAGATCAAGGCAGTGGCCCGCCTGATGAGTAGAGGAGTCAGTCCATTGGGAGAGACCAAGAGAGGATGCAGTTATTAAGAGTCGCTATTTTTGTTTCTTAAAAGCTGTGTGTGTGTGTGTGTGTGTGTGTGTGTGTGTGTGTGTGTGTGTGTTGTGTGTGTGTATGTATGTGAAATGTGGTAAAGTGGTAAATAACTGAACTCAATGACAACTGTCAGAAAAGAGAATCTGTATAACGATGGGTGCACATATTCCATTCCACAAAATAGAATTAAAATCACTCTTTATTAAATTCACTTTAAAAGAAAGCGCCAGTGGTTAAAGTGGGCCGGAACGGGGCGGAACTGCGTTCCGTCACCTCTAATTGCAGGCGGAACCAGTTCCGCCTCCGCCCGGCCACAGCATCATGTCCCTGTTCCATTGTAAAGGTGGCAGCGGCCGCCAGCCAATCATGGCTTGCGGACCGGCTGCAGCACCAATCAGAAGAAGGGAAGGTTTTTTTAAAATCTGCCGTGAGCCAATCACGGCTCGCAGACCGCCAGCCAATGAGAAGCTGCCAAGTGGCAGCTTCTCATTAGCTGGCGGTCCAGGAGCCGTGAATGGCGCACAGTCGGCGCCAGATTCAAAGTGCCCTCTCCCAGGGCCGGCGCCACCACTAGGCAGCTGCCTATGAGCGCTAACAATTAAAGGGCGGAACAGAGTGGAACAGCATGAGGGATGTGAAGCACCCACTCCATGCTCACTCGTTGGCCGCTGCTGGATTTGCCTGGGGCTGGAGCTGCATGTTCGTTGCCTGTCCCCACCTACCCTCCTCCATTGCTCACTTCCGCTCTCCCTGTCACCCCCGGCAGAATGTGTTTAGTGTTCTGCCATACAGGAAGTGGAATCGGGCGCGCGCCGCTGCGTGCAGGGTGAGGGGAGAAAGTATCACTGATCAGTGATCATGATCACCGGCTGCAACTACATGTGGGGGCGGAACGCGGAGCCGCGAGTGCTGACATAGAGTGAGGTAGGCTCTAGCAGTGTACACTGCTGCCTGTCACTTCTCTTTCATCTCAACGCTCAGGTCAATAGAAAAAATGATGGTGGAGCCGATGGAAGGATCTTTATTCAGGATCTGCAGCGTCCTGTGTACTGCGTCCTGTGTGCTGCCTGAGCTCCTCCTCTGCTGGGTGCAGCTCATTCACAATCTGAGGGGAGCAATGCTGATCTACCAGGCTCTAATGTACATGTGCATGTAACCAGGTCCCCTCCCACCCAGGCCCCAGTGTGTCACTAGTCACCCATCTCTCAGTATGTGTCCCCATATCCCTTACCTGACCCCACTATGTGCATTCCCATATCCCCCCCCCCAGTATGTGTGTCCCCATGTCCCTCACCATCCCCCCAGTATGTATGGCCCTCACCCCCCAGTATGTGTCCCCCCATGTCCCTCACCGGCCCCCCAGTATGTGTCCCCCCATGTCCCTCACCGGCCCCCCAGTATGTGTCCCCCCATGTCCCTCACCCCCCCAGTATGTGTCCCCCCATGTCCCTCACCCCCCCAGTATGTGTCCCCCAATGTCCCTCACCGGCCCCCCAGTATGTTCTACCATGTCCCTCACCGGCCCCCCAGTATGTGTCCCCCCATGCCCTCACCATCCCCCCAGTATGTATATATGTATATATCTAGCTGGAAAACCCCCTCATAAATCCTGCGTTTGCCCTTGGAGGGGGCTCTACCTGCCGTACTGTGTAAAATGGGTCTCTGTCTGCCGTACTGTGTAAAATGGGGCTCTGTCTGCCGTACTGTGTAAAATGGGGCTCTGTCTGCCGTACTGTGTAAAATGGGTCTCTGTCTGCCGTACTGTGTAAAATGGGGCTCTGTCTGCCGTACTGTGTAAAATGGGGCTCTGTCTGCCGTACTGTGTAAAATGGGTCTCTGTCTGCCGTACTGTGTAAAAGGGGGCTCTGTCTGCCGTACTGTGTAAAAGGGGGCTCTGTCTGCCGTACTGTGTAAAAGGGGGACTCTGCTATTGTGGACATTGTGTGTGTAAAGGGCACTAGTATGTGGGGCGGGAAATGTGAAGCATTATTTTGAATTGGTGGTACTTTGTGTGGCCACGCCCCTTCCTTGTGAGGCCACACCCCTTCTACGGTGTTGCGGGCGAGGTGAGTTCCCCCACCTCTCCAGGACCACTTTAAGCCCTGGAAAGCGCCAATACCCAAATGTTTTATAAATTGCTCTTATTACTAATGTATATACACAGGTTGTTATGCACACCAGTGCCTGCAGGAAAGTACTGGTGTCAGGACTGTTATGCACTCCAGTGCCTGCAGGAATGTACTGGTGTTTGAACTGTTATGCAAAACAAATGGACTCACAGACAGACTAGGGAATATGACATAACGTACACAGAAGGTGGTAGGGTAACAAAATACACACAACGTGAACAGAGAAGCCCAGAGGCTAAGGAACTGGGTATCTCCCTTGTATTAGAACTGCTCAGATGTGAAAAGCAAGATGTTGTGTTTTAATACATAGAAAACCCGAAATGCTGTTGCTAAGGGCAACAGCAAAACCCTAAAGGGTTACCAACGGGTGTGGCAGTAAACTCCTTGGTCAGAGATGGAATGATAGACACAAGGAGATTCTCCACAATCCTAATTCTCACTTGCAGTGCACAGGTTCGGTTTACTGCCACTAAACTGACCCCTGACACCTAGCACAGTGAGACAGGATTAGACAGGCAAGTCTTAGAATACAGCCGCAAACTTGCTAAGTTCACAGAGTAGTAACAGAACCCCAGCAAGCTAAACGACTGACTCCAGTCTAACTGCTAGGTCTGGATTGGCAGAGTGTAATACCAAATCCCCAGGCCTATTTGCAGTAAGCAACAAACAAATACAAAGCTACACAGTACTGGCTAACTTTCAGAAACTGACTAACCAACAAAGATTCAGCAGCATCTGCTTACCCTGAAAAGAGGCCTTATAAAGCAGGTGCTGTCCACGCCCCACTCAGACCTCACAGACTGTGAGCACAAAAACCATCCCCTGCCATGCACAGAGCCTATAACCACTGCACAGCAAAAGACCCGAACCGGAGTATCAGCTGCGCTCAGGTTACTCCGCTAGCACTTGTCTCCCGGTTGCCATGACGACGTGGCAGCACAGGGCAGGAGACCCTAACAGTACCCCCCCTCTGACGAGGGGTCAAAGAACCCCTACCACCGGGTTTATCGGGGAACTGCGAGAAGAAAGAGCGTATCAGTCTGGGGGCATGAAGATCACAACTGCGCACCCACGACCGCTCCTCCGGGCCATACCCCTTCCAGTGCACCAAAAATGACAGCCGACCCCGAACCACCTTGGAGTCAAGAATCCTTTCAACAACAAACTCCCTCTGGCCACGTATCAGAAGAGGGGAAGGTCTTCCACTGGAAGAAGGATTACTAATCGCCCGTTTTAAAAGGGAACAATGAAATGTTTTATTGATACCCAAAGAACGGGGCAGATCTAACTGAAATGCCACCGGATTGATAACCCTGGTGATCTTATAAGGGCCGATGAACCGGGGGCCTAACTTATGAGATGGCTGTCTCAACTTCAAATTCTTGGTAGACAACCAGACGAAGTCTCCTAATTTGAAGCTGCAGGGTCTTTTCCGCTTATCAAAAACCCTTTTGGTCACTAATGACACAGACACAAGGGCTTTCTTCACTTTCCGCCAAATACCTCTAAGGACCGAAACCACAGAGGAACCACCAGGCGTGGAGTCCAGGGGGTCAAAAGAATTGGCCTTAGGATGATGCCCATACACACAAAGGAAGGGAGAGATCCCTGTAGCAGAGTGAGCCGCGTTGTTATAGGCAAACTCCGCCATGGACAGATGAGCAACCCAGTCAGTCTGACACTTGGAGACATAACACCTGAGGAACTGCTCCAAGGACTGGTTCACCCTTTCAGTCTGCCCATTAGACTGCGGATGGTAGCCCGACGACAAGCTGACAGAAATCTGGAGATCGGAACAAAATGCCCTCCAGAATTTGGCCACAAACTGGGATCCGCGGTCAGAGACCACATCAAGTGGCAACCCGTGGAGACGCACAACATGCAGCATAAATAATTCAGACAGGCGTCTGGCCGATGGCAGCCCAACCAGTGGAACGAAGTGCGCCATCTTCGAAAACCTGTCAACGACAACCCAGATGGCTGTCATCCCCGAGGATTTGGGCAAGTCCACCACAAAATCCATTGAAATGTGGGTCCATGGCTTAGATGGGATAGAGAGTGGATGTAGTGGGCCAACAGGAACCCCTCTAGGAGTCTTATTTCGGGCACAGATGTCACATGCCCGAACCCACTGATCCACATCCTTAGCCACCGAGGGCCACCACACCGCCCTAGATAGCAACTCCCGAGTTCTGGCAATACCCGGGTGACCTGCAGACTTCTTGGCATGGAATTCCAGGAACACTCGCTGTCTTAACCTAGGAGGCACAAACAAAAGACCTACCGGAAGGTCTGGAGGAGCCTGCTCCTGTGCTCTAAGGACTAATGATAAGAGGTCCTGGGTAATGCCCACTTTAATACATGATGGGGAAACAATGGGCAACGGCTCCTCGGTGGTCTCCTGGATTGGAGCAAAACTCCGCGAGAGCGCATCAGCCTTGATGTTTTTTGACCCAGGGCGATATGTTATCAAAAAATTAAAGCGAGCAAAAAACAAAGCCCATCGTGCCTGCCTGGCATTGAGACGCTTCGCTGACTCTAAATATGCCAGATTCTTATGGTCAGTGAGAATTGAGACCACAAACTTAGCCCCCTCAAGCCAGTGTCTCCACTCCTCGAGTGCATCCTTAATAGCCAACAATTTCCGGTTACCCACGTCATAATTCATCTCGGCAGGCGAAAATTTACGGGAAAAGTAAGCACAGGGATGAAGGCGATTATCTGACACTCCCATCTGAGAAAGCACTGCCCCAATACCCATCTCAGAGGCATCCACCTCCACCACAAAAGGACGCTCTGGATCTGGGTGTCGCAGCACCTTGGCCGAAACAAATGCCCTTTTGAGACGGGCAAAAGCCGCTTTAGCCTCACAAGACCAGTGAGCAACATCCGCCCCTTTCTTAGTGAGTGCCACCAAGGGCGCCACTATAGACGAAAATCCAGCGATAAATCGTCTATAAAAATTCGCAAAGCCCAGGAAACGCTGAAGCGCCTTCAAACTAGTGGGCTGCACCCAATCCAGGACTGCCTGTACCTTGGAACCCTCCATTTGGAAACCTTCTGGGGAGATAATATATCCTAGAAATGCGATTTACTGAACTTCAAATTCGCACTTCTCCAGCTTCGCCCCAAGCCGGTGGTCTCTGAGTTTCTGGAGGACTAAGCGTACATGCTTCCGATGTTCCTCCAGGGAATGGGAGAAGATTAGGATGTCATCTAAGTATACAACTAAGAATCTATCCAAATATTCCCTGAGCACATCATTCATGAAATCCTGGAAGACTGCCGGGGCATTACAGAGCCCAAAAGGCATCACCAAATATTCATAATGCCCCGAGTGGGTATTAAAGGCAGTCTTCCATTCATCCCCCTCTCTTATTCGGATTAGATTGTACGCACCGCGTAGGTCAATCTTAGAAAAAATGGTGGCAGTACGAAGCTGGTCAAACAAGACCGAAATGAGAGGCAGTGGGTATGAGTTTTTAATCGTGATACGGTTCAATTCCCTGAAGTCGATGCAGGGTCGCAACGAACCGTCCTTTTTACCCACGAAGAAGAACCCCGACCCAACTGGAGACTGTGAAGGTCTGATAAATCCCTTAGCCAAGTTCTCCTGAATGTACTCTGCCATAGCCTGAGTCTCAGGACGTGACAGGGAGTACAACCTGCTCTTGGGAAGCTTAGCATTTGGCAACAAATCAATGGCACAGTCATAGGAGCGATGGGGAGGTAGTACCTCTGCAACTTTTTTGGAGAACACGTCCGCAAAATCTGCATAACACCCTGGCAATCCTGGCAAACTTAGCTGCGAGAACCTGACTGGAAGGCTCAAGCAACTCCTGAAACAATCAGTACTCCAACTAAGAATCTCCCCAGAGACCCAGTCAAATTGAGGATTGTGGGCCCTTAACCAGGGTAACCCCAACACCAATGGGGCAAAAGTACAGACAGTCACATAAAAGGACAATTTTTCAGAGTGTGTGGCTCCAATAAACAAAGAAATCTGGCTAGTGCAAGAGGTAATTTTACCTTGGGATAATGGTTCCCCGTTTAACCCACAAATCTCAATTTCCGATGCCAAGGGTACTAAGGGAACAGAGTGTTTCAGGGCGAATTGGCGGTCCATAAAAACCCCGTCGGCCCCACTGTCCACAAAGGCCTCAGTCTTGACAGTTTGACCGAGGATCTTCAAGGTCACCGGAATGATAAAAGTCTTCTTGGGAAATTCTGACTTCTGGCCTGACAGGATATTTCCCATCACCCTCAGGCCCTGAAGTTTTCCGGCTTTTCTGGGCATGATACTACCACATGACCTTTATTCCCACAGTACAAACACAACCCCTGCTGTCTCCTCCGCATCTTCTCACGCGAGGAGAGGCGGGTAGCCCCAATCTGCATAGGCTCCTCGGAAAATTCCTCAGAGTCTGAGGTTCCCTTGGGAAGGAAGGAAATCTCAGTCTCCCTTTCAAGCCTACGCTCTCTCAGCCGTCTATCCACCCGGATGGATAACTGCATGAGCTGATCCAAGCTATCAGGCAAGGGATGTTGTACCAGTTGGTCCTTTATCTGGTTAGAAAGACCTCTTCGGTACTGGTGTCTCAGGGCTGGGTCATTCCACTGGGTATCATGGGCCAACCTCCGAAACTCCGTACAGTAAACCTCAACTGGCCTTCGCCCTTGCTTAAGGATCGAAATCTGAGCCTCGGCTGAGGCCGTCTTGTCAGGGTCATCATACAACATGCCCAGTACCGTAAAAAAAGCATCAACACTTTTAAGCGACGGACAGTCAGGCTGCAACCCATATGCCCAGACCTGTGGGTCTCCTTGTAGCAAGGAAATCACTATGCCCACCCGCTGAATCTCCGACCCAGAAGACTGAGGCCTAAGCCGGAAGTATAGCTTGCAGCTCTCCTTGAAACAAAAGAACTGCGAGCGATCTCCAGAAAAACGATCCGGGAGATTTACTTTCGGCTCCTTAACCCCTGCAGGTGCTGCTGCTGCGGGAGCTCCGCCAGCAGCCTGGGAGGTGTGCATTTTAATGGACAAATCATTACATTTTTGAGTCAGGACCTGCACCTGATCAACCACCTGTTGCAACATATTTTGAGGGGTATGCTCCATATTCCCACAAAATTTCAACAGGAGTATTGGGCTGCTGAATATGTTATGCACACCAGTGCCTGCAGGAAAGTACTGGTGTCAGGACTGTTATGCACTCCAGTGCATGCAGGAATGTACTGGTGTTTGAACTGTTATGCAAAACAAATGGACTCACAGACAGACTAGGGAATATGACATAACGTACACAGAAGGTGGTAGGGTAACAAAATACACACAACGTGAACAGAGAAGCCCAGAGGCTAAGGAACTGGGTATCTCCCTTGTATTAGAACTGCTCAGATGTGAAAAGCAAGATGTTGTGTTTTAATACATAGAAAACCCGAAATGCTGTTGCTAAGGGCAACAGCAAAACCCTAAAGGGTTACCAACGGGTGTGGCAGTAAACTCCTTGGTCAGAGATGGAATGATAGACACAAGGAGATTCTCCACAATCCTAATTCTCACTTGCAGTGCACAGGTTCGGTTTACTGCCACTAAACTGACCCCTGACACCTAGCACAGTGAGACAGGATTAGACAGGCAAGTCTTAGAATACAGCCGCAAACTTGCTAAGTTCACAGAGTAGTAACAGAACCCCAGCAAGCTAAACGACTGACTCCAGTCTTACTGCTAGGTCTGGATTGGCAGAGTGTAATACCAAATCCCCAGGCCTATTTGCAGTAAGCAACAAACAAATACAAAGCTACACAGTACTGGCTAACTTTCAGAAACTGACTAACCAACAAAGATTCAGCAGCATCTGCTTACCCTGAAAAGAGGCCTTATAAAGCAGGTGCTGTCCACGCCCCACTCAGACCTCACAGACTGTGAGCACAAAAACCAGCACCGGATCCCCTGCCATGCACAGAGCCTATAACCACTGCACAGCAAAAGACCCGAACCGGAGTATCAGCTGCGCTCAGGTTACTCCGCTAGCACTTGTCTCCCGGTTGCCATGACGACGTGGCAGCACAGGGCAGGAGACCCTAACACAGGTGTAAATGTGCCTTATAACAGGACTTTACCAAGCGAAATATTACAGATAGAAATAGAATAAAGTGATGAAAAGAAAAAAACAAAATAAATATTGTACTGCGAGAAAAGAATACTTTAAAAACAATGCAGTGTGTTGTCTTAATTCAAATATAATATTGGTTTTACTGTTTTATTCTACATAGACATGTATTATTTTTAGCTTTCAGACCCTGTATGACTTCTGTAATAGTAGCAATATTATTAGTGTTTCGTATCAGTGCAGATTAACAAGACTCTGCTGAAACCAGAATGATAGAATTGTTGCTAGGCAAAGTATCAGTTTCATAAACCTATGCCTGTGATTGCGATCCCTAAAGAAGTTTCTTTCTCCACTGATTAACTACATAATCTCTATTAAGTTCATATATGTGCGTAATCATATATACTGTATGTGTATATGGGAAACACAGTAAATTTGAATAAACAGGGACCTTTTGAAAATGATTGACCCCCTCTAGTACCACCACTTCAGGGGTATATACTAACATATGAAGGAACTCTATATCGAATTATATAAACACAGGGAGGGGAATGTAATAGGGTGTGAGAATCAGAAAGGCAATCATTTAAATAGCAAAACTAGGTCGATTTTTCCATTTAAATGATTGCCACTTTAAAAAACAAAAAACAGGATAATTTTACCAAAATCTCTCACTTTCTAATTCTCACACCCTATTACATTTCCCCCATATTCTCTTAAGCAAATAGTAAGAGGCGACAGTGCAAATTTTCATGAGATAAATGTTATTACTGGCATGAACAGTGCGTGGTCATGTAGATGTAGAGCCAAATAATAATATAACCCTGTCAAAATAAATCGGAGGAATAAGTATAATAAATAAGACAAATTTAGGATAAGTAACAACAGGTGTTATTAAACTCAAAGATACAGCTGATTATATGAAGTTAATGGAGATTATATAAAAATCAGTGGAGAAAGAAACTAGTTAAGGGATCTCAGCAGGAGCTGCAACAGAAATCTTGGGGCCCCGCACACTGACATCTCTGAGGCCCCTCTGGGGATGGGGGGGGGGGGGTCACAACCTCCCCAATGCTAAAGACCCCAGTCAGGAGCCAGCAGCACTGCAGGAGGTCTTGAGCAGGAGCCCGTCTGTGTCTGCAGAAGGATCTCGGTGCCGATGACAGGGAGCCACAGCAGGACGGCAGCTCCAACAGGTCCTCACAAATGCCAGCGGGAGTCACGGTCAGCAGGAGGTCAGGACGCAGAAGCCCATCGGTGGTTGATGAAAGATGCCAGCCCGTAGACCTGATCCTCGGGGGCCCCACTGAATCATGGGGCCTAATACAGATGTCCCCTTTGACTACCCTGTCGCCAGGCCTGGATCTCAGGCACAGGCATATGTTTATGAAACTGATACTTTGCCTAGCAATAATTGTATCATTGTATCACACTAAATATCTAACATTGTAACAATTATTGCTACTATTACAGAAGGCATATCTGAAAGCTAATACATTACATGTCTATGTAGAATAAAAGAGTAAAACCAACATTATACTTGAATGAAGACGAAACACAGCATTCATTTTTAAAGTATTATTTACTCACAACACACACACACACACACACATATATATATATATATATATATATACACACATCACATTATTTTATTTCTATCATCTTTGTAATATTTTGCTTGGTAAAACCCCATTATAGGGCATATTTACATCTGTGTATATGAATTAGCCAAAAGAGCAATATGTAATACATTTGGGTATTGGCATTTTCTTTTAAAGTGCATTTAATAAAGAGTGATTATAATTATATTTTGTGGAAGGGAATGTGTATACCCATCATTTAACTGATTCCCTTCTCCCTTTTCTGACAGACTGCTAAATAAACTTGAAAGTTTGGGCTTGGATACTAAGATTATTGAATGGATAAGATCTTGGTTGCAGGATAGAAAACAGAGAGTTGTGGTAAATGGAGTGCATTCACAGGAGGGAAATGTTACCAGTGGAGTACCCCAGGGATGTGTACTTGGACCAGTGCTTTTTAATATCTTTATTGGTGACATTGCAAATGCCAATAAAGGGAAAGTGTGCCTCTTTGCAGATGATACAAAGGTATGCAACAGGACCAGGAGGGGTAAAATAAATGATTGAGGATCTAGGTAGACTAGAGGAATGGTCAGGAGTGTGGCAGTTACAGTTTAATGCCAAAAAATTCAAAATCATGCACTTGGGTCTCAAAAATCCAAAGGCTAAATATAGCATTATACTGGAAACTACTGAGGAGGAAAGGGATATAGGAGTCACTATTTCAAGTGACTTAAAGGCAGGTAAGCAATGTAACAAAGCAATGAGGAAGGCTATTCAGATGCTTGGCTGCACTGGGAGAGGAATCAGCAGCAGAAAGAAAGAAGTAATAATGCCACTGTATAGGTCATTGGTACGGCCTCATCTAGAATACTGTGTTCAATTCTGGAGGCCATATCTTCAAAATGATATTAATACATTAGAAACTGTACAAAGGAGGGCAACTAAAATGGTGCATGGCCTACATCACAAAACATACCCAGAAAGATTAAAAAATCTCAATATGTATAGATTGGAGCAGAGAAGGGAAAGGGGGGATATGATAGAAACTTTCAAATATACCAAGGGTTTTAACAAAGTCCAGGAGGGAAACATTATCCATATGAAGAGAAGCAATAGGACACAAGGACAGCACTGAGACTGGAGAGGGGGAGGTTCAGGGGAAATTTGAGGAAAAATTACTTCACAGAAAGGGTAGTGGACAAGTGGAATAGCCTCCCATCAGAGGTGGTAGAGGCTAAGACAGTAGAGCAATTTAAACATACATGGGATAGACATAATGATGTCCTTACAAAGAAATAAGGATCAAATAAAGGTTTGAGATAAAAAAAATATGGTTAAAAAAAAAGAGGCAGACTAGATGGGCCAAGTGGTTCTTATCTGCCGTCAAATTCTATGTTTCTATGTTATGTTTATTTGTACATATAATTCTATGTTTCTATGTTATGTTTATTTTTACAAAAAGTTTAAAATATTGACGCATTGTCTATACAGTAGATATTATTAATTTACCTGAACATCATAGCTATATCAATCAATCTTGTTGCCAAAATCTTTTTTTCCTGTTTAGAAGTTGAACTCAACGACAATTTGCTTAATTTGTTTTCTGTAAAACATTAACACTCACTAATATAACTTATGCTAGGTACACATATTAACGATATCACTCACAACCAAATTCGTAATTTCTGCTGCGGGGTACACTGGGCTCCACAAGGAATGGACAATGGGGTGTAGAGTAGGATCTTGATCCGAGGCACCAACAGGCTCAAAGCTTTGACTGTTCCCAGAATGCATAGCGCCGCCTCCTATATCACCCCGCCTCCTTGCACAGGATCTCAGTTTTGTAGTTGGTACTGCAGTAGCAGGCACTTAACAGAGGGGCTGCTCCAGGCAGCCCTAAGAAGAGCTTTTTTTCTGAGGAAAAAAGTGAAGACTTCAAGGGCAGCAGCAGTGTTACATGTCAGTGGACATTCACGGCTGCAGCTCCGGCTCTCCCCAGCGGCGCTGTACACTCCCGAGCCCTGGTTGCCGGGTAACTACAGCAGGAGGCTCCGGTTTTCTTCTTGTCAGGCACACACAATGGGGGCTCTACGGGATCGCGTGGTCGCGCTTCGGGAGATGGTAAGTGGGTCCCGCTTGCGAGACCCGGTCTTTATCGTGATCCGGTGCGGTCAGTGGGAGGCGGGCCGCGCGCGCTGGCGGTGGACACTGTGGCAGTACAGGCGATCCCACTAGATCACCAGGGCATGGGACAGGTCAGGTTTTCTCTATAAACCATTTTATTAGAGCCCGCAGTACCCGGTGGTTTTGCCAGCAGGGGGATAGAGCTTGGACCTGAAGCCCCTCCCCCAGCCCCAGGGTGCCATTTTCTGCAAATGTTCCCACCCTGGAGCTGCATATCTGTCTCTCCCTCACTCCCTGACAGTGTCTGCGGCGCCATTATCCCTCAGCTCACTGTTCCTGAACTTACTGGGAATGCTTGGGCAAATCCTCCTATGTAAAGCCGCCTGGTTGTCAGTGCTGTCTTTACAAGACACTTAAGTATTCTACCTGCCTTTTTTAGTCAGTGTAAAGGCCCGTACACACTGGTCGATATATCGGCCGCTCTCTTGAATGGCCGATATATATCGCGGGACCGTCGGCCAGTGTGTACGGCCGATACGTCTGTGAACTCCGTCTTTCAGACGTATCGCGTCGGCCCCGCAGCACAGCCGACGGCCAATATATCTACCGAAATATTGGCGCGTCGCTGTGTGTGTACGGGGGGCACGTACACATGCTGCGGCGGCCGGCGGTGATTGACAGGTGAACTGGGCGGGCATGTGTACACGCCCGCCCAGTTCATGACGTCAGTCCCCGACAGATCGAGCAGTGTGTATGCTGAACACACTGCTCTATCCGTCCATAGATATATCTGCAGATCAATTGATCTGCACATATATCTGTTAGTGTGTACCCACCTTTAGTTAAGAAAGAGTGCACTTAGTCAGGGTTTCCTGGTACAATTACCCTGAGATATACATCCAGTTCTTACTGTGTACTGTTATATCTATTGTTATATAGCTGTGTAAGCTAGTCCAGTGCAGTATTATTGTTAGTAATAACATCTGCATTGTATAGACTGTGACTATTTGTGTGTGCATTTGATAGCTGAGTGGTGTCCATTTCGTGTCTTTCACTCAATCTGCTATCCCTATATTCTATAACCTGAGGGGGCTTGGTGCGTCAGGTTTTATCTAATAAAAGGTTTTTCACAAAGATATACTGTATTACGTATTTTTCTCTGTGATTTAGTCACCATATCTCTCCTTTATCTCTGCTGGTGCTGACTACACTGCGCAGGGGTTTGAGCTAGAGGTATTGTGCTGCTGACAAATTGTACTGTGTTATCTGATACTGCAAGTTATATCATGTCTGCTTCTGATGGTAACGATTCTGGGGCTGAACACACTGCCGGTGTTGCTGAAGCCGCAGATACCTATGAGGAGAATATAGCAGCTTTAGGCTCTGGTTCTGGGGGCTCCTTGACCCCAGTGGGACGGTGGCAACGGGGCAAATAATGACCCGCCGTGGGCCACTTTTTTCACGCTTCTGCATACGCTAGTTCATAAACTAACACCCCCTTTGGGACCCCCAATGCCGGTGCAACCGTTTGTGGTCCCTGCAGCTAACCCGCCATGGGTGGGCGATTTATCTGCTCAAATAAAGAAGTTGAACCAGTCCCTGACTACTAAAGAGTCTGACCGTCGCTCGCCTATGTCCAAGGGGTCCTCTAAGCGAGCACTTGTCTCCTCACAATCCACTGCTGTCACTGACACCTCGTCGGATGAAGACGGCACTTACACTGACCCCACAGGTTCTGACTCAGATACGGCTGATGGGGAGGGTGGTTCACATGTGGATGTTCCTGATCTTTTGGAGGCTATTAAGTTAATTTTACAAATTACGGATGATCCCGAGCCATCCGTTCCTCCTAAGAAACCAAATCAGTTCAAGCGTCAGAAGGTGATTAAACAAGTTTTACCTCACTCTGACCACCTAATTGATATACATTAGGAACCCTGGGAAAACCCGGGTATGAAGTTTGTGCCTCAAAAGAAGATGCTGGCTCGCTAACCCCTCGCGCCGGAGCTGTCTAAGAATTGGGAAACGCCTCCTCCAGTGGACTCACATGTGGCTAGGATGGTGGTTTCCTCAGCTCTACCGGTCACCACCGTCACGTCTCTAAAAGAGCCTACGGATAAACGTGTGGAGGGTTGTCTGAAAGCGATTTACACCCTCACAGGTGCTATACAAAGGCCCACTATTGCAGCTACTTGGGCTGCAGAGGCCATTGAAGCATGGGCCTTGGAGTTAGATGCTGAAATCTCCCCTGACCATGCTAGACACTGCTTGTCTTATATTGTCACAGCTTCTCGTTATATTAAAGAGGCAGCTTCTGATGCTGGTATCCTGGCAGCCAAGGCCTCTACTATGTCAGTCCTGGCTCACCGGATATTGTGGCTGAGATCCTGGTCTGTGGATCTGGACTCTAGAAAAACCCTGGAGGTACTCCCTTTTAAGGGAGATATTCTGTTTGGGGAGGATTTAAATAAGATTGTGGCTGACTTGGCTACTGCCAACTACTGCTCCTTCTGTGTTGAAGGCTAAAGGTACTTCCTTTCGCCCCTTTCGTACTTCAAGTAAAGCAAAAGGTCAGGCGTACAACAAGCAGGCCCGCACTTCCAAACCTGGTAAGCCTATGCCCAAAAGAGCCTGGGTGGCCCGCCAGCCAGCGTCCAAGACAGATAAGCCTGCCACATGATGGGGCGGGCCTCCCTCTGGGGGATCCCAGGGTGGGAGTCCGGCTTCTAGGGTATACCCAGGAATGGTTGAAGACCACTTCAGATGCCTGGGTATGGGAAGTCATCACTAGAGGTTACGCCGTAGCCTTCAAAAATCGACCCCTCATCGATTTTGCCAGACAGATGTCCCTTTGGACAAGGCAAAGGCAAACACTCTACATTCGGTGGTACAGTCCCTCCTGGATACAGGAGTCGTAGTACAGGTGCCTCTTGCGCAGAGGGGCCGGGGGTACTATTCTCCGCTGTTTCTAGTCCTGAAACCGAATGGGTCCTCCCGGCCCATTCTCAACCTCAAGGCATTGAACAGGTTTGTGAAGGTTTCCAAGTTCCGAATGGAAACCCTTCGCTCTATAGTTCTGGCCTTGGAACCTGGGGACTTCATGGTCTCCCTGGATATACAGGATGCTTACCTGCATATTCCTATAGCAGTGTCTCATCAGCAATACCTGAGATTTGCGATTGGCAACTGCCATTACAAGTTTCAGGCTTTACCTTTTGGTTTAACAACGGCTCCGCGAGTCTTTACAAGAGTCATGGCGGTGATGACGGTGGTACTCCGCCATCAAGGGGTCAGGATACTGCCGTATTTGGATGACTTGTTAATCCTGGCAAATTCCCCGGAACTTCTCCTGCGTCATCTAGATGTGATGGTCCGGTTTCTGCAAGCCCACGGGTGGCTCATCAACTGGAAGAAGTCATCCCTGATCTCTGCTCAGAGCATGGTGCATCTGGGAGCACTATTAGACACTCACAACCAGCGGTTGTTCCTGTCTCAGGAGAAAGTCCTGAAACTTCAGGACAGGATTCGTTGCTTTCTATCTTGTCCGCAAGTGTCGATACATTTGGCAATGCAGGTGCTGGGCCTCATGGTGTCAGCATTCAACATGGTGGAGTACGCTCAATTTCACTCTCGCCCTCTCCAGAGGCTGATTCTAGCCAAATGGGATGGACTGCCTCACCGGATCAGGTCTCAAATGATCTCATTGGCTCCGGAGGTCCGTCTGTCGTTGCTCTGGTGGCTCCGGGACCAACAACTGTGCAGGGGCCGTTCCTTCTGGATATCCGACTGGGTCCTGTTGACGACAGCTGCCAGTCTAAGATGTTGGGGAGCGGTGCTGGAGCAACACTCCCTCCAGGGGCGTTGGACCAAGGAGGAGTCCCTCCTCTCGATCAATATTCTGGAGTTGCGGGCGGTCTTCAATGCCTTGAACCTAGCCCAGCATTTAATTCAGAACCGTCCTGTTCAAGTACAGTCGGACAACGCCACCACAGTGGCTTACATAAATCATCAAGGCGGCACTCGAAGCCGCCTAGCAATGAAGGAAGTCTCACGGATTCTACAGTGGGCAGAACGCCATCTACCGGCCATATCGGCAATATTCATTCCGGGAGTCCTGAATTGGGAAGCGGACTTTCTCAGTCGTCAGGACGTGCATGCCGGCGAGTGGGGCCTCCATCCAGAAGTGTTTCAACTCCTAGTGGAAAGGTGGGGCCTTCCAGACGTAGATCTGATGGTGTATGGACACAATCACAAGGTTCCGGTCTTCGGAGCAAGGACAAGGGATCCTCAAGCAGCATTCATGGATGCGCTGGCGGTACCGTGGAGGTTTCGGCTGCCATACGTGTTCCCTCCGGTGTCACTCCTGCCCAGGGTGATTCGGAAGTTCAAGCAAGAAAAAGGAATTCTGCTTCTCATAGCTCCAGCGTGGCCCAGACGGCACTGGTTCTCAGACCTGCAAGGCCTATCGTCAGAGCGTCCAATTGTACTTCCACAACGCCCAGACCATCTCGTTCAGGGCCCCTGTGTCTACCAGGACCTAGCCCGGCTGTCTTTGACAGTGTGGCTCTTGAAGCTTCCGTCTTAAGGGCTAAAGGGTTTTCTGAGGCGGTCATTCAAACTATGTTGCGGGCCCGGAAACCAGCTTCGGCTCGGATTTACTATAGGGTCTGGCATTCTTACTTTGTTTGGTGCGCATCTAACGATTATGACGCTTCCAAGTTTAGTATAACCAAGCTGTTGGCTTTTCTTCAGCAGGGCCTGGACTTAGGCCTGCGTCTGGCCTCCCTCAAGGTTCAAATATCTGCCTTGTCGGTGTGGTTTCAGAGAAAAATTGCGACTTTACCTGATGTGCATACCCTTACTCATGGTGTGTTGCGTATCCAACCTCCCTATGTCCCGCCTGTGGCTCCTTGGGACATGTCGGTGGTTTTGGAGGCATTACAAGAGTCTCCGTTTGAATCTCTTGGTTCAGCTGACCTTAAGTGGCTTTCCCTTAAGGTGGTGTTTCTGCTGGCTATTGCTTCAGCTAGAAGAGTGTCGGATTTGGGTGCCTTGTCCTGTAGTTCCCCATATCTGATATTTCACCGTGACTGGGCAGTTCTTAGGACTCGTCCCGGCTATCTACCTAAGGTGGTTTCTTCGTTCCACTTTAATCAGGAGATTGTAGTTCCGGCACTTGTTTCTCCTGATCTGTCTCCCAAAGAGCGGTCTTTGGATGTGGTACGGGCTCTCCGTATCTATGTGAAGAGAACTGCTCCTATTAGGAAATCTGATTCTCTTTTTGTTGTGTTTGGGTTTCACAAACGGGGCTGGCCTGATCACAAGCAAACTCTGGCCAGATGGATTAGAATGGTGATTGCACATGCTTATGTGAAGGCTGGTCTCTCTGCTCCTGATCACATTAAGGCCCATTCTACTCGGTCTGTTGGACCTTCTTGGGCGGCCCAACGTGGTGCGACCCTTGAACAATTGTGCAAGGCGGCTACGTGGTCCTCTGTGAACACGTTCATAAGGTTCTATACCTTCGATACTGCCGCTTCCTAGGATGCTTCCTTTGGACGCCGGGTTCTTGTGCCCGCTACAGCGCATCCCCTCCCATAAGGACCTGCTTTAGGACATCCCCATTGTCCATTCCTTGTGGAGCCCAGTGTACCCTGCAGCAGAAAACGAGTTTTATGGTAAGAACTTACCTTTGTTAAAACTCTTTCTGCGAGGTACACTGGGCTCCACAAGGCGCCCACCCTGACGCACTTAGCTTCTTTGGGTTGGTATGGCATTAGCCGCTGACACGTCTCCTGTCGTGAGAATGCGGTGTTGTGGCTACTAACCATTGTCGTCTCTTTTCCTGCTACTGCATTGGACTGGTTAACTAAAAACTGAGATCCTGTGCAGGGAGGCGGGGTGATATAGGAGGCGGCGCTATGCATTCTGGGAACAGTCAAAGCTTTGAGCCTGTTGGTGCCTCGGATCAAGATCCTACTCTACACCTCATTGTCCATTCCTTGTGGAGCCCAGTGTACCTCGCAGAAAGAGTTTTAACAAAGGTAAGTTCTTACCATAAAACCCATTTTTCTAGTGAGACACATTAGTGATTTCCATTCCAAATGATTATCTGTCCTAAACTTCATCACAAAGTTGATGTTTTTAAAATTAAACAATGGGCAGAAATGTCAGACAGATGATTGGAAGTGCATACACGCATCAAAATGTGCACAGCTTCAGATCATTGTTTTTTAAACAAATGTTGTGCATTCGGTCAGATCAATCCATCTGATCTGAGTGCATTTGGAATGATAATACTGGTTATTCTGTCCAAAGGTTCTGCAAAAATTGTGATGAGCACAGAAGCCATCAATACAGAAGTGCTCTGTAATGGAGAGCAACCAATAGTGCCAGAGAATGATGCTGCAGACTCTCTAATGAAGACTGTTTTAATTAAGGTGGGTAAATCTGGCTGTTTTGTAAATATATATTTATACCTTTAATAAAATTGCTGCTTTAAATCCCACTGCAAAGCCTATTACAATTGCTGCTTTGTGTTGATTGTGAAAGGTAATGGGCCTCATTCAGACCCGTTCACGCTGCAGTTTTTGCAGCCGTGCGATCGGGTCTGTATTGCGCATGCACATGGGCCGCAATGTGCAGGCGCGTCGCTGGCTGGCAATGGGCAGCGACAAAACGAATGAAGAAAGAGATTGCACCGGCGATCGCATGAAGATTGACAGGCAGAAGGCGTTCGTGGACGGCAACTCACCGTTTTCTAGGAGTTTCTGGAGAAACGCAGGCGTGCCAGGCCGTTTTCAGGGAGGGTTCCTGACGTCATCAACATCCTGGATCGTCACAGCGGGTGAGTAAGTCCTGAGCTGTGCAGAGACTGCACAAACTTTTGTTTGTGCAGATCTCTGCACAAGCGTTTGCATCCCTGCAAAGCCCTAACCCCCTCCCCTGTAGGCGGCGATTACCTGGTTGCAGCAGTGCAAAATTAGCCTGCGTGCGACCAGGTCTGAATGAGGCCCAATGTAAACATTTTTGATCACTATCATAAACAGAGGTGGTCAAATTAGGGCACCCCATAAAGAACTAATGCACCTAGCACACATAATTGGGCAGAAACTTGACAGCACAATTTGCATCATAAAATGGGTGGAGGAAAGAATGGGATGACTTGAGTACTGTCATCTAATCCCATTCCCATTTTAAACACTGAACACTCAGAGGGATAGGAGCTTGATAATGTCAAGCTTATGGAAAATCCTGTGATCATACCTCCAAAAATGTACCCACTCCAAGGCAAGACAAAATAGACTCTATCAAGATTCTTGCAAATCACACCCTGATCCTCAAAAAACTTGCCCAACCCATCCTCAAACTTTCTATTTTGCAAAAAACGCCGCCTCATTCATGGTCCACTAATCTGGACCATTGGGAGGTCTGCTATGATATGATCATTGTGTAATTTGAGTCATCATGCCTCTGCCACTTCGTTGATCACTAAAGTTGGTGGGTCCAAATAATTGCCTGCTCTCTCGGCAAGAATTACATGTTCTTTCTCATCCCATCCCAGACATTCCAAGGGAATAGACAACTGTGATCCAGGTGCATCTTTATAGAGCTAAACATTGTGTAGCAGATATTAGCTGTGTGGTGTTTACCATGTGGATAATGCTGGACCTTGAGATATTCAAATAATGGCTTTACCCCATGAGGTAAGTCACAGAGGGTGAACTTACCACAGATCTTTCATCAGCTTCAGGAGCTGCAAGGAAAATCTGCATTGTGTTTGCTGTCTTGAGCAACCCATAGATTACAGGCACTTAGGGGGACATTTACTAAACAGTGATAAGAGCGGAAGAAGTGAGCCAGTGGAGAAGTTTCCCCATCAACCAATTTAGCAGCTCTGAATAATTTTATAGTATGCAAATTACAGATGTTACTTCAGTGCTGATTGGTTGCCATGGGCACTTCTCCACTGGCTCACTTCTCCGCTCTTATTACTGCTTAGTAAATATCCCCCAAAATCTGGAATCTATAGAATAACACCCTTTAGGTGTTGGGTAACCATGCAGGGATATTGCCTAATAATTGAACAGCTTCAGACATTAAACATAAAGCTTTAGCCACACGGTAAACACCGTGACTAATTGAATCTGCCCCTGTATGTGTACTTACTACAAGATTTTATGAGTAAAGGTGCAAAACAAATCAGTAAAAGCAGTCAGTGACCAAGGGTTCTAATAATATATCTTAACACATCACTGTGACACCTCTGAAACATATTTGTGTTTGTAGCAGGTGCACCATAAGTCCTCCAGCTGAGTATGGTATGATATTAATAATGAACATGCTACATTATTATTTCCAGAATGCCACTGATATTGCAACATAAAATATAATTTCATTGTCTCAAAATGAAAAATCTAAGCTAAGGCCAAGTGTGTACTATATCATGAATGATGTGCGCTCCCGTGGGTCATTAACGACATCCCCTGTCACCTGTGCATGCGGTCAAATTTGGGGATGTTGTTAATGATACCATGCTGCAGCATGGCGCAGACTTACCCACCCCCCAGGCGTCATTTGTCGCTGCTGGCATCAGCAAGTGTGTATGCACTTGCTGATGCTGGGTCCCATCGCTGGCGACATTGCTTCATTTGCGATGTCGTCAAGTGTGTACCCATCCTTAGGCATAGAACCAATAATTATCACCATCCAAGCAGCTACAAAAAACTGTTTTGTCTCTAAAACTAGTTGTACAGTATAAGATTTGATAAACAATGGTAATGAGTAGACCCATTTTGACAGACTAAACTATGCAGAAAACAGACTTTATACAATACAGCGTACACACATACACAATAAAGGTTTCATTTTGAATGATCACTTCGAATCCAATTCATCTTGCCAATCAGTGGATCTATAAGACTGTCTGCAGATGTCGGGTCAAGTTCCATACACACTGCATTTTCAGAATGATTCCAAAATGACATAAATGACATAGGTGGTCATTCCGAGTTGATCGCTAGCTGTATTTGTTTGCAGCTCAGCGATCAGGCTAAAAAATGGCAGTTCTGCGCAAGCGTATGTGGCACAATGCACACGCCGATGTACGGGCACAACGAACTATGTAGTTTTGCACAGGGTCTAGGGAAGCTTTTCAGTCGCATTAGTGGCCGCAGAGTGATTGACATGAAGTGGGCGTATCTGGGTGTTAACTGACCGTTTTCAGGGAGTGTTCGGAAAAACGCAGACGTGCCAGGGAAAATGCAGGCGTGGCTAGGTGAACGCAGGGCGGGTGTGTGACGTCAAAACAGGAACCGAACAGTCTGAAGTGATCGCAAGCGCTGAGTAGGTTTTGAGCTACTCTGAAACTACACAAAAAAACTTTGTAGCCACTCTGCGATCCTTTCGTTTGCACTTCTGCTAAGCTAAAATACACTCCCAGAGGGAGGCGGCTTAGCATTTTCACGGCTGCTAATAACTGCTAGCGAGCGATCAACTCGGAATGACCACCAATGTGTGTGCAGTACATGCTATGGGGGTATTCAGACCTGATCGCTGCTGTGCGTGTTCGCACAGCGGCAATCAGGTCATAACTGCGCATGCATATGCACCGCAATGCGCATGAGCACCGGACAACAACAACGGGATGGTGCGAAAATTCAAATCGCACGGGCATTCACAAGGTGATTGGCAGAAAGAGGCCATTTGTGGGAGGTAACTGACCATTTAATGGGAGTGTCAGTAAAAATGCAGGCGTGCCCAAGCGTTTTCAGGGTGGGTGTCTGACGTCAGCTCCGGCTCCGATCAGCCTGTTCTCATCGCACTGTAGGAGTAAGTCCTGGGCTGCGCACAGACTGCACACAGTGGATTTCTGCACTCGGCATACACATGCAATTACACACGCACAGCAAACTTACACTCCCCCGATCAGGTCCAAATCACTCCCTATATCAGGAGCTGTTTCTACATGGTTTAGCCCCAGTGCAGCATACACAATAAATAATTATTGGGCCAACAGCCCAATATCTGACAGGATGGCCTGAAAATTGTACAGTGTGTACTTAGCTTTACTCACAACTGATGTAGATATTTGTATGTTATTTACAAAATGCATCTGAGTTAAATAGAGCACTGTGTACAGTATAACTAACATAACACTCTGCATTTGTCTATGTGCAGGCAGAAGGCATGCCAGTTGAAATATTCTACAATTCCATTCTCTGTGGTGGAGGTACAGTAGTGTGTTACTTATTAATCACTGAAGCACTTTGCTTTCTCAATTATATTGGAGTTGGATTGTTCAGTACCTTGGACAGCACAGTACAAGGGTCATTGTAACCCTTGTAACATCACTGCAACTGATATTCAGGGAGGGATCTGTACTTCCTGTTTTTAAAATGAGGACTCATAGGGGGAGATTTAAATGTTTGAAAAGTCAGTTGGGTGTCTGTTTTTTTCCTATCTAATAGACAGTAAAAAACAGACACCCAACCGACTTTTCAAATATTTGAATTCCACCCATAGTGTATTTATTTTAAAGTATTTATTGAATACATACTGTAGGGCTCTCTTCTACTTATAATCCAAATAATGGTCCTATTTTTCCCTGTATCAGGGAATTCCATTTATAAACAGGATATATTTCCAACAATGCTAATTTATGCTATCAGATTACTAGATCAATAACATGCTTTTTCCATTATATGCATCTGCGTGTTGTAAGCACATTACATGCACAGAAAATATTAAAATGATCCACTAAAGCACCAAGCAAATTAATCAATGTCAGAATATGGTTACTGTTACCTGCGCTCCAATAGTTAAAGGCACTTTGCCCTCGTAGTCAGCTGAGGTTTGTTTTGAGAAAATGGGGAGACAGCAGACCAATAGGTTTGTAACATCAGCAGGGGTGTAACAAAGGGTTTTTGTGCCCAGGGCAATTTTAAAACTGTGCCCCATCCCACCGCCCTGGCAAAAAAAAAAAAATATACTAACCTGGATGAACTCTGGGCACTAGGGTCACTAGAAGACCCTAGTATTGCCCCAGAGTCTAGTGTGTATACACAAAACTCTGGGAAAATGGCCTCTGCACCAGTTTCCTAGTGGTTTCTGCAGCACTGCTGCCACTGCAGAACTTCAGAGGGTAAGTATTACAAAACCAGATGCAGCATGTGCAGTGTGTACCCCCCTGGTCTCATGCCCGTGGGCACAGCAAACACTGTAGCTTGGTAGGACTGTCAGCACCCCCTCTGCCATTGCACCCAGGACAAAGTGCCCCACATACAGTACATCGCCCTTATGCCACTGAAGAGCATACCACCTCCTCCTCCTCCCTTATTACACCTCCATGAGCTTTTTTTTTTTAATTCTATTTTTTTTTTAAGAAAAAATGGTGGCTGACATTTACAAGCACAAGTCGGGATTTCAAAAGAAAAAAGAAAAGGAAGAATGATTGCGCTGTGAGAATAGAGGTCAGCAGACTTTATTTCAACTGGGTATCAGTGTCTGTATAAGCACTGAAAGTGTAAATGATGGAATAAGCTCTGCCTCCCAAATGTCACCTGTAGTGGGGTGATAGATTGAATTGCCGGAGGGGGCATGAAATACCAGAAAGCCTAGGGGCATGGCCATGTGTTAATACGTCCCTGATGCAGTGCAATTTCCAGTTTAAGTGTGATGTAACTACTTCATACACCAATACATGCTGTGGCTATAGTAATAAGGGATTTGTATCACACACAGGGGGTCATTCGCTGCAGTTTATCGCAGCACAGCGATGGGGTCGGAACTGCGCATGCGCCGGCGAATAAAATAGTGTAGCACGCCACCATGCCCGCAGCGTGGCGAGCGCAGCGAGCCTGCAAGGGGCTCATTTGCGCTCGCCACACTGTCAGTAAGCCGGCGGTCGGGCTCCCGGCGCCGGTATGCTGGTCGCCGGGAGCCCGACCGCCGGCAAACCGTACTACACCCAAACAAAATAACCCACCCAAATCTAACTCTCTCTGCACATGTTATATCTGCCCTCCCTGCAGTGCACATGGTTTTGCCCAAATGCTAACAAACTTGCTGCTACGATCAGGTCTGAATTACCCCCTAAGCCTCCTAAAGAGGACAAGCAGAGGTGTTGCCCATAGTAGCCGTTCAGATTCTACCTATCATTATCTCCTGCAGTCTATGAAATGATAAATACAATCTGGTCACTGTGGGGGAAATCTCCACTTACCCGCTTTAGAATGTTTGCTGAAACTCTCCCTGTGTGTTGGCCAGTGGCGTAACTAGAGATTTTAGCGCTGTGTGCAAGAAACAGCATCGGCGCCCCCCCCCCCCCATATACAAAACAGGGTTAATGCGCGTACCAAAAATATAGGGACATGGCTTCATGGGGAAGGGGCGTGGCCACAGAGCTCCCTTTTAAACATTATGTTAGGTAGAGCTCCTTTTTACACAGTACAGTCCCCTTTTACACATTATGGAAGCAGAGTCCCACTTTTTACACATTACGGCAGAAGAGTCCCCTTTGTTACACATTAGGCAGGCAGAGTCCCTTTTTTATACATTACAGTAGCAGAGTCCCACTTTTTACACATTAAGCAGGCAGAGTTCCCCTTTTTGTTTTTACACATTACATCAGCAGAGTCCACCTTTCTTTACACATTAGGCAGGCATTCCTCCCTTTTTGAGAGAGAGAGAGAGAGAGAGAGAGAGAGAGAGAGAGTGTGTGTGTGTGTGTGTGTGTGTGTGTGTGTGTGTGTGTGTGTGTGTGTGTGTGTGTGTGTGTGTGTGTGTGGAGAGAGAGTGTGTTTGTGGGGGTATTTAGGCAGGCATTCCCCACTTTTTTTCATGAGAGAGTGAGTGAGTGAGTGAGTGAGTGAGTGAGTGAGTGAGTGTGTGTGAGTGAGTGCGTGTGTCTGTCTGTGTGTCTCTGTCTCACTTGGGGTGGGGGGGGCACGATCCAGCATCCAGAGGACGCACACACTCTCCTCGGGTTCCGGGAGCTGGCAGCTGCGGCAATGTTCCTCGGTCCTTTACAGGGGTGTGGGGCCATGATCCAGCACACAGAGGACGCACACACTCTTCTCGCGTTCAAGGGAGCTGGCAGCTGCGGCGACGCTCTGCGGTCCTTTACAAAGGCAGCAGGAGACAGCCGGCGGTGCCAGCGGGACTCAGGGTTGGAGTGGGGGGGATGACTGCTGTCACATGGCAGCTTCGCCACAGCTCCCAGTCCCTTCCAGACACAGCGGGACTCAGGGATGGTGGTGGCTGGATTCAGGGATGGCGGCGGGACAGGGGGAAGGTGTGTGCTGCCAGGTGGCGGCTACGGCAGCGCTCCCACTCCCTTGCAGAGGCGTGAGACAAGCAGCGGCGGCGGGACTTTCAGTAGTGACTGACTGGCAATAACGAACGTACGGGGGTGTGCTGCCAGATGGTGCGCCTTCAGTGCATTTGCGCTGTGGGCATGGCACCATCGGCACACACCTAGTTACGGCCCTGGTGTTAACAGATGGTGAGTAGTGCCAGACGCATGCATCACGGATGCGATTATTCATGCCTGTGTGCAGCAGATTCGGTGGAGCGTGCACACCATGTGAGCCTAAGGATCGTGGGTACATATGTTGTGCGCCCGCATGCAGCGGAAACACTATTCATGGCAAATGCACCACGAATACTTACTACCGCAGGTAAGATGAAAAAGAAACCCATCCGTATATTACTTTACTGTGCAGACTAAACCACTCCAATCAATCTGTCAATCTTTGATTTGCGTCAGGAAGTACTCTAACAGCCTGTAAGTGGTGGGATTTGCTATCTATTAAGAGCACTTTCTAGTGCCAACATATACTAGCGACAGGATGGTTTAAGAGAAGGATGGGGCCAGTGGTGCAAGTAGAAAAAATGACTTACAGGCACTGTGTGCATGCGCCGAAGGCGCGCGTGCTCCAAAAATGTGTGTGGCCAAATGCCACATGGGGTGTGGCCAATGAAAATGGGGGCGTGATACACATATGGGGGGAGGGGCAGATACACATATGACCCCAATAGTGCCAGATACATGTTGCCCCACAGTGCCAGATATACATTGCCCCACAGTGCCAGATACACATTGCCTCACTGTGCCAGATACACAAATACCCAGAGAGTGCCAGATATACATTGCCTCACAGTGCCAGATATACATTGCCCCACAGTGCCAGATATACATTGCCCCACAGTGCCAGATATACATTGCCCCACAGTGCCAGATATACATTGCCCCACAGTGCCAGATACACATTGCCTCACAGTGCCAAATACACATTGCCCCACAGTGCCAGATACACAAATGCCCCAGTGCCAGATATACATTGCCTCACAGTGCCAGATACATAAATACCCCCAGAGTGCCAGATATGCCCCCAGTGCCAGATACACATGTCCCCGCAGTGCCAGATATGCCGCCTGTGCCAGATACACATGTCCCCCCAGTGCCAGATATGCCCTCAGTGCCAGATATGCCCCCAGTGCCAGATACAGAAATGCCTCCACAATTCCAGATATGCTCCCAGTGCCAGATCTGCCCCCAGTGCCAGATACAGAAATGCCCCCACAGTGTCAGATATGCTCCCAGTGCCAGATACACATGTCCCCCCAGTGCAAGATATGCCCCCAGTGCCAGATAAAGAAATGCCCCCACAGTGCCAGATATGCCCCATTGCCAGATATGCTCCCAGTGCCAGATACACATGTCCCCCCAGTGCCAGATATGCCCCCCAGTGCCAGGTACACATGTCCCCCCTTCCCCTGCTGCTCACCACTGCTGCTGTCTTGATCCTGTGTGTGAGGGGAGGAGAGCGCAGCTTGTGCCTCTCCTGCCCCTCCAGTCTCCAGCGGCGGTGCGGGTGTCTACCTTTAATTCAGCGCCGATCCGTGAGCCAATCAAAGCTCGCGGTCCGGCAGCCTTGGCTGCCGGACCGCGAGCCCTGATTGGCTCACGGGCCGGCGCTGAATTGAAGGTAGACACTGAGGGGAGTAGAGACGCAACGCTGCGCTCTCCTCCCCTCAAGCAGCAGTGGCGGTGAGCAGCAGCGGAGGGAGGGAGGGAGCGACGGGCTGGCGGCGGTGGGTATGGCGTTCCCATGGCTAAATTCTTAAGGGTACGCCGTACCCACCCGTACCTGCCCACTTGCACCGCTGGATGATGCCCATGTGCAGAGTTTGTATAGGGCCCCTCTAGCTGGTGCATGCAGCAAGTAGCCTCTGGCACTGTGCCAGGGTCTGTTGTGCATGTGCAGAATTCCTGAAAAATGTTGCAGGTGTCATTTTCTTGGTGACTTTTTTTGCGGCACATGCACTGAACTTCAGTACAAGGGGGGTCATTCTGAGTTGATCGTAGTTGTGCTAAATTTAGCACAGCTACGATCTTCTTCCCTGACATGCGGGGGGACGCTCCACATGTCAGCCCACCTCGCATGTCAGTCCGGCCCCCCCTCGCAGAAGTGCAAAGGCATCACACAGCGGCGATGCCTTTGCACTTAAAGAGTAGCTCCCGGCCAGTGCAGCTTTAGCGTGCTGGCCGGGAGCTACTCATCGCTCCCCGGCCCGCAGCGGCTGCGTGTGACGTCACGCAGCTGCTGCGGCCCGCTTCCCAAATGCCTCCGTTCCGCCCCCTCCCGCCCAGCGATCACCTCTGCCTGTCAATCAGGCAGAGGCGATCGCATCCCTGCTACGGCCTTTGGCCGTCTGACATGCGCCAGCGCACTACGGCGCCGGCGCATGTGCAGCAGGAACCCGTTCGCTCCGCTGCGTTAAAACGCAGTGAGCGAATGGGTCAGAATGACCCCAAATGTCTCTAACACCATTTTCCCAATGATTACAGCAGCATCGGCGGAGAGCTAAGTAAATGTTATGGGAGTAGGGAGGCCTGCATCTCACACCCTGCCTCCATATCATGGCCCTCATTCCGAGTTGTTCGCTCGGAAAAAATCTTCGCATCGCAGCGATTTTCCGCTTAATGCGCATGCGCAATGTCCGCACTGCGACTGCGCCAAGTAAATTTGCTATGCACTTAGTAATTTTACTCACGGCTTTTTCATCGTTCTGGCGATCGTAATGTGATTGACAGGAAATGGGTGTTACTGGGCGGAAACAGGCCGTTTTATGGGCGTGTGGGAAAAAACGCTACCGTTTCCGGAAAAAACGCAGGAGTGGCCGGAGAAACGGGGGAGTGTCTGGGCGAACGCTGGGTGTGTTTGTGACGTCAAACCAGGAACGACAAGCACTGAACTGATCGCAGATGCCGAGTAAGTCTGAAGCTACTCAGAAACTGCTACGAGGTGTGTAATCGCAATATTGCGATTACTTCGTTCGCAATTTTAAGATGCTAAGATTCACTCCCAGTAGGCGGCGGCTTAGCGTGAGCAACTCTGCTAAAATCGCCTTGCGAGCGAACAACTCGGAATGAGGGCCCATATACCTACCTCTCCACCATTATAGATATGCCCATGAGCAGTAGTGTATTGCAGCAACTACATGTTTCACACAACATACTATAACTACCATTAAAAAATATTGAAATAATAATTTAAATGAAAAAAAATTATATTCAGTTGCATTAGTTTTTACACTACATGTAAAAATAATTTCAGAATAATTTACTGTTAATTGCTAGTAATTTTACATGGTACTGACATCGCAGGCAATTGAAAATATAAACAAACTAAAAATAATATTTCTGGATTATCACTAAAAATTTAAATTTCTAACTTTCTCCTATTTTCTGTTACTCAGATTTTGTTTCCTCGGAAAACGTTACCCTTGCTTTGCCCCCAGTAATGGTGCCTGAATCTGCATCTGCTGTGTTCACAGTAGTGGGTAAGGCCAACATTAGTTTATTTTATCATACAGTATATATATTTAAAGAAGTGTAACTCATGTAGATCAAGGAACATTATGTCAAGTTTTTTTTAAATCTCGTTTAACCTTGTCTCTATTTCCAATTCATGTTATTAATGTTGTTACAGTGTACTGTAGGCCTAATTATACAGGTGAATCGTAGGCATAGCTACAGTATATGCACAGGGGGCAGCTGCTATGGGCCTGTGCTGCCTCTAAGCCCTGGCCCTCCCCCGGCAACACACTCAGTCAATTAAAATGTGTGGAGCAAGCACTCATCACCTGATCCCTGTGGGCGATTTCACCTCTTCTAGCTGTGCTGAGCCTGCTGGGACATCCCCAGTGAGGAAAGACAAAGCCAGAAGGCACAGAAGATTGGGCAGCAGCACACTGCTATAAAAAGTGAAGCTGCCCACGGGGATCAGGAGGTGAGCGCAGGGCCAGTGCAAGGTTTGTCGACACCCTAAGAAAAACTGTAGCCTACTACCCCCAACCACCAACAATACCCACTTCCCAGCCCTTCAGATGAAAGTGTGACTTATAAGTTCCACAGCCACCACTTGCATGAAGTGGAACAAGGATATCCTTAATTTTGGAATGTGCAGACTCAGTGGCACCACCCCAGATCCTGGCACCCTAGGCAGCTGCCTAAAGTTCCCTAATGCTAGAGCTGGCCCTGGGTGAGTGCTTGCTGCACACTGTGTAAAGCACAGCAAGAGGGTGCCCTTGAAAACTTTGTTATGGGTCTCCCATAGGTCTGTTTACACCCCTGAGGTGAATATTCATTCAGAGGCTAAGACATTTCTATGTGCTGAAGTTATATATTCTATGCGCTAATTGGGCTCATTCTTAGTTGGACACACTACTGTTGTTTGTGCATGCATCTAAGTCACGCTATGCAGGCACCCAGAGCCCGTGCACACAGAGTCATGAGGTGCATGGGTGATACACAGTCTCAAAAACGCCTTGGAAATATATTGGGTGTTCATTGGCGGTGATAGGGAGGTTTCTAGGCGGACACGTGGAGATGGTCCGATCTTACTGGTGCATTATGGGAGTGTTGTGGCACTGTTGCTGTAATGGCTGCAAACCTAGATGCACAATCGCTAACATTGGAGGCCATACTCTGCCAGTGACTCTGCACCTACCATGGGGCTCGTGCAAGTTTCAATGGTGCATCTAAAGATGCTGTATTAGCATAAAATCACGGGCGCGAATGCTGCAGTTTGGGTACAAAATGGGCATAAATAACTGCCAATAATATAGCGTATTTCCAGGGCCTTTGATGGTATTCATCTGTACACAGCAACGGAACCTTTTATTATATCATTTTTCATTCTTACAACTAGTTCTAGAAATAGGAAGATAGAGAAAGTTTCAGAAATGGACAAACCGCGTTGGGTATGGTATGCCGGTGGCCAGGATCCTGGCGGTCAGCATACAGATGCCAGGATCCCGGCCACCAGAATGCTGGCAAGGTGGTGAGTACAATAAAGCCTCTTGCGGGCTCGGTGGCTCACTGCGCTCGCCACAGGTTCTATTCCCACCCTTTGGGTATCATGAACACCCACGAGTGGGAATAGCCCCTGTTAGCCGGGATTCCGGCTGTCTGCATTGTCAGTGGCCGGTATTCCGGCGTCGGTATCCTGACCACCGGGATCCCAACTGCTAACAATGTAACCGCATCCCAACCAAACAAGTCTTGACCACAGTATGTCAGTGTAAATCTTGTATCAACTTGTCACTTTCAGAGTCTTTCTGTTTATATGCAACAGTATACATTTCTCAGAATGGCTAAACTACGGCATCATATACTCCTGGGTTATGCCAGGTCATCAGCATGAGTGGGTATTTGCACATAGTCTAATGTAGGTGCAAAAAATCCATTGCCTACTGTATGGGGTATATTTACTAACATCCGTAATTCTCCCGATTTGGTGGGAGAATAATCACGAATGACATCGAAAGTGTAAAACTGCAACTTTTTGAATTTGTTACGACTAATTTACTAAGCTGCCGTATTCTGCATTTTCGGGTTTTCCGATGTCGATGTCATTCGTTTTTTTAGGCAGTGTTTTACGTGAGTGACTTGTAAAACACTGCCGACTTTAATACAATGAATCTCGGCCGGATCTGAGAGATCCGTGCTGGGCTTCATTGTGCACTTTGTTAAAAAAAAAAAAAAACTTTAAATGTTAAAAAAAAATTGCGTGGGGTCCCCCCTCCTAAGGCAAACCAGCCTCGGGCTCTTTGAGCCGATCCTGGTTGCAGAAATATGGGAAAAAAATGGACAGGGGTTCCCCCATATTTAAGCAACCAGCATCGGGCTCTGCGCCTGGTCCTGGTTCCAAAAATACGGGGGACAAAAAGCGTAGGGGTCCCCCGTATTTTTAAAACCAGCACCGGGCTCCACTAGCTGGACAGATAATGCCACAGCCGGGGGTCACTTTTATACCGTGCCCTGCGGCCGTGGCATCAAATATCCAACTAGTCACCCCTGGCCGGGGTACCCTGGGGGAGTGGGGACCCCTTCAATCAAGGGGTCCCCCCCCCCAGCCACCCAAGGGCCAGGGGTGAAGCCCGAGGCTGTCCCCCCCATCCAATGGGCTGCGGATGGGGGGCTGATAGCCTTTTTGTAAAAGTGATTGATATTGTTTTTAGTAGCAGTACTACAAGGCCCAGCAAGCCTCCCCCGCATGCTGGTACTTGGAGAACCACAAGTACCAGCATGCGGCGGAAAAACGGGCCCGCTGGTACCTGTAGTACTACTACTAAAAAAATACCCAAAAAAAGACAATACACACACACCTTGAAAGTAAAGTTTTATTACATCCATCCACACAAACATACATACATACTTACCTTATGTTCACACGAGGGTCGGTCCTCTTCTCCAGTAGAATCCATGGGGTACCTGTTGAATAAATTATACTCACCAGATCCAGGGTACCAGGCTCCTCGGATAATCCTTTTGTAATCCACGTACTTGATTAAAAAAATAAAACGGATACCCGAGCCACGCACTGAAATGGTGGGAACTTTGTGGTCAGCGGTGAGGTCACTTTCGGTCAACCGCTGAGCAGAAAGTTCCCACCATTGGTTACAATGGAGCGCATAGGCGCTACATTGTAACACTGCCGTGTGCCGCCTGTCAGACAGTACAGGAGCACACAGCCGATCAGGAGGGTGCTACAACGTGGCGCTCCCTGATTGGCTGAAGAAACCCACTTAGACATCAGTCAGAGTGGGTTTCTGGCATTCGGGGAAAGGGGACCCATGTGAAAACATGGGTCCCCTTTCAGTGCGTGGCTCGGGTATCCGTTTTATTTTTTTAATCAAGTACGTGGATTACAAAAGGATTATCCGAGGAGCCTGGTACCCTGGATCTGGTGAGTATAATTTATTCAACAGGTACCCCATGGATTCTACTGGAGAAGAGGACCGACCCTCGTGTGAACATAAGGTAAGTATGTATGTATGTTTGTGTGGATGGATGTAATCAAACTTTACTTTCAAGGTGTGTGTGTGTTGTCTTTTTTTGGGTATTTTTTTAGTAGTAGTACTACAGGTACCAGCGGGCTCGTTTTTCCGCTGCATGCTGGTACTTGTGGTTCTCCAAGTACCAGCATGCGGGGGAGGCTTGCTGGGCCTTGTAGTACTGCTACTAAAAACAATATCAATCACTTTTACAAAAAGGCTATCAGCCCCCCATCCGCAGCCCATTGGATGGGGGGGGACAGCCTCGGGCTTCACCCCTGGCCCTTGGGTGGCTGGGGGGGGGGACCCCTTGATTGAAGGGGTCCCCACTCCCCCAGGGTACCCCGGCCAGGGGTGACTAGTTGGATATTTGATGCCACGGCCGCAGGGCACGGTATAAAAGTGACCCCCGGCTGTGGCATTATCTGTCCAGCTAGTGGAGCCCGGTGCTGGTTTTAAAAATACGGGGGACCCCTACGCTTTTTGTCCCCCGTATTTTTGGAACCAGGACCAGGCGCAGAGCCCGATGCTGGTTGCTTAAATATGGGGGAACCCCTGTCCATTTTTTCCCCATATTTCTGCAACCAGGATCGGCTCAAAGAGCCCGAGGCTGGTTATGCTTAGGAGGGGGGACCCCACGCAATTTTTTTTCAACAAATTAACACTTTCCCACCCCTTCCCACTGATATACATGCACGGATCTCATGGATCCGTGCATGCCTAACCAATCACGGCTCAAAAAAGCAGGTCTGGTTTTTTTTAGCACTTTTTTACGAGTTGTATTTTTTCACGGCAGTGTTTTTTTTTTTTTTTTTGCTTTGCACTTCTTAGTAAATGACCGAGATTCATATCTAAACAGCCGCGTTTTGACCGATGGTGTATTCATTCGTATTTTTATTCTTGGACTTGCAAAAAAATACGAATGGCCTCATCACTGCCGTGATTTCTGCTTAGTAAATTCCCGAGATGACACTTTGAAGAAAAAACGGCATCTCGGTCAAAATCGGGACCTTAGTAAATATACCCCTATGTGCGTGTTTCTGCTGGTCAGCATGAGTCACAACTGCAAGACCATGCCCAAGTGTCAGATACACAGTCTGTATTGGTGCATATGCCGCCCTGCTTGTTATGGGGTATGGACATTCACAGTGTCATTTGCCCCTTGCTAGCTGCTGGCAAAAGGTCAAGTCAGCATTAGGACATTAGTTTTGTGCATCTGTTTACCTTAGTCTCATTGCTGGTCCAGATAGAAATATACATGCTTAAAAAAGTAATAGTTACGTTAATGTTATGCTTACCAATGTAAACATTTGTTTCAGTGACATTCCTCTAGATATCTTGTGTCAACCTTATGCAGGTCTTAAATCAGTCAAGGGAGTAAGAGGACTATATGGATTATAGGGGGAGATGAATGAAATATTTTGAAAATAAACAAGTGAAGTCTAGCAATCGATCAGCCTCCCGCTATCATTTATCACATACAGTCTATAAAATGATAGCTAGATGTTGATTGTTAGCTATGGGCAACATCACCTGTCCTCTTCAGAAGGTTTGATAGATCTCTCCCATTGGTGGTCATTCCGAGTTGTTCGCTCTGTATTTTTTTTCGCATCGCAGCAATTTTCTGCTAACTGCGCATGCGCAATGTTCGCACTGCGACTGCGCCAAGTAAATTTGCTATGCAGTTAGGTATTTTACTCACGGCATTACGAGGTTTTTTCTTCGTTCTGGTGATCGTAATATGATTGACAGGAAGTGGGTGTTTCTGGGCGGAAACTAGCCGTTTTATGGGAGTGTTTGAAAAACGCTACCGTTTCTGGGAAAAACGCGGGAGTGGCTGAAGAAACGGGGGAGTGTCTGGGCGAACGCTGGGTGTGTTTGTGACGTCAAACCAGGAACGACAAGCACTGAACTGATCGCACTGGAAGAGTAAGTCTCGAGCTACTCAGAAACTGCACAGAGAAGTCTTTTTGCAATATTGCGAATCTTTCGTTTGCAATTTTGATAAGCTAAGATACACTCCAAGTAGGCGGCGGCTTAGCGTGTGCAAAGCTGCTAAAAGCAGCTTGCGAGCGAACAACTCGGAATGACCACCATTGTCTTTTATCTCAATATTCCCTGCGTCCCTAAATCGGTTTAAAGGAATACTTTGTTCTACTGATTGTGTGACTGTCAGTGGGTCACTGTATGATTTTCCATGTGCAGTGTACAGACTCATAACTAAGATGTAATATTCATGTTCCTTTATAGGAGATATAATGGGATCTGCCCTACAGGGCATTGAGAAGCTTCTTGTCCCCAATATCTTCCTGATGGACTACTTGGTGAGTTCAAACCAACTTACAGAGGAGATTCAGCAACTGGGACAGAAGTATATTATGCATGGTGAGTTGGGACATGACAACTACCAAATGTGGACAAGTAAAGTACAGTGGAAGTAAGAAGTAAGGGATGAGTTGGGACATGTAAGGTATAAGGACCCCATTCAGTAAGGATTGCAAATTCTGCTAAGTAGCAGAATTTGCAATCCTTTATCCTTTTAAGAGCATGCTGGGGGCTGCCCATCGCAGGGCAAGGCCGCCCAGCGTGGACCCGTCAACCCCTCCCCCCCCCCCGCCCCCGAGACCACTCTGAAATTGCAGTTGCACCGCAATTTTAGTTGTGATCGCAGAGGCCCACCGCCATCTTTGTGGTTGCAGCGGCTGCGTGTGACGTCCCGTTCATGCCCATGTTACTCCCCCCATTCAAATGGCGCCCCTCCATTTTCATGCCGCTCCGTCTCCGCCTCCTCTTTGCATTTTTGCGGTTAGATCGTGTTTTGCGATCCAACCTGAATGAGGCCTAAGTGCAAGACTAGAATTGTACATTGGGTAAATAGAGAGTAATCTATCAATACCTTACTCCATGACAATTGTTTGCCTTTGCAGAGGCCAATTAACTTTATTATGTCTTATTAGGATATGAAAGGGAGCTGAACTACCAGAGAGAAGATGGGTCATTCAGTGCATTTGGCGAAAAAGATAAAGAGGGTAGCACCTGGTAAATATGCTTCCATTGTATAGTATTGGACTCTTATTCTATAAGTTTCAGGAGAATGTCACCTCAGCTACTTAGTTTCCATTCCCAGTGACTTATCTCTTGGTCCCCGAACTCCTCCTCCTTTCTCAGGTTGACGGCCTATGTGATGAAGTCTATCAGTGCCGCTTCCCGCTATATCCATGTGGATAACAAATGCATTCAGAAGAGTGTTAATTGGCTTAAAGAAAACCAACTGCCCAGTGGAAGTTTCAGAAACAGGGGGAAACTGTTCAAGGCTTCGTTAAAGGTAAGATGCCACTGTTGTAAAGATGGCGCCCAGTTCATGCTGCCACCCCAAATAACACAGTGGGTAATGCCAGGATTTCTGGAACACAGGGCTATTGGTAAACTGGGCAAGACATTTGATTTAAAAAAAAGCCACAGATGAACAATGGCTGGATTCAATATCTATCAATTATTAAGGTAAAATATATTGTTCAGTATTGCCCTGTCTTTCCTCTGCAACTTTTATAAAGCATAAGATATTACCTCACCATTGGTGGATTTTCTGAATTTTGTCATTCCGATATATTTTTTTTATTTTGCAACTGGCAAGGTGGAAATTTACAGCAAATTGTGGAGCAGGAGGTTGTGGTGGTGGGGGTGAGGTTGGGGCTGCTTTTGCAGTCTGGAGGCATCGGGACAGGCTTTGACATGAAGAGGGGGCAGTGACACAATTGGGGTCGACCAATAATATTGCATCTAGGGGCAGTCTGGCCCGTAAATCCACCGCTGTCCCTCACCAATCCATTGCAGAAAATTGTATTTCCACCCGCAAATTTCGGACAATGTTTTGATGTGATAACATACATACAGGTAACATGAGGAATGCCTGAAGATCTGACTATCACTGTGTATCTGCTGTTTTAGAAAAGGTCCAACCTCTTAAAATGGCAGCCCACTGCAGTGGAGGCAGGGACAGGCTTTTTAAATCTAAAATATTTTAATATATTGTATGTCAAGGTCTAAGGCTCGGCACACACTTGCTGATGTCAGTGACATCGTGCAGGATCCCCCACAAACAATATCGTTCATACACACTGAACGATATCGTTTGCATCTTGTCAGTGACGGAATGCACCCACATCCAGGTACGTGCCGTCTCGTACAATATCTTTAGATTTCAAGTTGAAAACTACAGATATTGTACCTCATTAATGACCCATGGGAGCGTGCATCATTAACGATATATGGTATACACACTTGTTGATGTATACTATATATTGTCTGATGCACCGGTTCGGACGATATATCGGGTGTACATCAGCAACTGTGTACCCAGCCTAAGTTTTTTCGGTAAAGCATCAGTTTTGACAAATGACACAGACTTAAACGCTCTACAATGTTTCTGGAGACAACAATATATTAATTTATTAACTGTTACTTATATGGCGACATCATATTTACATTGCGCTTTACAATTGGGGACGAAACAGTAATAAGCTGAGACCGGGTAATGACAGACACACAAGTAGATAAGAAGGTCCTGTTCCCAAGCCTACAATCAACAGGGAAATTGGAATTTTATACATATGATAAGTGCTACACATTACAAATGGTTCATCCAGATTGCAAATGTTCTTGGTGGGCTACTGACTCCAGGCCAACACAGCAATGTTGTCCTGTGGTCAGTGGGAGCCAGTTGAGTAGAATAGTCTAGGGAGGTTATGTGAGGGGTTCTAGAATTTGATATGATTTTCTAATGGGGTGAGTTTTCAGGGTATGCTTGAAGGTTTGGTAGCAAATTCAATTAGCCATGGGGCTTACCAAGCGGCTGCAGCCCCTCTGGGGCTTACTAAGCAGTTCATTTTCATAGCTACGGGCACCTGCGAGCTATGGGTTAACATGCTTTATCAACAGAAAATTGGCGAGTGGAAATGGGCAAGTAATTGAATAGTTATGGGCTTTAAACCTAGTGCTGCAGCCTCGCGGTAAGTCTCACTGCTAATTGAATCTGTTCTACAGAGGGTTGAAGACAGTCTTGTTGTGCCAGGATGGGTGTTCCACAGAAAGGGTGCAGGCCAAAATAGTTCTGTATCCTTGAATGAGAGCAAGTAATGAATGTAGATGAGAGACACAGAGCAAGTAATGTATATACTGTAGATGAGAGACACAGATTTTGGGCCGAGCAAAGGGTTCAATCTAGGAGACATTTTGTGATAAGAGATGTATATTGGGGGTAATTTTGAGTTGATCGCAGCAGGAATTTTGTTAGCAGTTGGGCAAAACCATGTGCACTGCAGGGGAGGCAGATATAACATGTGCAGAGAGAGTTAGATTTGGGTGGGTTATATTGTTTCTATGCAGGGTAAATACTGTCTGCTTTATTTTTACACTGCAATTTAGATTGCAGATTGAACACACCACACCCAAATCTAACTCTCTCTGCACATGTTATATCTTCCTCCCCTGCAGTGCACATGATTTTGGCCAACTGCTAACAATATTCCTGCTGCGATCAACTCAGATTTACCCCCATTCAGGCTCGGACTGGCCCACAGGGGTACAGGGGAAACCACCGGTAGGCCCCACTGCCTGGGGGGCCCTCCTCCTCCTCTAGGGATCAGGTTCTAGACTGTGCACTTGAATTATATATTATACATATGTTACCTTATACTGCACAGGATTATGATGTATTCTCTACAGTACATTGCTGTCATTAATCTGGCACATTATCATGCATGAACTAACATTAATTACTATATAAATTATCAAGGAGTCCAGACCAGGTACTCTATAATGGTTAGTCAAACCTCTGTGGTGGCTGGCCACACCCCCTTTGGAGGCTGACCACACCTCTATTCATGGGCCCCTACCACTGCATACCCCCGGTGGGCCCTTCATGCTCCAGTCCGACACTGCCCCCACTGGTGTATGTTTGTTTGTATGTTAACAAAAATATTTTAGACGGTATTGCATAAGATACAGATAGTCGATGTAAGGACTGACAGAGCAGAGTAGCAGCAGAGGAAAACTGTTTTGTACAGAATATAAGTCCAGCAGCTGCATTCACAATAGATTGTTGTATGTATATCGGCCCTCATTCCGAGTTGTTCACTCGCAAGTGAATTTTAGCAGATTTGCTCATGCTAAGCCGCCGCCTACTGGGAGTGAATCTTAGCATCTTAAAATTGCGAACGATGTATTCGCAATATTGCGATTACACACCTTGTAGCAGTTTCTGAGTAGCTTCAGACTTACTCGGCATCTGCGATCAGTTCAGTGCTTATCGTTCCTGGTTTGACGTCACAAACACACCCAGCGTTCGCCCAGACACTCCCCCGTTTCTCCGGCCACTCCTGCGTTTTTTCCGGAAACGGTAGCGTTTTTTCCCACACGCCCATAAAACGGCCTGTTTCCGCCCAGTAACACCCATTTCCTGTCAATCACATTACGATCGCCAGAACGATGAAAAAGCCGTGAGTAAAAATCCTAACTGCATAGCAAATTTACTTGGCGCAGTCGCAGTGCGGACATTGCGCATGCGCATTAAGCGGAAAATCGCTGCGATGCGAAGATTTTTACCGAGCGAACAACTCGGAATGAGGGCCATTATTTTAAAACTTTCCATCACTTTTTATCTGCACAATGGGCCTGATTCATGTCTGTAAGGAATTGCACAGCTACGACGATCGGCCGTGCAATTCCGTGTCCATCAAATTTTAATGCAGCAGGAGACGTCTGTAGGAGACGAATGCCTCCTAATTGCATTAGTGAAGATCCGAGTGCTGCGCTTCGGATCACCATCGCAACCATCGATTGTGAATTGCGATGATTTTAGGCACTGACCAGCCTGCATAAGCTGAAGCTTACTCAGGTTGGCCATCGGACACAGACACCTGGGTCCAGGAAGTCTGTGGCTGACAATGCAGGCCCTGGACCTGTCACACCTTCAAAATGGGGGTGAAACGCACCCGTTTTGAAGAATGGTGCCGGGAGCTACCCCCAAATGGCACAGCATGTCAACCATGCTGTGTCTTACAGGGGGTTGCAATCTGGTCTTGCACCTGAGCAGACCCCCAATCATCATATTTGTACGCAACCAGGGCCGGATTAAGCCTTGGGAGGGGGGGGGGGGGGGGCTGGGGCACTTAAGACAGGTGTGCCCAAGGGAAGGGTGGGTGGTGTATATTAGATTGTGCATACCTCCCAATAATACCCATTCCAGGAGAGATACAATGCTCTATCTGGACTTCCCTCTTGATATATGATTGATTGCCACCTGTGTGATAAGAGAGGTTTTTCAACACAGGTGATCACATTCATAGATTAGGAGGGAAGTCCAGGTAGAGAGCATTTTGTTCCTCCTGGAATGGGTCATGGGAGGTATGGATTGTGTATATTAGATATAAACCAATGGTGTATTTTAGATTTAAACTAATAGTTTAATAATGCCTGGGTGCTGTTTATAGCTCCACCTAACTGAGAGACAACTATTTTATAAAGTTTTCCTGTA